>NC_089207.1:3977265-4593319 GCF_963930695.1 Labrus bergylta | reverse complement strand
GGCTCATTTTTCCTCACAGTAACACGTGTGACCTTTTTCAAGCTGATATCCAGGCGATGTGTGAAGCCTGGTTTAAATCAACTGACGGTCATTTAACTTAATTAACGTCTTTACGCACCAGTCATTAGGCCTCCTCTTTTAAACAGACGATTCATCCTATATAAGGGGGGGGGGGGGGGGGTCATATGGAGGCGGATCAGTCCTTTAGCAGTCATGTGCTTTCATTTGGAACATCCAACACATGAAAGCAACGCGAGCAATTTCAAAGGAGAGTCAAGAAACCTCCCGGTAAACGCGGGCCGACTCGTGCGTGCGCATCCCTGTTACAATCGGGCTCCTTTGGTGGCATAAAGGGGCCATTTAGTCGCCATTTGGCTCGGGATGAATAGAGCCAAGTTGAGCAGCCGCCGCCCGGGCCCTGGTGACAGCACGGTGGAGAGGGGGGGGGGGGGGGGGGGCTCACAATGTGGCCGTTGTTGACGGCCGTGCTGCCGAGGAGGAGGAGGAGGAGGAGGAGGGTGGGGGGAGAATTGAACCGTGCACCGACTTGCATGCGGCTGTGCAGCGGGCCCGGGAGGACGCAGGGCCCCCCTTGTTTACAGCTCGGTCGCTGATAATGTGACAGCTGAAGAGACGCCGCTGGCTGCTGCGCTCTCTCTCTCTCTCTCTCTCTGTCTCTCTCTCTCTCTGTCTCTCTCTCTCTCTCTCTCTCTCTCTCTCTGTACAGCGTTTAATCTGCTCCGTCTCCCACTCTGCTTCTCTGTGTCTGTTCAATCACAGTCTTACTAACGCTGTGTCAATTTTGACAGAGATTACAGTTTGAGACAATAATCGAACCCGTTGGCACGTGTCAGCCTGATAATGAGGGTGGGTGCTGCCCCCCCCCCCCCCCCCCCCCAGGCTCTAGTTTTGGTCTGTTCCTCCGTTTTGCGCTCAGTATGGCTGTCGTTGTGGAGGCACACACACACACACACCCTCATGTTGGTGCGTATGGAGATGTGAAAATTGTGTGGAAGAAGTGTGTGCGCGCTCCCGCATTTAATCCGTGTTTATGCCCCCCCCACCCCCCACCCCACCCCCTCCGCTGTGGAGATTATCCTGCGTCACACTGCATTTTTTTTTTTTTTTTTTTTTTTTTAGAGCTGATCGGACCTCTGCGCTTCAGAGAGCCTGGCAAAGCTCCAGGGACAAAGAGTGAGAGAGAGAGAGGGTGCACTGCACTGCACAGGCAGACTCACTATATCCCGGTTTCCCGTTTTAAACTTCAAACACTGACCATCCAGCCAATCACATCTGCGTTAGTTTGTCATTCCTCAACTTGTGCAGAGACAAGCAAATGCTAATGGGGGACACAACCATCTCTCAAACTCTCATCGACCTTGCTCTGTGTCTCCTTCACACACACACGCATCTTAAATGGTGCACACACACACACACACACACACACACACACACACACACACACACACACACACACACGCTGCGCTGCACGGTCAATCCAAGAGGCCCCCAGCCCAGGGAGGAAATGATGATCTGTGCCGGCGCACACACCGCAGGTCACGCAGAGTTCAGGTCATTGTCGTCAAAAACAGGAAACGAGGGAAAAGAAGGAGCATTGGGTTTATTCTCTCTCCCTCCGTTTCTGCCTCTTGTTATCGGTCTCTCTCTCTCTCTCTCTCTTTTGTTTGCTTCGTCTACCTAAAAAAAAAAAACACCAAAAAAACGCGCGGATACATGCAGAGCCATATGAGGTTCTGCTGAAACACCCGGTGGTTTTCTGTTAAATGATGCGAGTCGGGGCTTCGCTCCAGCGGTCTGCTTTATAAACGCAGCTCCGACCGCTGCGCACCCCCCCCCCCCCCCCTTTCCCCCCCTGCCTGCCGTTGCTGCTGCCGACTGCTGTGATAGATTGGACCGCCGACGGGAGCTGTTTGTTGCGCAAACTATTCTTAGCAGCGGGGACGAGCGTCAACACGCTGCCTCTTTTTCCCTCCTGTGATATTCTCTCCACACTTTGTCATGGCCATGCCCTTTTCACTAATTTTCTGACATTTTGGAAGCATTTCTCCCGGTTTATAGGCTACTACTAATGCATAAAGCTATTTTAATGCTTAGAATTAAATTGCATAATCATAAAACCCCCCTTCCATAGACTTCAAGGGCCCCCCAGATGTGAATATCTTTTGTTTTTATTATTGCAAAGCAGCACACAGCTTCACCTTCTGTCAAATGTTCTTCAGTGTCTTGTAGTGGATTATCACACGCATTTAGAAATGCAGGAAGTCATCAGTGACATTACATTCATCCTGACAGTCTTGTAATTTAAATGATTCAAACTGTTCTTCAGTTTCATTGAGAAAATCAAACGCCATAATATTAATTTACAGCAGGCTTTCCCAACCTGTGGGTCCGGACCCGGACGACGTTGAAATGGGGTCGCCTGAAATTTGTATTCATTGATCAATAAAGAATACGTTATATATTAAAGTGTATCAAACACAGGCTACATGTGGACCATAGCCAGTGCCAAAAGAAGAAACTTATGACTTTCTGTCGCCCATTGTGCAGGAATAAAATGCTCAAAATAGCCTAAAAGAAGTCTAAAATGAATGTTTAGTTTCAACATAGTAGAAAAACGATCACATAAATGAAAACATTGATTTTCGCATAAAGCTGTGTGGGGAAGTCAAAGTGGGGTCATGAGGCAAAAAAAGGTTGGGAACCATTGATTTACAGTATCAGGAAGGAAGAAAGTGGAATCAGATGCCTGAAGAAGTTTACTCTGGCTACCTTAACCGCATTATTGTGCTCCGATTCCCCCTCAGAGACACGTTTCACAAAAGCATTGCCAGGCTATTGATAAAGTAAGTGATTTATCGAGCGAGTGTTTTTTTTTTTGGCACGATTTTAATTTATATATGTGCGCTTCAGAAAGCTACAAGGTTCCATGCAATCCAAAAACACACGGTTTTTATGTCTGCGGGTGCATGCAGAGTGTCATCAAGTGCACGGTCCTGACCTTGAGTTCCTGATGCGGCCTCTCATCTTCGCCAGGGCTGCCATTAATTTCATGAAAATGACGGGTGCCGTGAGCACTGAAAATACTCGGTCATCAGGACAGCCTGCTGGTTTACGTTGTGAAGTAATAACAGGGCTTAAGAAACCAGACCGGTCTTTCTGTTTTAGCTGACCCGAATGTGAGCGCATATTCACCCTTGACTTGTCTCACAGCATAGATGTTTTCTTTATTGAAAGACAGTGATCTCCCAGTGAGGGTTTAGCTTATAGGTTGAACAGAATGTCCATGTGATGAATATCTGCGTTTGTGTAAGGAGCTTATTTTTTTTTATCATGCCTGGTCTCACTGAGGAGCTGGTGTGTGAGAGACACCGCAGAGAGGCAACCGTATAGAAATAGAGGAGACATGAGTGATTTTGTTTCTCGTTCACGTCTGTTTAATGTGCAGAATCGGGCTGTAGAGCTACACATTGTAATACTTTTTACCCACACATGTACACCGTTACAGTTCTGTCACACGGGGAAGTTGTTGAGGCAGGAATGGCCCCGGGGAGCTGTGTTGGGGGGGGAGGGGGTGGATGGGAGGAGCTGTGCCGAGGGGCCCGCTACAGGCTGATTAATGGGCCCCAGGTCACAGCAATAAAAGTGGCATGCCAGCGGCACGGCAGCGAGGCTCAGAGGCGTTTCTCTGCGATGATGGAGGAGCAGAGAGTCTCTGTTGCTCTCAGCAGAGCACAGGGAGGCTTCACTTTTACTATTTTAAGGCACTTCCCTCACTCTTATCTCCCACCTTATCCCTGCTTTGGCTTCCCTAACATCTCTGGCTCGCAGAAAGTCAACCTCAACAATATTCAACCTCAAACGTTCTTCTTTTTTAAGTCTTCCAACTGGGGGCAAAAACAGTTGATTGTTCACCTGCTTGAATCAGCCTCTTGAAAAATCCCAGTCCCATAATTTAGGGTGACTAAATAACTGTAAAAGATTGGACTCAGCATGACTGGGAAGTGGTCTGGACTCTGGACTGTCTCAGTTTGTCCTTTTATTAAAGCCATTTTTGTTGTTTTCATTTTTTTTCCTTTTCACCTGTTTATTCTCAGATAATTGTGATGTCCTCTTACTTGCATGCAGAAGCAAGGTCACCTTTGAAATACTGTTTACAAGGTGTTCCTTACTTTGAGGGTATTAACAAGTGCACATTGACTCTTATAAATTCACATTTTTTCATGATGGCACATATTAAAATGATGGCACATATTAAAATGTTAAAGCCCAATTTATACATTTGTCAACTTTTTAAAGGTAATTCATTTGTTGCGCTGATGAATTACTGAAAGTTCTCTTCTTATAAAATATTTCATATCCTGTAAAATAAAAGCTGTGTTATACTCTAGCGCTCTTAAGAAATTCAAAATTTAAACAATAGCAGATTGAAGATCATGAAGAGATCTTATTGTTTTTGTTTATGTGCCGATTGTAATTCCTACAGTTAAAAAAGAAAATGCATTTAAACTTAAAAAGTCATGTTAGTCTTCATACCTGTCCTCTCTGTTAAGCTGTCTCAAAGTAGTTGGTTGTGTTTCCTTTTCTTAGTTCTTTTTTTATCACTCTCTGTAATGCTATGCTTTTTTTTTTTTTTGCTTGCATTTGTTGGTGTGTTTGTTGATCTACTGCTCCGTGTTGGCGGGCGGTAAATGGTCCCCCCCCACCGTAGTGGTCTCTGATCTATAATCTTTCTGCGCTTCACTGGCCGAGGCAGCCGAGAGAGCAGGTCAAAGGGGGCACAGACTAACCAGTGTGTGGGGAACGTGACTGAATAGAAACAGCACCACAATGCACGTCTAGCCCACAGGGTGAGAAGGATGGGCTTCAGAGGAGGGGGGGTGTTGACGGATGGGAGGGAAAGGGGGGGCCCACGCGGTGCTTTCATCTGTAGCGACTATTTTAGCGGAGTGGTGTGTGTGAGAGAGGTAGAGTGGTTACCATAGTCTATTATCTGTCTTTTTATATTTAGACCTGGCTCCCTATGCCACGTTTGATTTGATAAATGTTTATTATCTACATTATGATGTCCGATACCTGATTTCTTTATAATTTAAAGCTTTACGTTTTATAAACTTCAACTTTTTACTCACTTATCACTTTTTTTTGGCATTGGGACCAAGACCAAGCTGTGGTGTGTTTGTATGTATGTGACCGAGCCAGCACACTGACTGGTAACTCTTTGCTTCCCTCCACAGGGTAACATCTGTTCGTGATGTCGATGCTGAGACACAAACCAACCTGGAACTAAGACAAGGCAGCCACTTTACACAAAACATGGCAAGTCCCCAGTGCGCTTCCTTAGTACTGTTTAAATCTGTCATACAAGTCATTATTATAATTGCGCATTTAACCCTGGAAGGCGAAGAAGCTGTTAATGCTTTTTCAGCATCATATTTTCCAGATGATCTTTTAGGGATGTGACAATATGCAAATTAACATCTCTGGCTTCTTTTTTTTTTTTTTTTTTTTCTCGATGTAGGTGGATGCAAGGTTAACACCGCTGGCAGCCATGGGGCTGGACAGAGGCACTCTAATGCACGATGGTCTCCGTCTCCACGGTGGGGTTGTGTACCCCGGGATCAGAGCCCTGCCAGTGGAGAAGAGAGAGTCCGGCCTTCCCCTCGGTTACAACCGGGATGGTCTCCCGGAGCTCATCTACAAGCCTGACGGCCCTCTGGACAGTCGTAAGCACACTAATGGGTACCTCGGCCTCTATAAGGGCGCTCCGCCAGGTCTCCACAAGCCTATGCTGATTCCTGGAGCTGAAGGTCTAGGGTTGGAACGCAGAGTAGGGCCTGGAGAGAAAGTGTCTGATCTGGGCTTGGCAAGTGCTGGTGGCGGCTATCTCCGCCTGCCCTGGCTCAGCCCCTACCCCGAAGCAAGCATGTATCCCTTTATGGACACGTCCAAATATGCGGCTCTAAACATGTACAAAGCCTCCTTGCTAAACCAACCCAACCCCTATCTTCCTCAGCACCTGCCCTACGCTTCTCTGTGTGCAGCCCAGGGCGGGAATCCTGCTGCAGCATCAGCAGAAAGACTTTACTATATGCCCCCTTACCCTCCCTCCCCCATCTCCTCACCCCTGGTGGCGCCCCCTATGAGGATTCCCGCAGTCACAGTAGCTCCTACACTGGTACATTGCCAGGACAAGGGGCTTGGTGTTGCACCTCAATTTGCACAGCAGCTTCACCAACCTTCCCCTCATGCCCAGCACCATCAGTCTGCAATGGACAGGGACCGATCCCCGAGCAGGAGCAGCAGACCAAGCAGACCTCCCTCTAGGAAGGGGCCTAGCAACAACAGTAATACCAGTAGCACTAGAGACACCAGTGGCGGGAACAATAACAATCCGCCTACTGATTCCTCTCCACATGCATCTTCTCGCCTCTCCCAACCGGCCCCTCCTCCCGCTCTCATTGACAATTCACTGGATTTACAGCGGCCGGTTGCGAGGATCGGACACCCGTCGACCTCCTCCGCGTCTTCGATTTCTGCCTCGACCACATCCACGCAGTCCATTCCTCATCCTTTCTCCGTGAGCAGCATGGCATCGGAGCAGCCGTCTCCCGCTCGGCCCAGCCCCCACAAACACAGGCCACGAGACGGAGCAGCTGAGCACAGGAGCGTAGGGGCTGAAAGGAGAGCCAGCAGGTCGCCCTCCAAACCAAATTTTGAGAGGCCCCCTCACCAAACCCAACCAACCAAAGACTCGGCAGAGAAGCCGTTGGATTTGTCTGGGAGAATACTTGAGTTTGGGCTGCCTCCCAATGGATTCCCTGTTAAGATGGATTCCATGGCTTCAGGCCCACGTTATGGGCTTCCCCCTAGCAGAGAACTGATTAAAGAAAACATGTCCCTGTCCCCTTCCTCTCACCCTCACTCTGTGGCCAGCAGCACTTCTTCAAAGGTCCCAGAGAGGCCAGAGATGATTAGCACTTTACACTCCTCCTGGGTCGTACCTAGCCCATCTCCTTCTTCCCACACGCAGCACACACCAGGCCTGCCCCCTTCTCCGCGGCCCAATCCGGACCTTTCACAAGCCAAAGGTTCCTCCCCCTCTGTCATCAAACACAAGGGTTTGGAGAGAGTCCTCCCCCAGCAACGTAGCTCGTCCTGTCCAAGGATAGGAGAGCCCAACCACAATGTTCCCTCCACCCAACACTCCTCTCTGGTCAACTCGAGGCCTCTTTCGCCCAGACAAAACGCCGAGTGGGTCAAACACAGCCCCGGCCAATCGGAACATCCAGCAGTCATGGGACACCACAGGGAGGCAACAGAGAAGTCCTCCCTGGCCACTAAGAGAAATGAAACGACCCAAGATGTGTCGTCTTACAAAAGGCCCTGTTTGGAGAATGGTCACCCTCCTAGCCACCTTTACCTTCCTCAGAATGACGCCTACCTGAACCACAGTTTGGCTTATGCCAATAGATACCTGCACTATCCAGTCCCTGACGGCATGGCTCTACATTCTCTGCCAATTACAGGGAAAGGCCCAGTCTATCCTCACCCAATGTTGCTGGGCAGTAACAGCCTTTACCCGAGCCACTTGGCAGCAAAACACCCTTTACCCTACCACAACCTCCAAGCTGGACCAGGGGGGGAATACCTCACGTATAACTCACAGGAGATGGCCCATCCCCTTATGCAAGCACACACGGACAACAAGCTTCCAGAAAAGGGAGATGGGACTTTGAAGCCCAGGGGACAAGACAAGTCCAGAGGATTTATGGAAGAGTGCAGAGATCACAATGTCGGGAAGGAGATTGGAGAAGGAAGCCAGCTGAAGAATGATAGGGAACAGGGAGCACAAGGACACGGCGGCAGTCAAAGCAAATCTTCCTTTTCCTCCGCCACATCCAGAGAAAAGATTGTCTGCATTGACCTTGTACACTCAGACACAGATATTGAGTCTACTCCTACAGTTCATAAACAGCCCTCTGCTGAGACCAGCGCAAAGGTTAACCAAAATGAATGTTGTCATAGTAACCAAAACCTGACAAAGACCGACTATGAGCCAAAACACCAACACCAACACCAACACCATCCTTCTCATCCTTATCCAATCCACTCGGGTCAGAGCCCCACCCGGAAGTCCAATCCCACTGACAGGCAGCCAGAAACTCTCTTTGGGCGAACGAAGGTTCCTCAAGACACCGTCTGTCCTGGAGTATCATCTCATCAACTGTCAACTTCTTCAGGCCACGATGCCCAAGCAGAGGAGAGCCAGGAGGAACCTTGCCCCAGCCCTGACCCTGGCGAACAAGACCAGAGCACTTTGCGCTGCGCCCGCACGTCTGGGTTATGCAGCTCCGGTAAGGACAAAGGGGACAGAGGCCGCCAAGCTTTCCACCTCACTCAGCACTGCTCAGAGCTGATGAAGGAGGAGAAAATGAGCGAGACAGAGACGGAGAGGGAAGACAGTATTGTTGACCTGGGGGAGTCCCAAGGCGAAGGGGACGAGGACGACGACGACGGCTCTTCATCTAAAGGCTCTCGTAGATCCAGCCTGGCCAAGAGGATCGCAAACTCCACGGGCTACGTGGGCGACCGCTTTAAATGTGTCACCACTGAGCTGTATGCTGACTCCAGCAAGCTGAGCCGTGAACAGAGAGCTCTGCAGGTAAGGCTATTAACACTTCTTTGTGTGCGTGCGTGCGTGCGTGGGTGTGTGTATGTGTGTGTATATATAAACAGCACAGGATATATTGGTGGTGGGGTAAAAAAAAGGTCATTACGACCAATGTTTCTCATGTTCAGTTACTACCAACATAAGTTCTAACAGCCACAGAGGAATAAACACCCAATGGGCCATTGTTTTTATTCTCACACACCCTGCATGCAATTGGCGTACTCTGCATTTACAACACAGAATAACACAAGTGCTCTCGTGCTACTGTCCTGGCCTTGACCTTCCTCTTAGTTTATCATTGTCTTAGTGCGTTGGTGCAAGGCCACAGTTCAAAGGTTAACCATTGCGGCCTTCTCTGTATGTAGATTAGTGAGCAGTCATTGTAAAGGTCATTTCTGTGTGTGTGCGTGTGTGTGTGTGTGTGTGTGTACATGCCTGTCCTTGTGTGTGACTGCCTTGGGGGCTAAAGCATGCGTTAGTGCTGACTGTGCTATAGAGCCGTATACTGTAGTTCCAGAGCATGACTGTGGCAGCCTCACGGTTCACACCGCCTTTGGCTATGCTTAACCCCAAGGTTAGGGGGCGGTGAGGGGCTTGCAGTGTGCTTAAAAAAAGAAAAAAATCTAGCAGCTGCCCTCTTCGGGGTTCCTCTTAGTTTCCTGCATGCTCCCCAATTCACCAACCGCAACCCCCCCCCCTTACTCCCCTTCCCTGATGGCCTACACTGCCCTGCTCAGTGGCTGACCCCAAATTCAGAATTCTCCTCATTTCACTGGCTAAAAAAGCCTTAATGCACATGCAGCTCTACATCTATGAATGTACAATTACGGGAAAGTCCCCCGCTCTCGGCCATCACCCCCCCCCCCCCCTCCCCCCCGCCATTCATACAGACAATAAAGTTATTCATTTAACTCGTTATCTCTCGAAACATAAACAAACCCTATGCTTTATTATCCACTGACTAAGAGGCAGATATGTTGATAGGTTGCACATGTCTGTCTATGTCTATGCTCTGAACCCTAGAAAAACTGTGGTTTTGTCTGTGTCATGCTTGTCAATGCACAGCTGCAACACAAAGTTATCAAATGCTCTACTTCTGGACATGAAAAACAATTAGACAAATTTAAACTGAATTAGCGTAATCAATCATGCTCAACATGGAACTTTTGTTTCCTTTTATCTTTTTTTTTTTTTTTTTTTTCCCCAATTTGTCATTCATGCTGTTCAGAATTGATTTGATAGTTTTGATTGCTCTGTTCATTGACCTGTTGAGTCTCTTTAATTTGATTGTTATTTTGTGGGATTGTGGCTGCCTATTGTGTGTAAAGAAACATGTGGAGAACATAAAATTCATTTAAAGAAAAGATGAAATGATGGACAGATATATTGAGCCCCCCCATTCTAATTGCTTAGATGGAAGTCATATCACGAGAGGGGAGTAATATAAGTCAACCTGCAGCTAACTGGGAGGTCAGTTCTTTACATTTCTTATCACATCTCCCTCTGATGGGCTCTGTCTCCTTGTACTCTGTATCGCCGCACACTCCTTTTTTCCCCCCTCTCCCTTTCTTTCCTCTTTATTCTCTCTCTGCCTCAGGGCTTAGATGTATATGTTTCTTAGCCATGTTTATGTTTCAGGAAGGGAGATGTCAGGACTTAAGCCCCAGAGCGCATGGACTCACAGTGGCTGCAGTAGTTAAAATCTGTATCTTGATGCCATGCTTGTGATTTATCTGTCTACCTTTTTGTCCTGTGTGTGTTTGTGTGTGTGGGTTTTTAATTTCTTTGGCATTTTTCTTTTGATTTTTGAGACACTGCGATTTCTGATAAAAACATTTTTTTTTATTTTTTTTTTGCTTTCTGTAGCTGTTGAGGCCAGATTAAGGCTTAGAGAGGTGTGTGTGCGGCTAGGTCAGACGATGAGTGGTTTTCATGGGGTTTTTTTTTTTTCCCTCTGCATTTGTGTCTGTGTATGTGCGCACAGCGGGCAATGATGCGGTTCTCGGAGCTGGAGCTGAAGGAGAAGGAGGGCGGCAGTGTGTGTGTGTCTGCCTCGGCAGCGGCAGCAGGACGGGAGCTGGCAGACGGCCAGCGCAGAGAGCGAGTGCTGGAACACTGCCAGCACACCACCAGGCAGGGAGAGAGGGAGGGTGAGTAACCCAGCACCACGCGCACACTTGTCCTGCATGCACAGACACACACACACAAGGGAAGGGACACACACAAACAATAGATGTGCAAACGTACTCACATGCACTTGCAGCAAATGCTGAGGCAAGACCGGGTCACACTAAAAACAGACACTCTTGCACACACACACACACACACACACACACACACACACACACACACACAGACTCATCACACACACCCACAATAACAAGCGAGGCAGCGCAAGCGAATGAGCCAGCGAGAGAGACGGAGAGGGGGAGTTTTATTTTCAAGAAGTCTTTTGTGCTTATCTGCGCCGAGAGACCATTGAGAGGGAGGGCAAGGGGAGAGGGAGGGGAGAGATTGCGTGAGTGAGCGAGAGAGAGAGAGAGAGAGAGAGAGAGAGAGAGAGAGAGAGAGTGAAAGCGGGGGGAGAGCTAGTGGGTGAAAGCGGATGGGAGAGCGCAACGGAAAGAGAAGAGAAGAGAAGGGAGGAGGAGGAAGGGAAGGGGGGGTTAGTTGCGTTGGCTGGGAGCCCAGCTGTGTGTTGGAGCGAGGCCGCGGCTGACGTGTGAGCCTAATTATGGCATGGAGAGAGAGAGGGGGGGGGGGGCGCGAGGGAGTGGGGGTAGAGTCACGCTCAGTGTGAGAAGGGCGTGGTGCAGTCATGCCGAGGGGGAGGACAGGGATTGGGGTGGTGGTGGTGGGGGGGAGGGTGGTCGCCTTGCGCAGCGAGTGTGCAGGATGTTTTCTTCCCTTTCCTCGACTGGAAGTGCGAGCGGCTGCGCTGAAGCGTCAGCCTGCTGGCTCGGCTCACATCAGATTAAAAAGTCTTTACCCCATCAAAGTTTTACTGCCTGTCTTTAAAGCAGAATAAAAGCTGGCTGGTGTTTAACTGGCATTCTCCCCTCTGTCAATCCCCCCCCCACCACCACCCTGCTTCACCCCTGCCCCTATTCCCCCTCTCTCTTTCTGTCTGTCTGTCTGGTTTGCGGTCTGTCTGCATTCTCTCCCCATGTCGGTGTCTCCCTTTCATCTTCTGTTGCTTATTTTTCCCTCGGCCCAAACCCCCCCCTCCCTCCCCCTTTCTTCTTCTTCCACCCTGCCCCTTTTTTTTTTTTCCATCTGTCCTTCCCTCTTTTTTTTATTTTTTGCGCAGGTGTCCGGCCGGCGTTCCCCAATAACAGAGTTCCAGTTCTCCAGAGGTGTGGGGTCCAGAAGGAGCCTTTGTCCCCAGTGCGCGGGGATCGAGACGGGGGCAGAAATGGCGGCCAAGTGGTGCACAGGGATGGAGCGAGGAACGGGATGAGGGAATGTGAAGGAGGTCACTGCTTGCCCCCCACGTTGACGCCGGCGAAAGGATACCACGAGGAGAAATTCAACCCCGGCTTCGGACCCAACAGGAAACGCCTGCTCAAGACGGAACAGGACGACGCGGAGCGGGACGAAGAGGAGAGGCTGTTTCACCCGGAGAAAAGAGCCAAGATTTATGCGGGTGAGAATTTTCCTGAACATGCTTCCTTACCCACATGCCACTTCAATTTCCCTCAAACTCCCCCCCCCTTCATCTGCTTTCCATGTTTGTCTCTAATTCTGCCAATTCTCTCTCGCCCCTTCATCTCGCGTTACGCTGAGCCCTGTCTCATCCGATGCTCTTTAAAAAAACTCTTTCTATTCCTTGTGTCGCTTCCTCCTTTCCAATCAATTCCACCTTAAACTCCCTCCATCACAATCCCCCCGCTCTTTTTTTTTCTCCGCTCCCTCACCACTCTCTGTCCCATCTTTTGCTCTGTGTGGCAGCCAGCGCAGAGAAGTGTTTAATCCTGCCTTCTAGCGGAGTTCGAGTGAGAAGCGAAGGAAGAGGGACAGCCATTCTCTCCCTCTCTGCTTTCAGCTCTGCTGTTCCTCCGCTGCGCTAACCCACCCTCTTCAAAGCTGCTCTTTTCATCTCTTCTCTTTCTTCCCTCATCTGTTTGGGTTCCCTTTTTTATTTTTTTCTGGCATGCAGTATCACGCTCGCTCTCCCCGGCACTGGCAGACGAGTCAAATACTTGTCCCCTGTGAATTTAAAGGGGTGGTGGTGGGGGGGGGGGATCTCTCCCTCGGCTTCTCCGGTCTTTATTGCTTTGTGTCTCCACACGATTTCTGACTTCTCCTCCCCTTCCACTCCTCAGTCCGTCTGTTTCAAATCCCTCTCCGTTCCTCTCCTGCATGTGTGTATGGCTGGAGGGGGCTTTACAAGCCATAAGAATGTAGTGATTAATGGCCTTTGTACTCAGCTCAGTTGTCTGTAGTTCAGTATGTACATACAATAGTTTTGTGTGTTGCAGAAAGTGAAGAACATACCTTATAAGGGGGGGTGGCTTTTACGGCCAAAATGTCAACTCAATGACACAGAGAGATCCCAATTGGGGTTTAAGCTTACCAAAAATTCATTTTTTAGTTCATCTTTTAGGGGTTTCTATGGCAGGGTGAGATATTTTCTGATTCAATCTTTTTCCCACGGTTTATAAAATTGGAGAAAAACAATTAGGTTAGCAGTGCTAGCACCACCAGCAGTTGGTCTTCCTCTCAGGTTGAATGTGGTTATGCATTGGTTAAGGGTTATATGCCAGTTTAACCTGACATCGCATACATATAACTTCATTTTTCTAGTTCAAAATTCTACCAAACCATGCTGCTCCTCCTAAGAGCTATCAGTTCACTGTGCTTGTTTACATCCGGGTAGTAGAGCACTGTGGCTGTTAAAGCAGTAGCCATTAGTTGGAGCTACAGCCCTGGGTAGTGGTGGGTGGCTCGGTTATGTTTTAGACCAATCATTTGGCCAGCATTTCTGGGCTGAATTGAAATGATAAAAGTTTAACTAGGGAGGGTGCTGAACTTCACTCGTCTAGCGGACTAATGGCCCACATCCCTAGTTAAACCAGTTCCATGTGAGGATTTGAACAGGAGGAAATCTCTGTTGCTCTTTTAATGAGATGTAAAAACATACTCATTCTGTGTTTTTTTTTTTGCAGATGAGCGCGAGCAGACCTGTCTCGACGACGAAGATGACGACGAGGTGCGAAAGCTCAAAGTCTGCATCGAGCTCAAAGGGCTGAGACTGAGCAAGCCTGCTGCCGGCGCGGCTTCGCCCGACAGCTTCCACATCAAACAGGAGAGACCGTGGCCCCAGCCCAGGCTGGTACCTCCAACCCAGAATGTGCGAGAGCGAAAGATCAGGGCCAGCGAAGCGGAGGACAGAGCTGCAGCACAGAGAGCCGAGATCAACAGGAAATGGGGCTGCGACAAGCTGCTTAATGGTAGGAATGAACCGCCGCTGTGTCGGAGTTCAGCTAGGGTAACGGAAATCTATCTTTGGCTCACGTTTCACTCTCTTGTTGAGAGGCCTGTCTTTTCGGGGATTTCCCGTGAGCAGCGTTAGGGGGGCAAAGGGAAATGAAGTAGGGGTTACTTCCCCCTCAGCAGAGGAAAGTCTTTCTAGGTGGAATAAGGAGCAGGACCAAGGGACTAGAAGCCAAAAATCTCCCCCTCCCTTGTGGTTTTGGGCTTTTTTGTTCAGCGGCTCTAAAGCAGGTTCTGTAAGAACGATGAAAGTGCTCTGCAAGTGACGGAAGTGGCTGCTGCAGATATGCGTAGGCAGGTGTAGTGTGACTAATCTGTGATCAATGATTTTCTCTTGCTTTTTTTTCCTCTCAATACCAGTCACAGGGAAAGGGGAGGTGGGGGGAGTCTGCGTGTGTGTGTGTGGGGGGGGGGGGTTACTTATTAAAACCAGGGCTTTCCCTTATTCATGCGCCCAAATGGAGGCAGAGCGAGGCAAAGACGAAGACAGAATAAAAGAGCAGGCGGAAGATTAAAGGAAGTGAATAAAGCAGAGGAGATTTGGGGGTTTTATGTTTCCTGCAGGAAACGCACGCCTCGATTGGCCACTGAATTCCTCTTTTTTTTTTTTTTTTGGCTTTCACCTTTTTTTTAAGATAACATCACCTTGGCAACAGCTATGTTTTTTTTGTCCTTTTTTTTTTACAACCAGTATGTTTATTTTATTGTGTCTGGAAGAAAAAAAGAGACAACTCTTTAAGATTCCGCTAATTAGATAAAACAGATTCATTTCTGTTAAGCATGTGCTTTTTCTAAAAGTGTTTTTTCTGCATCATGGGTGACATAGAAAGTGCTTGTATATGAAGTTTCACCAAGATATATGATTATAATTTCCTCCTCAAGGGTATTCAGTGAATGATTTATTGAATGCGCAGCTTATACAAATCAAAACGAGAAATGTTGTTCGATGATCCTTTTCAGAAGTATTTCCGTTGAGCTATTTAACTGCGTTTGACACTATGCTTTCAAGGGCAGGCTTTTGTTATTAAGGTAAATATTTACTTACACCAGAAAGGGGCCACCTTTTGTTTAGATAGATTACTCATTGTAGCTGTCTTGCTGCGGCGAATGAGTGCCCACAAGTCACCGAGGAGAGGTTCATGTGAGCCTCTGTTATGCGTGCAACGTTGTGTTTTTATTTATTTTACATTTTTCCTGAGCGAGCAGGCATGCTGCACTCCCAGACAGCTCCGTGCTCTCATTAATAAACCAACAGAGGGTGAGAGATGGCCTTGCAATACCTTCCCATCCTCCCCTCCCACTGAGCTCTCACACTTATCGGCCGCTCACTCTGCCTCCCCCCCTCTTTCCGCCCCTCTCTCTAGGAGTCGCTGCTTCTCCCCTCCCCCCCAGCCAAGTGAAGGACAGAGCGCAACCGCTGGGCCCCTTCTCAGGTGACCGTGGCCTCAAGGAGCCCAGGAGGGGCCCCCCTTCCCCTGCCCCGGAGCCGTCCGTAGGAATCACCCCTCCTCTCAAGCCCCGTCGCCATAGTGACACCGACAAACCCAAGGGCAAGCGGCCGTGCAAGACCAAACACACCAGTCAGAGGGAGCGGGAGAAGAGGAAAGAGGCCACACCTAGCAGCCCGGGCCAGCGTTGTGCAGCCGATCTGGGAGCAGCTGAGGATGACAAGGTGAGTGCTGATAGGCTGTCTGGCTGCGATACGGGCGTCTGGATTTTTTTGTAGCAGCAGAGTCTGTTTCAGTATGCCTGTCGGCGCCTCCGATTATGCAGCTGGGCGAGCGAGCGAGCGAGAGGGAGGGAGAGAGGAAGGAAGTATGTTTACAATGTTTAGAGTGCTGCTGGAGCTTTGACCTCCTCGTGCCCTTAGTGGCTCCCTGCGGAGCGCCTGCCTGCATGTGTGTTTGTCTTTGGCCTTAATTGTCGAGCGTGTCATCGCCGCCGTTTTTTGTGTGTGGGTGCGTGCCACGGGCTGCGAGTGCTGGTGAGCATTCTTGACATTACAACTAAACCCCGGAGCAATTATACATCGCAGTCAGTGTCCACACACACACACACACACACACACACACACACACACACTCCCTCACTCTCGCAGCGAGGAATGTGGCAGTCACAGACGAGCGTATGAAGAGCCGGAGTTCAAAAGAGGGAAGAAAAAAAAAGAAAAATCAAGCATTGGGGGGGGGAAATTGTGGGGGGGAAAAAATATGGCTAGTTCTTTTCCACCCACACTGCTCTCCTCTTCAGCCTGACAGCTGCTTCCACATGGAATTCCACTGAGAGGGCACGCACTATACACACACACACACACACACACACACACACACACACACAGAGGCATGCAACTCCCTGTCTCTGGCGTGTTGCGCTCTGAAGGCTCTGTTGGTTTAGCGGTTAAAGGAAAAGTGGTGTGCCAACCTGCCGTGTTTGGGGCGTAAACAGTTGGTGTGAAAGCTGTGTGCACGTGTTTTTTCAGTGATGCATAAATATCATGTGTAAACACAATCTAATGTACAATATATATGTTGACTATATGAAGGTAGTATACAAAAGAATGAAAGTTGTGAAAGGACCAAACTTATTGAGAAATCTACCTTTCCAGATTTCCGCCTCATGATGTCATCACTATTTTAGTCGATTTATTTTGGCAAAAGAACTATCATAGTTGTGTGTCTGTGTGCTCTTTATTCCCACAGCTACGTTACACCCTCTTCTAAGTGTGTGCGTATTCAAGTGTGTCATGCATGTGCCCTTGACTGTCCGCGATGTGGCCGTTGCTGTAACACTCTGCCCCCCTCTTCTCTCTCTCTCTCTCTCTCTCTCCCTCAGCTGAGCGAGCAGCGCAGCGCTCCGAGGAAGGGAGCCGCCTCTCCTAATCATTATCCCTGCTCTCCAGTCAAGCCCTGCTCCCCCGCCGCGCTCTGTCCACCCTGCCTCCAGCCCCAGGCCAACAACGGCAGAGCGGGCGCTGCCGTCCCACCGGAGGCGGCTGTGGGGGGGCCGCACAGGACCCCCCCTGCCGAGCCCCCCGCGGTGCGTCCGATCCCGCCCGAGGCTCGCCGGCTGATCGTGAACAAGAACGCCGGGGAGACGCTACTCCAAAGAGCGGCACGACTCGGCTACGAGGTAATGGGATTCGCTCAAAGTCATCCTCGCGCCTTATCGCTTTTCTCTCTTCACATTTTACAGTCTTACACCTCATCCCTTCCAAATCTGCACTCTCTCTCTCTCTCTCTCTCTCTCTTCTTAAATTGAGATCATTTTCTCCCCCCCTACTTTGTTCCTGTCTGTGACTCTGGCAGACATAGCTCAACTAAAAATTGCCTCCCCCCCCTCCCTCTCTTCTCTTGTATGTCTGTTATCCTTCCCCTTTCAAGCTCCCTCTTTTGCTTTTTGTATCATTTCCTCCTATTTTGCCCTTACGCACGCTTTGTTCTTCCCCCTACTCCATCTTTTTCGGCTTCTCTCGCCCGCTACTCTCTCTTTCTCTCTCTCAGGTTTCCGCTCGCTCGCTCCCTCCCCTTTCCTCTCAGCGCTCTCTTTCTCTTCCTCTCTTTGTGACTCAGATTGTCGTTGGCACCCCTCCTCCTCCTCCTCCTCCTCTTTCCCGCGAGCGCACACACACACACACTCACCCTCCCTCTCTCCCTCTTCGCCTCCCCTCCTCTTGCCTCGCTCCGCTCTCACATCTCATTAATTTTCCGTGAGGCGAAGTGTGACACGCACACACGCAGACACATACGTGTGTGTGCGCAGACAGCATGAGGGATCGGTGGGATCATTATACGGAGACTGATGCTCGCTGCCTCTCACTAGCATCGGAAGTTTTTTTTTTTTTCCTTCTCCCTCTCCTTTTTTGTGTAGCTGCCGATCGCTCGCTCCTTCCTGAACCAGATCCCCTTGTTCTCCGCACATATACGAGAGAATAAGAAGAAGGGCGTATATTTCCATGAATCTCTCAAGCTCCCATTGCTCAGGAGGCTTTTAATTAAAGTTGGATGGCCTGCTGTCCTGTTCCCTCCTCATGTTTCTGTTCATACGCCTAAATGTTTCTCCCCCCCTCCTTCCTTGTTGACAGATTTCACAAATTGATTTATTGATCCAAGTGGTTTTCATGCCACTTGAGCTGCAGATTATGCCGCGTGTGTCCATTCCACCTCTCACCCCGTCTCTGATGCCGTCTTCTGAGTGTGCGTGATCATTTTTTTATCACCAGCAGAGGTATCTTCACAGAACTGTAAATAGGTGTGGGTATCTTTTGTCGCTCATTAACTGGTTGCTTTATGGTTGTGTGTGTGTGTGTGTGTGTGTGTGTGTGTGTGTGTGTGTGTTGTTGTACATGGTTATGATGATTAGGGGTGTGTGTCGGTGCGTGTGTGTGTGTGTGTGTGTGTGTGTGTGTGTCCGTGATTACGTGTGAAGTGTGTGAGTCAGAGAGGGAGAGAGAGAGAGAGCAGGAGTGTGAATGAGAGGTAAGCACTGGGAGTATAATCGCGTTCTAATGGCCCTCTAATGTGCCGTGGTGACTGTGGTTAGCAGCGGCGGCGGCTGTTTTTCTCCCTCGCTCTCTCTCTCGCTCGCACACACACAAACACACACACACACACGCGCGCGCGCGCACGCACACACAGGGTGCAGCGCAGCAGCAGCAGGATTTAGTCAGCCGTGCTGGAGAGAAGCTGGCTCGTCTCTCTGATTTATGCGTCTCTCTCGAACATTTTTTTTTCCTTCCCTCCCTCCCTCCCTCCCTCTCTTTTTTTTTTTTTTTTTTTTTTTTCTCTCCCCCTTAGCATTTTTCCCTTCCTGCGCTCCGCGTGTGGAGAGGGAAAGGAGGGAGGAGGGGAGGAGAAAACCTGAGACTACACAAACAAGGCGCTGACCGCTGCGCAAACAACACCCCCGCCTTCCCCTCTCTCCCCCCCATCCCTCCCTCCCTTTTCTTTCTCTACCTCTCTCTCTCTCGCAGGAAGCTCGTCTCTCACTGCCTGTGTGTGATAAGCCCGGGGCAGACCCCTGGGGCTCCCACACACACACACACATGCACACACACACACACACATACTCTCAAACAAGCACACACACAAGGCTGTGCGCAGAGAGACACACCAATTTATGCATTCCACCCCACACACACACACACACACACTTGCACACAAGCCTGTAGACGCACAGAGAGCTTGTCTCACGCTGGTGTTTTAGCGCCGCAAGCTCTGGGCTTATCACACACAGGCAGAGAGATATGAGGGCCTGAGAGACAGAGGCACGCACACACACACACACACACACAAGGGCACACATCCTGATTACGAGCACACACACACACACACAGAAATACGCACACACAAAACACTGGTTATGACCCAATAAGCACATGCACAGGCGTCCTGATGTGTTCCTCTCCATATGCTGCACAGAGTGACGAGTTTCGCTCCTCGCTTCTGTCGCGCAGCCACACAAACCTGCGCATGCAAATTCCAAATCAGCTCTCTCACACACACACACACACACACACACACACACACACACACACACAACCGACACGCTCCCTACAAGCACACACACACACACAGAAAGTCAGAAACACCGGTTGTTGTCTAAGCACACACACACACACACAGGCGTCCTTTCTTGTACAGACCTGCACACACAGGGCACAGAATCACGTCATGCACACACGCGTGTAATTTAACACACGCGCAACCATTCTGTGATGTTCCCGATGCCCGGGCCGACACCGTGCATATTTCATGTTCGTTTAGTTTTGCGATCCGTGCCTCTGCACACGAAAGCCCACTCTTTCTTTCTTTCTTCCTCCCTCCGCTTTTATTCTCTCTCTCTCTCTCTCTCTCTCTCTCTCTCTCTCTCTCTCTCTCTCTCTCCCTCTTCTGACTCGCTCCGTGAGCATTTGAAATGGTAATGAGGAGAGATTCTGCGGATGTCTTCATCCTTCTCCCCTCGTGCCGGGGCCCCTCAGCTCTGCCCATTGAAAGCACAGATAAAGGTGCAATCTGTAATTTATTCTCCTCACATGAATCACTTCTGATTTTCCTTCTGAAACCACGTATGATCCAAAGGAAAAGTGAAAAAAAAACTAGATTGCATTTTAAGAGCGCAGCTAGACCTCTATTTATCATAGCAGAAAATAAAAAATAAAGACTGATATGTGTAATTCAGAGATTCGCTTGGGGGGGGGGGGGGGGGGGGGGGGGGCTTCAAGTAAACTCAAACTGACTTTTAAAGTTCCACTCTAATCACCATTGACTTGCAAATATGTACCTTTGACCAAAGCAGTCTTGCAGCACTGACATTTTTGGGGAGCAGAACCCAACAAAGTCCAAAGCGCTTACATTTTCAAACTCTGTTTTGAAGTTTTGTCAGTTTTACAAATGCAATGCTGTAAAAAGCATGAAGCACATGACACCATCGTGCTACTTTAATGTCGCTTCTCGTTAGCAACAGAGCTAGCTCCGACAGTACCTTGTTAGTTATAGCCCTAAGGGTGGTCACCTTTTAAAGCTCATGAGAGGAGTTTTAACTGGTCATGAAACAGACTGAAATGAATACTGATGCCTTTATACGACCAACAAAACTAAACAAGATCATTAGAAAGACGATTTATCAACTCTGTGCACGTTTACTTTAATGCTTGTTACCATAGCTTTGTCCACAGGGGGCGCCAAAATCAACACAAACAGAAAGGTCCTCATTGGAGCTTTAAATAAAATATTTCTCAATCTGAAGTTTCTTGTTTGGAACAGAAGAATGAATACGAGTGAATCAGTGTGAGATTGATCAACCTAACTGAAATCATTGGAGGCAAGATTGACAGGTTTCTTTCCCCCCCAGTACAGTCATATATGACAGACTTAATCATGCGCACACACACACACACACACACACACACGCACACGTTTCACTTGTCTAGGCACGCACCCACTCTTTACTGCTTAGTCTGTTCATCGCACGGGGAAAATCACTCATGCGTCAACTACTACATCTAGTAAGCTTTCACATTCTCACACATACACACACACATACACACACACTGGTACACACACACACACACACACACACACACACACACACTGTTGTACGCTAGGAGCATACAAGGCAGCTCCGCAAGGGGTTAAATGTCTGAGTGATGCATTGATTGCAGGCGAGCGCAGGGAAGCATTCTAGAGAGGGAGATTAGAGGACGGAGGGAAAGAGCGAGAGAGAGGAGGGAGGGAGGGAGGGGGGGTGGTGTCTCATTTTACTGCGGAGGAGTTTGTGTGTGTGTGTGTGGCTGCGAGTGTGTGTGGCGGGAAGCCAGGGCTCTTGTGCTAAGCTCCTCGCTCTCTCCTAGTGATATTAAACACGGCTTCGGAGGTTTAGTGCTACGCCTCCTCCACAGCCAGGCACACATACACGTCTGCTCCACAAAAACGCACGCACGCACACACACACACACACACGCACACACACACGCACACACACGCACTTTAGGCAAGCTGCATATCAACACTCCCTGCCCTTCAGTCTCGCTAACACTTGCTCTCATTCACTCACGCAGACAGACACACACACACACAGAGAGAGAGAGAGAGAGAGAGAGAGAGCGAGCGGAATCCCCCAGAGGGGAGCGTCAGCACAGCGCTCCTGAATCTCTCTCCAGCAGGCAAACAGAGTGTTGGCAGCGAGTGAAAACCAGTTGGAGCGTCGTCCCACCCCTCCCCACCCCCCCCACCCACACAACCCTACACCCTAGTTTCTCTCTTCTTCTCACACTTTTTTTTTTCTTGCTCACACTTGCTCACTTTTTTCTCGTTGGTTCTACTTTTCCACTTCTGCCCTGTTTTTTTTTTCTTTCTTTTTTTTTTTTTTAAATCTTCATTGTCTCTCCTTCCTCCACGGCTCAATCGTCCTCTGTTCCATCCTGTCACTTCATCCCCCCCCCCCCCCCTCTCTTCTCTCACACACAAACACTTTGCACTACAACTGCCACCCAGCCTTTCATCTCTTGTTATTATCAGCTGCAGCCCAGAGGACAGCCCCAGCAGATTCCATCCACAGATTCATTAATCTGTCATCTGTTGGGGGGGGGGGGGGGTGTTGCCTTCTTCTCTTCTCCCATTCCTCTGCTTTCTCCAGCCCTCCTCTCATCCCTCTGTCAGTCTGTTTTTCTTCTCGCTGCCTGCCTGTCCTTTCCCTCCCTCCTTCCTCTTTGCGCTGAACGAGAGAGAGAGAGTGAGATAAACACTTGGACTCCACGGCAGGCTAGAATTAGCATAGAAATGGAAGTTCGGAGTCATTCCCCAGGTTCAGATGAGCAGCTTTCCTCCCCTTGGCACAGGACTGTTAGCAGGACAGAGTTTGCATGTCTCTGGATGTATGAGTCTTGCATTCACATGCATGTGATAAATATATAAAAAGCTTTATTTATTTTTGGTTGTTTTATCCATCCAATCTCTCAATAAGTTTCATATCCACACAGACAAACATACCTGCAGTGTAGAACACACACTTTCCCCGTCCTCGGACCGGCCCAATAACAACAAAACGGCTGGACTCTCTCTCTCTCTCTCTCTCTCTCTCTCTCTCTCTCTCTCTCTCTCTCTCTCTCTCTCTCTCTCTCTCTCTCCTCTCTGTTTTAGTAGCAGCAGACGCAGCTCCAGTACAATAAAAACCAGTCTGACTACTTAGTGCTGGATGGCCAACTGTCACAGCCCTAGACCAGAGGAAATGCTTCCAACTCTTAAGCGCCTCTATCAAATCTCTTTGTTCAGCTTCCATTACGCTGTGTTCAGATCCCAGCCATCGTAACTGGCTGCCACAGCGGAGTCCAGGCCCAACCGTGGGCACACAGACACACACACACACACACATTCGCACACACACTTTGCAAAATCTGGCAGGCTAAATACAGTTGAGTCACACTTAGTCTCCTCGACGTGTTCCGGTGCCAGCGTTAGCATTATGGAGCATTTGTGAGTGAGCGTGTGTGTTAGCCCCGACACGCTCAGTTCCTCCTCTCCCTAATTTCTCTCCCACAGGAACTGTAAAGGGAAGGACTGTTTGCGTGTGCGTCTGCTCTGTCTGGCAATGCGTGCTTGCTCTTGTGTTGCTTGGGTTGTCGCCACTAAAACCTTCCTATTCCTCCGTGTTGGCTCTCTCCAGGAGGTAGTGCTGTACTGTCTGGAGAACAGAGTGTGCGAGGTGAACCATCGAGACTACGCCGGCTACTGCGCTCTCCACGAGGCGTGCGCTCGCGGCTGGCTGAGCATCGTCCAGCACCTGCTGGATTACGGGGCTGACATCAACTGCAGTGCACAGGATGGCACCAGGTAAACACAAACACACTCGTTCATACGCACACAGTCACACAGGCTTCTGCGGACAATGACAACATTGTCCTGGCTTTTTCCACATGCCCTTAAAGTGCAAACCATGACTTAGTCGTCAGTTGAATCACTGCAGTTTGCACATAACATTCGTGGGATGGATTTTCTATTTGCGTAAGGAGAGCAGTGATTTGACTTGTTTTGCTGCAGTTTTAAACAGTCAAGAGAATTAAAATGTGTAGTTGGGGATGAAACCCTGCAAAGGCCTTACATGTGCATTGTAGCCGGTCAGCTTTTATCGACCATTAAGAAGTTTGTTAAATTGATCATTTCACTGTTTAAGTTTCACTGAGATCAGATTGCGATTGCTCATTTTAAAGATTATGTCACCTCATGTGCGTAGGCCAATTCACGACGCTGTGGAGAATGACCACCTGGACGTGGTGCGCATCCTGCTCTCTTACGGCGCTGACCCTACCCTCGCCACCTACTCTGGCCGCGGCCTGCTGAAGATGACCCACAGCGACAGCATGGAGCACTTCCTCACTGGTAAGATCCCTGCAGACGTTTAACAAAGCACCAGTCTGCGCATTTTTGAGAGCACACGTCGACGTGGAGGACTTTTTCTTTCACCCTCTGCCATCAGGCTCATTCAGCTTCTGGCTCTGATTTTGGGCTGCTGTGATTTAACCAATAAAACGTTATATATGCTGGCTAGAAAACAAAGCTTACTAGTGGATTTGAGGACTTTTATAGAAGTCTGTCTTTTTTTTGGGCTAATGATGTCAATCAGAAATATATCTGGTACTAAACTATCCATGAGTACAGATGATAAACATCCAAGTAGAAGCGGCAACTGCACAGCGTTCACATTCATCTTGTGTGGTTAACACTGGTTTGTTGAGTGGAAATTGAGCTTACACCTTACGACTAAAACCCCTAAATAACAATAAATGACTTTTTGGGATCTAAAAACAGGATAGAATTGCTGCTTAAACTGTTCTTACAGCCTTGAATGTACAATTCTTTTTTTTTGTTTTGGATTTAAATCTTTTGCAATAAGCCGAATGGAAGGACGTTTTTCCCCTGGCCGAGATTTCTTTGCACAGTTTTTTGAGACAGAAAGTTCACCAGAGTGTGGATAACGGAGGTCGGCTAAGAGTAGGTTGTTAAAACGCACGGTTACTCACACAGTTCCCAAAACGTCCTCAGTCCTGGCTCCTTCACTGCTTGCCTGTTTTTTCCCTCCGCTCTGACCTCTGTGCAACCTGTTGGTCTGAGTCGCTCTCTGTAAATCCTCATCCTCCTCCCTGGTGCCGCCACAAGACATGTCCCTCTC
The DNA here is from genome assembly GCF_963930695.1 of Labrus bergylta. Classification (NCBI taxonomy): domain Eukaryota; kingdom Metazoa; phylum Chordata; class Actinopteri; order Labriformes; family Labridae; genus Labrus; species Labrus bergylta. The sequence goes on along the minus strand of NC_089207.1, from coordinate 4,568,469 downwards.
TGTCATCCTGTCGCCCCCCCCTCCCCGCTCCCTCCCCCTTCCCTCCCTCGACCACCTGTTAGACAGGGAGTCTCAGCCCGCCGGGGTGCGTGCTGCTGCCTCTGAGCTCCTCTATCTGGTTACTTAGCAACGCCAACTGTGTTTGCTCAGTGTACGTGCGGAAACGGGCTCCGCTCTGGCTGGAGACTCTGCTTTTGTGTGTGCGTGCGTGACAGGGCCTGAATGTGTCTTTTCACCACAGTATGACGTTGGCTGTAGTCGGGGTGTGTGTGTGTCTGTGTGTGTGTGTGTGTGTGTGTTTGAGAATGCTCGTCTGAATGTTTGTAGTTAAAAGTTTAGAGAAGGCAGCGAGTTTGTGTACCGGAGGAGGAAATGAGAGCACACACACACACACATGCGCGCACGCACTTCCTCCGAAGCCAGCTGCTTAATATTACATGAACATCTAACAAGCTAAAACCGATTATCTGAGACACGCCAGAGGCTTTAGAGCAAAAGATGAGACGAGACGCAGGAGACAGGAAGGGAGATCAGGGTGAAAACGAACAAGTGTAAGTTCACGCTGAACAGGTTTCGCTGCAAGAGAGGGAGATTTCCACGTCTGGGGCTGGAAAGATGGTGTTGAATTTTGAAAAGAGCGTGAACGGATGGATCGATGGCAGCTCGATTGACAGAGCAGGGAGAGAGAGAGAGAGAGAGAGAGAGAGAGAGAGAGAGGGGAGGGGAGGGGAGGGGAGAGGGATCGTGCAGCAGAGAAAATGAGCGATAGCGAGCGATCGCTGCCCTCCCTCCACCTGGTCCCACTCATCTGGAGGCCGTTAATCCCTCCAAACACACGCCAGACGCCCCACGCCTCAACGCTGGCACAAAGCCCAGCTCTCGCTCTGCAAGTGTGTGTGTGTGTGTGCATGCGTGTGCTTTACACACACACACACACACACACACACACACACACTTTGCTCTCGCTGTGTGTGCTTATCCAGCTCTCTCTCTCTCTCTCTGCTTGTTTGTTTCCAGCTCGTGTGTGTGTGTGTGTGTGTGGGTGTGTGTGTGTGTGTGTGTGTGTGTGTGGGTGTGTGTGTGTGTGTGTTTGCGCTCTGCGACTGTGTGTGGTTCTTGTTTGATTCCTGGCAGCCCGGCTCTGAACTGAGCCAGCTCTCTCGCCCAGCGGAGACAGTCGCTCTCCTCCCCCGTGGTACAGCCGCTGGCCCCTGACCATCACCACCTCCCCCCCCCACCCCCTCCCCCCTCCCTCTCCTCTTCATCCCCCCCCAAAACATTTGCTCTGTTTGTTTCTCTTTTCTCTCTTGACACGGCCCCTCCTCCCCCTCCTCCCCCCTCTTCTGTTTTACTGTGCTCTTTATCCATTTTTTCTGCTGCAGACTTTAAAGGGCAATTGTATTTGCCTGCTTGTCTGTCCCCCAGGGCTCTGACTCTTGAATAACAGGCTCCGCTCTTCTCCTCCTCCTCTCTCCATAGATTACTTCGCCGACCTTCAGGGCCGCTCGGATGACGACCCTGGGATTTATTGGGAATTCTATGGCAGCGCTGTGTGTGGTGAGTACCCGTGATGACTCTGTAGTGTGTGTGTGTGTGTTAAAGAGCTTTAAAGTCTTTTTATTTTAAAACTTAATCTGGATGTTCGCTAAAAATAACTTGTGTTTCAGAATCAAGCGAAGAGGGCGGCATCTATGACATCCTGGCCGACCCTCCAGGCCCAGAGGACGAGGACGAGGATGACAAAAGGGAGGTGTTTGAGTTTGAGTTCTCTGACCGACCTCTGCTGCCGTGTTACAACATCCAGGTGTCCCTCTCCCAGGGGTGAGTTGCATCCCAAGAGCAGACAACACTAATTAACATTTTTTTCATCATTGTCACTAAATCCTGATTTTCTCTCTCCCAGGCCGAGGAACTGGCTGCTCCTCTCCGACGTCCTCCGTCGGCTGCGGATGTCAGCCCGCGGTTTCCGGCAAGCCTTCCCCCACATGGAGGTGGTGACCGTCGCAGAGGCGGAGTTTTACCGGCAGGCGTCTCTGTCGCAGCTCTTCTCCTGCCCCGAGGAGTTGGAGGGCTTCCAGCCGGACAGTAAGGACCTGTTGGACCTTGTGGAAGACAGCGCGGAGCTGGCTGCGCTGCTGGGCTCCTCGCTGGAGTGTCTGGATGACAACTGGGACCACGCCGGGGACAAACTGAAGGAAAAAATCAAGGCGGTTGGCAAACTGAGCTCGTCTTGACCCCCCAAAACTACTGCACCTGGACTTTAATCCTTTAGCGACTGCATTTTTCTTTAGAACCAAGCAGAGGGTTATGATGATTTTTGCCTTAGCCATGACCCTTAGTTCCCCACGCCTCAGCCCGGCTCTGGATCAGCACTGGTGCACTGTATAGACGGACTGACCTGCTGGCTAACTGGGCTGCTGAAACGTTACCCTCTGACAACTGAGTTTCAGAATATTTGTGACTTAATAATGGTCTTATTTTTATAAATTAATATATGTATAAATTCATAAATATATATAAATATATATATATAAATAATAAGAGATTTTCTTTTGTTGCTCACGACTCCTCTCTGAGAGATTTTCTATGGCAACAGGGTGTAGTTCTTGTTGTCAGTGGAGTGTGTGAGCGCGCAGCACACTGTGCCTGTGTGTAGCTGTACAGGATAGAACTGAGGCTGTGCTATTGAATGTGGTATTTGTGTTTATAGGAAGCACATGATGTCCTGTTTTTTTTTTTTTTTTTTCTTCTCCTCAGACTTCAGCGCCGGCTTTGGCCTCAGGGGTGATTCTGTTGTATCTTTTATTTTTATTTTTATTTTAACGTTCAAGTTTTTCGCTTCCTGTGTAGTCTGCATTTTCACACGCAAAACTACAAAAAATTGTTTGTATAATAAAAGTTTTAAGATGATGTTGATATTTCCCCTTCAGCACAGAGCTTGTACATAACAGGGAAGCTACTGCAGTAAAGTAATTTTTGGTGTGTTCATTTTTTTGTTTTAACTTTGTAATTAAAATATCTCTTAATTTGTATTTATATTTTACAAAAGAAGTTGCTTAAAAATAAATATACAAACTGCAAGAGAAAGTGTGTTCCTGTTTTCTATTCAATGTCGCCTTTGAGGATGAGGAAAGTAGTTTTGAAGGCTGCCCTTTAAAATAAAAGTATTTTTTTCATCATTACTGATGAAGCCCCTCTACGATGTGGACTACAAAGTAATCCTGCATTGCCATCTCTTGGAATACTTTTGTATTGTCCGTGTCATTCATTTTTTTTCGCTGCAGCCATGACTGAGAAACCCACAACCTCCCATTTGCAGCCTCTCTGTGCTGAAGGCTTGCAGCGCCCTCCAGTGGGCAGAAACTGTAACTGATGTTCAATTGAATTCGCTTTACTGCTAAATCAGACTTTACGTTGATATTAAGTTTAACTCAATGAGATAGCTGGGTGACTGGTGACCTGAACAGGTTTCATCCAGCCTGGATGGATGGACAGGAAGATAACTGAATTATCACTTCAATAAAAAGTGAAGTAGTGCTATTTTTTTCTTTCATATTAAGGGTCAAAGAGAGTATGTTATTGTCTTCATCCAACAACTGGGCAAAATTGGTCACATCTCTGTGTCATTTGAGTAAAAGACGAAAACACAGACTGAACTAACAAGCCTGGTCTGTGTATCCAAAGTCTGACTGATTTCTTTGCACCTATTAATCGATATTAGTCCCACTGTGGCAATAAGTAACATTTTTTTATCGTCTTGCAATGGGCACTGTTTGTTTTTAGGCATTCCGACATACACCAGCCCCAAACAAATACACCATACCCTCCTGTTTGAGTAAAGTTAATCCCTTTAAAAAAAATACCTACACCTACAGAGTCACACAAGACAGAGAGAATGAACACTAAATTCCCAGCAGCTTTGTCTAGTTCACAGAGCGGGTGCATGGGAGTTCTGCTGGCAGGCTGACAAGACTAAAGACTAAAACTCAGGAGCAGTTTAGCTGACCATGGAGCTTCACAGTAAACCAGCTCCCATGGGGCAATAGATATGCAAATCTTGAGTACTCCTCTGAAAAAGGATTAAGCTGATTAAAATCACCATCAACCTCAGGAACCATCTTAAGATCTAATTTTATTTTTAAAAAAAGATCACTAAGAATCTGCAACGGTACCGATCATTGACGGTATGAAGTTGGAGCTGTAGCTGTTGTCTCCAGTCAGAGAGGAGTTACCTCATTTCAACTCTCCAGGTGAAGGTCAAGGAGCTGCAAGAGGCTGTCAGGCAGCTAATTAAGATCCTAAAGCAAAGTTCAGCCCGGCAGACCTGAGTCAGAGAGTCAGAGAGAGAGAATTGGCAGGAGGTTCACTCTCCCGCTAGACTGAACAAAAAAAAGAAGATACAGGCCTACTGTAAGTGACCCTCTTATATACAGAGAAACTGTCCATTGATCTACATACGTATTAATTAAGATTTTATTTCATTGACTCAGATGAGTAACTTTAACTGATCACTAGAGATGGTAGGTTAATTCAGCCGTTTATACGCCCTGTGTCAACAACAACTTTATGACAGTTTGTGGCACAAAAGTCAAATAAATCAGACATATTCCTTCTGGAACTCACTCCCAAAAAACATCAGAGACTCCCCCACACTCACCTCCTTCAAGAAATCCCTCAAAACTCACCTCTTCAACGTTGCCTAGAACCACTAACTCCCCCTCCCCCTACATTACTTCTTCATTGTACTGTCCTCGTCGTTTTTTGTTTTGTTTTATGGTTTTATTTTTTGTCAAAGCGTCTTTGGGTTCCTAGAAAAACGCTATAAAAAAACAATATATTATTATTATTATTATTATTATTATTATATTCCATTTGATGCAATTGTTGATGATGGTCTACAACATGGCTCCTATTAATTAAAATATCAATAAATTTAATCAAACTGTCAGTTAATATTTGGCACAGGTTGGACTCTAACCATGGTGAATCCTCTCTCTGCACACATGGCAGGATCCCAGACCACTAAGTAAATGTAATGCCCTTCTCCAAAAGGATTGCTTTGAGTTTTTAGATAATCACACTTTTTCAAGATTGTGATGAAACTGCAGGAGACATAAACAGTTCAGGAATGACAGTTTGACGTTTTTTTTGCGGTTAAATCAAGCAACAACAAAAAAACCAACAACTTTGTAATGTATGCACATTTCTGGCATTTTAAGCGTTTAGTAGGTTTACAATTGCTTTTAAAAGTTTTATGGGTTGAATAAGTCCTTGTGAATTTATATTTTTCAATAAGCCAGGCACACACGCACAGCGCTGACAGTGTGTATGTTTGACTGTGTGTGTGTGTGTGTGTGTGTGTGGAGCTCACAAATATTACGCTGTCACTAAATCAATACAAATGTACAAAGATTGCTGAGCTAAGGTATGGCACTCCTGGGGCGCTGGTGGCGCAGTGAGTGGTTAGTACGCGCGCCCCATGTATGGAGGCTGTTGTCTTCCGACCTCTGGTTCCTTTCCTGCATGTCATTCCCCACTCTCTGTCTCCCTGATTTCCAACTCTGTCCTCTGTCCTGTCTCTCAGATAAGGGCACAAAAAGCCCTGAAAAAAAAAAAAAATAATAAAATAAAATAAGGTATGGCACTTCTGCAAAAGGTATTTTTTTTATTAACAGGCCTATATACCATAACCAGATTCAACCACACTCATCTTGACCTTACAATTTCAATAATTACCCTCACTTTTTTAGTTTACTTTCCTTCTAACGCTGAAAATTAAAGTGGATAACCTCCCCTGACATTCCCATTTTTTCATAACCAGCTTTATAAGGAATAGCCTACTCAGGGCTGAGGGCCCCTTTATCCATTGGGGCCCTGGGTAATCAGGTCCCCACCCATTATGGCGCCCATGATCAGGCGACACATCAGCGAGTGTTCTGCTGGAGGGCAGGACAGTGCTTACAGTTATACTACGACCAGGGCCGGCCCGTGGCATAGGCAGTATAGGCAAATTCTAGGGGCGCCTGCCGTCCATACGGGACATCCTGGTACCCGAAATGAGTGAGGAAGAACAGTTGATGAAAATAAGAAGAAAAAAGAAAGAAACGTGTGTTTAACTATTACTTAATGTTATTTTATCTGCATCACCTATTTAAAAAGGTCCTATTTTCTTGCTCCCTGCTCGTTATGTGCTCTTTGTAGTGGAGGAGGGCAGACTAGTTATCAGAAGTGATTGACACTGATCGTAAAGAAAAGCTGTAAACCATAAAGCTGTGAGCCAGTTTTCTTGAAGTGTATGAATATTGTGATTGGTGGTGGAATTGGTTGCAATACAAATGGTACCAGTTAAAATCTTGCCTAGGGCACCAAGTGGGTTAGGGCCGGCTCTGACTACGACACAAGTCACGTTTTCTAGAAGAAAACTCAAAATAATTCAGAGGTATTATTACCTAAATAATAATAATAATAATAATAATTTATTCAATTAACAAATTTAACAAAATTATCAAATAATTCAGAGGTATTATTACCTAAATAATAATAATAATAATAATTTATTCAATTAAATAATTTAACAAAATTATCAAATAATTCAGAGGTATTATTACCTAAATAATAATAATAATAATAATTTATTCAATTAACAAATTTAACAAAATTATCAAATAATTCAGAGGTATTATTACCTAAATGATAATAATCATTTATTCAATTAACAAATTTAACAAAATTATCAAATAATTCAGAGGTATTATTACCTAAATAATAATAATAATAATAATTTATTCAATTAAATAATTTAACAAAATTATCAAATAATTCAGAGGTATTATTACCTAAATAATAATAATAATAATAATTTATTCAATTAAATAATTTAACAAAATTATCAAATAATTCAGAGGTATTATTACCTAAATAATAATAATAATAATAATTTATTCAATTAACAAATTTAACAAAATTATCAAATTATTCAGAGGTATTATTACCTAAATGATAATAATCATTTATTCAATTAACAAATTTAACAAAATTATCAAATAATTCAGAGGTATTATTACCTAAATGATAATAATCATTTATTCAATTAACAAATTTAACAAAATTATCAAATAATTCAGAGGTATTATTACCTAAATAATAATAATAATTTATTCAATTAACAAATTTAACAAAATTATCAAATAATTAAGAGGTATTATTACCTAAATAATAATAATAATAAATTATTCAATTAAAAAATGTAACACAATTATCAAATAATTCAGAGGTATTATTACCTAAATGATAATAATCATTTATTCAATTAACAAATTTAACAAAATTATCAAATAATTCAGAGGTATTATTACCTAAATAATAATAATAATAATAAATTATTCAAAATTATTCAGAGGTATTCTCTTATTTTCTCCACACTCCGGTTCAGCTGGCGGCGGTAATGCATCTCAACGCTGTTTCCGACAACAGCGAATAAACACCAAAGAAGAAGAATCCTCTGGCCGTGTGGTGACGTCAGATCAGCTGATCGTCGCTGCACCGAGGAGAAAAGATGTCGCTGACAAACCGACGAAGGATGGAGGCTGTGTTCTCCGCGGCGTTTCTCCTCTGTTCCCTTGTCCCAACCGGTGAGAAATACACATTTATGGATAAACGTGGTTCACAAATGTTGTTGTTATTTTTCCCCGCTCAGCTAAAAACAAACAAACAGAGTCATTTATTTACCAACGATAGCTCGTTAGCATCGTTAGCATTGCAGCTAAAAGTCACTGCTCAGATATTTTGCTGCAGCAGGTTGTAAAGTATAAACGACACTTAAATGAATGATTGGCACTAAAAAAAAAGTATGTTTTGTTCATGTATCGTTGTATTGTACTGCCAAGCATGTAAATAAATAGATAAATAAAAAACAGGTGTTCAGAATTGCTTGCAGTGATGATGATATTATTAAATTATTGCTTAGTTGTTGAGAAGAATGACAGATTTTCTCTTTTCTCTTTATATATGTGTAAAGATGCACACTCCTTTTTTTTATCTGGTTACCATTTTACACAAGGTCATGTGACCTCCTGTAAACTGGCACTTCCTCTTTAACATTCACCATCAGCTCTCTGTCACGAGTTGAAGCCTCCAGTCAGGGCTGTGATATTTATCTTTACTCTGACTGCTGTCTCTTAAACCTCTCTGAGTGTTTGTGCTAAAGTGGACAATTAACATCCCAGTGAGAACTCATTGTAACACCACACTGAGGTGACGTTGCTCCACATTTGAGGAGCAAAACGGCAGTAGAAACTACTACTAAAAAACTACAAATCCCACTGTTGCATCCACCAAAGTGCTCTGTGGATGGAAAGTATAGCAGCAACTTGAGTTACGCACAGCAGTCTGAGTTTCCGCTGGGCGATATGGACCAAAACTCATATCTTGATATTGTTGAGCTGAATGGCGATACTCGATATATATCGATATGTATTTGGAAAAATAAACTACCTGTTTGTGAATTTAAAAAGTAATATTATAAAATAGAAATGTTCCTTAAATACAATAAAAGAGAGAGAGAGGAGGAGCAGGGTGAAGAGGGACAGACAGTCAGTCATCATCAGTGAGATGAGAAAAAGGTGACCTGGCACCTCTGTAACGTTATTTTAATACAACATAAACTATATTGATTTAAACGATATTGTCTTACCTTATATCTTGTTTGAAAACATATCGATACATCTTAAAAACTCGATGTGTCGCCCAGCCCTAGTCCTGGGTCAGAAAACAGTCCTAAAGCAACTTTTATCTTTTTTAAACAGACAAAGCATGTTTATTTCAAACTACTAGAACATTTCTATTGCTCTGTGAGCAGATGTGTTTTAGTGTTACTTATGAAAACGAATTGTCTAAATTCTTTAAATATCAGTAGTCGTATGATTGCTTTCTATAGGAACTCCATAAGTAGCATCAACGCCTCGGCAACAGTCCTGGAAAAATGGCAGTCGTGCAAATTAGGTATTGACGATGCGTGGACATTATATGTAAATATACACTGCCTGGCCAAAAAAAAAAGATCACACACTCTTACTATTTTTCGTTGGACCGCCTTTGGCTTTGATTACGGCACGCGTTCGCTGTGGCATTGTTTCGAGAAGCTTCTGCAGTGTCACAAGATTTATTTCCGTCCAGTGTTTCATTCATTTTTCACCAATAAACTGTATTGATGATTTGGAGAGTCGGTCCACTGCGCAAAGTCTTCTCCAGCAACGTCCCAAAGATTCTACAATGAGGTTAAGGTCTGGACTCTGTGGTGGACAATCCATGTGTGAAAATGACGTCTCATGCTCCCTGAACCACTCCACCACAATCTGAGCCCGATGAATCCTGATGGATCATCTTGGATCAGCCCGTGCCATCAGGGAAGAAACAAATCCATTGATGGAATAACCTGGTCATTCAGTATATTCAGGTAGTCAGCAGGCACATAATGTTGCTGAACCTAGACCAACTGCAGCAACCCCAGATCACAGCTCTGCCCCCCCACAGGCTTGTACAGTAGGCATGATGATCACTTCATCTGCCTCTCTTCTTACTCTGATCACTCTGAAGGGTGAATCTTCCTTCCAGTTTTTAATAATGCATTGGACAGTTCTTAACCCAGTTTTAGTAGTTTCTGAAATCTCCTGAGATGTTTTCTCTGCTTGATGCATGTCAGTGATTTGACCCTCACACAGACTTAACATCTTCTCCACGACCACAGGAACACAGAGACTTTCAACATCGTAGTTTAAGAAATGAGAAGCTACTCATTGCATCAGTTTGCGTTAAATAACTTGTTGCCAGCTGAAAGATAATTGCCCATGCAGTTATTATCCAATGGGAGGCTCTTACCTATTTGCTTAGTTAAATCCAGGTGGCGACTTTTTTTTTGGACAGGCAGTGTGTTTATATTTTTTTAATGTTAAAGTAAAATGAGTAAATTACGTTTTTTAAAACCTCAAGAAGAAATGGTTCTAATAGCAGAAAAAAAACTTTCATTGAACATACATCAGCGTCATCAATAATAGTAACGTGAGTCACCAACTTTTTTACAAGTCTGTTATGAACATGTTTAAAATTATTTGTAGTATTTGTGGTGTTACATGTATTAATTTCTTTTTTCCTCACAGGTGTCCATGGAGACAGCCTCACGATACTGCAGGCTCCAGAGTTTGTTTCCTTCCAGAAGGGAGACTGGCCCGTCTCTGGAGAGAAGATCCCTGACCTGGTGGCTTTAACCATGGGCTTCTCTGTTCAAGAGGTGCTATGATAATTAAAATAATAATAATTCTCCACATTTTTAATATTCATGTGTATCTACAAAATGATGTGGCAGTGGGATTGAGTCACTCGTAGTGATGAACCTAACGAGAGTTCATTCTTGAATGTGCTCATCCCCTCAGAGTTACAGAACTTAACTGTTTTAAGCTCTTCACTTGGCTTTCCAGCTACAGAGAAGAAGTTCCACAGAACCCATGTACTGTACATTACACACTTTCCCCTTCACCCCAGAAAAACACATAGAAACAATTAGCTTGCTGTGGAACACCATACAACATTTATCAGCTAAATGTTTTTATATTTTTCGCTGGAGCTGTTAAAAAACAACCAAAAAAAAGTTAAAAGAGTTGCAACTGCAAATGTTTCTACATCTTTTTTTGCTCCCCGTACATTACCTACTGCAGGTTTATGATCATGAATGTGTTAGCTTTTACCTTACAATGTGTGTCTTATTTGTACAGGATCTGTCCTGGCCAGGCCTTAAGGCTGGTCCGCTGTTCCAGCGTCCCAGAGCCAATGTTCTGGTGGTGGTTAGAGGAGTAGACAGTCTGGACCTGCCTCAGAGTGTGGCCTCCTACCCTCTGGAGAATGTGAGTTAGACTGATATCAGGCTTTGTACATCAAATATAATGCCTTGTTGCGAACGTTACCAAAATCTGCATCGTAAGTGGTCTAAGCAGGTGTGTGTTTTGTTCTTCCCTGCAGCCCGTTCCCTTCACATTGGATAGTGTTGCTGAGACTGTACACTCTCTGTTTGCCGAGGACACCCCTGTAGTGCTGCAGCTGGCTCCCAGTGAGGAGGTAATGAAAACACACTGGTGTTGGGACACACTGAGGGTCCGGTTCGATTGCTGTAACTTCTAAATGTCTGTTTATTTTGGTTCTTCTAAATATGCAAATTTATCCCAGGCCTTTTGGGATTTTTTAACTCAAAGTGATCATACCGCCTGTTTGTATTTCTTTCAATAAAAGAAACAACAATTTTAAGAACAAAAAAAGAAAACACACTTGGATACAACTTCTAGTACCTACTTTTTTTTCTTTGTTAAATCACTCTTAGAAGGCTTGGCTGTTTTGACTTTGTACCTACTTGTTCTCTCTTTCAGAGGCTGTATATGCTGGGAAAGGCTAATGCTGTGTTTGAGGACCTTCCAGTCACACTACAGCAGATCCGTGCTCGTCTGTCCCAGGATGGCTCCGTGCTCGCTTCCCTTCCTCTTAACTCCCTCAGCAGGAATGTAGAGGTCGGTGTCAAACAGCTACATGGCAGCCACACGGGGCTGTACTGGAGTTTATAATGAATATCCTGATGCACTTAGCACAAGATACAACATGTACATTAAAAAGATACACAGCAGTACAGCTGGAAGTTTTACTGGCAAAGTCTGCAGATTCACCTAATCGATGCTGTTTTTGTCAAATTAACGATTAAAGTCTGTTTTCTCCTTGCTCTTTACTTATTCCACTTTCTAGGCTGATCTTCTCTTCCTGTCTGAGGTCCAAGTTCTGCATGATATCACAGCTCTGGTAAGGCTTTAGGATAACTAAGAAGTATTTTTCTGTCTCTAAATTGAGGATAGTCCTCTTCATTAAAGAGGATCCAACACCCAATTTTTCTTCTGTTTTTTGCAGCTGCTGAGGCACAAGCATTTGGCAAAGGACCACTCCCCTGACCTGTACTCTCTGGAACTGTCTGGACTGGAGGAGCTGAGCAGAGTCTACGGCCAAGACTCTCCCCAGTACCGTGATGCCACAGCCATTCTCGCCTCTGTTCTGCAGAAAGTAAGTTGAAGGTTGTCTGGACGCTTAATCACAGAGTATTCATAGTTTTTAATTAAATATCTGATGATACTTGTGTCTTTTTTCCGTAGTTTGCAGAAGATGTGTACGGCCTCTATGGCAATAGCGCCGTGGTGGAGGTCGTTACAGTCAAGAGCTTTGAGGCTCCTTTGACCAGGAAGTCCCGTTCGATCCTGGAATCCAAACAGATTGTAAGTCTGACGCAGAGGTGCTTTATGTCAATCTGTGCTGTCACTCTTGTTAGGATGTTAAAATGTGGAATGCATTAGAAAGACATCTCAATAATGACATTCAGTTTCAGCAGCACAACACATTTCAGCCACCAAAAAGAAGTTGTGTGAACCCCTGATTTCAAATGTTTCAACAGAATCAAACATTGTAGTCTGTAACAGAGCTGTTGTATACGTCAGCCTAATAAACTGGCACCTGACTCTAGGCCCCTTTCACACATGCAGTGCGTCGATGAAAATGTCCTAACATTGAGTGAAGTTTATCTGCTTCATGGGCTTTACTGTGGGCCTCAGTCTTCACTGTATGGTTTCATTATACATGTTGTCGTGATGTTAAATCCAGAAACAGTCACTAATCACCATTATGTAAAAATCTTCCTCCTCCTTCTGTACGCTCTAATGAGACACTCACCTTAACAAAGTAGAGTTTTTTGAGTTGTGGGAGCACATTTAAAACATCATCTCCAGGAACCAAAAATGCTTGATCACTCTTATAAAAAGGGAGAAGTGAAAGAGGGGAAGGCAGAGCTAGTCCTCATACTTTAAGGGCGCACTCACACTAGGCAAAGTTGTCCCGTACCAATGCTTAGGTACGATTGTCCCCCCCTCCTCACTCCCCCGCTGGCCTGCTCTCACACTGCTCCAGGCCTAACCGGGTCTGAGCACATTTACTTTTTGTACATAACGTCGTAATATACAACACATGCATGACTTTACATGAACATGAAGCGTGCTTAGTTTACAAGACAGACAGACTCGAGGAAGAAGAAAAAAAGAGAGACGTGTGGTCGAGTCCGCAGCCTCACATTGGAGAACAACACAGAGAACATGACAGTACAGATTGTCTAGTGTGATCTTAATGAATGTTACCCTCTTTTTATTCACATTCATAGAGTGTAAAGTCTGGTCTTGTATTTGTGTGGAATAATTCTGATGGTAGACATTTCTAACCTCCACAACTATTACTTCTGCATTCAAACTTCTCCATCTGTTTTTTGCAGAGTAACCCCGGCAGCCCGTACAACCTCGCCTATAAATACAACTTCCACTACGCTGTCATCTTCAACATTGTCCTCTGGCTGATGATCGCTCTGGCTCTCGCCGTCATCGCCGTGTCCTACAACATGTGGAACATGGACCCAGGATACGACAGCATCATCTACAGGATGACCAATCAGAAGATCAGGATGGACTGAGTCCTCCCGTCCAATCGAAACACTCCTGCTGTCCTCTTAGATCCTTCTAGTGAATGTTTGTGGTTTGTTTTTGTGCGAGGTCGTGTTTAGTGCAAACATACTGTGACAGTTTGACGGGAGGAAGGAAATCATTCTGAATCATTTCTTAGTTTAACGACGCTGGCATGATGAAGGACAAATAATTTAACAGTTCAGAAATGGTTTTTCAAATGATGCTACATGAAGCGGATCAGTGTCGTCCTCCACTGGTGTGCACAGCGAACAAATTCAGACTTCCTCCCTTCAACCTCACATCATTCCTTATGACTTAACCTCCTCACTAACTAGGTTTCATTTGTTTACCCCTGTTGACTGCAGTTGTATTTTTTATTGTAAAAAAAAAAGAAAAGAAAAGAAAAGCTGTTGTAATGTTTTGAAAGAATGATGTTTGTGTGGTGCCCGTGTGAAGTCGTAGTGCTCGTCTTGCTGTTTGAAAGTGTTTTAAGTTAAATGAATTCTATGTGTATATATTGAATATACAAATGCAACTATATGAGAATCTGCTGTACTTCGATTGGGAGAAGAAATGTGCTGCGTTTATTCCAGGTAGTTCCCCCTGCTTCAGTGAAATGCATATCGGATGACATGATAACTTAAAGATACAATTGGTTGTTGTGATTGGTCTTGGATAAATGAAGCTCTGTAAATTGCAAGAAAAAGTCTGACAATAAATTATTACTTGGATCACGCTGACTGATGTTCACTTTATAGAGTCTCTAGTATTAATGCACTGATAAAGAATCCTTATTCATATCTGAGCATTTACTGTACATTCACTCTAGATTATTCTCCACTGTTTCAAAGAAGTGGAAAGTGGCTGATACGTAAAATGAAAATAGCTGCAGGGGGATTCTGAAGAAGAGCTTTATTTTATGGGTCTCATAATTTCCGAAAAAGCTGCTGATAAGTAAATTCGATGAGCTTCCTGGAAGGGAATATGCTAATCAGTTAGAATAGGCTACTAAAGAAAATGGAGACAGTCAACTCATATGCTTTTAATTAATTACATCCAGTTAATTTATTTTTGAATGTAGATTTTGTATCCTTTCAAGACCCTTTTTTAGGCCAACATGGACATGAAGACGTAAAGAAGAACTTTACACATCTATGTCAGTTTAACAAACTCTGACTGCTGATGAAGCACACGTGCTGCGTTTGAATCTCTGCATATTTTGTGATGCATAAACTGAATATATAAACGATTTATTCATTAGCTGTCCACAAGCTGGTGATAAAAAGCTACTTCCAGTATGATAAACTTCATCCAGACATTTTAAGGTTTATGACATCCGTATATACTCCTCTATGGATAACTTCAAACTTTAGAGTCAAAGATGTAAAATGTCTTGAGATTACATTTGTTGTGAATTGGCGCTGTACAAAAAACAAATGATTGATTGACTTTTCCAGTGGTTAAAAGTAACTAAGTCTATTCACCCTACCACTCTATAATTTCCATTTGCTGCTTTATATAACACTACATTTCAGTTACAGAAAAAGTGCATGACTGTCTGTCTGTGAGGGTTCATGACTAAACAATGAGTCAGTTCAGCCTGATTCATGGATCCATCATGGTTTCTTTCTTGATCTGACATGTTCAGAATAAATCAAGCTATAGGTGTGAAGATGCAATCTCTGCTGCCTTGACGTTCATAAGCTCTGATACATGTATGATAAGTAACAAAGGGAAACAACCTTTTCTTTCTCTGAGGTGTTGATGTGTTGATACATAATGATTAACTCATGGTCTCGGACAATGGTAATTAAAAATATGGCATTGCCCCTCTCTGCTTCCAAACAGTTATCTGAACAATTAGAATAATTCTTTGACTCTTCATACTCATAGTTTATACAATTGGTAATACTTTTGTAATTGACTTATTTCTATAATAGCAGAGTTAAATTAAGAAGCACTAAAACCAGAACATCCATGTCCTCGAATAGCATTTACCCTAAAGCTGCCCACCTCCTTAAGAGTCAAAAAATAGACCTACAGGACAATTGTGCAACAGGGTTGTATCTCTAAAGGCTTTATCAGTGTTTTTTATTTATTTATGTTTTTGATATATCATATTCATTTGTATTTTGCTAATTTTATACTGTATACATCATTTTATGCATATGGATGTTTATTACATATATTTGTTAAATAGTCCCCACAATTTACCTAATAAATCAGAGGTTTATCTTTCCCCGCATCCCCTTTTTTTTTTTTTTTTAAATAAAGATCTTACCAAAACTTATTCCATACAATCTTGTTGATATGGAATAATCATTTAAAATCTGAATCTTTGATTTAGTACTTTTACTTGAGTTTAGGATCCGAGTTCTTTTTCTATAACTGTTCATAAGTCAGCAATGTACAAACAAATATATTTTAAATGCAATGGTAATGTTTTAATTAAAGTATTTCAAGTCTTTAAAAGGACACGATGGTGCACTCGGTCATGATTATGTATCATATGTTCTTATCCTTATTATGTTTTTGCCAGAAAAATGTCTAAGAATTATGTCAGGAAAAACGAAAGGACAGGAAAACATATCAATTTGATTAAATTCAGAAAATAACCGATTTTTTTTTTTTTAATTAAAAAATAAATAAAATAAGGTTTAACAATTAATCGAGTGACTACAATGTTTTAAAACAGGATATTCTTTCAATCCTATTTTCCATCCCATATCTGTCCCTTTTCATAACCTCATTACTTTGTCCTCTGTAGACAGGATTACTTTACGTTGTGCTCGAAGCCTTATCGGTTGTGCTCAACAGCTCAGCCAATCACAGCTTAGAACAGAGCTGCAAGCCCCGCCCCTAATTGTAAGCGCATTTTGTAACTTCCGGGTTTGCTTTTGTAACCGTGTGCTGACCACCGCAGAAAGCTGCGTCTGCTTTGCAACAGAAGAAGATATTAATCCACAGCCTACAGCGGGAAACAAACATGGTCTGACTGCTGATTAAAGGTAGGACTTGGTTTTTCTTATCTATAATTAAACAACCCGACTGTCAATGTAAAATGTTAATACTGTAAAAAACAACAACAACAACAACAACTATCTGCCTTGTGTGAATGAACCCTTCTACATACTTTATTATCATGTTAATTTCAGGATCTTTTGCACAACTCACCACTATTGTCTTTTTTAGTGTTGTACATATTAATCTTTGTTTATTTGTTTGTTTATTGTTAATATTTAATGTTATACTTGTGTCAAATTCATTTTTTTTCCCAGCAAGCATCTACGTGGTGAGGAAGATCCGGGCTTCCATTGCTGAGGGGGAGCAACTGGAAAAACCCATTCTGACACCATGTAGTGCTATAGGTAAGACAACAACCACCACTACTACGACTCCTGCAGAGGAAGCAGCAGGATAGACATAATAATACATTTGCACAATAATGCATTAAACTGATAAAATTCTAATTTAAATTCAAATTCAAAAAACGTTATTTGTCCCCCTGGGGGGCAATTCAAAGGCACACAGAGCAGTACATTAACAACAGTGCAGGTACGAAACATTTTAACCTAAATATAAAGTGTGAATTTAAATACAACTTAAAGCTTAAACTTAAAAATACAAACTATAAAAAGAGTAGATATGAGTGGACAGTGATCGGACTAACAGATGTAAACAGAACTAAGGGCAGTAAACGAGAAATAAAAAAATATATATACAGAGCTATGTGTAAGTAGGCAAATTAAATGATAAGTTAATAAGGTGAATAATGGAACAACAGAACTAATATATACAATATAACTGTAAAGGTAAAAACGAGATAAATAAAGTGACCGTAGTGCAATGATGGATAAGAAACATCAGAATACTGATATATAAAGGATAGAATAAAGTGATGTAGTGCAGGAGACCAGATAAAGCAGAGGCTGTTCAGGTGCACGGCAAATGGAAGGAAGTAATAACAGCAAAGTTCACAGCTGAGAGCAAGAAATAACAATAATAAACATACATACAAACATGCATACATCCATAAACACAATCGGGCATACACAAGTCACATATGAGAGACAAAATTGATCTCAGTATCAACTCTAGTGTAAAGAGTTGAACTGGTCTGTAGACTTGGAAGATCACACAGTTAACTGTTTGGATCCCTGCAGCAGTTTTATCTTACACAGGGGGGTGAGATTACTGTTGAAGTCTTACATTATGTCATGTAACATGTTGGTGAGATTACCATTATGTCATGTAACAGGTTTGTGAGATTAACAGTATGTCGTAACATGTCAGTGAGATTGGGGTTAATAGAGGTGTGGGGGAGGGGGTTGCCATGTAGGCCTATGGAGGAGCTTTGTATTGCACACATCACTGATTGACAAAGGATTCTTTTTTCTTCTTAGCTGAAATGAAAGAAGGACATGAGTCAAGAGGAAATGTCCCGGCTGTCGGGCTGAGCTCGGGACCTGTTGGAGGAGTCGGTGGAGCAGCAGGTTTGGGAACATCCTCAGAGACAGCCGTGAAGAAATGTGGCTCCTCCTGACCCTAAGGAGCAGCTGGACATGTGGGGCTGTGGTCACCTTGGTGGACAAATACAATGTGTCATCTTTGCATTAAAGGACTATAATCCTTTGATGATTCAACTTAAAAACAGGACAATATACATGCACTGATCAACAATATGTAACAGAACCATGTGGGTTTCATTTCACATCTTAATTCACTGCTTTGTGGTTTCCATGTTGTCCAAGGTGGCTGATGTCTCGATCCTAATTGCTCATGTTTTGGCCTTTTTCACAGAGAGGATGCAAAGTAACCATGTAACAAAGAAACAGCTGCCACAAGTATCATTGACAAAGATTAGTAACAATGTTGGTGTGCTCTGGGCTTCAGGGGATTCGAAAGGCACCTCAATGAAATTAAGAAGGTCATGGCATTACATTATTGGGTTAGTCAGCATCTTCTCTGTGAAAGAGAAGGTTTTTTTTATGTACTGCAGTGTTTGAAGGCTGACTCACCAACCTCTCTCCAGGGGCTGAGCAGGCCTGATGTCTTTCCTGCTGTATCAATAAAAATGATAATAATAATAATAATAATAATTGTGTATTGGTTATATTTGTGTACTTCACAATTTGTTGGTAATATGTTTGTGTACAGTGACAGAAAGAGAACCTTTTAAAAAAAGAGGTTTAGGAGACTGTTTTGATAACATTTTGACTTGTCCTGGTGGCTAAATTTGCAATTATCAAGTAAATTAAACGCAACCATCATCATTGTTATTTAACACACCAGGGCTTTTTTAATGTATGTATGTATGTTTACAAAACAAACTAAACTAAAATAATAGAGGAAATGTCCTTAGTTTTCATCTGTGTCTCAATCATACTGAGGGAAACACAGCTTATCGTTACAATTTGTCAATTTGTACAGTTTTAAATTTGGAGGAGCTTTCTGACTGCAGATGTTAAATCTTCTGTTATTTATAAAATATTTCATAATTTAATCAATAAAGAATTTGCTTGATATATGTCTCTGAACCACTTATGATACAGAGACAAAAAAAACAAACAAATATTTAACTAAAAACTAAGCATAAAATAAAAACGGAACTAAACTAGCAACAATACGGAAGACGATTAGGGCCACACATAAAAAAAAAATAGAGTTCTGACTTTATTCTCAGAGTTCTGACTTTAAACTCAGGATTCTGAGTTTAAAGTCAGAACTACGGGTACCTGTAAGGACCAACTCCGGTGGATAGTCACTGTGCAGGACCGTGCAGGACTGACTGGAGCATACTGGAGTGGGAAACAGCAGCAAAAACCTTGGCATGCTTTGTCACTGCTGTGTGTTATCACAGTTATAGTTTAATGATTCTGTATTTTTGTTTTTTGAGTTGCAAGACGATGTACCACCCAGGTGAAACTTTTGTGTAAACTACTGTGGAATTGCTTAAACGAGTAGCCAACTTACTCTTTTCACCACATTTACATTCAGTTCTTTAGTTGAATGTTGATGAAGCCCCTCATTCCATATAGGTAAAAAGAGATAGGATAAATAAGGTTTAAAAAAACAGCATTTTGACAATGTTACAAAGCATTTTATTATCATTCATATTGGACACAAATGTAAGAAAGATATTAGTCCGCTGGCATTTATATTGAAGGAAGTGTGTGGACAATTATGAAATGCAAAATGAATAACATTCAGTCCTGCACAGTGACTATCCACTGGAGTTGGTCCTTACAGGTACCCGTAGTTCTGAGTTTAAAGTCAGAATTCTGAGTTTAAAGTCAGAATTCTGAGTTTAAAGTCAGAACTCTGAGTTTAAAGTCAGAATTCTGAGAATAAAGTCAGAATTCTGAGAATAAAGTCAGAACTCTGAGAATAAAGTCAGAATTCTGAGAATAAAGTCAGAACTCTGAGAATAAAGTCAGAACTCTGAGAATAAAGTCAGAATTCTGAGAATAAAGTCAGAATTCTGAGAATAAAGTCAGAACTCTGAGTTTAAAGTCAGAACTCTGAGTTTAAAGTCAGAACTCTGAGAATAAAGTCAGAACTCTGAGTTTAAAGTCAGAACTCTAAGTTTAAAGTCAGAACTCTGAGTTTAAAGTCAGAACTCTGAGAATAAAGTCAGAACTCTGAGTTTAAAGTCAGAACTCTAAGTTTAAAGTCAGAACTCTGAGTTTAAAGTCAGAATTCTGAGAATAAAGTCAGAACTCTGAGTTTAAAGTCAGAACTCTAAGTTTAAAGTCAGAACTCTGAGTTTAAAGTCAGAACTCTGAGAATAAAGTCAGAATTCTGAGAATAAAGTCAGAATTCTGAGAATAAAGTCAGAACTCTGAGAATAAAGTCAGAATTCTGAGAATAAAGTCAGAACTCTGAGTTTAAAGTCAGAACTCTGAGTTTAAAGTCAGAACTCTGAGAATAAAGTCAGAACTCTGAGTTTAAAGTCAGAACTCTAAGTTTAAAGTCAGAACTCTGAGTTTAAAGTCAGAACTCTGAGTTTAAAGTCAGAATTCTGAGAATAAAGTCAGAATTCTGAGTTTAAAGTCAGAACTCTGAGAATAAAGTCAGAATTCTGAGAATAAAGTCAGAACTCTATTTTTTTATTTTTTATATGTGGCCCAAATCCTCTTCCGTACAACCAGCATTAAAAACTAGTAAAAACTAAACTGAAATTAAAAAACAAAAAGTCAAAACGAAATAAAAAAGAAAAACTAACTCCTCAAATTTGCACCGGAAAACAACGTTTCTCCTCTTGTCCGCCTTCGATGTAGTTCGTTGATGCACTTCCGCTGTGCACCGGATGTTGAGAGGAAATACCGAAGCGCCTCCAAAATACTGAATTGAATTGAGCTAAAATGAGCTCCTGTTGTGTTTGCAAGCTACTGAGGAGATCGTTCATCTGAAAACAGCTGCCTAAAATCTTCCTCTAGTCTCTGTTTGTATCGAGGGAAGCTGCGAACGAGGGTAAGCATTACCTTTCTTGTGTTTAGATGGCATCATGGAGAAGGTAGCTTTGACTAGCTCAGTGTGCTAACGCTAGCGCTCGCTGATTTATTCACTTTCTGTTTCTCCAGCAAAAACATTAAACAAGTGGCTGTTAAAGAGGTGCGTTTGAAATTGTTTAAATGCACGGGGTATCTTTTAGAAATAGACAGCTAGTTGTTTATTTTTACATGAGTCACTTTTTAATTTATAGTTTAATTCTGCAGCTATGTGATGTTTTTTTTTTTTTTTTTAAGATTTGGGAGTTTACGTGTCACCTCACAGACTTTAAACCTTATGTCAATAAAAGTTAATGATATTTGTGATTTACAAGGGATTCTATGAGTCAACTAAACTACCACCTGTCTTTCCTGTTGATGAGGATTGTCTTTGTTGACACCTGTTTTTGTTTTACATTGTATTTTGTATTTACATTTCGATCTGTGCAATATTTATTTTACATTTCGATCTGTGCAATATTTATTTTATATTTCGATCTGTGCAATATTTATTTTACATTTCGATCTGTACAATATTTATTTTATATTTCGATCTGTGCAATATTTATTTTATATTTCGATCTGTGCAATATTTATTTTACATTTCGATCTGTACAATATTTATTTTACATTTCGATCTGTGCAATATTTATTTTACATTTCGATCTGTGCAATATTTATTTTATATTTCTGCAATATTTTACATTTTACACTGTGATATATTTATTTTATATTTCTGCAATATCTATTTATATTCTATTATGTTACTACCTGTAAATAACTCCTACCATACATTGCCCATCTTACCTGAATCTACCTTTTTTTTAAATTTCTTCTTTTGTTGTTTTTAGCTGTGGATGCTTGTGTGTGTGTGCACTTTAAGGTGAAGCCAAATAATTTCGTTGTACAATTATATAATGACAATAAAGACATTCTATTCTATTTGTTTCTTGCAGAGTTCTTGCTGTGCCTTACCAAATCTGCGACCATGATGGAGCGAAGAAGAGCCTTGACTCTTCCTTTTAATGTTAAAAAGGATAACCTGGTAAATGTTTCTGTTTTGATATGTGAGCTTAAAAGTTTTGAGTGCACATCTTGAATTCCTCTCTCATCCTTTGTGATTTACTGCATTGGCTGTTTTGCTGCCATCATAGCTTTTGCTAATGATGTGCTGACTGCAAGTTCTCTATGATCTGGCTTTGCTCTGCGGTCGCTTACATGCAGGCCGCCTCACTGCTACATTGCTGGTATTTCTTATCATCGAGCACTTCCTTGTTGTTATATAATGGATCAAAAAGCTGAAGCATGAATAGCAGGAATCCAGATATTTGTACCCACACAAACCTGCTGCCGTACTACTGCTGTGCCTCAGTTTCCATAAAAATCTGTAACTATAGCCTAAAATAAGTTATTATACAAGTATTTTTTAATTCTATTATTTTGTATTTGATTATTTACAAGTTAAAATCCTTACATATTGTTATTTTAATTACTTCGGCAGTTACAGGTGACGTTTGCAGTCTATAAAGGACCCGAGTTTGTTTTAAAAATTCTGTGGAATAGTGACAAACCAGAAACAATAGGTTTACCGTTTAGGAGACACTACTTGGTAATAGGAACAAGGCGATTTTATATTATCTGCCTAAAACTAAATGAAAAAGATGACTCAATTATTTGAATAGTTGCAAAGACATTACTTGCTGACCACCTTTTTCTATACCTGCTGGCTGAATAACTCCATCTCCTTGCTTGTTAACACAATGACAAATAACCTCAGTGTGGTGAATTAAACATCAATGCTTTGCTGTTTGCACTCGCTCCTTTTGCACGTCTAATGAGTAGTTTGTAAGCTTGTGGCTGTTTTATTAACTTCATGTTTTACAAGCATGGTCACTAACTACCCTGTGAATTGTAGGTGGAAAATCCACTCAGAATTCCCATGACATGTCATTCACCAGACTATGGAAAGTTAGAAAGACAGGTATAAAAAAAAAAAAATCCTTGCTCTCTGTCTGACCCCATGAAAAAAATGTTGTGGTGGAAACAGGGCTATAATAATTCATTGTAATTCTCACGCTGTTCTATTTCCCTGTAGCAGGTGTCCTGGACGGCGTTTGCAGGTTGTAAACTCGGACAGCTGGATTCACCGCATAAAAATGGATCCAAGAATTTCGATCACATCCTCGCTGTCATGGGCAGGTAAGCAGGCGCTCACTAGAGAGCTTTATTTGAAGAGCCTTAACAAGTTATTGACTGTTGATTTCAATACCTGGTCATTGTTCTGCCACTCACAATAAGAATGGGGTTAATTGCCAAGTAAGTCTGCATTAATAAACTTCGACATCTGCTCGTTGGTCAGCTCTCCTCGCTTATTTTCAGCATGTGGAGGCATTGATCTTGAATTATAAGTATGCATGGAAATACAGGAAAGATCACACAGTTTATGTAGTAAGAGACAGCAGAAGAAACAGAACGGTGAGAGTAAGAACTGTCTTTCCTCATGAACATGACACTTGTTGGCACTGCGCTGCTTTATTATATCATGTTGATCATATCTTTACATTTATTTCAATTCAATTCAGTTTTATTTGTCAAGCACATTTCATACAAATGTAAACTCAATATGCTGTACAGAAGAAAACAAATAAACAAACACAATACAAACTATTTAAAATAATAAACAAAAAAAACCATGAAAAAATAAAATAATAATAACTAAACTAAATAACAATTTAGTGTTCTACTCTTCCCTTCACATTGCTGGATCGTCTCATCGTCTATTAAAAATGAAGTGCAGTCTTCCTAACTATGTTCCTGTATAAATTGTCTGTTTATTGTAATTGAGCTCTTTGTATTTTATATGTGCACATTCGTACCGTCTCTCCCAGTTTATGAAATAAGTAAAATATGTAATAGCAAAGGTTTTGCCTAAATGTACAGCCACAGAGCCTAAACTCCTTGTTTAGTTTTAATTTATATATCACACATGTCGGCCTTATTTACTGTTTTACTCATAACACATGAAGTGAGTGAATGGTTTAGTTTAATTCTACAGTGTTCATGGTGGATAAACTGGTAGATACAGTGCTTTGTACTTGCAACACTTCTCTCTCGTAATTACTATTATTATTTTTTAACATTATTGAATTAACTGTTCAGCTATAAAATGGCCATTATTTTATATCGCTGCAATATTGGAATGAAAATCTTTGGCAGCTTATCTCCGGAGTCATGACATGATGACACGACAGATGAAGCAATTAAATCGAAATCATCTCAGTTGCACGACTTATCAAAATGAGGTCGGCAACTAAGCAAGCAACTAATATGAAAGAGTTTTATGTTCTTATTTTTCCCAAGCAGCAAAGACAGAAACTATTTGTACGTTTTTCAGCGTATGTCTCTTGTATGTGTGGTCTGTATTTATTTTGAGCTCAGCTGTTCAAGTTAAAAAGAAACTCTGCGTAGATGCACCGGGGGGGAAGCTTATCATGACTCTGCACATGGCTTATCTCCACCAGGAGCCTTGCCCACCCCTCCCTCCCAGTCAGCTGGTTCATATAAAGTTTGACCTGTAATGAGAGAGATGTTATGAGTGACATTTGCTCAAAGGAAGCTCAATGTTGCAGAGAAGATGCCGTCTAAAGAAGGTTGTGAATGTCTTCTACCCTGTGTTGTCTTTTAGGAGGAAGCCCCGTCTGGTCCTGCCAGATGTCCTACAGACAGAACACGGCAAGGATTATTTGGAAAGGATAAAACAGAGTCGTGCGTCGGAAAATCGCGGACACCTGTCAAGTGCAGGGAGAGAGAGCGGAGGGAGCAGAGAGGAAACCATGATATGCAGAGAAACCAGGTCCAGTCAGACTGAGGCCAGGACTGGTAAAAACAAGAGTGTAACCCCTAAATGCAACCAGAAGACCCCCTCCTCATCCTCTAATAGGTAGGAATACACTGTTAAAAATGATATGTCACGGATTGGATCGGTATTTAAAATAATCTCATTCTTATATTTAAAGCTGCATCGTTTTAGTAACAGTATTTGTTACCCCCAAACAAAGAAATTAACATAACAAATAGAAATCTTTCTGTGAAAAACACATTTGCTGTAATCCACTAAAAAAAGAGGTTGAATACATAACATACACACACCATTCATTAAGCAGATGTGTGTGTCTTTGCCCAGGATGCATCTGTATCTCGGGTTGCGTGGGTCAGACAAAAGCATGCGTTTAGGGACTATATCTTCAGTATTTTGGAGCCGAACACAGAGCTCTGTTAGAGTTTGATTGGCTAAGTTTACAGATACAGACGGCTGCAGGATAACCTCACTGACCTTAAGATACTGATTGTTTTCTTACGCAACCACCAGCTGACACTATCATGATAAAGACACTTAGGGCTTTCACACTTGCAGAAAACTCCTCCAGGAGGAGCTGTATGTGTGTATGAAAACAGCCTGAAATGATCAAGATATTTTCAGGAGTTTATAAGTGAAAACAGCTACAGTGAGAGTGAACAGTCAAAGCACAGTTTACAAAAAGCACACAACAAAATATCAAGACTTTACAACCCTTTTATTTTGAAAAACTTGCTTAAAGTACTTTTCACAAAGACTGAATTTTCTTCCTGTTTCTACAATGGCTCTCTATGGCGCCTACATGCACTACTGTCATCTTCTCACTGAGACTCTGCACAGGGATTTAGCAGCAGTACATTTATTTTGCACCATGAAGACTAATTTTCCATCGGTCCACAGATCACATGCGGTCTGAATGTATCACTAATAACTTTGATTAGTTGCACCACTAGTCATAACTATCAGACATATTTTGAAGACATATTGCCAAGTGGCTGCCAGTTCCTCCTTTGGCTTCTGTACAGATCGTCTTTCTTATTGTGGGCCTGCTGCAACTCTGCAATAACATAAACTCCCAGAGGCTGACAGCCGCGAGAAGAGAAACAGGGACGTGTAACTTTTAAGTGCCTCGCTATAACTGATGAGTCAGAAAATACAACTTACTATGAAAACTCTGTTTGCTTCCTTTCTGTGTGGGCTCGCACTTTGGCTCACAAATGCTGCTGTTCTAGTAAACTTACCGAGTCAGCTTAGTGTGGATGTTTTCTCATAGACCTGTGAATAATGAATCGGAAAAGACACAAAACCAGTAAGAGGTTTTCTTTACAAGAGTCATTTAGTCTATTTGTTGTTGAAGGAGAAATTACTTTGTAATGGCGTTTGGCTCAGCTGACTCAATCTTTGGCTCTGCTTATTTTCCAAGCAGAAAGCGAAGTGTTTTTTATTTGGCATAGTGACACACTGAAATGTGGAACAACTTGAGATTCTTAGTCAGATATGTTTTTGTACATTTGTTTTTCTTCATCAAATCATTTTTTAACTCCTTCATGTGGGTTTACTGTAAATGAGTTGTTTTTTTCTCATTCAGATATTTGTGTTTTTTTTTTCCACATTTTCAGGTCAAAAGTAAGGAGAAGGTTACAAAACGCTGAAGAGGAAGAAAAGGACCAAGAAGACAACAAAGACGTGGAGGACGTGATCATTGGCAAGGACAACGGAGAGGACTACAAGTTTGCTGAAGTTGTAGGTGCGTAAACAAACACGGAGAAATACAAGCACAATTGTTGATTAAACGCTGCTCTCTGCTACTGAAGATATTTTTATTATTTTTTATTCAACGTTGTTACTTTCTGTTATAGCATCAGAGTTTTAGTTGAAGCGTTGATAGAGTTGGTACAAAGTCATTAAAGAGTAATGCTGCTTTTCTGCCAAGGGTGAAGACTTGAAAAGTTCTTTTTTTCACCAAACTTTATATTTTTTTCATTTGAAGTTGCAAATTCATTGTAACAGTAAAGGCCTTTAAAGTCTAGAAACATTTGTTATAGGTATGTAAGGGTGCATCACAGGATTCTTTACTTTTCACTCTGCATGTCAGCGTGTTGGCACGGTGATGCTTCCCCCAAACCGTATTTAAAGGTCCCATATTCTGCGTTTCCTGGTTTTATATGCTCTTTAGTGTGTTTTCCAAGTGTCCTGTGCATGTTTAGTCACATCTATGTGCAAAAATTCAAAGTCTGCAGAAACGCAGCTTCTCCTACGTCCTCCTGTTAGCTGTAGCATTAGCTGCATGTAACGCTCGGTTCTAGCCCCCCTCGATTAAAATGTGTCAGTGTGGCGTCATTGTCAGTGTGAGATCACTGATCTAAGCCCATTGGCTCGTTGTGGCAAGCCCAGCAGCTCATGTTGAAATTTCCGAGAAGCGTGCTGAGCAACTGACCAATAACGACAGAGCGGATCGGCAGACCAATCAGAGCAGACTTGGCCCACGTGGGGTCTAACAGTGTGGGCTCAACAGAGTACCGCTGACGGACTCAGAGCGTAGAGGGAGCAAGGAGGAGCAGTTCATGAAAACAGACACTTTTTTTGACTTTAGCTATTGTAAAAGAACAAAAGCAGGTACATAGATTAAATATACGAACCCCAAAAAGGCCATAATATGGGCTCTTTAAGATGTCTTCTTTCTTCCAATGGGATGGTTACTGAACGTAAAACTCAGTATAGTTTACTCAGTTTACCCTTTGCAAGATAATCTCAGTTAAAAATGAAGCCACATCTTTTTGTAGTTTCTCTTAGTAGTAGAAGTGTTCTGGTCGTCAGGGTGTACTGTGTGTGCCTCTTCCAGCTTGATGGGTAATTGTTTCTCTCTCTCTCGTACAGATTGCGGGTTGTCGGTAAGCTGGAAGCCTGCAGACGACACGGGAAGTTGTGATGAGTTTTCCCCTGCTAGCATCAAGGAGAGGTTGAGCGGTCCAGAAAAAGAAGTACAACACAACAGTGCGGTGAGCATCGAGATGAAATGAAATCCATAAGCAAGTCCAGATACGCACTGTGTTTTATGTAAACATGCCTGCAACTTGTTCTTGTTAACCCCGTGTTTCAAATAATCCACGCTTAATTTGAGTTGTATATTTTACGTCTTCCAAACAGAAGAGGAAAAGAAAGGAAGCGTTGTCCCAGTGCAATGGAACAGTCAGTCCTAAACGCAACCGTGAAAGTGTGCTACGCCTCTCTGGAGAAGATAGAAGAGGTCAAGAGACGGCCGCTTCACAAGTCTGTCTGGAAGAAGAAGGAAGTGGAGAGTACGGAGATTTGGAGAGCCTGGATCAAACCATCGTTCAGTTCACAGTGGGAGCAGCTGATCAGAGAGAATTTGTGCTCCCAGTCGTGAGTCTTAATTTGAAGGCTGGAGACTTAAATGTCACCACAAACCAGGACACCTCATCCCAAGTCCCCACATCTGAACCCAGTGAGTACACACTCACAGGAGGCTCTTCTTTGAAATCTGGTTGCTCCTTTTCAATGTCCTTAACTTGTTGTTTTAAAAAGAGACGGAAAAGTCAGCACACTAAATGTCCTTTAGAGTTTCTTTTATCTGGCTAAGAGCAGCGTACAAAACAACAACGGACGAGTTTCAGCACTAGACACCGCTGATGAAGGACATTCAGTGCGCTGACTTTTCTCTGTCTTTATAAGTGTTGTTGCGGTCGTGCACCTGAAACTTTATTTATTTATCGAGTGTGCTGCTTTTTTCGCTGTTTTTCTTACCTTATTGTTCAAATTCTTTTCGCATCAGAGGTTTTGGCGAGAGCCCGACCGATTAATCATCCAGCAGATTACTGGCTGAGCTTTGATGGCCTTTTGTTTGACATTTAGAGAGTCACACTTTAATTGTATTCTTGTTGGATGAAAAAACTTTGCCACAACTGCTCGTGTTTTTATTTTCACAAGTCTGACCGTCTACAATAGCAACATCGGTATCTTTAATTCAGGCTTGTTAATGAGTGTTTAACATTTAACAGGTTCCTCTTTGGCCCGTTCTTCACCCTTTCAGCAAGTTTCAAGTCTATTAGATCAGCTGTTCAGTAATCTTTCTAAGAAACATACATGAGGACAAACAGAACAACAAAGGGTAAAACATAAATGAAAGCTCCTTGGCAGAAGTTAGACCAAAACACCTCTTTGTCTGACCTCATTAACTAGCACTGAGTGGATTTGCTCAGCCACATGGCTCCAGGGTCTTTTTTTTGCCCTCGACTGCATCTTTCTTAAGTGGTGTTAGTTTGTTTTGCCATGTTTGTTTGGGCTAGCCGTGGGGGGGTGTCCTTCATCTAAGTTCTTACTGTGTGTCCTCTTTAGAAACTACTCGATTGTCTTTTGCAGGATTACTACTGTCCTCGCTTGCCTTCAAAGCCCATTATACCTCTTTTCATGCTGTATCAATTAAGGACATGCACGTTCTTTGTAGTGTGTAGGTTGTGTGTAAATAAAAAAACATAAAACATGATTCCAAAAGTTAAAATCACACCATGTGCTCCTCTTGTCTGCGTTTCAGTTGTGCTGTCCAGTGACGATGAGGAGAGCAGTGAGGTTCGTCAGCGCTGCGGCTCGGCGGTGAACACACCGGTCGCTGCAGAAGACTCGGCTGAACAGGAACAAACTTCACATGAGGATGTGGCCGAACAACAAGACTCTCCTGATTTACCACACATACAGGTTTGTAGAAATGTTTTCAGGAATTCACTTTCATTTTCATTCATCATAAAACTTTGTTCTGCATCACATGTGCAGAACTGTTCAACATATTTTGTGGACATATTGTACAGCGGGTCATGTTCACTTGCTGTGAGCATCCTGGCTGGTGATGTTATGGTGGTGGCCTGTAGCCGCCCTGTGTTTCTTCAATGACGCCATAAAGAAATAAGTAAGAAATACATCGTGCCAACTAAATGAAACCTTATACTTAAAATTAGATCAGAGCATGATGGACTATATTCAATAACTTGTAGCTATTGTCTGCTGTTTTTTTTGTGTCGTTTCTGCATTGCATTGTGGGATATATATGCAGCCATAGATTGAATAATGTAATATATAAAAGTAAAGTTAAAGTGTTTCATATACTATAGGTTTTATGCAAAGGCGAAAAAATTCTAAGATACTGTTTTAGCAATGGCATAAAAACATGAAATTTGGCCCCAGCAAAAGTGTCTTGTCCATCTGATGACCACAAACAGTGTCCTTGGGTTCCTTGAAAGGCGCTTTATAAATCCGAGTTATTATTATTATTATTATTATTATGTGCCTGGATGTTAACAGGACTTAGCCCAGGCAAACCTGTGATTATAGCACAAGGTTTAATCACTTGATGTTTTTCAAAACTGTAGAAAAGACCACGTTGAAGACATCTGCTTCAGTCTGGGATTAAAGTTACCTGCTGTAACAAACATAATTGTTCACATTATTTTCAGCCTCCATCAAGTTACTGTTCACAGAGAGATGCTTTAATAAATAAACAGCTGGGTGCAGTGCTGTCACCTCAATTGTAATTCTTGTCGCTACCACTAGATGGCACCACAGTAAAGAATGTCCAAATATGACAAATTGTGTCTTTGAAATGGCCCAAATAATATCATAGTTCCTGTTTTGGTTTCCACCTTATTTCTGGATCTGCTTGTCATCACTGTAGTATAGAGGTTATTGTGTCATTATACTGTTATTGTGTGTATTAGTTATGTTTACCGTCCTTATCATGCTGACGTGTCTGTGTGTGTGTAGCAGGTGGTGAGTGTAATTGTAGAAGATCCTGGTTCAGTCTCTCTCATCCCCAGTCAGGACATCTCCCTCACCCTCATGAGTGTGGCCTTCTCCACCCTGCACTGTGGAGGTTACAGCGGGAAATCGGTTGGAGACATCATGGTAAACTGAATAAACCACAAACACACGTTTTGTCACATATCTCATACTCTGTGAATATCTCTGTCATGACATTTAATTATTAAAAATATATATCTTTTCACAGATAACAGAAGACGATATCCTCATCCCCCTGTCAGGTAATGTTGTGAACAGTACCGTGAAGTATAATCACATTGTTTGTGGAGCGCCATTGGCCTGCCTTTGACCTTTTTGTCTGGGTTGTATTTACTCCGACCCAAGACGAAGCCATCCCATCTTGTTTTGGTGATGCAGTCTGCACACCATTCACGACCAGATTACTGGTCTATTTAAGATGCCAAAGTGTGTGTGTGTGAGTGTGTGAGTGTGTATGTGTGTGTGTGTGTGTGTGTTTGTGCGTGTGTTCCTGGATTAGGCCCTCAAGGCTCTGGTGCACTCTCACCTCCAGCCTGTGAAATCCCCCACCTCTGGGATCTAAGCTGGTTGTTCTTTGAGGTTTGATCTTTGACGTGTGTAAGAAATATGTTTGTCAAACATGTATTAGTTTAACTAAATATTCTAAGACTAACCGTTATAAAGATATATGTTTGTACAAGCTACTCTCTGAAAAACAAATCATGAACTTTTGGATGAAAATAGTTTAAGCCATGCGTGTGCACTGTACGATTGTTTAAAAGTCGTACGACCAGATTGTCAGACACGGCCTGAGAGCTCACACGGTACGATTACAATCAGGATCCCACTGATAGATTTCAGTCGTTCTCATATGCACGGGCCGGCTCAACTGGGCTACACATACCGTCTCTCTCGCACACTCACAGTCTGCAACACCATTAAACACGAGCTAACTAGCAGCTAAATCATTAATATTCCCTGTCAACTGGAGATCTGCAGATATTTATGACATAGTTTTTCTTTCATGATTTGATTTGAATATTAAATTGGGCTGAAAATTATTTGAACAGACACTCGTGATTTGAACTTTGAGGTTACACGCACTGACATTCCTAGAAGCCTCGGATATAACTCGTGCTATTTGGCAAATATCAGCTCGCTAAATAGACATGAAGGAGTAGCCAAACACAAATTCCAACTAAGGTGAACAGTAAAGCCAATCAATCTGTCAGTCTGACAATCAGTAAGTCAATCGTTCAGTCATTGAATCAGTTAATCAACCAAACGGGCTTAACTTAAACTCTTCACATAGTAAACATTCACTGCTGAACATCTGAGGCCTAACAAGTCTCCATCAATGACTTCAGTCATAACTTATTTTAAACCTTTATGTATCGTGGCTTCCTCTTCCTCTTCCTCTTCCACTATGTCCTTAAATTTAGATCATTTAGACTTTCCTAGCGTGTGCTGGGATTTACTGATCTTAAAAGAAAAATGTCTGCAGGATGTACACCATTTGGTTTGGTATGCTCTAGCTTCAAGATGGACTTTAGTGAACTGCAGATTGATAACTGGAACATCACATGAATAATAATAATAATAATAATAATAAATGTTATTTATAGGCGCCTTTCAAGACACACAAGGACACGATACAACAATCAACATTTTAAAAACAGTGATGGATAAAAAACAGCATACAATAAAGAAATGAAATGTAGGACAGTGTAATTACAGTTAAAATGTTAGAGTGAGTAGGCGATCTTGAACAGATGGGTTTTGAGTCTGGATTTGAAGATGGGGAGAGAGTCAATGTTGCAAATGTCAGGTGGCAGAGAGTTCCAGAGCTGGGGAGCAGAGCAGCTGAAAGCTCTGCCCCCCCCCCCCCATGGTGCTGAGGCGGGCAAAGGGCACGGTGAGGTGGATGGAGGAGGAGGATCTGAGGGAGCGGTGGTGATGTGAAGGAGGTCAGACAGATATGGAGGGGCGAGATTGTGGATGGCCTTGAAGGTGTACAGGAGGAGTTTGAAGATGATTCTTTGCTTCACCGGGAGCCAGTGGAGTTGCTGTAGGATGGGGGTGATGTGATGGTATGAGGGGGTTTTGGTGACAATACGGGCAGCTGAGTTTTGAACCAGTTGGAGCTTATGGAGGGACTTATGAGGGAGGCTGAAGAGGAGAGAATTACAATACGAAGCAAGTCTGTAGAAGATGCCACTGACTCTGTTTTTTACGCTTTCTATTCATTTAGTTAGATAGAAAGCAACAGTGTTGATTGTTTCATACCACATCTCTCAGCTGCTAAGCTAACCTAGCATCTTTTTTGTCCCCAGACCCCAGTGAAGAGGTGGATGTGACGTTAACCTTTCAGCGTAAGGAGCTGAGGAGGTACAGTGTTTGGGAGCACCAAGAACTTGAAGATGAGGGGCTTTGCTTCAGAAGTGGAGAAGCCTTCCCTGCTGCCCTTCTGTTTTGTGTGTCAGACTCCGGCGCTGCTGCTGTACAGCGGTACCTCGTCGACCTGTACGCCAAGCAAGACAGCTCCATAAACACTGGTGAGAAGGCTGGCGTTCTTTCTGTCATTTGTATCTCCCCCGGATAAACACACCAAAGTGAACACATGTGCTTCCTCGACAAAAAAACACAACCATTTTCTGAGTGCTTTTTGTCAGTTTGTGACTCTAATGTCAACGATTATGATTTTGTTTTTACACAAATGAGTATTGTTAAAATCTCAGAGTTTTATCACTTCCATCTCAGATAAAATACAACTCTCTGCTTGCAAACTTGAGACTGAAATCCAGGGGAAATTCTTAATTTATTCTATTAACCCCCTCCCCTAGCTGGTTTGTTATTTGTTTTTCATTACCTAAGATGTCCCTTATGAGCTGTCCTAGATGCTGCTTGTCAGAAGAACACATTTCTACTAATGCATTTCAGTTTTAATTGTTTTAATGTTTCACTTTTTATTCTTTTTTTTTTGTGTGTTTCATGTTTTTGTCTATTGTTTACAGAATTGCTCCATATGTTAAAAATATTCTTAATGAAAAATATAAAAATCTCTTTGATTTGTTTTTTTGTTTTTAATAGACAAGGCGAGCCCCTTCATCCTGTTAACGCTAACAGATCCTCTGGAGGGAATCAAGGGGGCTTTATTGCGCTCTTTCCTGGAAATGGACTGCGTCAAGGGTCTTACTGATGAAAGACTGAGTGCAGACAGCATCACCAGGGAAGGCGTGCACCCTCCTGCTTTGACTCTGGATGAAAGCATAGAGCTGATAAGAGAGACCGGCCGTGACTCTGCACTGCTGTCTCTGCTTGGTCTGGATAACGCTGACCATGGCCTCGACACAGACAGCGGTGGTTCACATTCTGATGCAGTTGAAAACACTTCACCACTCATCCAGTTTGAGGACGCATCCCAGAAAGAGACAGAGAAAGAGAAAGTACCAGACCTGGAAACAGCAACAGTCGGGGACACTGGGACTCAAGAGTCAACACCCACCTCTGAGGTGAGTTGTTTTTTTTTTTTCAACCTTTTTGGCTTCTTAAAAGAAGCAGTTCTTACCTCATCAGGTATGCATTTGGTTAAAAAAAAGAGTTATGTCTTTGCTGTAATTGAATCATGTGTTGTGCCAGGAAAGTTAAATCATGCTAATGAACAAGAACAGGAGAAACGAGTGTAGGAAAGTCTGAATAAATACGTCTTTGTTTTGATTCTGAAACACTGGCAGCTGAAATATTACGATGTGAATTTTTTCCTCCTATTGAATACATTTCCTCCCACAGAGGTTAAAAAAGGACAATACTCCTGTATACACACTGTGCCATCGTAGAACCACAGGTTCCTACTCCGTGTCTCTGTGTAGACCAGACCGCAGCTGGACTAAATATAAACATCAAGGCCTCGCTCACAGGTATAAACCCTTCAATACTCTGTATGTATCTTCTCATGAAAGCACAGCAGGGATAAAGCTTCCCCATGAAAATGATTTTAGCCAGTTAAATCTGAAGAGTACCAAAATAAGAGAAAATGCAGTGATATAAGGTTTTGGATTTCCACTCTCTAATCTAGACTAAAAGTATTTTCTCACAACTGTCATGACACAGACCTCAGTGAGATCCGTCTCGTATGTTGTGCAAGCAGACTCCAGGAAATACTCTGGTACTAAAACCTTCACCAAACTGTGACAACAGCTGTAAGACATCGACTGCATCCACTGTTGAAAATTGAGTATTGACGGTGTGCAGATGGCCTAGCGTTTGGGTCACACCCCATGTGCGGAGGCCTGGTCCTCCAGGCGGGCGGCCCCCGGGTTCAGGTCCGACCTGCAGCTCCTTTCCTGCATGTCATTCCCCACTCTTGCCTGATTGCCTACTCTATCCACTGTCCTATCAAATAAGGACAAAAACTTGAATTACGGTAATCTCCCCAAAAAAAAATTGAGAATTGATCTCGAAAATACTTTTTCAGAGGAAAGGTTTTTCACAATGGTTTCCTTTTTTTTATGAACCCCTAAAGTATTCCCTCAGTGATTTAGTAGCATTATATTAAATCCTAATGCCTGTTTCTTCATGTTCCTGTTATCAGATTCTTACCTATACTCTCAGCCCCCTTTCAGAGGTTCAGAATCTACAGTACCTCTTTGCAGGGTCAGACTTTTAGCTCCTGTTATTGTAACCCAGCTCACTTTCCTCTGTGTAGGTTGATCCAGTTTCCTCCTCCACCATTAAAAGGAGGAATCACTGTGACAATGGAAGACCTGCAGTGTCTTGACAGTGGGCAGTTCCTCAACGATGTCATCATAGATTTTTACCTCAAGTAAGTTGCACCTTTTTTAAACAAAAGGCTTCCTGACTCTGGTACTTTTAGTTCCACATAAGTTGGTGGAGAAGAGACGAAGTTTTAAATGAATTCTGTTGATGTTTTTTTTTTTTTTTTTTTTTGGA
Source organism: Labrus bergylta (assembly GCF_963930695.1). Classification (NCBI taxonomy): domain Eukaryota; kingdom Metazoa; phylum Chordata; class Actinopteri; order Labriformes; family Labridae; genus Labrus; species Labrus bergylta. The sequence goes on along the minus strand of NC_089207.1, from coordinate 4,532,863 downwards.
ATTAGATATCTCCTCCAGAACTCCTCTGAGGCTTTGGCCGAACGCTGCCACATCTTCAGCAGCTTCTTCTTCAAGCAGCTAACGCGGAGAGACAATGCCAGTGAAGGAAACACCAATGAGACGTAAGAAGTGATAAAAATAACTGTACACTATTTTCTATCTTGTTCATATTTGTTTGTTTAGACACAACTTAAAGTGACAGTAGGCAACGTGAACATCCCATGAAGAAAAAAAAAAAACCTTCCTCTCCCTCTGCAACCTTGTACCACTCAGCTGAGCCCCTCCCACCACATGATGCACCGAACCTGAAGGCCAACAAGTTTCACTGAAGCTGCCTGTTCCATTTAGCTAGTTAGACTTTATTGTCATTCAAACAGAGTGTTAAGAACGACATTTCGTTGCATTTGGCTCGTTGTAGTGCAGGATTAAAACAGCAACAAGTATTTACATAGAAAAATAAGGTGCAGATATAAATAGATATAAAAAGAAAAGCTATGTATAAAATTTCTATACAGATAAAGATATTGCACGTTTGTGATGTATGTTATATTGTATTTTACAATCCAGTGTGGGGACTGTGTGGGTGTAGTCCTGTTTGGGGGTTTGAGGGGGAATGGAGGGATTATTTTTTGTGTTCAAAAGTCTTATAGTTATGTTGTACAGCACAGGAACACGGACAGTTGATCACTGTACAATAAATAACTTTAAAGTATAACAACAGGTGTGTGTTGCACAGCTATCATCAGAACCGAGAGAGAGAGAAACAGAGAGAGAGAGAGAGAGAAAGAGAGATAGCTGCAGACAGAATTAACATACAATGAAGATTCTAGTTTGTACAGATGGTCGGCTAGTTATGTGCAAGCTGACCTTGATTGGTTCTTTGATTCACTTTGGATAATTCTTTTATACAATAAATCCAAAGAGGCGGATGTTCACAGACACAGATCAGGTCCACATTTATTTAACGGAAATTTTAACCCATGTATTGTCAGTGATATGCAATAATCAAAATATGCTAAGTTAATCGAATATTCTAATGAAATAATGTTGCTTACTGAAGCTTTATGGTGTTTAAGTTCAGATGAGATCCTGTATACATTTTAACACCCACAGCTAAACATTTTTTTTTTTTGTGTACCCAGCTGTCAGAGACAGAAGCGGCACCAACGGGTGAAAACATGGACCCGCCATGTGGACATCTTCGAAAAGGACTTCCTGTTTGTGCCTGTCAATCAGGAGTGAGTGAAATACAAAAAAAAAAGAGATGTATTGTTCAGAGGGTTTTTATTTATTTTATTTTTTTTAAGAATCACACATCATGTCACATTGCTCTTCTGTCTGTTTAGAGCTCATTGGTATTTAGTCGTCATTTGCTTTCCTGGAATGAAGGAACCAACCCATGAGGCCTGGAACAGTAAAAACTCAAATAATGGGAGTAGCAACGACGTAACCAAAGATTTACAGGAACAAGAGCCGGCTCAAGGATCGAAAAGCCCAAATGATAACACAGAGGTTCCTTCTACACTAGACAAGAATGACAACGTGGACACAGGGACGGGTATGTTTGAAAAAAAGCTTTTTTTTTTTAATGCATAGGTTATCCACTTAATTTATGATGTGATTGCAGAGCTGTAGGTAATGACTGGTTTCATGTATTTTAGAAAAAGCTCCAGGAGAATCCACCAAAGATCCAGCACTTGGTCCAGTGGTAAGAAAGAGTTCTGCTCACAAGGACTAAAAATATTTTCCCTTTTAATATTATGATATAAACAGTTCTTTAAAATGTGCTCACCTTATTTTATTCTTCGTTTGTAGGACTGCACAGAGCAGACCTGCCAGAGAAAAACAGTTTGCAAGAGGTGAGTGTGTGGGTCCACAGAGTTACTGTGTATCTGGAGCAGCTACTGTCATATCATTATTTTTATATATATATATATATATATATATATATATATATATATATATATATATATGTATGTATGAATGGAAAGTTTGGTTTTCCACATCAAATCTCCAAAGTCATGGATCTATCATTATTACGTCTTACATTAACTATATAAGAACCGGCATATGGATCGTTTTTAAAAACGAAAATATTCAGATTGTGCAACCTTCATCTAAAATTGTTGTATTTGCATGTTCATGTGGATTCAAACATTAATAACCGATGTGCTTATCTCTTTAGGCCGTGTATTCTTATCATGGATTCTCTCAAACTTTCTCTTCATGAGCGAGTCTTTAAACTCTTAAGGGAGTAAGTATGACACTTCATCTTTCTGTTGCTGCCGGTGTGTGTTTCTCTAAATGTTTGAAGCTCACTGGTATTTGTCTCGCAGCTACTTACAATCAGAATGGGAGGTACGTCGTGGTTCATCACAGGACTTCAGTCCTGACCAGATGCTAAACTCTCACTGCCAAGTTCCCCTTCAGGACAACAGCAGTGACTGCGGCCTCTACCTGCTGCAGTATGTCGAGAGCTTTTTAAAGGTGAAGATTGCCGCTGTAATATTAAGCCACAGCTTTTAAATTGTGATGTCTAAATGATGAGGTAATGGGAAACTGTGTCTCTGCTTCTGCTCCCAGGATCCCGTGGTGCACTTTGACCTCCCTCTACACCTAGAACGTTGGTTTCCACGGCAGCAGGTGCGGAGGAAAAGGGACGAAATCAGAGATCTAGTACTTCACCTCTACAGAAAACAAAACCTGGATGCACACAGATAGACGCACGTTGAAGCTCTGCTGTTCAGTGCATCACATTCCTGTAGCCTTTATCAATCTCTGCTCATACTGAGTGATGGACATTTCAGAGTGAAATGAAAAGATTTTCTCTTTATATTTGATGCTGTTTTTGTTTCATGCATTAGGTTTCTTTTGTTCCTGTGAGTGAAGAATTTATCGATTAATTATAAATAAAACAGGTCGCAGGTCTTTCAACTAGAAAGCGTCCTAACAGTAGATCCAGTATAGCCATGTACAGCCCACGCACAATGTTTGTACCCCCTCTGGCTTTTTACTGATTGTTTTAAAGCTGCAAGATATTTTTTTAAAGCCTTTTTATGTATTTAAAAGTTTTTTACATAGAATTCGAAGACAAACAAAAATAATGTAAGAGTAGAACAGTTAAGCAATGTTTGAACAGCAGATTGTAAACAGTTTTAGTTTGCTTGCTTTGCTTAACACTTAAATGTCAAATACTTCAGTCTCAGTAATGGGGTCTCCAATCGAAAACGTTGTTTTATTCCTTGCATAAAAAACTCCTTTTCTGGATTACTGAACCACATGAACACTTCACATACCTCTATGTGTAAATCCTCTACACATACACAGGTTGGCCATGTTTCCTTCAATGTCACGCTCATCACAGGGTAGGAAGCTCAAATAAAAATGGATTGTTCACAGCTATTGTTCCAGTTTTGTACGTCATACAAAGGTAGAAAATCTGGCATGTAACATATTTGAGAACGCACTAGCTACTGTATGACTACAATGTGTGCTAGCATTTCTGTTAGATAAAATAATGCAATACTGTGAGAAAGTAGTAAGTCCTTGCTAGCTGTAATGTTAACTAGCTGAAGGCAATGTTTGCTTTTACATTGGTTGAATGCTGTTATGACTCCACTGTTAGCTAGTGGGGTATCAAATGTGTTTTTTTCTACCTCGAACAACTGGTCATTTTTTTTTTTTTTTTTCAGTTTAATCTTTGGGCATTTTGTGCCTTTTTATTGGGGTGGCAGGAAAGTGGATGGAGTCAGAAATCAGGTAGCGAGAGAGTGGGGAATGACATGAGAAAAAAAAAACTCAGATCGGATTCAAACTCAGACGTAAACTCACCACTTGGGCAGCATCACCTCCACCTGGTCATATTTACTCGTCTAGTGATCAAGAAGCTGTAATGTATACTTATTATGTGGAGATCCCATGATGTTTATATTGCAAATCTTTAACACGGTAGTACTGCACTATTAACTATTAATAAGCATTTGAGCTTGTCACTCCTAGTGAGACATCAGAGGAAAATGACAGCATAGGAATTATTTAAATAAAGTGCACTGAAGTTTCCTTCCTTATTTTCATTTTTTGTGTCTATATGAATCATTGTTGTTTCATGTATGGTTATACATTTGGAACAAAATGCGTCACTCCGTCCCTCCCCCAGTTAGTTTGCCAGCACCACATAGTAGAGTGATTATGTCTACCGATGATGATGGGATCATCCCCTGCTATTTTTAACTAACATAAACTGCTGTATGTTTCCATTTCCTTTGAAAATCTGTCTTTTTTTGTTGCAAAACAATCAAAACTCATATTGGGACACAGTGATGCTGACTGATTCTTTAAACCTGCTCATGTTTACAGAATCAGATCGAATCGGGATAACAGACTATCAGACATCGATCTGATTTGGCATTAAGGTCTTTCATCTTTTTGGCATTACTATTTATCCGTCCACATTTGAAAAGCTCACGGGTGCACATACATTAAAATATGTACCAATTTACCCCTAACAGTAAAACCTGCTAAATAAAGAGACGTTACAATATCCACCACTAATGTTGCCTACTTGTCAAGAGAGGTCAAACTTGATAGCCTTGTAGTTTTATTTCCCCTTTTTTGTTCATATTTGTACGTCTTTTTAAACATTTTTTGCTCAGAATGTTTTCTTAGACATGGATGAATGTGCAGGAGCTGAATCCAAACTATATTTGGTTTCAATGTTGTAATAAATCTTGTAGACAAAATTATGCTTGTTATTCTTTGAATGCAACGTGGGATAGTTTCATTATTAAAGCTTTTTGATGATGATGTATTTCATGACAAATGCCAACTGGACAATGTTTTGGGGTGTTCCTGACTCTTGACATCTTGTCCCAGATGTTTGGATCACAACATGAGGATTAGCCTTTGGTTATTAAAACAGAGACTGAATGTCTGTGTCGTAAATCAGTAGAATTATACGTTTTTATGTATTACATAGTTTTTTTTGGCTGATCTTCTGAAAACTATTTTATTTATTAACCTACTGTAAATAAATCTTCTGAACAGATGAGCCAACTTCTCTCTTCTGGAGCCAAAAGGCTTCGTTTGGAAATACCTGTCGAGTGCGAAACAATGCTTTCCAATGTAATCTGTTCAGAGGGTTACGTGGTCGGCTTAGGTGAGTTTACTGTCTCAGACTGTCAGATCCCCTCACTGTCTGACAGCGAGTAACAATCCCCCCCAATCCCCACATCCCCTGCACGTTGTTAGTCACTTCTCTACAGAATAGAATTCGCTTCAACAGCACTCTAATCTACTCAAAAGGATAAAAACGTTTTCACTGAACATCTTTCAAACATCCTTGCATCCTTTACAACATTTCATATGATCCAGGTGTACCTAAAGAGCATGCATTCATGTGTATATTACCAAAAGATAGCACACACTAGTAGTGTTAACATGGAGGTAGAAGGGCAGTAAGGGATAAACCACAACCTTCTAGGCCTACTTGGCTACACTGTTAAGCGTTCATGATATCAAGGCACAGGTTAAAGCAGTCCTTGGAACTCACAAGTTAACATTTTCTTGCCAACTTCTATTCCCATGTATAAGAGCCAGAAGCTCTAGAACAGGGATGGGCAACTTTGGTCACAGCAAGGGCCACATTCATTTCATTCTCACTGCCAGAGGGCCAAATTGTAGTATACAAAAACGCTTACAGTCAATTTTTTCTCCAATTTAACTCAACATATACCAGTGATCAAATATTATTATGCACATACTTCTGGTTTTCATGATTTCATGGCATATTTTGTCATGTTTTTCTTCATGTTCCCTATTAATTGATATGTAAAAATTTACCTGAGGGCCACGTTGAGGGTTGATGGGGGCCGCATGTAGCCCCCGGGCCGCCAGTTGCCCACCCCTGCTCTAGACTACTCTTTTGGGCCATATAAATGGTTTTCTCCAGGGATGGCGATTCAAATTTGTATTTTTCAACAACTACTGGATGCATGGGTATTTCATTTTTTTTAATGAATTATTTCTGAACTTTTATTGGAGAGACAGGACGGTGAATAGAGTCGGAAATCGGTGAGAAAGTTGGGAATGATATGCGGTAAAGTAGCCACTTGTCAGGGGCTGCGGTAGCTTAGCGGTTGGTGCGTGCACCCCATGTGCAAAGGCATGGTCCTCCAAGCAGGTGGCCCCGGGTTCGGGTCTGGCCTGTGGTTCCTTTCCCGCATGTCCTTCCCCAATCTCTCTCCCTGATTTCCAGCTCTGTCCACTGTCATATCTCTAAAATGAAGGCACAGAGAGCCCAAAAATAAACCTTCAGCCACAGGTCAAATTCAAAACTGGACCGCCCGCCTCCAGGTCTACAGCCTCTGTACATGAGGCGCACAAACTAATCCTAGCCCACCGACAAATTATAATTATAATAATAATACATTTAATTTGTAATGCACCTTACATGGTGAGAATAAATTATATAGATTTGAGTTAGCCCTGATATTTCATTTTTCAGTTTTTGTCAACAGTTCACTGTACAAAGTTAATTTTTCTAGAATATTCCTGTTTAAAAAAAAAACTCCCTTTTGCACTATTTAAAGACGAGAGGAAATATGAAGTCAGGCTGTGCAATATGTCGCATTGAAGGCAGCGAGCAGCGTTGAAACTGCTAGTCTAACAACGATGATTTTAAATGTATTTTAAATATGTAAAATAAATCATTTTTTCAGTTAAAGATCCCCTCTACTGTTGGATGTCCATTAAATTAAATTCAGACATTTATGGTCCCCAGAGAGGATGAACCATCATAACTTAAGTGACCCCCTCTATCGCCACCATGAGGTTGTAACTGGGGTTTATAATTAACTATCCAAACAACTGTTGGAAATAAAAAGAATGGGTTATTAGATTCATGTTCTCCAGAGGATGTATCCGAATGATTTTCACTACACTAACACTACAGTTGTGTCCGATTTTAACGTCTTCACCAAAAACAAAGACATGGCACTGTATTGCAATTGTTAATTGGAAAATGTTAGCAAAGCTTATATTATGAACATGGTTAATGGTGTACCTGCACCAAGATATTAGCATTATCCTTTAGGCTTATTAGCATGTTAATTTTGGTGATGGCGGGACATAATCATATCGTATTAACACATTCCCACATAAATTAAAATACTAAACAGAGCATCTTGGATAAGTAGATGATATGTAATATTAATTAATTAAATTTTTTTGTCATTTAAATTATATAGACCCTAAGGTTGTTGGCCCTCATTACATGCTCCTTTCTTATCTCTTTCTTTTCCCGTACGCAAAGGAGCCACTTAGAGATAAGAACAGAACGCTTTCCCTTTTAAAAACAGGATAAAGCCCACGGGGAAGTGTTTGGGGGTTAAAGGTTGACTCAAAGCTAAGCTGCACAACTCTCACTGTTGTTAATATATACATACTGAGAGGATTTCAGTCACTGCTCCTTAGCTCATGGTCTCAGCTGCTGGACCAACCTGACGCGTCATTGGTCTGTATGTGTGTGTGTGGGAGGGGAAAGGGGGACTGTGTGTTGAAGATGTCTACAAATAGCAGTGGTTCTTTGTACAGAGTTTTTTTTTTAGATTATACAAATTATTAGTGCTCATGAAAGAATTTATAATCGAAAAAAAGATGGATTTTTTTCAAATGTCCGTTATAACAGTTAAAGAGACGGTCCTTAAACTGGAGGATTACAACATTATTTAGAGGCAAATATTTGCTTCTCCTGCAGAAATCATTCAAATTCTGCTTGGAAAAAACAGTGCACTATCATAATATACCAAATGTAATGATCCATATTGGAATGTGCTGTTGATTCTGAGGCCTGTGTAGCTCACCTCCGTCCATGTTTCTTCCACGCTAAGCACCCACCCCTTCCCACTGGTGCTCCAGTAACTTCTTGGCGAGCTCCTCTAAAAGGCTTAGAGTAAACAGGATTACAGAGCATTAAAAAATCCTCCTCTCTCCAAGAGCCATCTGCCTATCTACCTGACCGTGGAGCTGTCCTTTCAGCACCATGCGGGCTACACCTCTATTCAGCTGCAGGGGGAAAGAAGGAAACCAGCGTGTCATAGAGTGCCACTTCATGTTTTTTAGCTTGGGCTTCTGTGATCTTTCTGCACCTGGAGACTTCTGAACTATGCAAACTTGTAAGAAGCTGTTAGCGCTCCTATTACATGACTTGAGAGGAAGTACATATCTACTTGATCCTTTTCCAACTCCTCGGAATTAAACACATTTACGAATTTAACATGAAGATTGTGTCGTGGAGATGTTTTTTGTATTCAGTTTTATTTATTTTTTTGGATATAAGGACAGGTATGTATCATTGAAATCTTCTTTCATTCCACTTACTGAAAGAAAAGTCTTGTTTTTTAAGTCTAAAATGTGTTGTTTATTTGTCACTGTGGTATTCCAGTTGCAACACAGGAAGGTTCTGCTATGGGTTACCTGAATCTGCCTTACAGCCAGGAGCCTGAGGTGTATCCAGGTGTTGATGTTGCTCCTGCATTTGATGACAAGATTTTAAGTGAGGACCTTGCAGTTATCCCCAGACGGAAACGAAACATCTTTTTCCCGAGTGGAATCAAGCTTTGTTTTCAAGAGACCGTCGAGCAAGTAGCTGCAAACCACTTGAGCTACTTTTACCTCAGAGGTAAGACTGAACTGAGAAGATCTCTATACATTTTATATGGATATTTACATAGCAGGAAGTGGTTTCAGCAACAACAATTAATATCTTTGAATAAAGGTGCAGTGTCTGCAAACTAATTTATCCAACCAGTAAGAGTTTTAACCTTTGTTAAACTTACCCCGAGAGGTCCAGGAGCATGTCAGCCGACATCTGTGTGGACACTAGTTACAATTAGGTGTTAAGAGATTTGCATTTTAAACAGGTCAACTTCTGATGTGCTAGATATAAATCCTTTCAAGGTCAGCTCAAATTAAAAAGAAACATTTGTTCTTATTATCTCAGGTATGTGCAGATTCAAACATGTTGCAGATATTTTTTTTAAATTGTGACAAGGTTTAAATATGTAGGTTTAAATATGTAGTCTAAATCAGTAGACTTCTCTTAAAAAAGAGAAGTCTGCTGATTTAGCATTGAAATTATTAGATGCTAAGAGCTGACATTGATAAAAAATATTAACAACTTTAAAAATACATCCAGCAATACTAAATATGTTTCTTCCTTGTATTCTTCATTCTTGTAAAGACATGGCTCCTACATTTCCCAGAATGCTACTCAAGCGTTGACAGTTGGGTCAGAGCTTGGTCAGGTGCCTTTAGCTTCAAGCTAAATGTGAGGCTCAAGCTTCAATGTCTGTTAAACTTACTTCTTCTTAACTTTAACCCCTAAATGAATATATATTTGTTTTAACAAGTGACGTGACTTGAGTCGTTAATAAGGAAAAAATGCTTCAAACACATGCAGTAGGCTAGAGCTACTAATATCAATTTTATTCTGAATTTCTTTGTGATGCTCAAGTCAGAAAACATATCTAAAAATAATCAACACCAGCATGTCTTTAGGGATTTTTTTTAGAGATTTTTTTCCGGATGAGGCATTTGAAAAGTCGAACTTTGACAAAAATATCTAAAAAATAAATGAGCTTTTACCGCCTTTTTTCAGCAGAAACTTCTGAGTTGGAGAGGACACACTGACCAAAGTTGTGGGATCTAATTAAGTAATTGATAACTCAATTTTTCAAATTTGTGAACAAATGTATAATATTTTGAGGCCCTTGCATTCGAGTTTTAAAGTTCTTTACTACTTTATAATTTTACTCACAACATTTCAGACAGAATTATGATACTTCTCATGACACCACTTGTATAATAGAGCCTTTAGTACAAGTTGCTTTGTTCATTTTAAACATAAAATATACATTTCACCAACATTATCGAATAAACTATCAACCAACAACCAATAAGGGAATATTTGATCATATAATATGCATGGGGGGGATTTGCCTTTACACTAACCCTAACCCATTTTTTGTAGTTTTAATTGCATAATATTACAAATAAAGAAGACTCTTAAGTGTAAAAGAGTATTTATCTCGTTAAATGCTATTTCTTAAGGATATAATCTAAATTGTTCGTGCCTCACCATTGACAGACTGTAACCTCCAGAAATTAGTGGGAAGATATAATTTCTTATATAGGGGAATTAGTGTTTTATCTTCTTATATATATATATATATATATAAAATGTCACTTATTGCTAGAACAAATTGCAGTTGTGCAGCAGTTGGCAGAAATCAAGGTATCATTTCATGGGCAGCCAAATTTAGACAAAGACAGTTGTCATTGTTGGCGCCAAGCGACAGTCTGACTCTGTGTCTGTGAAAAGTTGAGGTTTGTTATGTAAGCTCGGGTTGGATTTGGAGATGACCTGTGGTGACTCACTCTCATGGACAGTGTTGATTAAAGAACACGGTTTAAGAATAACATGTCTGTTCATTGTCTTTGGATCAATGCTGTGTAGGCTGATTCAGGAAAAAGGTCATGTCATGGGGATAACATGGAAATGGAGGTTCTCCCAACCTCCAGCTAATAATATGAAGGTCTTATTGTCATGATTTGCATTTAATTTACCTGCTAAAGGACAAATTGAGACCATCACAAAGATTTGATTCGTCCGTCTAGATGTCATTCCAACCAAAGTTATTTGGAAACAGGTTCAATGGGTTTTCTAAGTCCATTGTGTCTTTCTCTGGTCTAATAAGTGTGCCAGGAAACCATATGGGAGGCTTTCAAGATCTTCTGGGACCGTCTGCCAGAACAAGACGAGTACCAAAGCTGGATGAGCAAATGCCAGGAGGGTGCAGTCACGGCACAAGATGTTGGCACCTACTTCAGCCAATCAGAGGAGCATCGGGCCCTGGTTAAAAAGGTAAGTGGAGCAATGAAGCATCTGTAAGTAAAACCGATCCTGATACTCAACAGGTGGCTGTTACTGAAACTCAACCCTTTATCTTTTTCTATTCCCCAGAGAGCGTCAGTGTTAAACAGGTAAAGGAAAATACTTCAGTACTTTCCACCAGTGCTAATCCACCATTTTATTCATGAAGTTATGATCGTGTCATAAAGTGTGTGTTTTGTAAATGTGTCATCTTTCCCACTGTCTGTAGTGAGCCCACGAGGTCCTGGCAACATATGTGCAGGTGAGGTTGTTAAAGCTCTTCAACCTTACCTGTTCATATAAAGACTTCAGAGTCTCATGTTCATTTGTTTCCTTTGTTTTTGTTTTATTTTGTTTTTTATTAGATTAGATACTTCTATCTAAGCTTTACTGTATATGTGATTTCAAATGTTCTCAGCCTAAAACAAAAACACTCTGGCATTCTTTTATCTTTTTATTATTTGCAACAAATCCCATGAAATGAAAAAAAAAAAAAGCTAACCATTAAAAAGTAACCAGAGGATGATATTTTTATTGCTTGTTTCTGAGTCTGATCTGGATAGGTTGAATTAAAATCAGGGTAGTAGAATTTTTTCTCAAGAACAGACAAACAAAAAGCAATGAAAACTGGTCGGCTGGTTTTGGCATGTTATGGGGATTTGTAGTAAAAAAGTAAAAAAAATAAAACAGCCATATCCTCTCTTGTAGTCCTTCTTGTATCTGTGCCCACAAGGTTATAATAATCATTTTTCTATCAGCATTATTTAACAGTTTTTTTTTCTTTCTCAGCACTCCGACACCTGACACACCGAAATCTATTGAGGCCCCTGAGCTTGGTGAGTGACACACATGCCCCCATGCATTGTCTTTGACGTGTTCATATTCTTAAAATGTTCATGTTTATGTTTATGTACAGTCAGTTAGTGACTTGGTAATGTTTGGCATGCAAGTTGGCTGTAGCCCACTCCTACCTGAGATTTAAAAAGCACTAAGGATCAGGGCAGTGTAATCATGCATACAGTCAGCGGGAATCAAAGCACTTTGAAATAAACCAAATCTTCCTCGTTTTTTGTTTTTTTTACCCCAGAACTGAACCAAGTGCAAGAATTCGAAGAAATCACTAAAGAAGACATGGGAGACAACGCAAACGACATTATCCCAGTCCTGGAGGAGAGCTCAGTGTGTACACACACACACACACACACACACACACACACACACACACACACACACACACACACACACACACACACACACACACACACGCACAGATTTACTAATGTGCAAGCTTGAGTAATATATAGGGTTATGTCTTTTATATTTGTTCTCACACTGATACCTGTACCGGAGATGGCTCCAATACTGCCTAAAATGCATTATTGGTTATTGTGAAGTACGCCAGCCAACACACACACATGGCTTTTAAAGGCTTTATATGCGAGCACCAGCATGAAACCAAAACAACTCGCGCTGCATTGTTGTGTTAGCATGCTAATGCTAGCGATCTTTATTATGCTGGTATCTTCACACTGCATGTAAATTTACCTGAAATGAGCGTGATCTAGAAACACAGTTAAGCAGTGAGTACAGTATGTTATTCTTCTTTTCTCTAGTCCCTCAATTAAACAACTTTTATACACGAGGGGAGGAGTCAGCCGGCCGTCCGGGCGATGTAAACAAACTGAAGATAGGACTCTGAAAACTCTGAAAACATCACAGACAGTGGGACTCGGGTGTTACACCCATTGTAGACAGTCATGACTCAGAGAGTTATTTTCAGAGGATATACTTGATTTCTACATTTAAGTGTGAAAAATCACATATAAAGCCTTTTTTTTATCTCACTAGTATCAGAGCGATACTCAAGTCTAGGTGTAGAAAATGTACTATTATAAGAGCTCTCATTTTTTCTTTCACAGCTGGACAACGACATTGCCGTGCAGCCTCCCACTCCTGCTGTGCTGGAACAGGTGGTGAAGCTCAGCATCCTCCTGACCGGAGAAACGTTCAGCAACAACCTGGACGATCCGAGCAGCCTGCAGTACCAAACACTCAGCACACAGCTCGCTGAAAAGGTCTGTCTTTGGCTCCAACTGCTTCTGTCTGTCTCTCTTTATGACTCCCTTTAGTGCTACTGTATCTTGGCTTCAGTCTGTTCTCTACTAGATCCTCTGGTTTATGGTCTGTGATGGATGCGTTGTTAGCTTTTATAACACAGACTTTAGCAGCAGGGGTAGTTAAATCCAAACTGTTAGGCTAGACTTCAAAAGCACAAGTTTTATCTGTATGCATTACGTGTTCTAATGTGTATTGTGTCTGGTGTACCTGGTGTGTGTACAGGTACGTAGCTTTGGAAGCACCTAAAGGAGTTTTACAGGAACTTGAAAAAGGCAATACATTTATTTCGGTACTTTTTCCTTGAAGTAATAAGGCACTTGCATACCATGTAGATAAAAGTAATATTCAGAGCATATATTCAAATTTTTTGTCTTCAAGGCAAGGCCTCTCTCTTAGTCGTTGAACTGATATTTTTCTTGCCCGAATCTGCCATATGAAAGATTTCTGCAAAACTTGATTTACTGCGTTCACATAAGCTCTCATGCCTGAAAGAGATTACAAGTCGATGTAGAGGAAGTGAAGTAGAAGGGAGGACAGGGGCTCAAGATTCAGAGCTACAGGGGAGGGAAATGGAGGACAAGCTGGGAGACTTAAGGCCCTGGAGACCTATTTTCATCCTCTATCTTTAATGGAATAAATAAACGTGGTCAGGGGGAGTCAAAAAACGGGATTAGGACTGTTTTATTCGTAGTATAGAAGCAAAAGATGATCACAGAGCAGTCATGTAATGCACGAAAAGACACAAAAGTACTTTGAACTCATTCCTAATGCCTGATTTTGTTCTTGCAGATAACAGACGCTCTGAAGGGGCTTCCTGGATTTAGGAGTGTGTCTGTGCTCGACTTCAGGTAAGTCCCTTTGCTGTGAATCTCGATCGAATATCGATGTAATCAAATGTTTGCATGAACACATTTTATCTCTCCTTTCAATAGACCCGAGAAGGACAACCAAGGGTGAGTCAAAAGTTCTGTCCTATAGTGGTAGTTTAACCTTGTATGGGTCTCCCTTCCTGTGCTCTATTTAAGCCTCCAGATCCCTGCCAGCCATTGTCTACCTAGAACCCACGGGCGTGTGTGTGGTGGTGTCACCTTCATCTCCCACCATGTTCCCCTGTGAGTGCGGGCACGTGTATAGACGTGTCTCTGGTTGCCTGTGTTAATGGTCTTAGTGTGGTCACTCACCTGGTAAGTGGGATCAGGATGGGTTCACTGGAGTGAGCAGGTGCTCCTCCATAGAGACGATTATCTGGGCTTTACGACCGTGCAGGAGGGCTAGAGGGAAAGAGGTTGTGTGTGTCAGGGGAGCAAAAGAGCGGAATAGAAAAAGACGCAAGTAAGCACAGGTGGAGAAGTCAGTGGGTAATGATGTGAGTGTGTGTCTTGCAGGTGGAAGAAGGATTCAAAGTTTCCTTAATGGTCCTTCATTCTGATTTTTTAAAATTAAACAATAGATACAAATTTTCTGGCGGGGTAAAAATTGAATTAGTTAAATATTTAGCTGCAGCTGGTTAGCTTTGCATAGCACAAAGCTAACCAGCTGCTAATGCCTTGCTTTGTCCAAAACGAAAAGAATACACTTTTTTAGTTGCTTTAATTCTCTATATTTGTTGCAGTTAGTCAAAGTGGAGCTAAATTGACCAATTTTATTAACTATTTTGCATTTTAATCCTAAAAATGAACAATATTGAGCTGCCATTTTTCTTTAACCTGACATGACTCATATGTTCTGCTTTCTCCTTGTAATCGTTTTCTATTAACTAAATGGCAAACAGTGATGCAGTGATTCATTTAGTCTGCTACCATTGATTGCAGGTCATGGGGCACAAAAGCGGTAGAGTTTTATTTGTCTGCCTCTGTGTGTGTGTGTGTGTGTGAAATTAAATGGGGAAAACTTTGGATCTAAATGCAGCCGACTGTGGGCTCGCATGTGCTCAGCAGTCCGCCAGAAACCCGTCAAACTAGGTCACAGTGGAGGGCTCCCAGCAGTCAAATTTAGGCTGATAAATTGCTTTTTTCCATGGCCTGGAATCTGTTGTGAGGCTTTCCATGTTTATTATGATGATATTGATCATTCTGCTGACTTTGCAGTTTTTTGGCCTATACGGTTGAGCGTGTGCATACCAAGCGGGAGTAAATCTCTTAAGTCATCAGTCATCTGTGAACGCTCGAGAATGTTTTTTTTCAACAGGTTTGACATATATAATAACGCATTAATGCCTTGGCGATTTAACATCGTCAAAGAAAAGTAGTCTCGGGTCCAGGAGACGTTATTTCATACTCTCGTCCTAGTACACACGTCTATAAGATAAATGTGAAAATGTTGTTTAGGTGCAGTTTAGGTCCAAGTGTTTTGACTGGGAAATGTGTGAAAAAAAGAAGCAAGAAACACTCAACTGTTTTATTGCTCTTGTGGAGCTGTACGACGGCCATTAACAAAAAAGTCAGATAAGCAAATCCAGTTAGTGCTTTACTTGGTCTTTCAGATTTCAGAAAATGTAATGAAATATCAGTCCGTGCAATTAAAGGCTTTAAATGCGATTTTTCACACTTAAATATAATAGAAATCAAGTATATCCTCTGAAAATAACTCTGTGAGTCATGACGGTCTACAATGGGTGTAACACCCGAGTCCCACTGTCTGTGATGTTTTCAGAGTTTTCAGAGTCATATCTTCACTTTGTTTACATCGCCCGGACGGCTGGCTGACTCCTCCCCTCGTGTATAAAAGTTGTTTAATTGAGGGACTAGAGAAAAGAAGAATAACATACTGTATTCACTGTTTAACTGTGTTTCTAGATCACGCTCACTTCAGGTAAATTTACATGCAGTGTGAAGATACCAGCATAATAAAGATCGCTAGCATCAGCATGCTAACACAACAATGCAGCGCGAGTTGTTTTGGTTTCATGCTGGTGCTCAAGGGCGACATCTGCTGGATCAAAAAAAATCACATATAAATCCTTTAAGAGAGAAAAATTACCTCTTAAATCATCTTGTTTTGTCCAATGGTCTGTCCAGCTCTTCTCTTGTTATTACAAACACCTATAAATATAATCTAGTCTAGTACAACACCAACGCATCCTCCACATGAAATATACAACAAAGCCAAGAATAACTGAAGATTATAATCTATCTAATTTGGAACATCTATTCTACTGCATTGCATTTTATAGGAGTGTCTATTAAATTAGCCTGGGAGTGAATATCACGATCCTGAAGGGATCAGATGTAACTGGTTTGCATTTTTGTCTTCAGGCAAGATGGCGTGATGGTGGACTTTGCTGTCACACTGGTGGTGGATGGAGAAGGAGCAACCAATGAACAGATGGACTACCTGACCCTGCAGTCCAACCTGGTGGAGAATTCGTATCGCGAGGTCATGGAGCTGAAGCGTCCTACAGCCTACACCATCAGCGAGATCAAAAACTTTGTCACTGAAGCCATGCAGCCACCCGAGCTGGAAAGTGGTAAGATGCTGGCCAGAGTGCGACGGCTGAATCTTAAAAATACTCCCTGGACTGTAACAGAACACACAAATGCCACCATTAGAGCTATTTATTTAATTGGCATGGCAGTGAAGTCATCGGGGGAAAGCGTTGGCAGAGGGAGTGCAAGCAGAGCAGGGGAAAACCTCCAAGTGTCATATCAAATAGAGACGCGTTAGATCCAGCATTGATATTATTACATGCACTACACCACTTGAGAAAACATTCCAGGGACTTAATAGTTTCATCTGTTTCTAATTTGTCTGCTCTTTCCGTCAAAGAGGACAGAGACATATTTATAAAAAAGTATCGGCTCAAAAGTGGGGCATTTCTAATGGACAAATTACAGAGTCATCAGTTATAGAAGCTGTGTATTTATTCAACGCTACAGTTTAATCCTCATCATTTAACGGTCTGCGAGAGACGGGTAAGAAAAAAGGATGTTTGAAATCCGAGCCCTCGTGGTGTTTTTTTTAGCCGTACTCAAGTCTTTACTTTGGCTTAGACCAAGTGGATCCTGGGTAGTGACGGAGCCAAGAGTTGGTAAATGATGAGCCTGCAGGATGAGACAGGGCGGTGTGTCTTTCGCTCATGCTGTTGTGTTATACATCAGTTCTAATCCTTGGAGGCTGGCATGCTGTGTTTTATCAATCACACCAAGGCTAGAAAATAATGGCGTTGTTTGGTTTAGCTAAAATACAAGAAGTCATGATGGTAGAGCTCCAAACTCCATTGGATCTGCAGAGTCCCTCTGCACCTTTAAGAAAAAGCTAAAGACCCAGCTCTTTCATGAATACCTACTAACTTAATGATGATGGTCTCCATATTATTGATGATGATGATGGTAATGACGATGGTTTTTGTTTGATAACGACGACTTATAAGATGGTTTCTATACTGATTAGAGCTCTCAAGAACTGCCCTCAATGTTGTGCTTTGCCTCTGGTCACTTCCTGTCAGCACCTGTGTGTCCAATCAGACTCAAAGCTGATCGTTTGCTCTTACTGACATTGTTCCCTTTTTTCTAGATCCTTGCTTGTGTTGTTCTTACTTTCTGATGTACGTCGCTTTGGATAAAAGCGTCTGCTAAGTGAATTGCTTCTTTACCCCATTATTGTCGAATCTCTATTTAATATGGTGCGATATGGAGGTGGAGTCCCCCTTTCTTTCACAAACATTGACGATCCTAAAGAACACAGAGAGATATGAAACCCTGCTTGTCTTTATCTATACATCATTTAGAAAGATAGATAATCCTCTGCAGAACGCTGAGCTCGCTAAGCTTCCCTGGAGATCAATGCCAGCTGATGCTTTTTATGAAGAATGGGCTTGGACAAATGATAGCTAAACACTCTCACATGGCTGTCATGTGTGGCTGCGGGGTAACTAAAAGCCACATCTTGTCCTTGTTTTTCCTCATTTGTGGTGATGCTGAAATTGCTTTGGCCCACAGCGAGATGCTAATATTCTCTCCAGATTCAACACTGATTTGTGGATATTTACCCTCGAAGGTGATGCTGTCAAAATAAAGTCAGTGCTGAAAATGGTAACGATTAAAAGGATTCTGTAGACTCCTGCAGGCACGATTGTTTCAGCCATATGGCTCATTTGCCTCTTTTGTGTCAGTTTGAATTAATATTTGTTTCCCCGCTTGGTTCCACAGTGTCTGAGGTCCCCGAGTCTTTTAACACCGCAGGAGGAGCCGCGGTGAGTAACAAGTTACCTCCACATCTCATGACAACAATCCCTCTCCAGGGTATCCAGCTACTTCGAGCTCCCCTACGTTGATAAATCACTTGTGTTTAAAAAAGCTGGCAGTTGTAGTTTGACTGATGTTGCAATAATATGGAACTGGCTTGTGATGTTCTCCAGACCACACCAGTGCAGGTAGGGGATGAGCTCACCAGCAAGGATGAAGGGAGGCTTTCAGGATTAGTGTGGCTCTTGTGGTAATAATCCACTGCTATTTTGGGTAAAAAAAGCTACAGGACACCTTGTCATAGATAGTAAAGCAAACAGACAGCACATGTTATTTTTTTGCAGACAAGCAATGCAATCCAAAGTCAGTCATCGCTTGCGGGTGTTCTTGTGGTAGACTGCGCTCTTTGATGCTAATCAGTGTTTGGATTGCATTAAATGTGTCTGCTAGTTCACTTTAGAGCTCAGCTTGCTCAGTGATTAATATGACTCATTATTTGTATTGGGAGGGCTTGGCACACTTCTCATTAGTAACTGATTTACAGGCATGAGCTCAGACCTACGGAGTCTGTGGGATATTTAACATTTAGTTAGTGTGTTTTTTTTTTTACAAGGATCGTACATTTTCTAATTAAATTTGCGCTCATTGGATTCATTGATGAAATCAAAGTAAAGTCTTTCTTCTTACAATGCATAGAAGTGCGCAGAAATGCAGTAATATCTTGACTTTTTAAATACGGCAACTGTGCAGAAACACATCAGTTTGCAAAAGGGTGATCAGCGTTCTGTATCTATGACTGCGCCTGCACTGGACGCCATCGCAAAAGAGCGTTCAGCTGACACCAGTTGCCAGAAGTAGCCAGATAATAATTTAATTTTCTGAACCTTTACATCATCTGGTTAGATTCTAACTGACATCTGATGGGTAGACTTCTCACTTTGCTGCTGTGTCCAATGTGTCTCGAACAGTCTTGAAACTTCAGGCAAACATGGGGATGTTTTTCTAGATGACCTTTCAGCTGGTTGTTAAGCTCTTACTAAAAAAAACCTTTTAACAAATATGTTGTATATAATTCTAAGTTTTTGAACTTCAAGCCTTATTAATGAGGTAATTATTTTTATCGAGGTTCAAATATCCACTATTTTCTATCTCTTCTCAGCATCTACGATAATGACATATTGGCTCTTTATTGGTCAATATAAAGCACTAATTAACACATTATTCTACATAACTATGTTGTACAACTACTCAGATGTTTGATACGATACAATTTATCTCAATGACTGTCACCTAGTAACTGCAGATCGATAGCAGGTCAGTAAGTTGTAAATTAATTACAATGTTATTTTCCCCTGCTCTGTTTTGTGGTGTACAACAACATCTTTACATTCAAAACGCAGAAATTAAATGGTCATTATAACTCATCAAATACAAATACAAAGCCAAGATGCCCTAAATATACATGCTAATAATTAACTGGTTACAAGTAAATATGTGTAACATATTAGAAGTGTAATCAATATTTCTTTTTCACACGTGACTGCCTATAATATTCCATCTCAAAATTGTTTTTTATTGTTACGTTCCAAGTTTACGCCTTAAGTTTATGTTGTACATTTTGTCATAGTTGCTCGTAGTGACAGATGTTGATGCATAATATCTTTTTCAAATGATGTCAAACCTAACTGAGCACTAGCAGGAGCAGGAGCTTGAATTGACCTGACCAGCAAATTTAAAAACAGCCTCTTACTTAAAACTCCTATAGCTTGGCACACTCTATGGAAAATGTGTAAATAGATTAGACAACAAAGCCTGATTGTGATGCAGGTCAAAGCTGCAGATGAGCCACAAGAGGTCACGATCATCAGAGAGGACAACGAAGATGTCAACAAGGAGGATGTTCTCAGGGCGCTGCAGGCGACCGCGGAAAATGATGTCATCGTCCTGGAGGAGAGCACAGTGGCGTCTCCTGCTCCTGTCCTGACCACGGCTGCACCTGAAGCCCGCAGTGAGTGTTCATCATCCAAAACCCAAGCTCACATTCGCATGTACAGTTTATTCCAATGATTTAAATCCTAGTTTATCTTGTGGCCTCTGAAAAAAAAAACAGTTTCTGTAAGAAGAGCCCCAGCAGAGAATGACTTGAGTTTCTTGTTGTCTTTGTTTTTTCCAGGCATTGAAGAGGAGGGTCTTTTGCTGAAGGAAGATGTAAAAAACCCTCCAATCAAGGAGCCCTCGGATGTACTTCTGCCCGAACCGCCAGTGGAAATTGAGTCCTCTGGTTCAGGCACAGAAGACCTGGAGGTCACCACGAATGCAGGTGCAAAGGAGGTCACTGCTGTGGGAGAAGAACCAACGGCTGCAGTAGTGGTAGAGGAGCATCTGAATGAGCTTGTTGTGGAGGAGGCAGAGAACCCAGAAGAGCTGGAGACCTCTACAATCACAACTGAGACCATAGAAGAAGGCCTGCCTGATTTGGTCCCTCCGACGGCGGCGGCTGTAGAGCCAGTGAGTGACGCTCTAGAGCTGGAGACGTACACAGAGGTTCATGTAATCGAAGAGAGCGGCATAGAGGAAGTGGCACAGAGCGAGGAACAAGAGGTGAAGGAAGCGATCGCACCTGAAGCTCCAGCAGTAGAAGAAAAGTCTGCAGAGGCTCCAGCCATCTCGACAGAGGATCTTACCGAGGATGAGATACTGCTCGTCGACAAAGAGGAATCAGAGCTAGAGGTGACGGGCACTCCGAGTCCTCCTAAACCGACTGTTCTGTCTCCAGAGAGAGAGTCGCCTTTCACCCGTATCTATGAAGGAAACCTTGCCTCTGAAGGGCAGCCAGACGTCATCATCTCTTCAGTGGTTGAGGTAACGGACGAGAACCTTATGTTGCAAAAAGTAGCAAATGTGACAAATTTACAAAGTCCAACATAAATTTGAATAATACAAAAAAGCATGAGGCTTCTAGGTGACCATTTCCCTTAGCAATGATTCAAGATATGGCAAAAACACTAATACGAAATGTCTACTCAACTTTTTTTCAAGTCTACGTAGTGTTTCTCTTTCAAATGAAGAGAATACTCGTATTAGCTTTGCTTGCTAAGATTAGCATTGATTCCCACAAGACATTTATTTTCTTTGATGTTATTTCAACACCTGTGTTGATTGATAGGAACAGTTCCTGCAGGTTTTGTCATGCATTACAAAAGGACCGTGTTTAATGTAGCAACAAGGGGACTTGTTACCTCACCTCATGGTTCATTACCAAGTGTTTTAAATCACAAGTCATAGGGGGTACTCGCTACTCGGGTAACACTGAAAGCAAACAATGTTGGACCCTAACTTCCCTTGTGGCCACTGGAGGTGAAACTTTCTTTCATTCTGTTTTTACTGCCTATCCACGTTGATACAGCACAAATAAAAATAACCAAAAATAAAATCTGCTGCGCTATCCCTCCAGGTAGATAAAAACATCTTAAATAATTTTTTTCTCAAATGCAATTTGGACCAACTGTCGACAGACAGTAAGTCAAAACAATCAGGGACATGCTCTGACATTTCATTTCAGTTTCACTTTAACATTTTAGAAGTTTGCGGCACAACTATAAAACAGAGGAAACACTGTTGTACATTTTGGTAGATGTGAAAAGTACCAGCTCAGAAACAATCCCCTCTTTTATCCCACAGATCCAGACCATTGATGAAGACCCTGATGATGCCACCACTGGAGACCAGGAGTATGATTTGATTCAGTACGGTTATGGTTTGATTAATCACACTGAGGACGGCAGTACTAGCTTTCCGTTCGGGGTGGCACACGGCACAGACCAAGCCAGTATCGCCATGCCCTCTAACCCTGGAAGAGCACTGATGGTTTTCTTCAGCCTCAGGGTGACCAACATGATCTTCTCTGATGACCTCTTCAACAAAAGCTCTCCAGAATACAAAGCTCTGGAGCAACGCTTCTTAGAGCTGGTAAACGGACACTTACTGTACCTGTCGTTATCGGTATTACCACTGTGTCAAGGCCTCCGCTTTCAACTTAAAACTGTACCTTTTGTAATCTTTCCCCAGCTTGTTCCCTACCTGCAGTCTAACCTGACTAACTTTGAGAACCTGGAGATCCTGAACTTCAGGAACGGGAGCATCGTGGTCAACAGTCGGATGAAATTTGGCAAGCCTGTGCAGCAAGCCGTTACCAGCACCGTTTATCTGATCCTGGAAGACTTCTGTAACACAGCCTACCAGACCATGAACCTGGCCATTGATAAGTACTCACTGGACGTGGAGTCAGGTGGGTTCTCAGCTCTGTACACTGTAGTGTTTTTAAAAGTGCTTCGATCTAGACAACCCCTGTGTTAGCATTAGTTCTTAAAGGAATGTTTGGTATGTCGGGAAATGACCCAGCTGACGGTTAATTAAACTAGTAAGAAAAAGGGTGTCAGTAGGTAAAAGGGGCTAGCCTAGTTCCATCCAAATGTAAAAAACACACACTCAAGCTTAGTTGGAGTTGTTGGATGTAGTTTTAATTGAAGGTACAGATGTAAGCGTTTATCTTACTTCTTTCATTTAAGAGCATATTTACCAAAATGTTAAACGTTTTCAGTGGGATAAAAGAACATTATATTGTAAAGACGAACAGAGCTTTGTAAAGAATCTGCATCCAGTTTGTAGTGAACATGTGTTAGTGTGTCAAACGGCTGGGGAAAGCAGCTGTTGAAGCCCTGTCGTGACACTTCCTGAATTTAAGAGGCAAACGGCACGGTCTCATCAGCAGATGATGAGTTAATCTTGGCTTTCATGGGCAGCCGCCAAGTTAGCACTTAGCACACATCATTAACTGCACTTTGACAAACTGATTACTATGTGCAGCTCTGGTTAAACACAGTTTGTGTATTATTAACATGGATCAGTTATGGACCTCACAAACTACTTTCTTATAACAAGAAGAACCATTAACAACTTCAGCAAAACGTCTTTCTTTGAAGTTCTTCCTAAACCCTAAACTTGGCACTTATTGGTTTTCTCGTCTACAGGTGATAGAGCTGACCCCTGTAAGTTTCAGGCGTGCAACGAGTATGCCGAGTGTAAAGTCAACAGGTGGTCGGGGGAGGCGGAGTGTGTCTGTAACGCGGGCTACTTCAGTGTGGATGGCCTGCCCTGTCAGAGTATCTGTGACCTGCAGACAGACTTTTGCCTCAATGACGGCAAGTGTGACATCATCCCCGGTCAGGGAGCCATCTGCAGGTGGGTGGGGATTAGTTGGAAATGATAAGCATGTGTGTTTGCATGTGAGTTTGTAGGTTTGCAGGACCAATGTTTCTGGGAAGTCTGAACTGATTTTCAAACACATTGTCACAGCTCATGCAGGAGGCTCTTGGTGATACTGCTCGGCTGAATGTTGATCAGAAAGATGACATATGCAATATCAAAATGCAATACAAGAATGTGTTCATTAGCATTTTCTTTTTAGATTGGCTGATCATTGTCAGGAGCTTCAATTTGTGTACTAGTCCAGTAGTTCCCGACCTTTATTTTTGTATCTTAGAAAAAGTTGAACCTCCACGAAAAAAAGTGATACATTACTGTCAAAAATTCCTTTTTAAATGTACTTTTATTTACTTTTTTTAAATAGATAAATTCCTATTAGAATAGGCATGAACACTCTTGTTCTTACCAAAAGACCTCTGTATAAACTATCCAGTAAGTTATGATTTGATTTCAGGTATGCAAATCTATTTTAGACGACCTCATAGCAGACAAAGTCTACTGCCCCGCGGGTTGGGAACCATTGTTTTAGTCTAAGGAATTACAACCACAGCCAACTAGATAGAATACAGATTTAAGTTACACCATGTTGAAGCAACAATCAACCATCACCCGCACGCTTTATTTGCCTGGATAACGTGTTTTTAAAAATATAAAGTTAACAAGATTTGCTGTTTGTACTAAAATCTTTGGCACTTGACCTTTTTTCATTTAGTCCATCCCTCTGGCAGTAAAGAATTATAAATGGAAACAATGAGATCCGTCTGGGAAGTCATAATTGATTATTATTGTGATGCATTGTTTTCAGCCCCAGGATGCACATTATCACATTTTTGTTCAGTTAAATATTGTTCATTTTTGTTTTATTGAAGATAAGTTTAATTCATTTTTATATATAAAAAAAAAAATACTTGGGCTTGCTTTTCAACTGTTTTCATGTGTGTGTGTTTGTGCATGTGTTTCCATATCCAACACAGACTTTTCAGAGGATTTTGTCTGTTAAATGTGACAGAAGATATCCCAATAATCCAAATCAGAGACAGAAAGCTGTCTTTGCTTAAACTTGTTGTGTAAAGTGAACTTCAGATGAAATGATTATGAACAAACAAACAGGACATTAGCCAGGCCAAGACAAGCAGTAACCTCTGTTTCACACTCAAACTAACATCATAAAACACGCAAGCAGCTCCAGATGCTCATGGATTCTTATTGATTTCACATCATGATTGTCCCACTGAAAGCTCTGTGTTGTTCCGTAGAAACAGGAAGGAAATATTTTGAATTATTGCACATTCACAAACAAGGAAATCATTATTTTATGACACATACAGAACATTACAATTATACACGTTAATAACCAGTTCAAGAGAAAACGTAACATGAGGATTCATTTATTTTTTAATATTCTTTAGAAATTCACAGAATAAAAACAAAATAAGAGTTATGCAAGTCGTGTTGTACATTTTGTCTCTAAAGTTTTAGGAAAGTAAGTTCTAGTTTTGGAACTTATTCTAAGATATTGCTAATATTTCCTGAACTCGTTGTCTCAGGTGTCGTGTTGGGGAGAACTGGTGGTACCGAGGGGAGCACTGCGAGGAGTATGTATCCGAGCCACTCGTGGTTGGCATAGCGATCGCCTCAGTAGCTGGATTCCTATTGGTGGCCTCCGGAGTCATCTTCTTCCTCGCCAGGACGTTACGGGATCAGTATGACAAGGATGAGTCAGAGGACCCCATAAGGTAAGGAGCAGCTTAAGTACCTATTGTTACCTTAATGAAGGAGTCGGACACATTAATGAGATAATCCATGACTCATTGTATTAACAACACAGACTAGAAAAACTTATTTCAGGTGGACGCACCGGTAAGTAAACTTTAATCGGAGGGATTGAGGGCATACATTTCTGACTCTTTCCATCCGTCATAAGTCTTTATCAAATTAATTTATCATAACTCTTTGCTACTTTACAGTATGCAATTCCAGATTCCAGTTTTTTTTGTTTTGTTTAGTCATCCGTGGGTAACAGTGGTGCAAAGTTTTCCCATATTTAACGTTTTATTCAACTGATAAACCACTTCATCCATCTTTACATTGTGTTAAAATAATAACAGAAGAGGAGGAATCAAGACACTATGAAGTCAATTACATTATATCTGTTTTACATATGACCTCTGTTTTTATTTTATTTTAAATGCACTGTATGTTCAATCAATCAATCAATCAATCAATCAATCAATTTTTATTTGTATAATGTCAACTCATAACAATTGTTATCTCGAGACACTTTACAAAAAGCAGGTAAAAGACCTTACTCATTGCTATATTACAAAGTTATCAATGAGTTAACCAACAAGACGATTGTTCTCCAGCTGCCAAAAGATTTTAACTTAATTCATGAAATTACACAAACTTTACTTTCTCATTCATCATGAACAGAAAAACTTCAATTTAGTCTTTGGATGAAAATAAGTTGACACACCCCATGACTGTATCCTCAGAGTCTCCTGCAGACTTAAGACCTGCATACACTGTTGGTTGTATTAAATTAATGGGGGAATATCAGCTCATACTGAATGACTGATTTCGTTTATGATCTGCGACAAAAGCTCACGATTTATGTGCTCACACTGTACGACCTGATTGTTGGATAGGACCTTAGAACTCACGCTGTATTGTTGTCAATAGATATATGTGTATTTCAGTTGTCTCAAATGCCAACTCAAATACACACACAGACAAAAACACTCTGTCTCTCACACACATTAAGCATCACCAATAAACACAAGCTTACTGAAACCTAAATCATAACAAATATTCCCTGTCAGATTGAGGTTTGCCTAACCCTAACCCTTTACAGCCGTTGGGCAAACCCCCTTCCTGTCCATTCTTTTGATCTCTCCTACTGTCCGGCTTTGAACCTCTATTTCCTGTTTTCTCTCCTTTTTGCAGACGTTAACACACATAAGTATCTGTTCATTATCCTGCTGTGAGTGCGTGTGGCGTGGTTCCCGGAGCACCATGTGGAGAAACCTTTTGCTAACCTCAGCCAATTAACTGATCAGAAATGGTGCTAATCTGTTCTTAAAAAGCCTTTAACACCTCAAAAAAAAAAAAGCCTGAAAGATCCGGATCTGGATCCGGCAGAAATGCACCGCCACATCCAAGGTTAAGGTCGATTATTTTATCATCAAGGCGCTGCATTGGGACTGATTTCTCTCTTTTGGTTTTGCTTTGCAGGCGAGCGGAGAGTCTGCCATCTCTGGAAAGGGCGACCAAGTACAACCCCATGTACGAAAGCGAGGCCACCACAGGTTACAGCCACTACTACCGCCGCTACCCTGAAGCTCTGGTGTACAGCAGTGCCAGCGCAGAGGCCTCCACTGACTTCAGCAGCGAGGAGATACGACACATTTATGAGAACAGTGAACTGACCAAGGAGGTGTGTGTTTGCTGCGACCCACCACTTGATTTAGAAGAGAGCCACATAAAGGCAGCATTTCAATCCCATGACCTTTGAAAAAACGTTTTAATGTTTACCAGCCAATCAGGATAGGCTGCTGGGCTGCTGTGATGATAAGTTCATTATTTTATACTTTCAGTGTAGTGTGACCCACATCAACATAAAATGATGGCATAAAAGGTGACAACCCTCGACCTCAGAGGTCTGAATTTTAAGCAAGGAAAAACCTCTTGTGTTGAAAAATGAAGCCAACGCAGATGTGAAAAAAAACCCTGCAGTTCCTTGAATGTCCACTTGAGGCTGACTTCAGAAAGCAAGAAATCCCCTGGCCAATTCTTGCAGCAGAAATCTAAATGTTTACAGTCTTGTACAGTTTTGGTTCTAATAGCTAATTTCTTAATTTGTAAACTTGAACTCTTACATACTCATACATTTTGATTATATTAAGGCTAAGAGTTATGCATAATTAGGCATAATAAGGTGGCTGTAATGACTGACATGCGGGCATTATAGCTGTTTGCCAGGAGGCAAGGCATGACTATCCAAATCCTGTTACTGGCCATGAACTCTTAGCTCTGTTTGTGCTGTTTTCATGTTTTGAATGTACTAGCTTGTTGATGAGCTAGATGGCTGTGTTTCAGCAAATAAGACATTTATTCCTACTGCTTTAACTCCACCTCTTTGCCTGCTTCCAATACGGGGACTGCCATCGCTGGCCTTCATATTTGCCCCTTTAGAAACTAAAACCATGTTTTATACAGTATCTGCTTTTAGGATGTATACATTCTACCAGTTAGTCAGTCAATATATCATCACTTCCAGTCCCAGAGGCATATCTGAAGAACATTTTGATAAATTACGATTGAAGTGAACAAAAATAAACACTGCTTTAGGGTCATCAAACTGCTGGAACTGAGACAAAAAGAGGCATATTGTTATTTAACAGGCCTAATGTGAACTGGATTAACGCTTTTTTGTGGAAATGTATTTTCTCATGTAACATACAATTCCTAATGTTCTTAATGTTTGAAAGTAGTTAATGACAAAAGCATAGAACATCACTCTTATTTACTTTTAATTTTATCTGATAAGTGTTTTAATTTGGAAAACCTAGGATGTAAAGTTCACCAGCTGGCATTTAAAAATCAGTGCATCTATTTGGAAGGTTAAATGTGTCATGATGTTGATCAGCTTTTGACAGCCTGTAGTTAACTCTTCATATGCCTGTGATGTAATGTTCTTAACCAGACTGCTATCATGTTTTTTTTTTTGCAGGAAATCCAAGACAGGATACGAATTATTGAGCTCTATGCCAAGGACCGGCAGTTTGCAGATTTCGTACGGCAACATCAAGCGTGAGTGCCTTTCTAGCTTTTACCTTTTGTAGTAAAAAAAAGATAAACACACGCCAAAGAAGTCTGGGGGGGGGAGTGGGGGGGGGAGTGAAGGAGGAAGGAGGGAAGTGAGTTTAAGATAAAGGAGTCTTGGTGAGACAGGAGCCATTAGAAGAAAAAGTCGTCTGCCAGCAGCTTGGCAGTGGCAGTGTGTTTGTATGTCGTGCTTTTAAGTTGTATCTGGCTGTAGATCACCGCTCTGTGTGCCAGATACAACTCTGTGTACTTGTTGAGTAAATAAAGCAACAAACTCACTTAGAAAGATGAAATCTTATTGGTATTTGTTTATATTTTTCTGCAGTGTCCTGGATACCCGCAGGGAGAGCTCCTCTGCACAGGCATGAAACTCTCCTGTGAACAACAAGGTACTTTTTCATTTTATATGACCGTGTAGCAGTTTCTTTCTTTTTTTTCTTTTTAGAGGTTTAGAGTTTGTAATTTTGAGCCCCTAACCATACAATTAAAGGTTTCATATAATCCTCCTTTTCAACAACTTTAAATCAGTCTCAGAGGTTCCAAAATATGCCTGTGAAGTTTCTTCCGAAAAATCCACTCTGATCCTGTATTTGATCATGCCTATAAACCCCTCTATTTCAGCCCTGCTCAGAACAGGCTGTTTCTGTGTCTGTACCTTTAAATATGTAAATGAGCTGTGTCTGACCACGCCCCCTCTCTGGAAGGGCTCGGGTGGCTCAGACTTTCTTGCACCACGCCCAATTGTTTACGGTGAGAAGTCAGACTCAGAGGGCAGAACAAACACCTAGCTGTGGGAGTGTCACCCACCTGGGGGAGGGGTTACTGCCCTTTGTGATGTCATGAAGGGAAAATCTCAAAATTGCCTTTTTGAGCACACATTTTCTGAAAAGTGGAGCAGGCAAAAGATGGAGGTGATGGACTTTTCTTATGATTGGGGGGCATAAGACAGGCTAAGGACACATAACAGACTTTAAAAAAAGTCTATTATATAATAGTGTATTTAGCATAATATGTGACCTTAAATATACTTTAAAACTAATTAGATTCTGTACAACATAATGAGGGAACCAACCGCTAACAGCTACAGTTGTTTTCTTTAATCAGATTGAGCATGAACTAATGGAACAATTTAATTTTGAAGAAGGCAGTTGAGGTTTAGAAATGTTTGTAAATGACCGATGATGATTTGTTCCCTTGTGAAGGACAACAATTCTAACGGAATTGTTAGAATTTGTATTCATCTGAAATACAGAGAATAAACATATTTTTCTTATTATGGATTTTCTAAATAGTGTTATGATCTTAAACCCAAAAGCAAGACTAGAAAACAGGGTGGTGGGTAAAGGGGTATTTATTGAAGTGAGGCTGGGTGGTGAAGCGCTGGAGCTCGTTGGTTGGAGGCACTGGAGAAAAAAGAAGACAAGGGAATATTTAGTGACGGGTAATTCAAAGCACAAAAAAAGTCTACTGATACTTAAAAGGCGATCTACCACGGTGTAGGCGGAAATAATCTGGCAGCTTGGGAGAGTTGAAACAGGGTATAAATGCTGCAGCCGGTGATTACAGATGACGAACAGGTGAGTGATTGCAGAGAGCTCCAGCAGCCAATAAGCCACACCCAGCCTCTGAAAGAAAAAAACCACAAGCACCAAACAAGGAAAAATACACAGAAATGTCCAATCACCACAAATAGCTTACAGAATGTTGTTTCCTTGGCTTCCTTTTTATCTTTTTAAATAAGTAAGAAGATGGAAGAGACTCTGTAAAGTCAAATATTATTGAACTCACCCTTTAAAAAGGTAAAGACTGTGGTTTGTTTAGCTTTAAAGTATTGTTTGTTCCTGCATGCTAAGACTCTTCTTCTGCTTTACAGAAACATGTCTCTGTGTTTGAATAAAAGAGAAGCTCCCTGTCAAGACTCTCCTCTTGTTCATCACAACACTCACAATCTGGAGTGTTTAAGGGAGACTTATTCGGTCAGCAGACTTATCTGCTCCTCACCAACGACCCCTCTTGTTACCTGTTTGGGCCGGAGTTCTGACTGTTCGTCCTCCTTCCTCGGTGCCTTCTCTTGACTGGGTGAACAGGCCGGCTGTGACATCGAGAGATATGTTCACTGTTGTCATACAACCAAAGACTCCCCTTTGGGGGAAAACTGGACCATATCCTGTTACTTGAAATATTGGCAGATATATCAAACCTGTCTACACTAGAACTCACCTTTAGGAGAACCATCAATTTAGTAACTGTCCTCATTTTAAAGGCAACAACTTCAGACTGTGAATATGTATAAAATGTCCTCTACTGTTTGTCTCGATGAAGCTCAAATGTACTCTTTAGGTCGTCTCAGAGGCGATGGGAGAGCTCTTTGTAGTCAATGGTGCTATCTTTAATTTCAAGAAAAGGAGTTGTTAATAATGACTCAGTTGGGGCGGCTGTGGCTCGTTGGTAGAGTCGTCGCCTCTCAACCCGGAAGGTCGAGGGTTTGATCCCCAGCTGAGCAACGTGTCCTTGGGCAAGACACTTAACCCGCTGCTTCAGTGGCAGTGTATGAATGGATTACTGTTGTACTCTCTGATGTACATTGCTTTGGATAAAAGCGTCTGCTAAGTGAATTGTAGTTTAAACCCAACACTAATGGATCGGTTGTAAATATACTACTGTACATTACAGACTCCAACAGTTCTGAAAACATTTGAACAACTTGAGTTGAAGCCTTTAATCTGTCGAATATGAAACTATTTAAAAATAATTTAGCCCAAATACTCTAAACAAGGTGAAAAAGCTTACCTGACTCTGTTTAAAATAAACCAAACTGTGTCCATGGAAGTATGGACATCTGAAGAAAACAGTAATTTAACATCAACCAGAAGGACACTGAAGAGCACAGGCTTACACATCTTCCACAATGTGCAATTGTGCAGGTGATACTACTACTATACAGTATTTATTGATACACTTCCAAACACCCCAATCTCCCAGAATAGAAGCGTCTCCCTGAATCCTTCAGACAAACAAACAGCACCAAAGACAGAACCTCCTAGGTGAAAGTAATTAGTGAGCTTCAGAGCTTTAGGCACCAAAGCAGACTAATTACGGATTTCACAGATTAATCACTGAGAGTAGGTGTATTTTGAAACTTTTTGACAAAGCCGGCTTGCTGTTTGCAATCTTTGAGCTAAGCCAAGCTAAGCGGCCATACACACAAACAATTATAGAATGAATGCAAATCTATAAAAGCAGCATCGATCTCTTCATCTAAATATGAGCAGAAAACCAAGAAATGTCAAATTTATCCTGTAAGATGGCGAGTGTATGAACTTCCCTTATCATATAATCGTAAGACTGGGTGGAATGTTATTCTTGCTGTTTTTCCTACTGACAGGTCATTTTAAGAGCTTAACGAATCACAAACTTGTGTTTTTGTCTGTAAATAAATGGTGTGTTAGATGTGAAAACAGTGGTGATGGGAGACAGGCAGATAGCATGAACTACATGAAATACATGTACTCCTGGATCCTAAAATATGTCAAAACATGTTTGAGCGGAAAAAATCTGGTTGGGAAAGCGGCCCACGGTTTTGATCTAAAAATCTGATATGATGTATGTAATGCAAATGGGGAAACAAACAAATAGCGAGATGAAAAACAAATTGCATTCTTTGGACAGACAGCCTCACACTGCGCCTCCTGTTGAAATAACTTAAAGTTTACAAGAAATACATGAAAAATGATCTGCCCTGCAACTTACTTCTTTGGCTGTGATCCGGCGCCTCAACCTGGAACCTTCTGACAGACGAACTCCAGCGTGGTGACTAATCCTTCTTGTTCCTCAAGTGGACCCTCACAGCTGCAGCTTATAATGATCACTATGTTTTCCTCTGATGTAGGCCAGTGTGACCGTTAGAGGTCAGAATCAGACACGCACTGCACATCATGTCCTAGCTTATTGTTTACATTACATGCTTCTTGTCATTTGCTCTTCTTTTAGAAGTCTACACGAGCGAAAATCACCAGCGAAGCAGACTCCCATCACAGTGTTATGCCTTTGCTGTTCATTCACATTTTTTATATGCATGTTTTTTATTTCTGCAGACAGAAATGTCATCTGCTACCAATAGTGAGGGCCAATCATCCCACACAGTGTTCTATCATGTAAATAATATTGAAGATATTATCAACGGCTGTAGAGTGTAAATCATGTTTTATCTCAAATGTTTCAATCTATGAAAACATTCCTTTTTATACTGATAACTGTTTCATTATTTAACAGTGTTGTTATTATACCGCGCAGCTGTGTAAATTACTACAATTAATTGTGACATGTACAAAGATTAAATATTTTATATAAAATGCAGACCCTGGTTAAGTGATGTTTTGTACATTTACTTAAGCTCTGTTGTTAAGTATAATTCTGAAATACTTTGTGTATGGAGTTTATAAAAAAATGTGATGATTAGTCAGCAAATAAAACTTAACTTCAAGACTACCTCAGTAATCTACACCAATTTACTGCTAAACTGTCATAGTGCTAATCTAATGATGTAATATAGTCATTACGGTAATATGAGGATTTATGTAGGTGTTTGAAATGTATGAACTTTTAGAATTGATACTGAAGACTTACATTTCTCTAGTCTTCCTGCAACTTCCTGTCACTAGTCTCACATGTGAGACAATATGAATGCAAGAGATCAGCGTCCAGTTAGCTCAGGCTTGGCTCTGTCTTAAGATCAAATCTGAAGTAGCTTCATATTTTAGTTTACAGACCAAGCAACAACTTACATATACACATCACAAAATGTCAAAATATTCCTACAGACACAAATTCTGAATATGGGACTTTTACTACACAGTCATTTATACTTTTTGATTGGCTTAAAGCTCCTGTGAGGAACTGTCTGTCCATGTCATTTTTGGCGCACCCCTATGGACAAAGCTAAACCTCTTAACTCTTTACTGAGCTTGTCCTGTACATGTGTAAGTGGTGTTTTCTGATGGATAACCTCTTCTTGCTGTCTTTTAAACAGTCGTATCACTGAGATAGTTCTTTGTAGAAAATGTAAAGACTGTTTTCTGGATTGTTCTGTAACGTCCATAGGTTGCTACATATACCTGACATCAGCAGTAATAAGCATTAAAAAATAACCATCTTCAAATGATCAATCTTGTTGCTCATGGTCTCATTCGGTTTTGTAGGTCGTATTGAGGCATCAGTATTCATTTCAGTGGATTTCATAAAGAGTCAAAAAGTCTTCACAGCACTTTAAGTATAGGAAAAAAGTAAGAGCAGAGGGAGCAGACTTGCTCATATATCGTCTTTTTTCACCTTGGTGCTAAGCCAAGTGTTTAGCCTCTTGCGGATAATCCAAAAAGCAGATTAGCCTCACTGTGTATGGATTATAGGCTCGTCATGTCCATTTACCGAAAGGATGTATACCAGTAATCAGACTGCATCACATGACCATGTACTGGAATTGGCGGGGTGATTCTATGCATATGTGTCAGTAGGGATTTGGTCTCGGTCTCTGGTGTGGACAAAGTCTGGAAATTGTATTGGTAGCGGTAGAGTTGCCAGTTCACTTCCTGAGCACTGCCAAGGTGTCCTTGTGCAAGGCAACGAACCCCTAACTGCAAGGTAGCTCTTTGTGCAGCCCCTCACTCTGACATCTCTCCATTAATGCATGTCCATAGAATCCTGTCTGTGCATGTGTGTGTGTATTTCCTGTGTCTCATGTCTCAATAACAGAGTGTAAAAGTAATTACAAAAACATTGTGTGTACTTGTACTACAGGAAGAAATTGGATCCAGCTGCTGTTGTTTATTGTTCTACTTTGGTGTGAGCATTCTTCCAGATTGGATTATATTTGGTGTGGTTAGGTGAGGTCATTGGGTGCGTTGGTTGGCAAATGGTGCTTCATTTTATTAAATGTTTATTAGACTATCAAAATGGACATGATGATGGAGGAGGAGGGTGTCCCTGCATGAAGGAAGGATCAAAAAGCAGTGACAACAAGGGGGTTCCTGCACCTGCGTGAGGAGGAAACCATAACTGTATTGCATAGACTGGTATCTAATGTTTTCAGTGTGGAGCACATTAAAAGTTACTGGGGGTGGAGGACATGCAGATGAGGTGTTTGCATGTCTGAGAAAAGCTTGCAGCTTCAAATTTCCAATCAAGTTATTTGGTGTGTTATTCATGACATCAGAATTGTGTGCGAGCAGCCATTAGAACAGTATGAAAACAAATGTATCCCTCGTGCACAGCTGACAAATGTGTTTTGTGTTTTAATGTTTGGTGTCAGACAAATCTCACTGCTTTATAAATAAACTATAAACAAAAAAAGGTGACATGTTTTCAAATCGAATATTATATATTATAGGGTGGTTCTAAAAAAAGGGTGCAAGTAGGGTGCAGTACCCCCGCTCCAAAAAGCGTCACTCCACATTATCACCCCCTTCAAGTACAGTGACACTTTCTCTCAGGAACCAACAACAGAGAGCAAGACGGCCTCTCCTTCTTAACAAAATACTAAACGATTAATTAAATTTAATTGGTCAGTTTTTTTTAATTTTTTAAATCTATGGTCTGCACATCCACAAAGTGAGGAGTCTGTAATCGTTCTTATCGTGTGCAACCACAAGAGGGCCTTGAATCTGTTTGTCTACACTCTCAATAACAACAAAAGAAAGCTTGATTTTCATGTTCCTTTGAATTAATGTTTTATTATTTTCACAGGAAAGTTGTACTTTGAAGCTACTCTCAGTGTAAATGTTGACTAATAAGCCAAGGACATGGAAAGTAATCCTCAGCTCTTCCTGGTAGAAATAAGTGACAGGACGCTGACAGATCTTTTTCCCTTCCTTTCTGCCTCTTCCTTGACAACAGGAGGTAATTATGCTGATAAGCTTACTTGGGTGTTATTTGATATCTCAATGGGGCTGCAGCTCATTCTCTCATGTCCCTGCAGACTCTTGTTAAATGTCTTATAAATGTCTGCTGATTTATAGGCAGATGAATGAGTTAGTGGAAAGTGCAACCCCGGGCTCCTCCAGCTGGCTGTGAAATGCTGCACAGAACTATGGAGTTTTATCTCCTGTAACTGTGCAGCATGAAGAGTTCTCCATCAGTGCATCTGTTTGCAGAATAAAAACCTATTTGGAAATAAGTATGTTATGCATTCCTCTCTGGAGCTATTAGGGAAGTTTATTTTTGTAACTTTTAAAGGTCTTGTTATTGGGTACATTAGCAAATCATTTTCCCCCCCAAGGCAACACATAATGGCAAATGAAGTTTGGTTTATAGAGGTCTTCTTTGACTTGTCAAGGAATAATACAATGTTTTACTCACTTTCGCCCTTTTTAGGTTATTTGTGGTAGTTCTTTTTTTAATCTCTTTCCTGAAATCTGTACTGCACCAGGCCATCCTTCCAACTTTTATCTACAACTATGTGTTTTTCCTTCTAATCCTGATGTGAACCCATTAATGCCTTCAGTATGTTTTTTTCTGTGGGTGTGTGTCAGTGGGAGAAGGTCGGAAGAGAGGAGCGAATCAAATTGAAGGAGGAAAAATCCAAAAAGGCACGTGGCTGGATCACTGCCCCCGTTTTGGCCCACGTGTCTCACCCAGCAGTGTGGTGCCTGTTATGGGTGACCAAGAGTTCAAAAACTGATGGGAGTGTACGGGCCATCGTTAGCTTTTCACAACTCCTACTGGCCTGGCCTTTTGCATGGGCTCAATCTGAATTCTATTAAAAAAGCCAGACTAGAGTCCTTATTTATCTGCTGCAGTGAATTAGTGTTTAGCAAGTGTGACCACACATACTGGATTGGCCAGGGTTATCCAAATGTATCCAGGGCTTGGCCCAGGTTCAAGCTGAGTGACCTGACTCCTTTTTACAATTTATCGGTGAAACACAAATGTGTCAAATTTCAACATTTATCACAAAACTGACCCAGTTTCATACACAATTAAAATTCTAATTATAATATTACACTTTTTAAATTTGAGAAATCACTGTCTGTCCCAGTCACTTTAGTTTATTCAACACAACCATATGAACCTTGCAAACAAGCATCTAATTTCAACACTGATTTGTGTGTCATTGTTTCAATCAGTCCATGGTCCTGCTTATTAATGACTTGTGATACTCTGATAGTATGCTAAATGTTAACTGTAAGCCCTGAAGAGAGCTGGTCTGATCAATAGAGCAACGAGAGGCTCACTCCAGTCTTTGAAAATGATCTTAGTAGCCCAAGTTTGGACTTTTGAAAACAACGTCTCCTCGCAATAATTTACACAGTTGTTTTCGTTTTCCAGCCAGAAACTTACCTGTCTTGGTTCGAACTGGTTGCTATAATAAGTACTAAAATGTAAGGCTTGTGTTCACTTTTTTTTAGAGTATCTATGTGATTCCGGCAACATTTCACATTGAAAATGGTGTTTCTCAGGGAAGTATTCTAGGTCCTCTCCTCTTTTCACTTTAAGCTGCCTCGTGGTAAAATGGGCTTAACCAGGGTCAAGCTAGACAGTTAATTTGATGGTTCTTAATGTTTTTGTTGTGTGTTTCCTTTAACTGATCTATTTTTCACAAACACTTCGGGCTGCATCTTTACATAAGCGGTGCTATACAAAGACAAAATAGTTCTTATAATCATTCTTAATGCCATATGCATAATTCTAGTAAGTTTATTTATCCTGGCCTGAAATCACAGTGCTGAATACTTCCTTTTATTTATCATATAATTCATAGTAGTCTAGAAGGAGCCAAATCAGACAGATTAACGTCCACACATTGATACAGACCTCTGGTGATAGATTTAACATAATGGGGTGTTGATTTCAGTTTGCAGTCACACCACCCAAGTTTTCAGTCTGCTCCTACTTCTCATTCTCAAATCCCACTTGAAGCATCATTTCATATTTTTGGCAATTAAAGGTGATGTATTGCAGTTACTGATCGTTAGATTCCTTTACGCTTGCTTGGCAGTTGCTGCCAAAGGCTTCTCCCCCTTTGACTCTGAGGCCTTGCGGTTTGTGAGGTAACCTTGCTTAGGGTAATTTATGCTACCCAGATGTTATGGGACGAGCAGTTATCCTGTTGGGAAGTAGGCTAGTGTGTGTGTGTCTCTGTGTTGAGTGTAATGCCATTGGCTGTGATACAGGGCTGTCAATGGTACTCTGCCGGGGAAACTCTTAGGACCTATTGTTCTACAATTTAATATTTATATTGACTATCAAAACAGGAAATAGCAGTCGACTATCACAATGGTTCAGAACCTTGTCTGTTTTATGAAAAATGTAATTGGTAAAGTCGGGTACATTTAGCATTTCTACCACAATATACAGTATATTTCACAGTAACAATATAAACATTTCAATTAATTAACTTCAAATTCTATCTACGTCATTGTTATCCTAAATCTTTTTCTTTCTTTTATCAAATAAATGTCAGCTTATTTAACTGTCTTTTAAATTAGTTTTTGCTTAATGTTTGCTCTGACTACCCATGTCGAGCTTTTGGCTAGCTAGTTCAGTGTTTCTAAACATTTTGCCAAATACTTTTCCATATTATTTTCTTATTGATTTCAACTTTTAATATTTTACTATTTAAATCTTGTATCATGCTTTTCTCTATAGAATTGCTTTTGGCAAACAATGTACAGTATATAATGTATGTATTACTTTTAGCTGAATATTTACTCTAATCCATTCCTTTAAGGTCACTAATTAAACCTAAATTTGGGCTACCAATTTCATCCATTACCAAGTACTTAAATCTATTTCAAAGAAACAAATAGAGACCTAAGTGAAACATTAACCTGTTTTTTTAAGCCAACTTATTCAGCCATTCATCCATTTCTTTAAGGTCATACTTAAAAATTGCTCCATTACTTTACAGGTTGAATCACATTCAGCTAACTTTCCTGTTAGCTTGCTGACAAATGTATTTTTTGACAAACCTTTTTTTGTGAGGTGTCAAAGTATAGATTTATTGAAAAAATCATATTGTTGTAATTTTTCATCCACTCACAATCTCCAAATGATCTCGTCAGCTGCAGAAGTTGGCTTCATTCTCTTTTATATCAGACTGCATACTTGTCACTAAGCAACTTTTGTGATATATACTAAAGTCGTTTCTCCATCAACAAATTGATTGACATTGTACATTCTTCTTTCCTCACGGGAATACATATATAACGATTAACACTAATGAGCTTCATTGTGGGATAAAGCTTAAAGTCAAGAGCAGCTCTTGCTCTCATCTATCTCTAATCAGGGATTGATTCAGACCGGCTTCTTTGGCTGCAAAACGTTCTCTTTGGCTATACATCAGCCAGTATCAGTTGTAAGTTTGGCAGCGGTTATGCCTCCATTTAGGTTTCTGTTGTTGTGTTTTGCACTCAACAGACCTAGAGTAATAGTCTGAGACAGTCTGTGTATGCGAAAACACTCTGAAGCAATGAGGCACTTTTCCCCACTGACATGAAAAAATGGAAATTGAATATTTTCTTTCGGGTTTTTCCCAATTATGTCCCTGCACTGTTATGTAATGGAGTATTTACTCCATAACCTTATTTAAAACTGCCTGCACTAGCAAACATTAAATCAAGAGTGTGAAAAACATGATCACAGCTGTCTTGTTCAAGAGACCTCAGGGTTGGGTTGGTACAAAGTGTTCCCTTGAGGGAAAAGATGTTGTGGAGGGAAACATCTTTTGGCTTGTCAATACTGAAACATCTTCTGGCTTGAAGAGCAAGTGTCCTGGATTGGAGAAATGATCCTCACTCAGCTCAAGAACCGATGTCATTCACCTTCATTTAAGTTTCCAGATTTTTACAAAGATGTGCAAAATAATAATATGTTCTGGTTTGATTCATTAATGTTCTCTGTTTATGAATTTATGACTTTACAGTATCTGTTTATATGAGATCATCAGAATTATTTTTCTGTTTTGGTTGCATAACCGCTCCATGGTGTTAATGTGTCAGAGAGAGTTTCCTCGGGTCATTTCGAACAAAGTCATAAACATCGTTTCGTACTTTAGTGGGCTTTCTGTGTTTAATAACAGTTCTCGATTATCCCCAAGTGTACTCTCACTGTGATATCACAGTGTCTTTAACAGGACTGGGCATGCCAGGAAAGCCTCTGCTCAACTCACTTCTACAAATCAATGCACTCTCTCTGAGCGTTTCTTTCATTGGGTCCAAAGTGGTGCATGGGGATCTTTCTATTTGCAGGACAAATCCTTTTCCATTACAGACCCTGATGAGATAAATCTAAAGATTAATATTTTAAGTCAAGCAATTCATTTATATAAATACTAAAGTGTTGTAATAGAAAAAAACAAACACCACCACAGCAGCAAAGACACCTTATCCTAATTGGAAGTGACGCAAATGGCCTTAGATCAGATTTTTCAATTGTTTAATTGTTCTTTAATGTGCTGCTCAAATCAAATCACTCAACAACCTCCAGTTTTTAATGGATCATAACTCCTCCTTCGGCCTTGAGCTGTTTATTAAAACAACTCACATTTCATTCAATACCTCTGTAAAACATACCAGCGGTAAATCTGTAACCTGTGCGGAAAAAAAGATTGGAAATCGTCTATCTGCTGTGTGGCAGGGTGAAAGACAGATGAGAAGCAGACAGATCAGTCTCACATAGTGCTCCTCTCCTTTCATCTTCGGACATGCCTCACAGCAACTACAGAGCCTGAGAGGCCGTTTGTAAAACACTGCCAAAGATCAGCCCTGCATGGTTATTGTTGCAACGGTGGGGGATTAACTGTTTTGACCTGATGTTTGAGGGTTATAATATTTGTTACATTGACCTTTCTTTTCAGTAGTTACTTTAAACTTTTTTGTTTTTATCATGGCCAATTTTGTCCGTTACATGAACACTTTGTGTTTTGGTCAGATTTACACTTGTAAACACCAAAATTATGTGTTAGAAAGTTTGTGTTACCTTTGGTCAGATATCCAGCAGTTTTTTATTGCTTCCAGTCCTTATGCTAAGGCATGCTAAGCTAGGCTAAAACAAACTTGTTTTTGCTAAAATAATCCAAGCACATAATGTAATGTGCTTCTGGCTCCAGCTACATGTTTGAAGCCTCTTATTTTCCATAATGTCACAAAAAAATGTTTTTAATAAATGTAGGAAATTATGAACTCCATCCACATTCCCATTAGGGCGACTCAGGACTTTCTTGAATTTATTATTGGGTAAAACAGATTTTATACAACAGCTTCAGCCTTGTGTTTCAGTCCCATGGTTTATTTACCTTAGGTATCTTCGTCATATCTATGGTCGACATCAATAAAGTGTAAAGTGTAAAGTCTAATGTTACAGAGGAAATCACCAACCAGCAGCAATAACTGGATCAATATAAGATTTTTTTTAAACAACCAGTAGTAGTAAAACTTTCTTTCAAATAATCATTTGTTCCACTTTTGTATCTCCAGCCACATCTCAATACCTTTCATGCTGTCCAGTGTGATTTCACTCCTCTTCAACCCACTATTTTTGTGCTAACCTCTCCTTCAACTTTGTTTTCTCTACTGGCTTTAAAGTTGTCCAACTGGCCTTGTGACATATCGCCGATCTAATGGGCTGTGTGACAACTTCGACAACAGATCTGGCTATTCCTCATAGATCGGGGAACCCTCATATCATCAGAAACATGTGCATGAACTCATTTTAACCTCTGTCGATTTTTACGAGCAGGAATTGTGTTTTCAATTAATCTTCACCTATTTTAAGATTTGAATTGAAATCAGGGATGAATATCAAAAAAATATGCAAACCCCTAAAATAATGGTTAAGAATATCTAACAATAAAGGAGCAACTTTTTTACTAATTAAAATTAATATTACAAAGTTCTTAGACCTTTTCTTGGATGGAAACAAGGTCATGAAACCCACATTTAAAAGTAAAGAAATAACCTGCTGCGAGATTATTGGGAATTACGTGCCAGACTATCTTGGCTGGGCTCAGTTACTTCCTGGTTTTGCCAAGAGACTAGCGGAGACTCCAGAACATAACACATGACCGCACATAATCCCCCCGTAAAACCCCAATTTGACGTTTTACACTTGGATTTATGTACAGAATTGACAACATAATCTGTTTTGGGGCTTGCCAGTGGAAGTCATTTAATTAACTGGGAACAGAGGCAAGCTAGCTGTCCCCCCCTGCTTTGATTCCTAATGTTAAGCTAAGCTAACTTACTGTAGCTTTATATAAGCTATAGTGGACAGATTTTCATTTTAGCCTGGGGAATTTAGACTCAGTGCTAAAACATTAGCTTGATAGCTATTGCACATGAACTATTCCTTATTCCTAAGCAGTGTTGGGGGTTCTATGTTACAAAGCAAAGCACTAGTGTACTAGGATTACTGTTTTTTACCTAGGAAGACTACCCCCTGTTTCTGTTTTCTTTCCAACAGGGCAGGCAGGTAGACTGGAGGCGACATTTTTTCCCCTAGCTGTGTGCATGCTGAAAGCAGACAATTTGGCTAGCATCATGCTACCCACCTCTGCTGGCCAATAGTTTTCCGGGAGGCAGACACGATACTTTTAAGAGTAAGATCAAAATGTAACTTCTTGGTAAAGCTTACAGTTAGGGCTCACGCAGGCATGGACCAGCTCCTACTTATGCTGCTATAGGTTTAGACTGCACCCTGAGCTCCCATCTCTCCTTCTCTCTGTGCAGTCACGTCATATTACTGCATGCCTTTATCTGTAAATCTAAGTTACTAAACTCATGTTTTCCTGGGAGCTCCTGAGCTCTCATATCTCGTAGGTTCTCCTGGATCGTTGGTGGGTTTGTTTTTGAATAATGCTAACATATGCACTTGTAGTTAGAGATGTAAAGACATTTATTAATTTGTGTGCAGCTACTGTTGTTTTAAATAAAAAATTGGGTGCGATAGTACATTCATGGAGCATCCATCTTTGTGTTGGGTTTTTTAATAGATCAGAGGGCTTTCTCTTCTATTAAGGAAGCAAGAGAAACTCCGCCAACTGCTGATCTAAGCAGGGCTGATATTTTTTGGTTTCCGGCCAATAGTAAGAGTTGTTCCTGAAAGACATATGGAAACCAGATGGTGCTTTACCCAAACAAATCTTCCAAGGCTGTAACCAGTGTGTGTAATCAAGAGATGGTGGCTTACACACCAACCTGTCAAACTTAAGATAAACAACCCAGTCTTGTGTGTTTCATAATGCCTAGTGTAATACAATGCATCTATGTGTGTGTATGTCACCAAGGCCTCTTTGAGTCCAGGTTGTTCTTCGCGCTCTGATTATTGTGGATCTATCTCCACTGTTTGTTGACACACGCAGTGGTTTGTTTGCATCATGCTTCACCGAAAGCTGCCCACACACATCCAACTGCTAATATAATAAAGGTTGGAGGCCAATTGGGATGCTATTTGTATTTGTGTGTGCATGTTTGCATGCGCCTGAGTATGGTGTGTGCAGAGTCGGCCAGGTGGATTAAGGAATGTTATGGAAAATTAAAAAGGCCTGTGAGGGAGAAGGGCCAGTCAGGGTGACTGTGGCATTTGGAAGCAGGGGCAGTTTTCCAGTCAGTTCATCGTTCGCTAGCTGGTCACCTGCTCACAATTAGATCTGGATGTCTTTCCTCCTCTCTCCTCCTCTGTCTACAGCAATCTTTGTCCAGACAGGGCCTCTCTCACACAGGTCGAAAGACTGGAATCAAAGACAGAAATTGCAGCCAAGAATTACACTTTCATGTCAATGAAATTAGCTCTTTGGTTTTGCTATTCAGCATTTCATAGTTTTTCTAAGAGATGCAAAACGATTTAAGCGTAGCCACTTATCATAGATTTAATTAAACTGTGATATCATTGTGCAGCTTTGACCAGGGAAATGCAAGGTTAGTCAAAGAAAACATTTTCAGTTATTTGAAAGTCACTATAATAATCATTCTAATTCAATTTAAATTGTTCACAAAGATGGAAAAGGGGATGCATATCTAAGTTTGTTATTTTGATGCTATCACATAATGGAAATTGCCATTGATGGGGCAAACAGATATATCATCACGGCCTGTTTCTGTTTGCTGTTGGAACATAAAGGACCAGAGCCGTTGAAATGTCTCCACTGCACCACGCCATAGTTGTTCTGATAACTTCAAAGCACAAGTTTAAGACTATGGCGCGTTATATAAAAATGATCACCCAAAAAGCCTTGATGGAAAAGAATACAGAGTTCCAAACCCGATTGGCTGTAACAATGTTCAGGTCTGCTGTGAATTTCTGCCTTTTTAAATTGGGAACTTGTCAACTGGGGATTGACTAACTTTTTAAGCAAACCTCAATGGGCTATTGAAGGTACTGCAGATTTTGACATTTCAATGTTCATAATTCAACAATATCTATCTAGTTGGTAAACAAACAACAAATTGGAGGGAAAATGGCTCCAAAGCTTAATAGCTATGTCTAAATCAAATAAATGATACACTCATATAGTTGATTCAGAGCTTTTATCTCAGATACTCAGTGCGTTTACATGGGGTAGCTTGATAGGATTAAGCCATATACCGATTTTCTACTCAAACGGACAGCTGTCACTTGTCTGAGTATATATGCCGATCAGAGAATTGAATAAATGGCCGGAGCATGTCTGACGCCGCTACGCTATGTGGCGCTGTACCCCTTTCAACAAGTGGTTATAGAGCCACTTCCGGTTGACTTATACGTCACAGCAACAACAAACTATCCGGCGGCATTCAAACAAAGATGGTGTACGAGGAGATGGACGACGCTACAGCTACGTACATTTCGTGCATTATTTACATTTTAATAATGCATATTAGAAGAACAACAGTTCTTCACTACTATTTATTATGTCGTCTCCTTCCACTTCCGAGTGAAAACCTCGGCGGAAATTCTCGAGCATGCGCAGAACGAGAAATCCGATTACGATACGATGGCTGAGTTTACACGCCGTTAGTTTGCCGACTATGAACGACTTATCCGATTATCTTTTCCGATTATGAGATGTCTGTTATGATCAGATTTTGGTCCGATGTACTGTAGGTCGGACTGTGATGTTTACATGCATTTAAAAAGTCCAAACAGTGTCGGAAATTCGAATATCTAGCGCCATGTAACCCTACTGAGTGACGAGTTAGTTTGACTATAATTGAGGATTAACTGATACTTAATCCTGATGTTGCTAGAATAGTGTGACTTAAAAATGCAACTCTTTCAATATAATTTTGAATTATTTTAGATACATTTTTTTGCATGATTCTTGTCAATTACTAGTTTGGTCTCTACCTTTAAACTTTTCATTTATAGTTTTCCATCGTTAATGCTCACTGTATTGCCATCCCCTTGTTTAAAATGTGTTAACAGGACGGTTCTATAAGTACAGTTCACCTCAAATACCAGTAGAAGTTTTGCAGCTGGATAAAAATCATGTGCCTACAGATGGAACCATTTTGGTGTACACTTCATCCTCTGTCAAATGTCTTATTTCGCACACATTGTCCATATGGTTATCTTTAACACTCTTACCTCAGTAACGTAAATTGCTTGCATCTTTCAATCTTGCAAACTGCAAACAAAAAACATCACAATACAGCAGATGCATATAATTCTAAATGTTATT
Organism: Labrus bergylta; assembly: GCF_963930695.1. NCBI lineage: Eukaryota > Metazoa > Chordata > Actinopteri > Labriformes > Labridae > Labrus > Labrus bergylta. The sequence continues at coordinate 4,487,892 of NC_089207.1, read as the reverse complement.
TGTAATGTTGGCGTTATCTGATTTATACCACAATTGATACTTAACATAGAGTAACGTTTGTTTAGAGGATTTAAAAATAGTATAGTACGTTCTAAAGACTCAGCTGAACAGTTAAGAGCGTAACAATTGGAGACGGTCCATGAACAGATTCAGGGTCTAGAGTTCATCTCAACTGTCTGGCAAACGCTCCAGCAGGTATTACCTGAGGCTGGCTGTTTCAAATCCTCTTCCCAGTGGCTGGAAACTATTTTAATGGAAAACACAGGGATGGATAATAATAAAAAAAAAAGAAGTTAAGAGTTAGAACTTCCCTCTTCTCCAGTCCCAATTAGATGTTGGCCTGTTTCTGTCAGGAAACTTTCAGCAGTTTTTCGGGAATCATACTTTATTACACCAGCAGCCCATCTCCTCTTCGTAGTGGACGGTATATGATCCTCTGAGAGAAAATGGTTTTAAAAAACAGCTGAATATTTACACCTGTATTTGCCTGTCATAATATCCCGTTTGCTAATGAATTGGAGTATTATGCAATAATTGGACCTTGTAAATTGTTAGATAATATGGTCATTTGTATGAAATTAAATGCAATCAGGTATGTGCATGGTCATAAGACTGACCCTGACTGCTGCCATGGAGAATATCTTCCACGTGCCGCACATGATGTCAAGTTATCTCCAGTTCATTGTAGCATATCCCACCTCCATTAACTTTAATTTTTCTGGTCTTTTAGGGAAGCATTTGCGCTTTAGATGTAGTAAGGGTTGATTCCACTGATCATTAATGGTTTTCACTTGTGTGTTCTTCTGACAGTTACTTGATGAAAGGACAAAGTCTGTGCTTGGGAATGTATTCTTAGGAACAGCGTAGGAAAACAAAACCCTCACGAAAGAGGAAATGTGGATTACATGTGTGATACAAGTTTGAACTCTGTTGTCTGATGATGTGAGGAAGGCGGGTGTATGTTCAACATGGAGTGGTGTTGTCTGTCTGTTTCACCAATGTCTGACTTCTTGGTAGTCTTGGAGTCACTGAGTGCAACAACCAGAAATATAGAAAACACAAAACAAACACCACTTCAATAAAATGAATTAACACTTAATCACTCAATTACGTAACGAAGACAATTAAATAATCAGCTGCATTAATTCCAGCTGCAATAATCTGAAAACAATGGTTTCCTGGATTTGGGGAAAATTTATAAAAAAATGGCATGCTGGGAAATGGAAAGTAAAACAGTATCTAATGGCCTAAAACATTCAAAACATCGGCAGGCATGTCATCCAAAGGATTAAACATAACTTGAGTATCGCGGCTCTAAGATCTGAGTTTACACTGGAAAGCTCTTACAGTATATTTAGTCCTTTTTCTTTAAAGGTCTTTAGTAGATGGTGCAACTTTTCCCAAGTCTCCTTGAAAGCCTGCAACAACTGCAAAACATTCTGTAATCACATCCATCTCTATCCAGTAGAAGAGTTTGTTGCTGCTCTGTATGCAGCAAAGTGGTGTTGATGAGTTGTCATTACATCTTGAATAGTTTCCAAGTTCACCAAGTCACAGTCTCTGTGGCTTTGTGTGGAAAACAATTCCTGCCTGGCTTGTATTGAGTGTAATCCTCCCCTGCAGAGAAGAAAATCCACTCTCCATGTGAGTCCATGTGAATGGGAATTGAGTGTTTTTGTCATTAGGGGAGATTAAAAACACAGTAAACAACCAAAGACTAATGTATCGTGACTCGTCCTGTCACTTTAAGGATATGACACCATAAATAGTTGCTTACAGAAAAGTCTTGTCTGTTCTGTTTGAAACTCTAATTCATCTGACAAAGTTTGATATCATGTTTCGTTCTGTTTTTGTCTTAAAACTCCCAGGTACTCTGACCTCTATCATCAAATAAACTCCCTTTCCAAGTGTTGGCTCTACAGGACTCTATCTGCTTGGAACTGGCTCGAGCACTTTTCTGCCTTGTTTCACTTCTGATAATAACTACTCACTGTTAAAGGAGTACAGCGAGGATGCAATGTACTGCATTTTTTGTGGTTTAAACTCAACACGAGCACAGGCAAAAACTGCGCAGCATTTCTTTTCTTACTTGAGCCTTGGGGGGGGCTCAGTACTTTTAACATCTTTGCTATCAATCATAATGTATGTTTTAACTTAATCTGGATGCTAACAGGCTGATAGCTACAAAGGCACTTCAAGCACAGAGTCCTCTTCAGTTTAAATTTGAAGTTTGCATTAGCTTTTACCAAATCAGTGTTTTTTTGCTATTAATAACCTTCACAACAGGGTCCTAAGTCTCTAACTAGACTCTTCTCCTCTGTCGCCCCCCGGTGGTGGAATGAACTTCCAAACTCCATGTGATCTGCAGAGTCCCTCTGCACCTTTAAGAAAAAGCTAAAGACCCAGCTCTTTCATGAACACCTACTAACTTAATGATGATGGTCTCCATATTATTGATGATTTTGATGGTAATGACGATGGTTTTTGTTTGATAACGACGACTTATAAGATGGTTTCTATACTGATTAGAGCTCTCAAGAACTGCCCTCAATGTTGTGCTTTGCCTCTGGTCACTTCCTGTCAGCACCTGTGTGTCCAATCAGACTCAAAGCTGATCGTTTGCTCTTACTGACATTGTTCCCTTTTTTCTAGATCCTTGCTTTTGTTATACTTACTCTCTGATGTTCGCTTTGGAGAAAAGCGTCTGCTAAGTGAATTGTAGAATAATACAATAGGGTACTTTCTCACAGATTATTTTTTAAGATGGGCCAGCTCAATTTTGGTCTACTTTAGAGCCTGAATAATCACCAGATTGCTTGTTTCTTAGCCTTCTTGGACCACTCTGAATAAAGTCCTGTTTACAGACCTAAAACATTTTGAAATACTTGTGATTAATGTGATGTGATTAAAACGTCAATATGTTCAGTTAAAAACTACAATGGTGACACCTAAATTGTTATAATTATGACATTTCCCTTTAATCGTCCTGAGCAGTTAAGTTGTACAATGTCCTATTAGTTCTGCCACATGGACACTTTAACCAAGGACATTTTGAAAGAAGAGTTTTCTTTGTGGGAGAGGGACATCTGGAGTTTTTTGGGCCATTTCCATAATTTCTCACAACTATTTTTTAATATGCTGCTCATGTGAAATCTTTCTTCACTTGTTCTTGTTCACACTGGGCACTGAATACTTTTTTTTTTTCTTACAATTGTTTTCTATGGCTTAAACTATTCTATTCTGTCTGCCTCTTCTTCTTTCAATCCCTCAATCTATCATTTGACGAATCCCGTGCCAGTGTACGATGCACTCGCAAGCTCTGCTTCAGCACAAACCCTCCACTGTTTCAAATGAAGACAAATAGATGAAACCCTGCAGACACACCTGTTGAGAGTTATGCATCTCATGTGAGGTCAAACAAGGACTGCACTGTATCTGTACAGCACCTCTTAATTTATCAACTGTCACATGTTTTCCCTGGTTCAAATCCCCCACAAAAAACCGAATTTTTCAAGTCCAGACGGTATGATAGATAAATGAATGGAGACAAAAATGGAACGACTGAACAATTAGTTTCTTTAAAAAGTGTCACATAGCAGATTTCCAGGCTGTTACATCATTTACTGTAAAGTATAGTGATTGCATTCAGTCCTGCAAGTGTGAAATGATGTGTCAAGGTGATGTGGAGTGGGTGATTATTTTCCACAGTCCCACACACTGGCCTCCCTTTTTGCTTTCACCTATACTGAGCTTGGTTATACTAAATCTGTCCAACTCTCTCCTGTTCCCTCCGTTCTGTCTTCCAGAGCCTGTCTTAGTTTGATCCCGTGGTTTATTTATCTTAATCACTCAGAGGCCCAAAGGCGGAGCCGAGACTAAAGAAGGCATTAGTTCAATCATATTACCAAGCCAGGAAAACAAACTTGCTTCAATCAGAGGTTGTTTCTCCATCTTCTCTTTCTTTCTATCTGTCTACCTCCCTACCAGTCACTCTGATAATTAATTAACCGGTCATTGAGTGGCAGGCCTCATGGCTCTGGGCTAGATCACCAAAATCAATATTTCACTTTTATTGGAAAAAAAAAACCCTGCTAAGTTTACATTTAGCCTCAACATGCATTCCCTTTTCTTTGTGAGACAACACATACCTGTCCATGGAAAGACACGCTAACAGTAATTATTATCATAAGTTATAATAACATCACTTCTACTACTACTAGTTCCACTTCTACTGGACCGTCTTGGTGAAGAGGAAGCTGCAGTCTGGAGGCAAAGCTTCCAATTTACCAGTTTTTGGTTGTGACTGAAGGAAAGAAATCTCCTAAGCATGGTTGGACCCAGCCTTGGAGATTAGTTCAGGAGCTAAGACATCCGGAAGGAGCTGGGTGTAGAGCCGCTGTCCCTTTGCGTCCAAAGGAGCCAGTTAAAGAGGCATCTGATCAAGACCTCCCTTGATCAGATGCATATACTGTATAGTCGATCTGGCCTGAAAACGCCTACCCCAGGAGAAGCTGGAAAACGTAGTTGGGACGTTTGTGTCGACTTGCCTAGCCTGCTACCTTTGTGATATGGCCACACATAAGCAAAATAAAATGATTGGATGGTTGGACACATTGACAAGTAATGGTTCAAGCTCTTTGACTTTCATTCATTTATTCTCCTAAAGTCTGTAATTCTGGATACCGAGCTGTTGTGTAGAGGCCAAAACGAAGTCTGTCACTGTTGCTAAGTCAAGGTGATATGGGTTCCCAACCGACTTTCCATTTTTTGGCAATGCACCAGGTGAAGAAAAACGACTTCAATTCAAAGCTGCCTTTTTCATTTTAAAAATGTAAACACATAGCAACACTGATGTTGATGTTTGTTCTCTGGACATTGAAAATGGCAAGAAACTATCTATATTTGTTCACAAAACTGATGTTTTGATGGAATATCAATTTTGAAACAGCTTGCTTTCTGGGGAAGCAGTTTAACTAACGTCATCTCATGGTGTTTGTTTTAGCTCTGGAGCGAAAAGTGCATTGCTAGATCTAAACTGATGAAGTGCAGGTATGGAATAAAGTGAACTGTGAACAAACACATCTAAACAGTTTATCTGTTGGCTCTTGAAGGTCTCCTGTGTTTGCTCTGCTGCATGCACGCCGATCCCAATCCAGAGAAACTCACATACAGTACAAGACTGCCCTCTCATAGCCCGCCAATGTTCCACCATAAAATGTTATTACAGAAATGTGTCCTAACCTTAAAACTCAATGTGACGCTGGATTTTTGCTTGATAGGAGGCAAAAAATAAGTGCTTTTCATGGTGTTAGTTCCTGAAAATGACTTAAGCAGAATGTCCATCTGCAATGTGATTTTAGTCATAAATGTGTTTTAACTATTGTCAAAGATGCGGCCTCTTCCCTGTTTGACTGGCCTGTGTTTTAGATTTAGATGCTTAATGGACTAGTGGAATCTTCTTAACTGCAGTCAATATTGTAATATTTTAAGGTTGGTTGGTTAATAACACACCTCATTAAGCCTCAAGTTATGTTTGTTTTGTCATTATTCATTCTTTTCCTGTTATTCACATAGCAGAAATGTTTTTCTGCGTAAGCTTGGGTATAAGCTTTGGGTCCTGTAAATAGAAAAGTATTGGGTAATGTGCTTTCACTCTTTCTTTCTGCTAATTTATTAACATATTCTAACCTTTGGTTTATATAATAAATAACCTGCTGCTATAGAGCCAGCAGCAGGTTAGCTTATCATACAGACTAAAATTATGGCAAGCGTGGCTCTGTCCCAAGATATAAAATCCAGCACCTTAAAGAGTTTTTGGAGAACATTTTTCCATGTAAATCCAGGTCAGAGATAGGCTAACTCTAGGTGCTAAACCAAGCTAACCCTCCCTTGTACATATGTTTGATTTTTAACTTTTAACTTCCTATTTTTGATAATAATATTCCTGTTTCCTGTTTCTTGAGCTGTTGTGACAAAAAAATTTCCCCCATGGGGGATCAATAAAGTTCATCTTTATCTTTATCCTTAGCCGGAGGTTGGTGCCCAGTGATATGCAGCTCCACACTCCCAATACTATTCAGTAGGGAAGCAAGTAATTTTTTGACTTTTTTGCCGACTGCGTTGAAGTGGATAAAAGCTTAAAAAAACACTGATGTATTGTCACCGTGAAGTCGACCTTGTGAGCATTCAGTTGCCTTTTGGCCACAGGAAAAAATATCAGTCCAATATCCTTCTCTTTCAGCTCTGGTTTTCGTATCAATCACCCGAAGAAAAACATCTGTGCTTTAGCTGCTACATGCTCCCCTTTGTTAACCTTCTATTTGCTAACTGAACTACCTTCTGTTTTGGGCTGGGAAGGTTTTTTATCGCCCGTTTTCTTTTTGTAATAGCTTCTTGCAGAAACTAAAAATTATGCAAAGGGGAACGATGAAATATAGCTGCTAATGGGCAAATATTATAATGTACATTTTCCCAACAAATGAATCTGTAACCTGGATCTTTGGTACTGAGATTGTTGAAACTCTTGAGGGTGATAGCATGGTGCAGTAGCAGAAAGAGAAGATGTTGAAAAATGTGGGACTTTTACGAGTCCTACATCTGTGTGTTTTTGTTTCTGCGTATCAGTGCCGGATTCTCACTTAATGCCTGTGGATTTGTCTCGTATCCTATCTGCTGTCAGCTCTAAGCTGCAGGCCTGATCCTCCCTTGTAATGTGGTTATTTATCTTTCATATGGAGGATCCATCCTGACAAGAGCACTCACATACTTAAAGCATGCACACATGCACAGACACAGTGAGCGTGCGCATATACGAACAAAGGCACACAAAATGAGAACCACATTGAGCTTTTGGGTACTGTCTTCTGCTCTCAGACAAATTTAGAGTGGATGAATTATCTCTTTTTTCTGTCCTTGAGTCCCCCTAAATACTTCGGCATCATCATGCAAAACCTTGTCCCCCATCACTTTCCAGCAAGAAAGATTTGCTGATTGCCACATGGCAGTTGGCAATAACACTGGTCTGTCATCATATTGTGGTTATGGGTCTAATTTGCACAAAGAAATTGCTGGTACAGGCTTGTGGAGTGAATGCCAAATTTAGAACCTATAAAAGAATGATCTCTTATGTAGGTTTTTGACTTTTTTAAAGTATTTTCAGTAGATGTGGAGAGATGCACACGTGTTGTTCACCTGTCCTGTGTACGTGTGTGTGTGTGGGAGGATGTGAAGTTTTGTGCAGCTATTGAGCAACAATCATAGCAATTGTTACGGTATTCATCGATGAAATCACACTCGAGAAGGATCCAGGTATCGCTGCGGTATTGAAAATTACAACTGAATAGTATTGTCAGTAACTTAGTAGCTGTGATCAACTATTTTCTACACAAGAAGGAGGAGGTGTGAGTGTGCATTGTGGCTGCTTAACTGAAACTGAGTGAGCCCATGACCTCTGAGAAACTGAGAATATTTGGAACAATATTCCATACATCATCATATTTTCCACTTTTCTGCAGAATGCAGAGCAGAACCCTTTATCTGGCAAGAAAACCAGACTTACTGCACTACCACACATCCTGACAGGCACATAATAAATTTCCAAAAATGGAGCAGGGTCAGATGTCAGAGACTTTTTTTCCATCGAATGTATTGGCACAGAGGTTATAATATAGGAATGTGATGATACATATTGATGACAAAGTGGTGCGACTTCTACGGTGTGGCATGAAGTAGAGTATAAGAAGTGTGAATACGAGTCTTTTTAAGTCTGATACATTTTTGCCCTCAAAGTGCTCTGACCTGGGTATGGAAGCCACTGTAACTTAATAAGCCACTCCATTCATGGCATCAGCAGATTGGAAAAAGAGTGGAAAAAAATCTAAATTATTGTCTTTTTCCATTCTCAAAAATCGAAACCAGTCCAAGTGAGGAAACTTGCACACACTCCACTGAGCTGTGAAAGACCTTCTGCTCTTGGCCCTGGCAGCAAAAGTTTTCCAATCGCATGCACCTAGTAGCTGGAAGCAATCAAAACGGGTGCAAGAAAAAAAAGTCATGATCTTTATTTAAACTTTGATATTTATATTGTAAAAGATTCTGTATGTTTCCACCCAATTAAAGGTAATCCTTTTCCAGGTAGTGAAGTGGTTCACTAGAAAGAAGTCTGATTGTTGATTTTATCACCATCAACATTACTTGATATGCAGGTATCTTAGGCCGCTTGACCTTTTTGGCATCCTTCCTTGATACAGTTTTCAGATAGTGGGGTGTTGGCCGGTGGGGATGATGATGTGTTGAAAATCTATAAAAGAAAATGAATTACGATTCTTTCAGGACATAGGCAGGATGAAGACGGTTTGCCTGCCCAATTCTCCTTAAGCGATCATGGTCACAAGAGGGGAATAAAAGAAAAAAAAGGGGAATGACTTAGTGAATGCAGACAATTTGAGAAAGAATTTATAGATCTCCTTGTTGCTTCTGGCTCTAATGTCTTTGAAATTGTACTGAAAGTATTTAAGGGCTTAAAAGGTCTAATATGTAAGATATCTCCTCAATTAAATCATAAAATTACCTTACTATATCATCCGACATCAAGGAAACATGCTTTGTTCAAGTGCTGGCTTCTCTGACAACAACAACAACACAGCAGCCAGTACTGTGGATGCCCAACAGTTTGCCAGGCAAACAAACTAACAGGTTTTGCAGCGATGGAAGCGGGCAAGGGTTCTGGTTCGGATATAACTGATTCTCACCGAACTAAAAAGCCTCAGCATTTTTATAATAAGCTTGACGACGTAGAAATGTGGTAAACTAGAATAAATACTGGGGATGCTTTTGAAAATTGGAGAGGTTAGAACGCAGAAAGGTTTCAAGACCGATGCAAAGCTGGCTAAACACTGAAGCTTCAGTGTCAGCGACGTGGCAACCTGCGTACACATCAACTCCAGAGAGGAACGGTTTTGAATTTGGACTGCAGTACCCATTTTAAAAGCTAGGTGACATATTGCTCCTATAAATCCAACCCAGTCTCATGTCAAAATGTGTAATACCTACGTTGGTCCACAGCGCAAAACGTAGTAGTTTCACAGCCAGGGCTCTAAAATTGTGACATGTACATTTCCTTTTGCCTATTCTTTTGTATAGGTATACCTCAGGTCACGTGACTGCCCAGTTTTCCCCTGGCGAAAAAAAAAAAACATGGCGGACATCCCTTCAACTTTTGGTGGAAAATGCAATATTTTAAGATAGTTTGAGGCTTAAGTGTCGTTTTGATGAGATGAAATGATGAGATGAGATGAGATTCAACTTTATTGTCATTACACATATACAAGTATAGAGTAACGAAATGAGGTTATGATAACCTTTCTGGCGACAAATGTACATTGTATCTTCATAATCTTTGTTCGGTTTATGTTTATGATCTTTAGTTTGTTTGTTTCTACAAAGATTCTTTCAGGTCTCGATAGAAAAACGTTGGAATGTTACGTTTTCTACTGTTGCTATGGTGGTAGCTATGGATGCTATCAACAACGAACTGGAAGGAAGTGGACGTTCGGTTCGCGGCTCTTAAAATGGGTTACATCAGACCCTAGACATCAAACTAAGCTCCTATGCAATAAATAATGATTTCTGTTACATTTTTATGGATGACTTTCAGTACGACCAAATTTAATAAAAAAATTGGAACAGATCGATGCACATTAGCAACATTATAAACTATAACATGTAATAATCCTTGATACATAAAGACAATACTGTACAGTTTGTGTGATTTATATGATTTAATAATTTTATTTAACAAAATAATACTGACAGATTAAAACTATCTTTTAAAACAGGTTTGATTTGACCACTTTTCGATAGAAAAACGTTGGAATGTTACGTTTTCTACTGTTGCTATGGTGGTAGCTATGGACGCTATCAACAACGAACCGGAAGGAAGTGGACGTTCGGTTCGCGGCTCTGTTCCAATCTTTTTATACAATTTGGTTGTAATCAAAGTCATCCATAAGAATGTAACAGAAATCATTATTTATTGCATAGGAGCTTAGTTTGATGTCTAGGGTCTGATGTAACCCGTTTTAAGAGCCGCGAACCGAACGTCCACTTTTGATTGATTGATTGATTAAATTCATTTCAGACATATCAAATAAAATGAAACATATCAAAAATACAAAACAAAATGAAAAGCATGAAAATACAATAAACAAAAAACAATGTTCAAATTATTTCACAAAAAAAGAAAAAGAAAAAGAAAATTACATATATTCAATTGATATGCCTGAAAAGGAGTAGGAAGAAGTATAAAACCTATTTAATCCTACCCCTTTTCCACAGCTCAATAATTTATATTTATTAAATTAAATTCCTGTGTTCCTTATAAGCTATCTATATACAATTTGCTATACTATTATTACTATCATTTATATATATTTTTTCCTTCTTAAAGCTCACCCTCATCCCTGTACCTTTTGAAAATCATTGCTTTGTAAATTTTTTTAAACTGGATCATGCTTGGACAATGCTTTAGCTCCGTGCTCATACCATTCCACAGTTTCACACCACCAATTGAAATGCATTGACTTTTTAAAGTTGTGCGAACAGCTAGCATCTTAAAATGTAACTTTTCCCTCAAATTATAACCCCCCCTCTCTGTCAAAAAAAAGTTTTTGAATATTACCTGGTAGCAGTTTGTTTCTTGCTTTGAACATGATTTGTGCCACTTGATAGTCAACTATGTCAATGAACTTTATAGTACGGGAATGTAAAAACAACTTCCTTCCGGTTCGTTGTTAATAGCGTCCATAGCTACCACCATAGCAACAGTAGAAAACGTAACAACCCAACGTTTTTTCTGGCGAGACCTGAAAGACTGAATAAACTATATCATTCGCAATGGATTGTTGCATGGGTAGTTCCTTGACTCCGGACGAAAATGATGTACACAGTCTTGAACCTATACCTTTGTTTCCGTTTTTAACGCCGTTTTGGTGCCGAATTGAATGTACTATAGTCACGAGTGTTGGGGTAGCTTGTTGTCTTGGTCCCAGGCGCCAATCTCTTGATATAAGGATTTTGTGAAAAATCAATGGAGGATTTGAATGGGAAAATTTAATTCCGGAACCAGAGTAGCCAAAAAAAAGAGCCGCGAACCGAACGTCCACTTCCTTCCGGTTCGTTGTTGATAGCGTCCATAGCAACCACCATAGCAACAGTAGAAAACTCAACATTCCAACGTTTTTCTATCGAGACCTGAAAGAATCTTTGTAGAAACAAACAAACTAAAGATCATAAACATAAACCGAACAAAGATTATGAAGATACAATGTACATTTGTCGCCAGAAAGGTTATCAAAACGACACTTAAGCCTCAAACTATCTTAAAATATTGCATTTTTCACCGAACATAGAAGGGATGTCCACCATGTTTTTCTTTTCGCCCGGGGAAAACTGGGCAGTCACGTGACTTGAGGTATGCCTATACAAAAGAATAGGCAAAAGGAAATGTACAGCCCTGGTTGTGAAACTACTACGTTTTGCGCTGTGGACCAACGTAGGTATTACACATTTTGACATGACTGGGTTGTATAAATCATATATCTAAATAACCAATGTCATTAAGATTTGGTGATAAACATTAAGTGTATTCCTTCACATCAGAATAGTAAACAATAGTAAACAAGGAAAAACTGAAAGACCTGACAACTCAACTGAACATCTGATACAAAATATGATAAAAATTACACTTGTCAGTGAAGAGATGAAAAAACTGCAATGGATGATATAATCAGATCTTTGATGAGCGAGGAAGACACAGTAACCATCCTCATGATTTTTTGAAGTGAACATTAAGTCATATCCAGCTACATTTTCCATACGTTTCTATTATTAGATTTTAATTACATCATGTTGTTGCTCTTCTCTCATGATTTGTTCTCAACTTCTTACTCTTTTGTAACAGCAGTGAACAAAGACACACTGTTCTGCAATTTCATTCGACAATTTTCCTGGAATTTTGTTCCGATTTCAAATAAATTAAGCTTGAAAACCTGTTTCATGTGTTTTGTTGTACAACTAATGGAAAGCACAGATGTCTTAGTTCTGTTTTGTGTGTATAAATAAGCCTTACCCTTCGCTTTCCTTAACTTCCTAGGACATATTATATTCCTTTTCCACCTTTTAAAACAGTCCCCCTGTGGTCCAAATAAAAATTCTGTGTTGTGCTTTGGTCAAAATATTACATCAATCAAGCACCAGAGGAGGTTTGTGACCCTGTATAAACCAGCTCTCTCAGAACGCTCCGTTTTGGTGTGTGTGTCTCTTTAAACGCAATGAGCCCCCCCTGAGTTTTCCCCGTAGACATCACTCCTCTGTAGTGAGAATAAAAATGGCGGATCTGCGCAACAGTTTTGTTTTAGGCTAGGGGTGGAGCTACCAGGGGAGGGGAGGGTATTATTTTTTGAACCAGAATCCAACTTGTGATGTCACAAGGAGAGCAAATTTGGAACGGCACATTTTTCTCTGTGTTGTAAGACTTATGCAGACCACAAACAAAGGACTGGATATGTTTATTTCACATTTTGTGGGTCAGTAGACACTCAGGTTACCCAAATATATGTTCAAAACACTGTCAAAGTGGATTTTTCACAATATGTCCCCTTTAAAAAAACTATCATCTAAAACTCGCCTGGTGGACAGGTAAACCTGAGACGTCTTGTGATGAATAAGTGGGTAAGAAAGAAGCAAAAACAAAGTCTTGCACCTTATCAATATTCAGTTTTGGACCTTACCAGCCCCCATCCCTTCCTTTTTTTTCAAGATTTTGGATAATTTCACCACTTTGGGTCTGAAACTGTAACTAAAGTGAAACCATGTGAAAAGTTGAAAGGGGAAATCTCTCTTTGATCGAACCAATAAGACTTTATAGACATCTGGAGGCGTCACAAACCAAAGAAAGTGGAATCACTGCTTTAATGTCAACTATGCATTTTTTGTATCGTATCTTATAATTTGCAGTCAAAGAAGCTGAGATTAATATAGTGGTGTAATTATATAATACTATCTGCCCTTACCTTGAAGAGGAGAAATTGGTTATCCCCCAAACCGTTTGATATACTTTCACATAGGGCAGTTTACGATTCGTCTGTGTTTAATGAGTTCAGGCGTGATCAAAGCTGGGGTTCCACTGCATCATTTTTGTTCAGGGACTTCCTAAGACACACCTCCTCTGGCATCATTTCCTGTCTCGTGTTATGACGTGTGATATAATCAGCTGCATTGGTGGGTGTGTGGATGTTGGAGTGCGCACATGCACGTGCAAGCAGACATGTGTGCGCCTTGCACAAACATACACACACCCCTTGTCCTTGAGGCCCAGTTCTGGCTAAGAGTTTCTGGCTGACCAGAATTAAAACTGACTCTAGGAAACATACACACTCGAAACACGTACTCACACACAATTTCACACCTAAGCAGATGCAAAAACTGAAATAAGTGGCTGTAAACAATGATATACTTTACTTCAAAGAAAGCCCATGATGCAACGCTGTCAACATGTGTTTGTGATGCACCAGAAAGTCATGTCTGAGTGCAGGACACATGGCTCCAAATTGCACGTTTCAGTCAGCTTGTCTGTGGTGCACGTGATCTGTTTTCTGTCATTGGCAGAAAGAATATTTATAGATAGGACGATGAGAGACATTGTTTCCATGGAAAATAATGGGAGCCATACACTGCACACTCATAACCTTTTGAAACACACAACTTTATGACTTTTTCAATTACCCTTCAAATTATTTTCCGTTTGTTAATATGGAGATGTGGGGACCCAAACCTGGGAGCCCACTTTGCGGCACAGATTTACCTTCAATCTCTGGACCAGATCTATGCTCCAAAATAAACTTTTTATATCGGGGTTACAACATTTAGTTTTTTGTTGAAGTTGATGATAAGGCATTAAGGTAAAGACTGTTATCATTAAAAATATGCATTACATGACAGTTTAGGTAAGATATTATAGAACCCACACGTGTGTGCAAATATTGATGATGGTTTCAGAGCTGAGGAAAACATTATTATGGCACATTTTGTCACATTGTTTTTGTCTGCAAAGCTGTGAGAATGATATATTTGCGTTTGTTTGTTTTGGCCAAGACTTTGTAATACTACAGAGCTTTATGTAGTCAAGGTCCTTCTGTGAACTCTTCTTACGCACTGTTAAACATAGGTTTGTCCATCCCAGAGAATGGATCCATTTGTTGCTCTGCTTGTGATTTCATTCAGAGCTGCTTCATTCAGCGTCAAGTTAAGGAACATCTAGTACAGCCAGTACCAAAGTGGTTTTTCTTCTTCACCTACAAAGAGGGTCTGTGTTAAGAGAATTGCAAATGTTTTAATTGGACCTTCCCTTAATTGTAATTGTCTTTTAGTGGCCATTATAATGCAGCTATTTAAATTGCACTTTTCAGTCATGGTGACATGCTCAAAGGTCTTATATTGACGTTAAAAAAATGCGGACTGTATAAAATATTGGTGTAGATGCAGTAAAGTTACCCATTGTTTTCTGAAGCTCATATAGGAAATGCTTTCTCAAACTAGTAACAGTGCAGTGTTTGCAATATAGACATATATTCATACTTTTTATTTGTATTTGTCAATATTTCTGCTGTGAACATGGACTTATGGGGTGTGTACTGGACTTCAAGGTCTTGTGAACACAACCTCAAGTAGACACTTGAGAAACTAGAGTTTTTTGCACTTCCACATTGACTTTAATATTTAACACCAGAGGTTGCTGCTTGATAAGAACATAATTTATATTGACACAGTCAGATCAGCATGTGTTCTGCTTATAGGGAGGGTTGGCCCGGGATATCAAACTGTTTTTTTTTGCACTTCTGTGTTGGCTTCATTCTTCAACACTAAAAGAAAATGGGTCAAGTTAAGCAAGCGCAAATACTCAGTCATTAAACCATCGATCAAATGAATAACAAACATGACAGGTGCAAAATAACAAAGAATTGTGCAACTATAGGACAACATATTGTGTAAAAAATGACAAAACAAAGGAATGCATTGGAACATTAATACATTTTGGATCAATTATAATACAAAGGAAAGGTGAAAAGTAGTTAACGGCAGTCTCGGAAAACTTTTTAAGATGTGAAAATGTTGGTTGTCGATCTGTAGATTCTCTAAGGTGTCACGAAGGACTATTAAACAACAAATTAGTTATGTGGTGCAAACCAACAACACTATCCAACCCCAGCTCGCGACCTGGACTCACGTTGCACATCTTGTGCAATATGGGTAGTGTGCAATATATGTTGTGTTGTTTTGCATTAGTATATGCCTTTCTGTTCTGTTTTTTTTTTGTTTATTGATTCTAATGGAAGAAGCTGAATGTTGTTTGACAGCACTTCGAGTCCAAGACAAATTTCCCCAAGGAGACAATCAAGTGTATCAAATCGTATCGTAGAGCCACCATAGTTGCCAAGTGCAGAGTATTAAGTGAGAAATGTTGCAATGTGACTTTTTCACAAATATGCATATTCATTCACAAATTACATATTTTGTGTGTTGGTTTGGTGCACAGACAATTAAAATCTGAATACTACTAGATTCATGGCTATGCAGAATTTGGAAAATTTCTTGTGAATGTCATATGCAGAATATTAAGACTCTAAACCCTAGAGTGCATGAAATCATACTACAGCGTTAGACGAGCTAAGAAAATGAGACAGAAAAAAGAGGGATATAGAGAAGGACTATGAGAACAATGAAAAGTGTCAAAAGGCCTCCGCAGATGGAAAAAAGGATCGCTGGGACCACACCAGACAAAGCAGAGAAAAAAAAAGAAAACAGAAAAACAGACAAAGAGGGGGCAGGAAGCTTTGAGAAAACTTTCATTCCTTTTCCAGAGAAAAAGAGTGTGAGGTGAAGCCAGAGAAAGGGAGAGATGGGGGGAGGGTAATGGGAGTGGGTGTGTTCAGTTCTGTCTGTCCCCTCCCTCCATAACAGAGGTATAGATGGTGCAGGAGCATCCACAAGTCCAGTCCAGTGAGCTGCACTAGTCCTGAGAGCCACTAGCTCAGAGAAGTAGTCCAGCCACTCCAGAAGCATTTCAGATCCAGAACCTTGCAGCTGCAGCGAACACCAAGCTTAAACTTTTCATAGATTTAACTCAATCATTGCTGAGTGATAGCCTCTTATTTCTTCATCACACTCCTGCTCATTCAGATTACACCTGAGACTCTGAACACAATTGATGATGGGGATGCAGCAACGCTCACACAGCTTTCTAGTCCTTCTCCTCATTGTCTTCATCTTTGGGATTGCCCTCTCTGGCCCATCAATGCCCCGCAGGAGCAGAGGTAAGGTTATGCATGAACCAGAGTTATTGCATGTTGTGTGATGTTTGTAAAATATGACCATCTTTGCATGTGGGTGTCCAGTTCAACATAGGTGAAAGGGATCATTAGTGTTATTTTTGCTCTGTGTTGGCGCTGTGATCCACTGATGGCTTTTCAGAAAATGATTTCAAATGCATGCTGGGATATGCTTGGAAAGACAATGTGTCACAGAAAATAAGAATCTTGAATAAAAGACAAGCAAAAAATATTTTTTACCATAACCATCTTCTGCAAAGTATTCTGAGTGATGGATACCACATGATACATATCATTTGTACCATTAAAACAAAACTTGGATGAAGGGGGAGTTTACAAGTTTCAGCAAAAACCTTTATTGGCAGGGCTGTCAAAACATTTATCACGATTAATCACTGAATTTGAATAGTTAATAGTGATTAATCATAGTTTTGCTTTTTAATTTGTGTACTGTCTTAAGACTGAGGGCACTCTACTTCCTGTTTGGATACAAACCTGCATTTATTTTGAAATAAAACAAGGAACTTCCTGTAGAAAGAAGTTTATATTAACTTAACGACAGAAAAAGAAAACGTTACAGTTAAAAAAAAATCATCAAAACAGCTAAAGGGAACAGTAAAGAAGTGAAGTGTTTGATGTGACTAGGTGGATATTCATTTTGACTCAATTGTCCAATGAGCTGTCTGGGAGTTTTTTAAAGTAAAATGAGACATTCAAAGGTGCAGCAGGGTCGTTCCTTTCCATGACTGTGGCTACAGGAAGGCTTACCTATCATCTTGGATCAAGCTCCTGGTTTTACCCACAGTAGATGCCTTAAGGGACAAAATAGCATAAAATTAATGTGATAAAAAAAAGAATGCATAAATTGTGAATGATGCTGACAGCCCAATTCATTTGTTTAAATATCTGGGCAAGGAAACGCTTTAGGTGCTGGCTGCTTTTCCAAAGAATATTTACTAATTACAAACCCTGACCACAACATTTGGCTTT
The DNA here is from genome assembly GCF_963930695.1 of Labrus bergylta. NCBI lineage: Eukaryota > Metazoa > Chordata > Actinopteri > Labriformes > Labridae > Labrus > Labrus bergylta. The sequence continues at coordinate 4,470,517 of NC_089207.1, read as the reverse complement.
AATAAAAGGTGCCGCAAGTGTTTCTCACAGACTTGTTTTCTATGCTGCACTTGTGAGGAGTAGAGTTAACTCGAATTGCTGGTGTCTTTCAAGAGCAATGTGCCATAATTGTACCTTAAATTGCAGTTAAAAGACTCTTTCCAGCTCTTATATGTTTAGAGTTGTTGAAGCTTATTTGCTCCTGATACAATAGAACACAATACATGTGCACACACCTCCCACACTAAGGGATTTAACACACCACATACTGACTTATAATACCTGCACAATGCTGCTGAACCCAAAGGGGGAGCCTCTTGAGCTACCTGTCAGGCTTTCAAATTACCTTGATTTTTTTTACAACCGGTTTGTTTGATCCACGTTTCCCTGAAATGAGGCGAGCAGACACCGTGAAAGTGTCAGTTGCCGCTGAGAGGTTTTAAGTGAAAGTGTTTCCAGGTTTGGGGGTCAAGGGTTAGACTTGTGGACATGTGGATGGGACGACTTTCCTGGAACTGTGCCCACCAAGCAGACGATCTGATGAGTTTATAATTCGGGTCATTATTTTCATTCCCTTCTTCAGGAAAACGTTTTTTTTTTTTAAACTACACAAATACAGTCCTAGCCAGTGCAAACACACACTGTACAGTGTTTCTTCAATGTCATAGCATCATTTGCACTATATGAGCATTCACAAAGAAAGTCACTATGGTGGATGTCACTTGTTTGAAGATAACCAGTTTCACAGCTCTCACCCCTCTCACTCCCTACATGGACTGTTTTCTTTTCCAACCTGCCTTTAAGCAAAGCTCTCTGTCTGATTAGGAGACTCATGAACAGAAAACTTTCCACAAACGTTTCCCTGCACTGCCTCATTATCTCACTGCGGGGTCAGTGCACAAACTAACACACACACACACACACACACACAAACGCACTGCCACACACTGACCTCTGGCTTTTCATCCCCGGCTCTACTCTTTGCAGTCATCCTCTTGTTGCTTGTTAGATCTGGGTGGCTTTTGAAGACTTTGATGTAGTCGAAGTAAAGCGAGGTTGGCAGTCTGGATTTGTTATGGAGAGGTAACCGGGGTGGTTACACTGTGAATAAAACTAATTCCACTGCATAACTTGCTTGCTGAGTTTGGCTTTGCAAACAAATCTCAATGTGCAGCTTTGGGAGCCAGATGAAAGGAGCTGTGTGTGTGTGTGTGTGTGTGTGTGTGTGTGTGTGTGCGTGTGTGTGTTTTGACTTTGGGTGGAGAGTGTAACGTCTGTATCTCTGTTCATCTTGGATCAAGCTGCTGGTTTTAAGAATGACTCATCGTATCCAATGCCAGTGAGTAGTGTTTGTTGACCGTTTCATAGATATTGTAGAATAAAACACTTGGCGATGACAGGTGCATCCACTGTTAGTTGGTCTGAATCTCACAAGGCTTTTAATTCCAGGTTCCTCTACTACATATGTTTCCACTACTTAGAAAAGGGCAGAGTGTGTGTACATCAAAAGATCCTATATCTGAAAGAGTTTAACTTTTTGTAATATGGGAAATAAGTCATCACTTCCCCTCATCAGGACAATACGTGGCTGGAAACTGCCAAACAAAACGCGGGCACATCTCATGAACAGATAAATACGGATGGAAATATGGAAGGAGATGGGAAATTGGAGGACCAAACAGATAGATTTGGGGAACTTAATGATGCTGAAAGAGTATCAGGTTAATGCTGACACATATAGGACAGCAGTGATTGAGTGAAGGAGGAGAAGGATGGGATGGAGCAGCGCCACAGGGGAAGAGAAAACAGCTGTTGCTCCGTAAAGCCTGACAGGGGAGATATATAGTGTGAGAGCAGAGGGAGACCAGCAAGGGCCAGGAGTATAATCCCAGGCGCAGCTTGGCCGTGCTGGACCTCGAGGTGAGGATTCTTAAGAACCCGAGAGATGTGATTTTCCAGAGAGAACTGCGATCAAAAAGGGTTCCGAGGGCTGGATTTCAGCAATTTGCAGGCTTGAAATATTAGAGCTAATATAGGTCAGCTCGACTGCCCTTTACTCGCCAGCTAAATGATTTCAAACCCTCTGTGCGCTGTCTGGCGCGAGGGCTCGGATACATTTTCACACTTCATTGCCTTAAATGAAGGTGACTTTTTTCACAAAGGGGCCATAAAACATCTGTCTGTGTCTCCACTGTGTGGGAAGCCAAGACTCCTCTCCACCTCTCCTCTTTTCAGAGCAGAAACCAGAGAGGCTGAAACATGTTAGAGCTGCATGAAATCACACACTAGTCATTCACAGGAGGAGGGATATTATGTGTGTTTGTGTGTGTGTGGAAGGGCGTCATTTGCTGGCAGTTTGATTGATAGTATGGACGTGACATTGTGAGATACATGGGTGTTTTTTAGAGCTAGATGTCATACCAGTAAATGGAGTTGATACCCTCATTTAGTCAGGGGGATTTACAATCTGCAGAACTCAGCTGTGAGGTCCAGCTACACAAAACCAGACAAATGAACATGGCTTCATTATTCTGTATTCCTTCCATCCATCAGGACTTAAACATAGTCCTCCAGGAAAAGGAAGAAAATGTCTTTCATTTCTTCCTAAAAAAACAAAACAAACTATCTTTTTGAAGGCTCTGCTTTATAGATAAAAAAAAGTTCCCATGTAAGTTGATGTAAAGTCTTATTATGACCCGTGTTCTCTTACAACCCTCCTCGTCATCTGAACCGAGAACAGTTGAGCACAAGACCGCCGCCAGTGCTGGAAATCTGTTTACATCCTGACAGTAAATCAGGATGTGTTCATGCCAGAACTACTCAATGCTGTACAGATCCACGCTTTAAGATTTGTTTTCAAGCACACATAAACATATCATGTTACTCAGAAGCTGAGAGCAAAAACAAGTGTGTCAACCTGACAACCCCATTAACCCTACTCCCACACCCTGAGGATCATCTGTTACTGGCCGTGACTGCCAAGACCGAGCTTCCAGATTGATGTCGTTACTAATTGTTCGCCATATAAGGCAAACAAAAAAAAAAGAGAAAAGGATGGGAAATCTGGTAAGATGTTTATTGAATGCCGTGGCATTGTTTATTACATGATCAGATTTGTTTACTGGCTAACTTCGAGCACAAAGATGGATTTACTCGCACTGTTATGGTTGCTAAATTCTCAGCCCGAGGGAAGAAGGCTCGCCTATGTCATGATGTTTAGATTGAAAAGGGATTCATTGTAACAGTGAGAGTTACAGGATATTATACTAAAGATCGTCACTCGCATCAAGAATGGGAATGACATTTGAGGAACTGTCTCCAGAACCTGTGACCAACACAGTGGAGAGCAACTTGTGGTTTGGTGTCTTGCTGTATGACACTTCTGAAATGTATATGCCAACCTTGTGATAAGTGGACGACCCATTGATCGATTGTGGACGACCTTATGTATTCCATTTTATGTTAAAAAGAAATATAAACTGAAACAATGGGCTCTGTTTCTCTCTGGTACACCTGTTAAGTGACACATTCATAATTATTCAAGGCAGGATTATGGATTTAATTAAACTTTAGTTACATTCCCTTTGGTAAGGTTGTAAATCTTGTGTACACCAAGCAAGCACACACACACAACATGACTGTATGGCTAAGCAGTTTATTCTTTGAACTGTCGTAGATCAATGTTATGACCGAGGGGCAATTCCTGTCGCTTTATTCATTGTTCTCTGGAAAAACTGATAAGTCTTTACAGTCCCAGTGTTGGCCAAAATGGCTTATGACAGGGTGTCGCAGGACTGGGCCGGGGTTTGCTCGTACTTGAGTTTAAAAGCACAACGAAGTTTCCTAATAATAATAAAACTCCGAGCCCCTCTCACCCTGAGCCAATCTCACTCTTGTTTATCAGAAATATTGATGGGAAAATCAAAACAAATACAGTTTTGATAGAAAACACATAGCTGGAAGAGTGTGAGGGTATTTTTTCTTATCCAGGGCTTCCCCCTCTTGCTTTCAGTGTCTGATTTGGCATCTTGAAGCTGTTGGCATTTATCCTCAAGCAAAATTCCATTATTTTCCATTATATCATTTGATGCTGAAATATTAACCAAGGACATGTGCTGTTGAAATAAAGTGCAGCACAAAGCATAATCGCTAGCCTTGTTGACTATAAGAATTTGAAGTTTGACCTCCCAAAAGACTCATTTGAGTTTTTCATAGAGGAACATGATTCAAACCAAGTTCAATTAACACATTTACCCTAAATATAACTTGATTTAAAAACACTCAAACCCTGGTTAAAAAATAACCTCAACATAATGAAAACAGTCTCAAAATGACAAACCTGTCTTTCTTTCTGTTACCACTGCTCCCCATTTATCATCCTCGGCTGCATTGGTGTGGTTATTTATTGTTTTACATGTGCAAAGGTCCAGCTGTCAGTCATAAGTCACGCTTCTGGTAGAGTTGCAAAAATTCAGCTAAAATGTCTGATCTAGACTAGCATGCCTGCTACAAATTGGATAATTGTTAGCATGCTCATTTCTTGGCAACCAGCAACATGGTGAAAGCAAGAGAAGAATTCACATTAACTGAAGTCCTAAGATTGCTTATGACTTCACTTAATGTGAAACGTTAAACAAAGTACATCATTATAATAAGCTAGCTTTGGAAAGTGAGAATTTTATTTCAGCAATAGCCATTGGCATACATTGTTGTGGAAATGATATACTGTAAGAGATTGAGATGCAATTTTGCAAAGCTGGTATGTAAAAAAATACAGATTTTTAGAATTTGTGCCTGAATGTAATAAGACTAAAAGACAGAAATCTACTGATCCACCTTTCAGTGCTGTCACCAATTAATTCAAATGTGAGTTGGTCATGAGCACATACATTTTTTTAATGGTTGAGTGGTTAAGTTTGGAATCAAGTACTCTGCTGGTGCTTTCTGTGCAGTCTCTGACCTCAAACTAAGTCAAGTTGTTTATGCCTGCTTTGACCAGTAATAAACAAGCTGTCTTGGCTTTGCTTTATTCTTACACGCCCATCGATGCCTGATCTTTTCTAATGTCTGTTCCCTGGCTGTACTGATTAGGACTGTTTTCTGTAGAAGTCAGCTCTGGAAGAAAATGTGAGGTTTCTTGTAAAGTGATGTCAATGTGCTCAGATGTCATTTGTGTGCCAGCATGATATCACATCCTTTTCTTCTCAACACCAGCTTTTGTTGCCTTGCTTAAGTTTTAATAACTCATGCTCACAGATTTAAACTTATAGAAACAGAATTCACATTTCAGAAGCTTTTTTCTGAACCCACTAACACCCCATTAAATATATTATATTATATAATATAGGATGTTTATGCTGCTTTAAGTGGCAGATCCTTAATATGAATCTCTCTGTAAAAGTTATTCTCTTATCCAGTTAAAAGGCACTCAAAATATTAAGTACTTCTTCATGCAATGTTCTCCTTGAATATAATCCCCATTATTAGTTTTCAGTAGAGCTTACAACTCAGCAGGTTTTAAAAACCAGCAACATCTGACTACATGCATCCCTTTCATGCACCTGTGAGATTATGGGGAGTAGAAGTTTTGGATTGGAAAAGTCAAGGTTGTACAAATAATGGTTTTTACATAACTCTCTGATATTGGAAGGGGAAGCAGAGAATATTGTATGTATATAACATGGTAAACTTTCCATTTGGAACAAATGTGTCCTCTCTTGCCTCCCCAGTGAGACGTCAGAACATGAAAGTCCGTATCAACGCCACGGGAGACACCATCGTGATGAAGTTTTTGCGTCCCAACTCCGACACCAAGCTCGAGGGCTACATCCTCGGCTACGGCAGCAGCATGTTCTCCAAACAGTTTATTCAGCTGCCTGAGAACGGACAGCTATATGAGACAGAGTTCGGTAAGGCTGTTGCTACGTATGCTTTTAAAGTTTCTTTTGAGAGGTGAAAAACATCTGCTGTGACTCCTATGATGCACATGTGAATTGCATTTTAACCTTTTTAGTCATGGTAAAAAGAGAAAGATGTTCGAGCTCTGGGGATCTATAAATCCTTAGTTTGTTCTTCCCAAGCAGCGACCTCTGGGGCTGGAAAATGAAGCCAAGGTGGAAGTGCCAAAAACTGCAAGTCTGCAAAAGACACTTAAGGTTTAAGGCAGGTTAGCCTATGTCCACATTCATGGCATCTTTTAAGAGAGTTTAAATATTTTTTAAGCCACACATTAAACTATATTAAGGCAAAAACACTAATGGAATTTTGAGGTGAAGTGCCATTTGGGTGGTGCTAGCAGTCTGTTGGGTGTTACCTAAGCTTAGGGCTTTCGGTGTAGCCAGGGGATGTCCATACAAACAAATTGTTCCGAATTATCTGGGCTGAGAACCTGTTTTTAAGCCCCTTGCATGTTTTACAGTCCCGCTAGTTACTTTGGAGGTGAAAATTGAGATGAAAGATGACATCATGTACTTTTATGCAATTATTTATTTACAGAAATGAATTACAAGCAAAATTAAATTTGGTGATAGCCAGCGGGAGTTTATGTACGAGTTATAAAAATAAAAAATAAAAAAAACAAAACCCTCATGACTCATGCTCCAAAAATACAAGACTTGAAAAAATCCAAAAAGCTTGAAAACAGCTGTTGTAAAAAAAATGGTTGTAATCCTGGTGACTATGTTTGCTTCCAGTGAATTCTCTTCTTTTTTTTTAGATGCTGAGCCCAAGTACCTTATAGCTGTCCAGCCCATCCCAACCAATGACGTGAAAAAGCAATGCACAGGTAATGCTTTTATCATGAAGGTCACATAGTAAACATAGATTTAAGAAAGTGAAAGTACAATGTTATTTTCTTTCCAGGTAAAGTGGAACTGGAGAAGCCACTACACTTAGTCATTGGGTCGGTAACGCCAACTTCAGTCCTCCTGTCCTGGGGGACCCTGCTGAAAACCCCCTATGAAGGCAATGTCATGAAGGACTGTGTTGAGGATGGGTAAGCTTCCAGACAAGCAAACACATACTCGTTATCCTTTATCATACACTGTGTTTAGGCTCAGCAGCTGAGTATATCCTACAGAGAAACAGCTGGTTTCAAACTTTGAAGAATAGTACCAAAGCATTAAGATTTCAATAAAAGCCTTTTGATTTCATGTAAGCAGTTGTAACATAGTTTAGATGAGCATAGAAACAGATGGTGGAAGGATAGGTGACTCACACACTGTTGAACACACAAACACATGTTGGTTTGGGCACCGACTCGGGTAAAACTGCGTTAACAGTAAATGATTCACATGAGTCTCTCAGGTTACATCATGCGGCACAAAGCCATTCTGAAAACTTTTGATGAGAAACTCTATACCTGCACTTTGAAACAAATCTCCTCTTTTGTCAAGAATAGTTTTATGTTTGGAATAAAGTTACAAAGCCATCAGCCCTTTCATTGCGAGGAGTATTTTCACATCATCAGGATGATGTTTCCTGCCCGTCAGTTTCATGCAGAAAAATTATTGTGAAACAACACTGGCAAATTTCAGATGGACAATTTGTTATATTTTCCGTAAAGGACAACTTTGTCAGCATTGGTGTAATGAATATTGAATACTGATTGAAAGGAAAACTGGGTTTATGGTATCCTGAAATAATTAGCAGCACTTACTTGACATTAGCTGTGAGTGCTCTTGATTAAACGTCATTACCCCCTCTAGTTGGCAGTTAAATCGTCGACACACAATATGGTTTTGAAACCATATTTATCATGGTTTATCTGTGTTAAGTAAATTGATAACTTTGCTCAGTGTTTTAACTTTAGACATGTCAATCTTAATTTAAATTTCCACCAGTAAATTAGTCGCCAGGATAGGGTGACAATATGTCTTTGAGACAAAAAAGGCAAATTCATTGACTTTCCACCATTTGTATTTCTATATTCACTTTTTGTTTTTCTTGAAAAACAGAATTGAATGTTTAGGAAGTTCAGTTTTTCTGTCTTTGGCTCAGACACTACACGGTGCGTTATCGTGAGAGGAACAGGAAGTGGAACTATCAGACCTGCCCAACTAGTGACACCGTCATTGACCATCTGAAGCCTAATGCAGTCTACGAGTTTGGTGTTCAGCCCAACTCTAAAGATGGCACTGGAGTGTGGAGCAAACCAGTCATCCACAACATAAGCTCAGGGGGCATAGAGGGTAAGTGTGACGCAGTGGATGGATTGTCGTGTCTTGACATGTGGACAAATGTGGCAGTATTGTTATTTTTTAGGGATTTTTGGCCTTTATTAGATAGGACAACTTTGTAAGGAAAGAGACATGCACTAACAGTGTCAGAATTGGGATGTTTAGAAGATATAGTCCTGCTTGATCAAAAACATCTAGTGGAAGCTTGTATTATTTCACAACTGAAAAACTGTCCCTTTACATTTTCTTTTTAGATAAAATGCATCTTAACATGCTTGTAATAGTGTTTCATAAAGTTCATTCACTTTTATTGTAATCCTCTGTCCTGATTTGATTTTTTGTGTCACATTTCCAGAGAAGGCCATCAGGAAAATCTTTAAACGTCCAGTCCCCCCTGTGGTATGTATAGGACTAAATGAAATTATTATCAAAACATATGCAGCCCATTCTACTAATATTATGAAGTCCTTTTTCTAAATTTCCATTTGTGTCTCTTTTACTGCTTTGTGATACAAGTTGAATTTGCCAAATGAAATCTGTCTTAACTTTGAGACTGAAGTGAAGTACTTAGACTGCACAGGTACACTTCTCTTCAGAATAAATATTTTTGGGAACAGGGTGTATATTTGGAAGTGACCGCATGCTTTAGAGTCCATGGTGTGTGCTTGTACAATTCTCTGGGTTGTTTGCCTCATTCATTTTCCACCCAACTGCAGAATGGAAACAGCACCAGTCAGCCAGGACCGGCCAAGCCAATAGAGCAGTCTATAGCGAGCTAACTTTTGGAGTGGAACAAAATACGGCGGACAAATAGGGAGATAGAGGGATGATGATGACGATGATGATGATGATGTTGAAATGAGTTTAGAGGAGAAGGGTGGCACTGATTTACCGACAGTGCAGGGGTTATGTTTCACATGCTTCCAGCTCTGTTCTCGTAAAACATCACAGCTGCAGAGAATCTGACACAGCCCTCCCCTAACCGACAGAAACCTTGAATAACAAGCTTTTTGCCAAGGATTTCACCAATTATACATAGAGTAGAGGGTCTAAGCATTATGAAACACAGAGAAAGCCGCAGAGAAAGAGATGAGATTAAGTTCATATGCTTATACTGACTATGTTGTTATAATAGGAAAGACTATGACCAATAAATGTCCTTGTTTTTTTCCCTCTGCCCTTTAGAAGCCGCTAACGACAGATCAACTCCCTTTCCCCTTTGCTCCTCGTCATGGTAAGCCAATAGAGGTTTGTTGCTTTTGGTCAAACCCACTGGACCCTTTTCAATACATCAGCAGATTTCTTTTTTTTTATGTACTATGATTTATCACTGCTGAGCAATGTCTGTTTGAACCTTCCCATTGACCCCACATTTAAGACTCATGACTGGAAAAATTTTCACTAAAACTTTGATTTATTGTTTTGCTGAAGGGACTTCACTTTGTTGAGTTTTTTTTTTAAATTCAGAATTTTTTTCTTTGATGGTTTATTGCAGGTCCCAAGTATGGTTCAGATGTTTTCAAACTTTGACCATGATGGAGATGGAAAAGAATTTCCAATCAGTATCAATAGACACAATGTTACCCAAAACCCCTAAAAAAATGTATAAGGTTGATCAGAAATGATTTTGAAGCAAATTACATGAAAGTTTTGGCAAAAGGAGAATCTACTCCAAGTGACACCAGAAACTTCTTTAGCTGACCACTTACGAGCATTAATTATCTGCTCCTATGTTCACATATTTTGCATTGGAAACCTGAAAATTTAGTTCCAAATGACCCACATGCTGCCCCTTAAATGAATCCCAGGAGACCCCATTTACAATAGCAAGCTACGGTTGTGGTAACTGCCGTTATGCTAGATAACTTGGTGTACACATCTTGTACCTTTGCCTCTTCTTCGGTTTTTTTAATGCCGTTTTGGTGCCGAAAGAAATGTATTGTAGTCAGGAGTATTGGGGTAGCTGGTTGTTTTGGTTACAGGCCCCAGTCTCTTGATATAAAGATTTGTGAAAAATCAAGGGAGGATTTGATTGGGGAAATTTACTTACGGAACCAGAGCTACCGTAAAAGTGGATGGTCACTGTTAAGCGCTATCTCTGTTAAAAAAAAATCTGATTTTACTGCTACAGAAGCACGAGGCTGCAATGATTACATTCTCCTCCATTCCTGACGTTATCATCTTCTGTCAATGCTGATTGGCTGTCAAATTTGTTGCTGAAGTTGAATATATTTAACTCACGGGTAGACATGAAAATCAGGGCACTAGTGTGACAATTCTATGTAGTTGCATAGCGTGACAATTACATTTGTGAGTGTACACAGCTCTCGGCCAATATACAAAACGTACTATAGTCAATCTTACATCCATTCTAGCTCTACTGAAGGACCTTAGTCTACTTTGACGTCTGAACAGAACACTTCTAACAGCAACTAGAACATCACTCAGCCCATGTTTTTGCTTATTTCATTGGCTTAGCTCCAAAAAACCAAAGTACACTACTAACCGTGCAACTTACAGCAGGCAGAATAAGTTAACGACTAGCTGGCTAACATATTATAGAAGTTAAAGTACCAGATGTTACCTTTGTCAGTTGGTGATCCAAAACTGGCTAAAAATAATGAATATTACCCGCAGGGGTATAATAACATGTATTCCCCATTCCATATTCAGGTCATGTTATTGCTATGTTTACAGCTTGTGTCCACAGCTTCCATGAGGTCAAACAGCCTGAGATACCAGTTATTTGTACTGGGATAGAAGCCAGAATTATTTTACAGTTACTTTAGTTTGCAAGAAGATTATTCCCTAACATGACGCTTTTTTTCAGCATATTTTGAACTTGTTTACTGTGTGACTCTGACTTAAATCTTTCTTCCTATGTTCTTGTCAGTTCCCCATAACAGGACCAAGAGCAGAGTAACACTCATCAGGGAAATGTCTCCAAAGACAACTCTTGGTAATTCAATTTCTGACCTAAAACTGGATTAAGAAGTCAGACAAAAACTCTTGTCCTTATTCCTGACCTATTCTACATGACTTCTCTATTACTATCCTGCAGATCTTGGCTCCTCTTTATTGTTCAGCAGGTTTTTCTGTTCATTTCACAGGACATATACAATTAAAACGTGTCTCCTGGTCTTCTAATGCACATTATATTTCTCAGCTCCAACCACAACTACTAGGCAGGAATCTCTGTCAACCCCTGGACCCAAACTACCTGTGGTCACCACACTGCCTATCGGTAAAAAAGACAATCACGGTTAGTTTATAAAAAAGCTTCATGGCTCTTACTGTGGCTGTATGCAGTCATAAACTTGGCCTTCAATAACTGAGATGCTGTCAGTGCTTCACAATGTCCTTGTAATGAGCTGCATGAGCAAGAGCAGCATGCTCTGTGTCAGTACAGAAGCTAGACTTTCCAGAGGAAGCCCATGGTGTCAGCTGATTGGGTTGTAGTGACAGTAAGATAGGTGGCCTTAGCTGCATGGCATTTTAGCAATGTGACTAATCTTGGAAGGATTCATAAATCCTTCAAATTGCTCAGTGAAAACCTTCATTTCATATCTCAGAAAGACGCTGTATCAAACTGTCCCTGTATCTGGCTGTGTCATGTAAATGACACAATATTGCAACTGAGTTTGGGAACAGTGCATACACACTATATTAATATATCATACCCTTCAATACTCATTTTGCAATAATATTTTTTTTCTCTATTTTAGCTCATCACAAAGCTTAGACTTTTGCTTTCAATGCAGTATAGGCACTGGTGTGAAGTCTGCATGACAAAACTGCATGAACCAAAAATGTAATTCTCTCCAGCAGGAACCCAAGCAGAATTTTCATGTTCTACCTTTCTTCTTTTTTTACTGTATTCTTTATGTCCCCTCAGTAAACATTCATAATTTCTTTTTTATTTGCAGGTGGTCTTCTTACAAAACAACGCTACAGTAAATAAATGTCACTCTCCCTTTTTCCGACTTCCTATTTCCTGTCTCTTTTATTCTGTTTCACTGAGGATAACTTTTGATCAGATTGAACAATCAATTTAATTTGGTCTATAGAAAGGCTACAGAAAACAATCAACCAGCAACTTTTAATCTCTAATGTGTCATAGCTTCTTAAAGGCACAGCAAATGGATTTCAGTGGCCTTCGCTCTCAGGCATCCTGGACCTGGTAGCTGTGTCTGTCTGTAGTAACACGGCTGTTACACTGCAAAGACCTCCATATGGTCTGTCTTCCTTTGAAATTGGAGACAAGTGCCAGGCAGAAGCTATTGTGTAACTTTTGCTTTAGTCCAGATTAGCTCTGTGAGTTCTCAGGCCAAAAGCTGTTGGCACTCCATCGGATCTAAATGTCAGCTGTTCCCTGGCTGCTTTTATGTCTGACACTGAACTTCCACCAGATACGTGTGCATTGCGTGTCCGCTCCGGTCCGTTTTGGCTCTGTGCACCCTTATCCGTCAACATCCACCGGCTGCGTTCTCCGTCTGCAGCACGGAGAGCACAGCCGTCAGCTGGAGTGCCGAGATAAAGGAATTCCCGCGATAATTTAACAAACTAACTCGCGGCAGTGCGAGATAATATGATGAATGTGGTATAAAACTCTATATAAACCTAATAAACACATAAACAAACACACACACGGTCATTTTTCTGAACCGTTAAAACGGAGTGTTTTATTTTTAAAATTAACCAGATGTTTTAATGTTGCATCGGTGTCTGACTTCCCATCCCACTTGTTTTTTTCTGTGCTAAATTGATGCGACGGGCTCCGGCAAAAATAGAAACCTATGTATCTGCTGCGGAGGGCACCGGACTGCTGGAGCTCAGACGGAGCTGAGACGCAGCGCAGCGCACCCAGTGAAAGCACACACATTGAATAAAATGAAAACCTATCACCTCCCCTGCCGCCCAGAGCGGAGACAGACCGGCACACATCTGGTGGAAGTTGGCCGTTACTTTCATCATTTTCTAGAAACTATAATAATATTTTGTTTTATTTCGTAAAAAAAAATCCTGCATCCTGAAAATGATACCTGAAATAATATAACACCACAATGTTGTGGCTTTACTCCCATATTTTCTCTCTCTCACAAAATCCAACAGGAGGAGACCAATCCAGATCTCTTTTTCCTCCTTCCCTGGAAATCCCGTTAGCTCCCTTGCCAGCCCCCCAGGAAAATGTGGAGAATCCAGAAACTCAAGCAAACCCTCAGCCTCAGCCTCAGCCAGAGCATCAACAATCAAAGCCCCAAACCCCTAACACTCAAATTAAGAACTGGGCCAAGGCCCAGCCTCAACCACATCCTTCACAAACATCACAGTCCATACCCCAAACCCAACCAAAAATGCAACCTGAACAAACATCCCAGTCCAGACCTCAGACAAAACCACATTCCCAACCAACATTCCAGAACACATCTGACACCCAACCCCTACCACAAATCAAACCAGCTTCCAATCCCATAGCAGAGATGCATCCCCAACCAGCATCCCAACCCACTCTACAGACCCAACCACAACCAAAATTCCATACAACCACCAAGCCCATACCCCAGACCAAGCGGAATACTCAACGAACATCCCAACCCATACTACAAACTCAACCCCAACCAAAACTCCACCCAGGCTCCAGTCCCATACCCCAGACCAGGCCAAACCCCCAACCAACATCCCAACCCATTCTACAGACCCAACCACAACCAAAATTCCATACAACCACCAAGCCCATACCCCAGACCAAGCCAAAACTCCAACCAACATCCCAACCAATTCTACAGACCCAACCCCAACCAAAATTCCATCCAACCACCAAGCCCATACCCCAGACCAAGCGAAATACTCAACGAACATCCCAACCCATACTACAAACTCAACCCCAACCAAAACTCCATCCAATCTCCAAGCCCATACCCCAGACCAAGCCAAAACTCCAACCAACATCCCAACCGATAATGCAAACTCAATCACAACCAGAATCCATGCCCATAAATCCGACCAAGCCAAAACCCCAACCAACATGCAAGTCCATACCCCAGTCCAAACCCCAAGCAACATCTCAACCCATTTTACGGCACATTCCTCAATCACAACCCCCTCCAGCATCCAAATCTGTTCTCCAGATCAAACCAAAACCCCACACAACATCCCAAACCATACCACATACCGTATCACAACCACATCCTCAACAAACCTCCCACCACAAACCGCAGATCCAACCAAAGACCCATCAAACACCTCATCCCAATCTCCATACCCTTCCTACTTCAGCGGCTCACACAAAACCCTATTTCCAATCAAAGCCTAAAACTACAATGCAGCTCCCAACTGAACACAAACTTCAACCAAAACTCCAGCTAAAACATCAGGTCCATTTTCAAACACAACCACCTGCTAAGACCATGACACCGGACAGGGTTCAAACAATAACCCATCCCACAATTATGACACACCTACTGACAAATCAACCAACACTTCAGCACATACCTCAGACCCAACCAGCACTACTGAAGATTAATGTCAAACCCCAACATCAAGCAAAATCTTACTCCACAGTTCAGCCTCAAATCGACACACAACCAACGATTAACCCACAGCCTCAACTAAAAAGAAGACCTGAGACTGAAGGAACAACTAAGCAGCAGTCAAAGAAGCATCCCAAGCCCAAAACAAACCTTCAAACCTGGGACAAAACTAAGCCTAAAACACAGCCTAAACCAAAGAGCCAATCCAAGCCTCAACCATCACCTCAACTAAATAAACGAAAGCTTCAACCACATCCTCAACCAAAGAACCAAACGAGGGTCAAACAAACTCACACAAATAATAAACAGTTGCCAGAATCACAATATCCTATTAAGACCCAAACCCAACCTGCACCTCATTCTAAACATCTTCTTAAGCCTCTACCTCTACCAAAGGCTCAGTCTAAGTCCCAACTTGATCCTCTACCCAAGCCACAACCTACATCTAGGTCCCAACAACAATCTCAACCAGGGCTTCAGTTTGAGACTCAGTCCAGGAGCTACTCTGATACCTCCAACGTCACACCAAGGCAGGCTGTTGCTACGGGTAAAGACCCTACCTTTTGCCATCCGCAATCCACACATCAAGTATTGAGACCTCATCTAAAATTTCACTTTAAAAGGGGCATTTGAGTTACATTTCCATTATATTATATTGGGTATTCTAAGAAAAGTTAGGGCTGTCGCGGTAACCACAAAAATGAATTACCATGATATTAACAAGTCAACTTCGGAGCATGTGAGGCCACTGTGACAACTGCACGTGAAGTTACCTCACCCCTCATCATGTTCAGACGGAAACAATGGTAACTGCACTGGTACCTAAACCGAAAATAATTTTGCACTTCGGGAACAGTTCGGCCTTTAGCCAAATGAAAAAGGAAAACCAGCTAATTTAGACGAAGCAATTTGTAAAATCTGCGACAAAAAGGTCCCTATGAACAACAAATGCATAACATTTTTGGTCTCACATAACAAATAGTATCTTGGCCACAAGTTATTTTTTAAAATTGTGACTTTTGTTTATTTGATCTTTGATCCTGGTGTTGAAACAAAGCACCGTCACGGCAGCAAGAATCATATCTTCCTTGGCCTTTTGCCTACTAAAAAAGCACACAGCGTTTTTAAAACCTGTATAGTACGATTTGGCTACAGAATACATAATGACAGGATTAGTTTACTTAATGTCAAAACTGGCATCTACCATCTCTCTCACTGATGGTGAAGCGATTCTACTCTTGGTAGGTGGTTTTGTTGTGTCTTGATAACAAGACTCTCTACATAAGGCTCACCTGCTGTGATAACAGAGTTGCAAGGGCAACATTTAAATGGGAGTTTTGTTGTGTTGCACGGAAGAAAAGACTTAAAAGCTGTTTGCAAATCTGCGCCAAAGGTTTGCAAATCAGTGCTCACAAATTTCTAATCTGTGGGGAAGGTTTCCTAAACTGTGTGCAGAAATTTGCACTGGAAATTCGCTCACACAGATTATAAATGTGTGCGCTCAGTGGGGTCTGGATGATGTTAATGTCCGTGCAGCCTATCAGCTCTTGCTCTCTCTCTCTCACACACTCTTATTGCATAATGTATTCTAGTTCATATATTCTAAAGACAAATTGTACTGTACAGGTTTAAAGTTAAGTTGTCAGCCACTGATTCACAAAAAAATGTGCTAAATAGATAAAAAAAGGGATTGTGTGATAGGTCTATTGAATCACTGCATGGGGAATTTCTTTACCGCGACAGCCCTAGTCATAGTTCAGCTTTGTCTGATGTAAGATATTTTTAAGGATATCCTGATTAAAGCAAATACCCTTACCCACCCTGCAAGGATTTTACCTAACAATTATCTCCTTGCATTTCAACAAATAAGGGTAGGATATGCCCCCTTTAAAAGTTAATAATATAATCATGTAAATGCAGTACTATCTGATTATAATAGTATATAGATAAATAGTGAGTTTTCTTTCATACAGCTCCTAGTCCACCAGAAGAGGGCAAGCCTCTACCAAGACCTGCCCTGGCTACAGAGAAGGCTGGTAGTAATAATCAGGGTAAACACCACAAGTTTGTCCCATCACCATCTCTGCTTCCGTAAAGTCACGTGAAACCCAGTTGTCCCTCCAACCATTGGATGATATCACTGCTTCCTCATCACCATCTCTATCCTACCACGCCACACAACCCACCCTTCATTGTTTCTTTCTCTATGTGTGCCTCCATTTTCAGACCAGCACACTCACCTCACCTTTGCCCACTTACAACCAGTCCCGTCTTGCTAGCTCTCCAGTCTCTCATCTGTGCCTCTCTATTTCATTCATTGTCCAATCTTCATTGTTTTCACTAATGTGCTTTTCATTGATTTCATCTAGGTAAAGATGTCATGCTCAAACGTTGATTTCCCCTAAACTCATTAATTGCCTTTCTGCTGATCTAGGTACTGGTTTCGTCAAATCATCCATTGCAGAAGTTCCTCAATCTCCTATTAGCTCATCAGTTGCTCCAGCAGGAAGAAACAGCACTCAGTCTCGCAGCGGGGTTCCTCCAAATTCCAATCATAAAAGTGTCCGACCATTTTCTCCATCCAAGAAATTCCCCTCCTCTCAAAGCTCCAGCTCACCTGGTGGTAATCGATTACTCACTTTCCTTTCTCTCATCCTCTCTTGTCTTCAGTAATACTCTCCTTTCAGCATCTTCTTACGTTCCTGCTGCAGCCGTGCATCTACTGAAGACAAACAAACTGTCTTTTGGTTTAGAGCAAGATCTTTGCTTAAATGTATGAAGTAGATGTTTGGACAATTGTTCCTTTCTACCAGACTTTTTCAATCTTCTGCTTTAACTCATCTTTTGTTTTGGAGGGACGGCCCCCAACTGATAAACCTAGGCTGCCAAACACTGCCTCTTAACATCCATATGTTCTCACCGCTCTGCCACATGTGCGCGGTGTGTATTTCACAGCTTTACCACGAGCAGCAGTGGTGTCTCTGGGGTCGGGATCGTTAACATGATTTACGGGCCCGCTCACTGGCCGGGTGGGAAGTCTGGCCATAGCACTGGCCAGGACACACCACATTTTACACCAGCCAAGCCAAGCACTGTGCAGACAGAACAGACACCACAGCCAAGCACACTCTCTCTCTCCCTATCTCCATCAAATGCAGCACATATTCCGGAAAGAGTTTCAGAAGTGCAGAGAATTAAAATGTCAAACAATATTATATATTGTTTGAAGTCATAGCAATTCCATGTGTATATCCTGAACATCTGTCGAACTAGGTTACAAACACAAACACATTTCCAGCTTTATTACCACTGATGTTAGACTTGAAGAAAACAACGAGTAAGAAAGACAAAGCCTTTTTTGACCTCTTGTTTGGCTGTTTGTAACAAGACACAAAACATTTTATAATAGACCTTTTTCTTCTTTCAGCAGTCGGTGGAGCGCATCACAGGGGCAATGCTCTTGCTAAACCTGCGGTGTGGCCAAGAGAGAAACCTGGTAAAGACAAACCAAGATAATTGCCTTTCAGTGTTCCTCACTCACTAACCAAAGAGGCACTGGTGTGTCCATCCCACATGGCCAAACTGATCTTTGCTTCTGCCACAATCTTCTCATAATTTTGAACTTGTTTGTCAGTGTGACTTTTTGCATTTGCATTATCAAAAACAAAAATCCCTGCAACTTAACCTCGACTGAGACTGAAGCGTTAGAGAATTCTTAATTTGGCAATACCTAGACCTTCATATTGTTTAGTCACCTGCACATATGGAACTGTAATCATGAGGTGGTTTGTATTAGTTTAAGAAGAGCTTTAGCATTCTTGTACTCAAAAAGGTGGATGTGTCTTTTCCCTTCTTTTGGTGGGTTACATTTTTTCCGTTCCGCCAAGCAGGCTCAGTTAATTTGAGTAATTAAATCCATCTTAAGCAGTAATACAAACCACGTCTAGACCACATGTATTAATGGTGACGCTGTGCTCACTCCTTGTTGTTTGGAGTTGTGAAGAGAGGTTGTGCTTCAGTCCCATGTCACAGCTGGTGTGTGTTATTTCTGGAAACTTGGAAAGTTTCAGAGGTCTTCAAGGAGTCACAAGGCTCTCTTGAAGCAACTCTAAGGCAAAAATAGTCATTTTGCCTACCACCATGAACATACATCTAAGAAGAAAGCTGGTAATGACAGTTATCTTAAAAGTCATAGGTGTAGTTCACCTTCCTGACCCCATGCACTGAGTGATAACCCCACAAAACATTATTACTTCTTAAACAAAATAGTACTCAGCCTTTGTGTTTGTTTTGAGAGCGTGTTTGCAACATTTTTTAGAGCTCAGTTTACAATAACTCTCTACAATAACTGTAATGGATTACAAGCTCTTTATATAGTGGACTTTAGGTATAACAAGGACACTGTCCATCTACAAATGTGTTGCAAAAACAGAAACCTCTGTCAGTTGAATAGTTGGATTGAGGTGAACACACATTCCAGCCTTCACTCGAAACTGAAGAAATCATCAGGGCTTTATACAAAAAATGTTCTCACATAAACAATAAAACAGTCTTTATCAAGAAATATGAGAGTTGGAGAGTCATCCTCACCATCTTCCGAGTCCGAATGCAGTCAGTGCTCGAGTTTGAGTCTAAGTCAACAATGACCACAGTGATTTGAGACACCAGTATGTAGTTTAGGTTGGAATATTTTATATTATTATTATTATTATTATTATTATTATTATTATTATTTATATTAGACTATAAATAAATATCCTGTTGTTGCATGTGTTTTTATTTATTTCTTTTACTATTTTTCCAAAAAATAGTTTTCAACCGCAACCAGGGCTCACACCACTGCTTCTGTTTAACATTACAGATGTGAGTCTGGGGCTTTCGCACTTGAGAAATTTGATCTGCTGTTTGAAGGATGTATTATGGACCACAAACCAAAAACACCTGCTGTAGAAACTGAAGCACTCCAAACAGATCATATCATATAGATCGTAGACACATAGTTGACATGGATGTTGTTGACCTCAGATCTTATCACATTACAACCCAATGCCCGCCCAGTTAAGCATGAGTTAACTCTTATGAGCTGTCAGGTGGGCACAGTGTGCAGTCCTGACCCCAGAAGCAATGGATTCACTTTGTCAATATGGAAAATACTTGTGAAATATGCTCATTTACTAATTTAACAAATCAGTCCAAAAATGAACCAATTAGGACGGCATTATGATACACCCACGACCCGCGGCTGCATCCGACAGTGTAAACCTATAGTATAAAACTTTAGACAGTCGAAAGTTTTGTTGTTTTTTGTGCTCATTGATCCTTTTTGTCATTTGAGTTTAACCACATCTTTAAACTATTTGCCTTCTAATCTTGGAATAACATTTAATTCTATGATAGAACATAGTTTTTCTGCATTTTTTAAGTCTGCATTAAAGTGAACTTATAACCAATACAGCAGGCACACACACTGACCACCATCTGTGCAGGTCAGACCAGGGACAAACAAACATCGTCTTTGAACATAGCACTTAAATATATACTGAACTATCCTGATCATAATAATCCACCAAACTGAGTCCCCACGATTTAAATCCAGCAAAAGATTTAATCCAAACAAGTTAAATCCATAACGATCCACGGAACTGTTAAAAACCGCCGCTATTCCGCTGACCTTTTCATGACACTAGATGGCGGCGTATAACTGCCAATGAGAACCTTTTTTAAAAGGAGGTGCATCCTCCTGTTCTGATGACCAGTTGAACGCAACCGTGCCAATTTCTGAAATCTCTTGTAGCCAATGAAATTCTCTAAACATGGATATGTAGCTTCTATCAATACTGATTGATTTAAAGTATGAGTGGTTTTCAGAACTGCATTAAGCATTAATAAGGTGATATTTATACCAAGATAGGCTATGAGTCATTAATTATTTGGATAAAACAGACAAATCTATGTTAAATTAGACATTAAACACCCCATATACAGTAGCTGGAATGGAATTATCCTGGCCCTGACGATCGAGTCATCGAATACTCAGCTACATCGGATCAGGCAGCACTACTAGTTTCCACAGAATGACCAAATATTAGGTTGAGCTTTTGTGTCATAGCACATCCCTGTTTATTTGTACAGTATATCTTGAGACAGGCATTTAGTTAAGGAGATACTCCTAGATCGTATTTTTAGAGTTAATCAGTGACTTGTTGGCAGATGTTTCCGCTTGTATGGCCTCAGCTCCTTTCTCTTGGTAGAAGATGCCAGAGATCACTGATTTATGCCGACCAGCAGGAGGTCAGCTTCAGGGAGGAAACAAATCCAGGAGAAATGTTTCTGCCATGTTTTGGCCCAAACAATTGAAAAATTACAAAATGTTGTCAACAGAAGGACCCCCTTGATGAATCTCTGAGATAAGAAACGACAAATGGCAAAGGGAGTGGATGCTCTGGAGGTGAATCACTACAGTTAAATGGATGATCTCAAAACAATTCAGATGTACAACATTTCCATGTGTCAAGCCTCCCGAAGCTTTTCAGCCTCCTCTAAGATATCATAACAAGGTTTTAGGATACACTTCTTTAACCACACTAAATCGTAGCAGAACCTTCATGTTAACACATCTGAGTTTCACAACTTGCACTGTATCCATTGTGTTTTCATTGAGAAGACTTGTTAGTCTTTGTGATCACTTCTCCACTTCACTAAATCTAATCAGTCCCTTGTGTTCATTAAACAAGTCTAGAGTCAAACTGATTTGAGTTTCCTATGATGGCTTGGCTTGATCTTTAATTTCTCTGGGGTTCAGGGATTTTGTACAATGCTTGGTTGTCAAAGTGCATTTGGTCCAAATTAGTTAATCACAGAAGGGGGTCAAAATCCTATTTACAAAATATTGGCCCTTCTCCCTTAATTTCCTGATTCAGATTCAACAAGGATTTTAAAATTCCTGAGTTTTTCTTTGGGGGATCTTGGGTGAGTGGTTAAAAGCACGACTTAATGGTTTCAAGGTTGTTAAACACTGTCATGGTTTTCATTAGTCATAGACGGTGGTGGTTCTCTATGGCAGCACTTCATAAAGAATTAACATGCAATCTGCTTGGCTTTTATGTGCTTTATTGTTGTTTGTATTAAGCCTGTGTTTTTATTTTCATTTTTCAGAACACAGTACAAGTCTGAAGTCCTCTCTCTGCTTAATGTCTCCCAGTCTTTGAACCTATAAACTTGACATTCCTTTTTCCCTATTGCATTATTAAAATAACCAACAACACTTGTTTTCAGTTTTTATTCCCTCCTTAGAACTGACCACCTGCTCTGTTTCAATGTGGTTTTTGACTAAAAAATGACTCTTGTTTCCCAGATTTCTCTGCAGTTCAGCGTCCATCTATTCCTGTCAACAAGACACCCAACCTGGTGGGGAAACCCAGTGACCATGGTGAGGAACAGTGAACAGCAATGGCTGCACTGACCACTGGCACTGCTGCACCTTAATACCTGTATGTTGTAGTTACGCACAAAAGAGCGAGACCAAACTTTCAAGCCGGTGGTTTCTCCAACTTTTGTCTTCATGCCTTTCCTTAGATGCAGAAAACTTTTAACGTCACCAACACCTCGGCTAACGTTTTGATGTATTGTAGTCAAAGAGTATGAAAAATATATTTAGCAACGTTTCATCGATGTTGACACAGACATATGCCTGAGTTAGACAGTGGGGATACAATGCATTGGTATTGGACGCCAAAGGATGGGATTGTTATTATGACACTAAGCAGCAACGGAGAGAATTAGCATTGCTTGAGGTTTTCTTTTTAGCATCTTACCAAAACGATTAACAAATCTGAGAAAAAAGAGGACCTGCTTGCCATGTAAACACTTGTTTTTCTTTTCTTCTGTGTGAAAAAATGTCTATCTCATTTGCTATGCTTCCTGTGCTTCCTTTCTCAGCACAATCCTTAATGCCTTGTACGCACTTTTTTTGATTTTAGTCCAACATGAAACTTAATTAACTTTAACACCCCACATATTTCCACATCATCAAGAATGTCTCTGCTGTGTAGCTCTGTGCTCCATGCAGTCTGAAGCAATACTACGCCAATAAAAGAAAAGATCTTAGAATTTGAAAATTGCTTTCATAGAATAAGAAGTGTTAACTTCTTAACAAAACAGCGTTCATCTTGACATACAGCTTAACTCATTGGCCTTGTGGCAAAAGCTCTTTCCTGGACTTCCTGAGTCTTTGTTCACTTTGTCACCTGTTTCTATCGCTCTCCTTTCTCTCTGTTTGGTTTTAAGTGTACTTTATGTGCAAAAAGTGTTTGAGTGAATGTGTTTGCGCACGTTTCTGAGCATCTGCGTACCCCTGGTCTCAGAAGAAGTATTCTGGCAAGGGTTTTTTTTCCCTTTAAAGACTCAAGAAGCAAATTCTGATCTTTCTCGCAGCACGGAACAGGCCACTGAGTTGCTCAGTGAGGATGGCCAGAGCAGATGGATCGCAACTGTGCATGACTGTGAGTCAGATGATGAGGGTGAAGAGCTGATCTCTCCTCCTCCTGCTCTGTCCTTAGATAAACCCATGGACCTGAAACAAGGAGAAAAGGAGTCCATCTTGAAGCCATTCCCTCTGGTCACAGCCAAACCCAAGCAAGAGCGCAGACAACAGACAACCACCTCCGCCCCTGCAGTAAACAGTACGATAAATACACTTTGAATGTATTTTTGGAGGAAAGCAACGTCTCATTATCATGACAACTTCACACCAGCTGGAAAAATTAAGTTAATCATGGACCAGGAAAAAAATCGGAAAACGCTTTTTTGACTTCCGTCAATGCATGCACATGGTAATAATTAGTAGATATTGGTGATGCAGCTTGCAGGTGTGTCTTGTAGTAACAGGAAAAAAGATATTCATCATACTAGGAGATGGACAAAGACGCTGAATTCAAGCCAGAGCAGGTGCTGGGTGCTAGCATGCAGCTGACCTGGGCCAGAGCTGTAAAACTGAGGACAGAAAGAGCTGCCAGGGACTGCTGGCAAATAATCCTAAACCCAACTACTTGCTTCTGTTTCCTTTTCAGGCAGCCGCTTTGACATAAATGAAAATTCCTCCATATTCAGGCCCATGCCTGCATCTGAAGTAGACATCATGGGCAAGAAACGCTTTGTAGGTAAGACTCCTTAGGGCAGTTCTCCACAGT
Organism: Labrus bergylta; assembly: GCF_963930695.1. Taxonomy (NCBI): domain Eukaryota; kingdom Metazoa; phylum Chordata; class Actinopteri; order Labriformes; family Labridae; genus Labrus; species Labrus bergylta. The sequence continues at coordinate 4,446,643 of NC_089207.1, read as the reverse complement.
GGGTTCCCTAGTAACACTACTCTGAAATACTGCATTTACCTAAGCAACCAATTCAAAATGATAGCCTCCATTAATGCATAGCTGCTGTATTTAATGTGCCTTCCCCCAGCTCCTCATGTGATCTACAAGACTGATAAAAAGCCAGATGAGCCGTGCTCCATCACCTCCTCCCTCGCTTACTTCCCTGATGAGGAGGGGGCTGATCAGAATGTGACCGGTCCTCCCCGCGTACCTCCTTCCAACCTTACCGTGGTTACTGTAGAGGGCTGCCCGTCTTTTGTCATTCTTGACTGGCAGAAATCTGACAACGAAACCCGAGGTATGAGGATCATAAGGCTGGTTCAATAATTTCACCTCATGAGCACACTTGGAAGCATCCACTGCATAAAACAATTTCAATTGTTTTTTAGGCACTTGAATGAGCCTTAAAGGTGCATTCTTCCTCATGTCAGCAGGGGGCAACTCCACTAGTTGTAAAAAGAAGTCTATGAGAAATGGTTCCTTTTTTCCTCACTTGATTTATGACCTCAGAAAGCAATTTCCCTTTGAGCTTCGTCTCAACTGTTGGTCTCAAGTCTTCTTTATCACAGCATGACCCTCATTTTGTGAATTATGGCACCATTTAAGGGTCAACCAAATGAAAACAGGGTATGCATGAGAACATGGCAACCATCTGTTTAAAAATACAAGGGGCCACTTCTTAGTCTGGATGAGGTGTGAAAAAAATACTCCCTCAACTTTCTCTTCCAAATAAGTCATTTTTGAGGGCCAAGATGAGGACAGCCAAAAAGCCATTTTTTAGGGCAATGTCACTGTGGCTACATAAACTTCTCTGTGAGGATGCACCAATGTTTCAGTTGAACTCCGGTATTGGTTTGTAATTACCCTGTTCACTGACTTCATCCCAATGGCAAAAAAACAACATTTTTTTTTGGGTTTCACAACTGATTCCGATTTACCATGGCAACGGCAGGCATTCCTGTTTAATGTGTCTCCCCCCTTCGATCATGAAAGATATGAAGAAGAGGAACTAAAGCAGGAAATATTTGTGTTTGCTGGTGATGCTAAGTGTGTGGAAGTGGGAGAGAGTGTTTTTGGCCGTTCAATGATACAACTTACTGTGTGGGAGTTTAACTTCAAATCTCATTGCTTTTAAAAGTAGACACTGAAGCATTAGAAGTAGAAGTATTCAAAATACATCAGTATCAGAATGGACTATTAGCTCAATAGTTATTGTAAAGATCAGTATCAGTAAAAGGCCCGACTTTCACAACCGGGGCATCTCTACTTCCTTATTACGAGCTATACTTAGTTACAAGTCTACTTTTGACAAGGGAAAAAACAACTCTATGGGCAAGAACTCCCTAGCCACTCAAAGTGTGTCATCACTAATGACAGCCAGTTGTACAAGGCAATTTTACTTCCTTCTATTTTCTCCATCTCATCAAGAAGTTGAAGTATATTCTGTGCTACTTCATGCACACTAATATCCCTGCTGCTTTGTCAGAGTATGACGTCATATCCACCACGAAAGGACCAAATGGAGAGGAGGTGTCTATACTAACAACCAACCAGACACACACAGCTGTGGAGAATCTGAAGCCAGAGAGCAGGTATGTGTCTGGAAGAACATGTGACATTCTGCCTTAACATTTTTCTCCTTCAGTCCTCCAGCTTGTCGGGTACTCTTACCAGGTCAAATAACTAAGATTGTCAAGATACATTTTTGTAAAGGTCCCTGTAGAGTGTCTGGCCTGTACTAGCACTGTTATTTCTAGGATTTGGTCCAATGTGGAAATTTCTGGGAGAAATGAAGCAAATGCAGGGATGCCAAAAACTGCAGTTCCTAAAATGACCACTAAAGGCTTACACCAAAAGCAAGGCACTGTTCATAGACATCAATTTTAAAATGGCAAATATTACAGCAGAAAAAAACATATCAACTGCATGAGAAAAGTAAGACTATTTTGTATTTTTTTTTAATTCAACCTTGTGAATTTCATTATGCATTATTGAGAGAGTGGCTGTTTTTGGTGGCCTGAAGGGTTCACTTTGCTGTCCGATAGGCACCACCTCAGCTTTAAAGTCACTGAATCAGGCCTCTTGGTTATCCATCTACTTGTATAAATGATAAATATGGTCACTTTTTCATCAAAGACCAAGACGGCAAAGGCCAAAATGCCAAAATGCCAAATGCAGAGCTTTGAAATGATAATCTAAAAACCAGTATGTGATATCATCTTGGTTATATCCAATATTATTTGTCTCTGTTTTCGTTGTAAACACACACATCCTATCAAGTGAAATAATAAACAAAAGCCTCGCCAGTTTTGTCAAACTATTGAAAACATCAATCGGCATGAAACTTTGTCAACGAAGACACTAATGCCCCAACAGATGCAGCGGAGAATAACCTTCTTACTGGTTGACAAAAAAGGTCAACAACCATTGTTCCCACAGTTACCTCTGCAAATGTTTTCTGAGAAAGGAAATGCATTCATGATGTGTTTTAGACCTTGGGGACAGCCACAATTTGTTTTGATGAGTAAAACAGAATATACACATTACTTTATTTATCAAAAAAAACCCTCCACAGGGCACCTCTAACAAATACAGAATGTTTGAACTACTGGATCATTAGATTAGTTCGCTTCACTGTAAATCTCCTAAAGGACGAGGGAATAAAATGGCACTGCAACACGCTCCTTCAGCCTATGCACTGACTCACTTTGGGTTTCCATATACCAAGCGGATAAAGCGACACAAAAAGCTGACGATATCTGGGTGGAGTGGGTTTTTAATTAGATCCCAGCATCTGGAGTCTCAAAACTCACCAGAACCCTCCTCTGGGCTTGGTTTTCTGGCCCAACTATTGGCCAAACTCTTGCCAGGACATCTGAACGCAGCACGTGGAATAACCATCAGCTCATTGAATGTGTGTGATCTTGTGTGTGTGACCGATTCTTAGCTGTCAAAGGCATGAAAATATAATGTGTCCAAGCTCTTGAGTTTTGAGGATTTTTTTTTATCAAAGTTTGGGTTTTTGCCTTTTAATTCTCTTTCCTCCCTTTTTTTTTTTTGTTATATTTCAGTTATGAATTCACAGTAACACCAAGAAATGAGCTGGGAACAGGACCCTCCAGTGATCCTGTGTCTTTCAACACAGAATCAGGCAAGTTTTAAAAACTCTCTAATCCTGTAAAGACATACCAAAGAGATTCCTCATAATTCTAATGTTTGCTGACAGAAAATACCAATAAGTTAAATGTTGATGCGATTGTGAATGTTGCTCATGATTAGGCAGAGATTAGAATTGGGATGAGTCTCAGAAGTTGGACTGTTAGGCAGTTGTTGGTCTAATGATTTCAACATGGCACTGAGGTCTGACTGATTAAGACTCCAAGGACTTTTGAGCTCAACATGTCCTTGGAGGATTATTTCAAACATATCATCCACTCTGTGATCTGACTGATCAGAGAAATCTGAGCTAATGTTGCATCAGTTATAAAGCAGATAAAGTACAGCCCTGAGTTGATCAGATATTGTGTCTTAAACTCACAATGACAACACTAAGACGAGATGGCTCTGCTGAATTGGCCTTGTGCCCCAGTGCAATCAAAGCTCAGTATTTTGGGGCTAAACATTATAAATAATGTGCCAAATGGGCTCTGATACAAGCCTGAGTTTGTCTTGCACAATAATTCAAGAAGTTGTGTGTCATTGTGTTAATCTGAAGTTATTTTGACGATGTTGTTCATTGCACCTTTCTCTTATGTTTGTAGCTGATCCGCGAGTGAGCGAAAATGTGTCAGGTGAATACGTTTTTTTTGGTCTTCATATCGCTATGTTCTGGCTTAATACCATTTTTTTTTTTTTTTAAAGTTTTTAACTTTAGGATTCTTGTTTATAGAGATGTCCCTTTGTTTATGAATCCTTCACTTTCAATGATTTCCTCACAGGCAAAGATGCCATCTGGACTCAGTTCCCATTTAAAACGGATTCCTACTCCGAATGCAATGGAAAGCAGTACGTGAAGAGAACTTGGTACCGAAAATTTGTTGGCATCCAGCTCTGCAACTCTCTGAGATACAAGATCTACCTGAGTGACTCTCTTAATGGTAATTAAAGAATCAAGCAACAGTGAACTAGTAGAGGCAGCAGAGACAGCAATCTACTCTGCCAATGTCAAGTACAATATGCAAAACTCAAACAAAACCAGTTTGAGGTTTTTTTATACCAGTGTATCTCCAATATTGTTCATGCATTAGTAGGATCTGGATCCTGTCAGAATGTATGGGATTTTTCTTAGTCCATGCTCCAACCTCCAATCAGGTTCATTAAAATTGGGCCAGTAGTTTTTCTGTAATCTGTAATCTGTAAACCAGACATGGCACTAAAGCAGCATCGAAAACATAAACTCCTTGGTAGAGTTGACTAAGCAATTGCTTAGGGCCAGAAATAAATTACAATCAAAAATGTCAGCTATGTGTAAACTCTAATTTGGACAACTGTGCATTCTTTTCAGTAAATAAGTGCTTCTGTTTTCACCTTAAAACTGGGTACAGTTGAAACTCTTTTCCAGTATATTTATGGTGGAAAATTAACTATATATAAGCAAACAACTACAAATAGAAAATGTAAACCCTGGTCATATTATTGTCAATAAATAATCAGGACTGTTTCTGACCACTTTAAATTCATATCAATCTTAACTTTTTGTTTTTATAGCTAAAAACATGCTCCTTCTGTCCAATAGGGAAATTCTACAACATAGGAGATCAGACGGGACATGGTGAGGACCATTGTCAATTTGTGGACTCTTTTCTGGATGGACGGACTGGCACTCAGATGTTTGCTGACCAGCTGCCAAGCAGGCCAGGTAATTTGATAGCGCATGAATAATCATTATTGTGATTAATCTATCATTATGTAGAATCTAATCCCATCCTCTTTGTATTTGTAACAGGGTTTTATAGGGCCTTAAGACAGGAGCCTGTGCATTTTGGAGAGATTGGAGGGAAGTCACATGTTACTTATGTTGGCTGGTATGAGTGTGGTACACCCATACCCGGGAAATGGTAAGACCCACATGGCTATGAAGGAGGGATAACTTGCTGCAGAAGTAGTAAAAGAAGAAGAAGAAGAAGATGCCTAACCAGGCTTGAAGGGATGTTGGGCTTTCTTTCATATTACCATGGACACTGTAGATGGGTCTGTTTGTTTGAACTCAGCCCTCTCTTCCGGGTATGATCCTGTCCAAGACTATTAGGTGTCACAAAACTCAATGGAGTGTATTTGTAACATCGGTCTCCGTTTCTGTATTTATCAAAAAGGTCACAATGGACGCAAGAATGCAGGTGAACTAAAATGCTGAATATACAGTAACCACAGAGAACTTGTTGGGAAGCTGGCTCCCAAAGTGTCATAACTTGTTTGATGTTATTTATCAAGGAGATTGTTATTGAATTTTCTCTGTGTCCTCTGGCTTTTGATATAAGAAAGTTAAAACAGTACTTGCATGTCGGCATACACATTGTACACACACATTTGTATACAAAGAGTTGACAATGATACTTCACTGTACATTTTGATTATGTAAAATACAAGTAAACACAGACATGCAGAATCAACCTTCTGCTGGCCCAAAGGGATTATTAACAGTTGCAGTTTGCACATTATTAAACTTGTGTTAATATATGTATATGATGTCAAATGCAATTTGTATACCAGGGATAAAAAAAAGTTTGGATCATTTCAGGTAAAAGAAGAAAAGCTTTGGCCAAATGAATGATCTATTGCAAGCCGAAGCTTGATACTCCTATGGTGTCGTTTTGAAAAAAAAAAAAAGATTTGTGTTTTTTTGTGTTTGTGAAGGCTCAGCCTGTAAAAAAATATATATTTTTAAAAATAATAACAAAACTGAGGTTCCATATGAAATGAAATAACAAATGACGTTATTTATGTTTTTGTGTTCAAAGTAACTTCATGTACATAAAGCTTTCAATTATTGGAAAGAAATGTTCACTCTGTTAAGCACAATGTTTAATTTCAGCAATAAATCTTGTTTTCATATTTACTGACTTTCTTTTCAATTTCCATTTGACTCCAGAGGTTTATTTATGTTTAAGAAAAAGTTTGACACTTTTAGAGATCTCACTTGCTTGTTTGCTTTCTTGCCAATAAGAGAACTGGTAGGAATTTCCCCCAAAAATGTGAACTACCAAGCAGTTGCCACACGTCAGTTGACATAAAGCAATTTGCTCATGACAGAATAACAAAGTTCCATCATGCTGGATATACCGGTGCTTAAAATATATGTTACTTATAGGCAGTTTTTTCTTACCACTGTAACTTTTGCTGCTTTGCTAAAGTGCTCATGATGGATAGGCCGGGTCTTTGTAACATAACAATGAGTAAGGTATTTTACCTGCTTTTTGTAAAGTGTCTTGAGATAACACTTGTTATGGGTCGACGCTATACAAAATAAAAATTGATTGATTGATTATAATGTACCATGCATGAATGAATAATCAACCCTCAGCAATACTAGTGAACATAAAAAATGCGTAAAGTAACACAACCAAATATTAAATCAAAGTCACTACAAAGCATCATAATACTTCAGCTGTGAACAAAATTGCATTTGAGTGTTCAACAGCACTTTATGATAAAGCAGATTCATTTAATGCTGCCATGGAAAAAAAAAAAAGTAATATGCAACTCCTGCTATTAAGCTAGCGTTAGCCCAAGAAACACAGCTCATGATAAAGAAAAAGCTTACCTTCAGCAAATGTGTTTAACTTACAGTATTAATGCAGCTCGTTTCATACAGCCATCTTCTTCATTCTCATAACTGTCAAAAAATTATCCTCCATTTGTAGAAAAACATTATCAATCAATCAATCAATACATTTTTATTTGTATAGCATCAACTCATAACAAGTGTTATCTCGAGACACTTTACAAAAGGCAGGTGAAAGACCTTACTTATTGCTATATTACAAAGACCCGGCCTATTAGCCTCCTCCTTACTGGAATTAGCCGATCGTCATCTTCACTCCATTCTCCCTCGTTTTCGTTGTTGTTGTTTTTTTGCGGAGTTTTTCCAAGTAGACATAACAACAAAAGTACGCTCCAAAATCAGCGGCGTAGCTGTAAAACTTTACCGGACAAACTTATTGTATTTAACTTGATTATTTTTTCACACCCTCAGTGACTCAACTCCTGTCCTTTCAACCTTTTGTTTAAGTTTACCTACGCGCCTTCAAGCTAGCTACAAACCGACCAATGAAATCAAACTAGTAGAAACGTTCCACGTTTACGTCATTCAAACGTCACTGAAAATATTAGATTTCTATACATAAAACTCACATAGGTGTCTCTCTTTGTATTTTTTTCCTTTATCTTTTTTTAAATCAGAAAATTATTGTGAGGGGCGCCAGGGGAAGCAACAACTAAACTTTGAATGGAGTCGCTTTTTCTTTTCTAATTACCAGGCTGTAAGCTGTTTGCTTGTGTTTCTCTCATTTATCTGTATCGATATGAGAGCAGTATCAGTTTATTAAAATAAGCTTTAAGGCTTAACACCTCAAATACAAAATTAATTTGAATGCATCTTGTGTTTTAATCTTGACCTAAAGGGGTTGAATCATAAAAAAAGTGTTATAAAGGATTCAACTTCCAACAATATTAATCGGATTGCTTTACATTGTGCAAACTGTCGCACTATTTTCATTGGACAAACCCATTTAAAAAGAACGATTTCAACTTTGCACACGCTAGATGAAGAGCAACCAAACACAGCTCACTAAATTGTCTTCAATAAATCCTGTGTGCTCAGTTCTTCTCACTCAGACAGACAGATTGACACGAACGTCCAACCACATACTCCCATGCCACATGTCCCTGCCAACCACAACCCACAGGCAGAAAAGGCTAAATAGAAATACCAGCATTACCACAGTTTTCCAGATCAGGGTGGAGGAGAAGAGAGAAGGCCAAACTTAACAGAGACATGAACTCAGAAACCACAAAGAGAGTGAGTGTTGAGGGAAAGACATAAAGGAAACCAAGAGCCAAAGGCAACTCGATATCAAAACAAAAAGCAGTCCAACTGGGTCTCAATCATTTATTAGGTTCAAGAAAAAAAATGTTACAGTTTATACATGACAACTAATATCAACTGAAGGTGGAATTTAATTTATTAGTAAAAACCAGTGATAAGATAAAGAGAAAAAGAGAGGAATAGCAAGCTTTACTGGAGGTGATATAACACGCTGAAGAAAAGAAGCCTTCTTCATGACAGTGGGATCTACGCCTCCCATCAGCCATCACTTCGCTAGTGTTCCCAACATGGGGCAGTTCAGTTTCATTGACACATCATTAATACCGACATGGTGGTGAAATTGCTCAGATAAAGAAACTAAACAGACAAAACAAATAACAAAAGGGGGGGTAACTTTTCATTTAGATAGTGTTGTATGGATGCATATATACACAGTAAACAACAGGTGGAGATGTCTGTCATTAACATGTATGAAACATTTTGAATCTAGATGCTCGTTTCCCTCCTAAATGAAATGTTACCATGAAAAAGAAAGATAAACAGTTTGTGCAACAGCCTGTTTCGGTCTCCCAGGTGTGTGCATACAGACTGGTTACATTTTTTCACAATGACAGATACAAGAGGGCAGAGCTGACAGCGACGGAAGAAAAATAACAGCAGGAACATACACCGGGGTCAAAACAGAGCGGTATGTTGGAGAGACGGCATACAAACACTAACCATCAGACTGGGGGGAGTTTCTTGTTTCATATTTGGATTGATATTCGTATGATGGGGGGGGGGGGGGGGATGCAGAGCAGTAGTTTTCTGCACCCACACCAAACAGTGGGAGCCACAATGTGAGGAAAGGGGTTAAGGGTGTACGTGTGAGGATCAGTAACATCCACTCTCCTCTTTTACCGGTATCCAGGGCCTGGCTGAGTGTAGCCCTGGACGTAAGGGGGGCGGTTGCGGGCGTACGGGTTAGCAGCTCCTGGTGGAGGGGTGCTGCCCGGAGGCGGGGTGTATCCAGGTCGAGGTTGGTACCCTGAGCCGGGCTGGGAGCTGGGCGGCATGCTATAGTTGGCAGGCTGGGAGGCTTGGGAGGTATAGTTTTGGGGAGGGAAGGCTCCTGGTGGATATTGCTGGGCTGCCTGAGATGGATGGGGCTGCTGCTGCTGCTGCTGCTGGCCACCCTGGAAGCCTGGAGCTGGAGCTTGAGCAGGAGCCGGAGCAGGGGCAGGTGCAGAAGCCTGGGAGGAGGGAGGAGGGTAGTTCTGAAACTGCTGCTGCTGCTGCTGTGGCTGTGGGGGGCCAGGCTGAGGGGCTCCAGGCTGAGTGCTGTATCCTAAAGAGAGAGCGAGGAAGGAAGGGAGTTCGTTTAGCATAAAGAGGGGGAAAAAAAACCCAGCTACCCTTCATTTGTCAATCCCAACAGTTTTTAGTTTTACCAGAGTACTGCATGCCATACTGCTGCTGGGGCGGGACACCTGGTTGCTGAGGCGGGTAACCACCTGGGGCCTGGTACTGCTGGTAGACCTGACCTGAAGACACAGGAACAAAAGACATCAGTACACAAGAAACAAGACATTAAATTAATCTCCCAATTTACATTTAACGTATGTTGTATCCAACGAAAATCCAGATGTTATTATTCCAATTTTTAAGTCATTTATCAACACGTAATCCCCTTTTCTTAGATGACGAATATTATTGTTATGATCCTTGACCATAGAGAGAAAACAATCATACAAATATATTAATTTTTTAACCTTTTTTTAATACTATGACACACTTGGTGAACAATCAATGTAAGATTTGTAAAGTAAGATGAAGTTTGATTAATGGACGTTTACTTGAAAAAATAAAACAATGCACTGTGGTGCGCCGTTATGTTGCACGCCCCATGTACAGTACGGAGGCTGTCGTCCTTCAAGTGGGAGGCCCGGGTTCCACTCCGACCTGAGGCCCCTTTTCTGCCTGTCATTCCCATACCTTATCCTTGTTACCGACTCTATCCCATGTCCTATCAACAAAGCGTTAAAGCCCCCAAGACACATGCAAGACACATGCACTTTTACTTTTCACCATATCATTCTGGGATTAAAAACTACTGAACTGCTATCTTTGAGCTAAATTCTTTAGAATAATATAGTAACAGTTCAGAGGGGTATGGGAAAGATGCCTTCATACCCCTTGAATATCTACATAGAATGCAATGAGATTCCTAACTAAGCTCAAGTTCATTTTTCTCCTGTACTCTTTGCCTTTTTCACATCAGATTCAGTACGCATAAAGTAAATACACACTCCGTATTATCCCTATTCTCATGAAAACACCTGTGCGTCTGTTCAGAATAACACAAAACTGCTCCAGTGAAAACAGCTGCAACCACTTTCATACAACTATTCGTTGAAGAGGGTCCAGTACCCACAAATATCTCCGTATGCTACATTACAGTGAGAACTGGCTCCCAGCTAGAGAACAGCATGCAGGTGCCTGAGCCGATATAAACAAACATTAACTTGATTTGAAGAACAAATTGTAGTAAGTAAATAAAAAAAATTGCAATCCTTCAAAAGTGAAGCTGACATGTTTTTTACTTTTGAGACTACTACTATTGGCAGACCGATTATTGACAACTCTGCCTGAGGGGTTAAGAGCTGTCCTCCGCTCCTCCAGACATGTCTCTATTTGTAGACAGCAACGTCCTGTCACACTTTTTAGTGACGATGACTTCACCAATCCACACCGCCGACGTGCACATGTGGAGGACGGTCAGAGTCATTTCTACAACTCAAAAAAGATGGCATAAATAGCTTTTATTTTCATTAAAGCATGAAACATGAGGTTATTAGAGTAGCTCCACAATTCATCATTAATATCTTGCTTGACAGTGATGCCATTACAAATCTTTTTTTTATGTTTCCAATACATGGAAACTTTTATTCCCTGTTATTTTTGACTTTTTCTCATCAAGTTTTCCGCTTATCCCCTTAGTGTTCAGCAAACATGCAAAACATTGGCAAACTAGTGTTCTTCCTTAAGAGGCATGAGTTGTTCTCCCAAATCTCCCGCCTGGCATGTAAGTGGGGTGATGAAACTTGAAAAGAAAAAAAGAAACAAAATGAGGCCACCACCAGTATTCACTGATCTCTAAGTGTGTCTTAAAGTGGTGCTGAGTTCCACTCTTTGGGAGGTCTGATATTTTGACCTTTTTACAAATCAATCAGATGATGCTGCCTCACTCTCCTCAAATGGAGTTTACATGTTCACAGTGTATCAAGGAGTCCATCTAGTAGATCAAATGTTCATATTGTATTGAGACAAACAAAACATTTCTCAATCAGTCCTTTAACCTGCATAGATGTGGGAGACATTTGACATCTAGATGTTTAACTAGAAACAGTCGACCGATACAGTGTCTTTTTAAAAGATGTGGCAACCATCTGTTACCTCACTGACAGCACCTTTAAAAGTGAACACCGTGGTCTTTATTGGCTCAAAAAGGCCATGTGTGTTAAACTGGCTTCTTCACTCTGTAATCCATCATGAGCAGTTATGTAAGAGTGATGGAAGGGATTCGCGGTTGTAAGAGCCCTCTAACCTCAGGAGTTGGTTTTACTCCAGTGTCAACAGGAGGTGTGTAAGAGAGGTCAGCTGTCGGGCCTGCTGAGCCCTCATGGGACAAAGAAACGTCCGGTGGCTCACTGAAAGACGGAGCTGCTTTTTGCTTCATGGGGAGAATCCCCAAAGTCAAGCAAAAAGCCTGTTCATTGAAACAAAGACCCTTGGCTGAAGCTCTGCTGACCTCCAGACATGCCTTAACAACGAGTCATGAGAACACGGTGCATTTTTAAATAAATATTTCACACCGAATACGTCTGCCCATCTGATAAAGTGCCTCAGGCTGACGTCTGAGCTGTTTGCTGCTGCATACATGTTTTTATAGCTCCTTACTTGTGCACATGTAAATTATTGGCAAGAGTCTATCAGCAACTGACAAACAGGTTGAGGTCTTATTAGCAGCATTCTTTTTCTAATAAGGAAACTTAAGACTGCATTGAATGTGATTTTAAGGCTACCCTTTAAAGGCCACACAGCATCAGTGAAATATGATTTCATAAACTCATTGACCGGCTGCTCGGGTTTTGCCTTGAGGTGGCTGTACTGACAAACAGTCTGCAAGGGTGAGGACAGGGTTTGAGTGGGAGAGAAGGGCTGGGCACAATCTGGCTTAACGTCTCAGATGCCAACCATCTGCAGCCTTGGACGTAAGGAAACAGACGGAGAAGGGAAGCTCCAAGTAATGGAGGAAAAAGGGGATGAACAGTTTTGAGACTGATCTCTCATCTTGCTGCTCGTTCACACGATGGTATCGAGGGAGAGCTGCCAATTACAGTACACTAATACTTTACTGATCTCTATAGGGGAATCAGTTGAATTCAGTCTATACTATACAGCACATCTAGAGGTGTTCGAAGAAGTCTGCAGTCTTCAAACTATTGCTCCTGGAGGTGCACCGCTCGACCGGCCAGTCCTCTCAAATGTATCAGATTCTGTGCCAATCTCAGATTGACACTCATGAGCCACAGAGGGAGGCAAAGAAGTAAAAGAGACTGCAGGTAACATCCTAATGAAATAGTCACCAGTGTAGTTTATTTGTTGGGTAATTCATTATTCCTTCAGGAGTTGGGGAGAATGCAGCTGAAGAGAGTGAATCACCTTGGATTGGTCATGTAACCGAAGTGCAGCTTCTTTTAATAGTTAGCCTAACTAAGAGTTTCCATGGATGAAAAGTAAAAAATAAAGGTTTGTTTTCGCTGTCAATGATATCTCTTTACAGAAAGAAAATCTGAATCAGCCAATATCTTATATCCTCACCTTAAAATATTCAATGGATTGAGCAGTTCTGATGTTAACAGGTAGACTGTTCCACAAGTTTGGAGAAGCCACCGCAAAGGCTCCGTCACCTCGAGTGTTTTTAGCTGCATGATGGGACATCCAAGAGCATCTGGTGAAATGACCTCAGTGCCCTGACTGGAGCATGTTGGTGACACAGCTCAGACAAAAAGGAAGGTTTAAAACTGTTCCACACAGTTAAGATTTGGTAAAAATAAATAAATAAATCTACATTTATAAACTTGAGTTATGGATGTGATATGAATGAAAGATTCCTGAAATAAACACCACTTTGTACATCTCAACTTTTATCCTAATTTCTTTTGCCATGTTAAAATCTTCCGCTTGCTTTCTAACTAGTCTTCACACACTTTCAACTGCATCATAGTGAGATGTGCAAAGAAGACTTGCACACAACGGTCACAGAGTGGTAAATGGACTTGAGCTTGTATAGCGGTTTTCGAGTCTTCTGACTACTCAAAGTGCTTTTACACCGCATGTCACGCCTACCAATCCACACACTGATGGCAGAGGCTGCTCTGTAACGTGACCATCAGAAGTAACGTATCCCATTCATACACATTTAGACACCACTGACAAAGTGTCTTGCCCTAGGAAACATCGGACATCGACCGACTCTACCTACCGAGCCACAGCCGCCCTAAGAGAGATATATTATGATTTCATACAACATGAGCACCTTGACTCTATATGTCAACAGCTGTACCACATACATGTTCTCTCATTACTTCCAGCAGACCTGGACTTTCAAGACCTCCACGATAGCATCCCCGCATCTCCACATCCATAAAACTCCAAAAATCACATTATAAAGAAGATCAAACCAGCAACAACAACCCCTAATGGGGACAAGAAAGTCTTGTTTTATTCTCTTCCCTCGAGTCATAGAGGGAAGAGGGGGAAAGAAAAAAACAGAGGATAACTTGCCATTGTGCTGACTAACCCCATGTGTGTACAAGTCTTCATTCTGCATCAACAAAACTCTTAGTGAACCCCACGGAAAGGCCCTGCACGCTAACAAGGCCAAACCACAAACCACCAGTTAAATGAAGGAAGTCATACCACATGTGTGCTGATCTCCAGTGTTGCAGGTGCCGTCAGGGCTCAGGAGTGAATCTGAGTTGAGAGTGAGTTACGGCTCTCATGGTGCGACGGGGGAAAAAAGAAAGGCATCTCCTTTGCTTCAGCCGATTCCAAATTGAACACAGCCAAACTACAAGCTGAAAACAATCTTCTCTCTGCGTATTGCATTGTGATAAACAACACTGAATGATACACTTTACCTCTTGGGCTGCACCTGTCTGGACCTTTCCTTTCAACAGAACAAGAAACAAGTCAGACAACCTCCTTGAATTAGATTCTACAGATACGTACTCTTACTATTGAAACAGAAGACCATTTCCTTTAAAAAAGTAAAAAAGAGTCTTGTTTGTTTTTGCCAGCGTCCGGTCTAATTCTTTCTTCATTTATTCTAATCTCTGCATCAGGTTGGGGTCCAACACATGTTCAAAATCTAAGACAGAGGAGAGCTGTGATAAGGTCTGCCGAGTACGATAAACTCCATGGATACTCGTGTTTACACAGTGTTGATTCAGATTCCACTGTGGTGAGACTCGAGCATCACCAGCAAAATGTGCTGCTTTAACAGGAGAGCAGATCAGATTCCCACAACCTTTGATTAGAGTCCATGCAGTAAACACTAAATCAGTTTACTTAGTAAGGAGTTTAGGAGTGTCTGGCACAGTCCTTGGTTCTACTCTGCCATACAATACTGGAATAACACATTGATATGTATTTGTTGTGTCATGTCATTGACTAGAAATGACATCTCACATACAGGTCGGATTTTCTATGTTTTTTCGCATCCGTCCCTCTGTGTGTGTGTGTGTGTGTGTGTGTGTGTGTGTGTGTGTGTGTGTGTGTGTGTGTGTGTGTGTGTGTGTGTGTGTGTGTGTGTGTGTGTGTGTGTGTGTGTGTGTGTGTGTGTTTCTGGAGTGTGCCAGCTGCTGATCAGGATCAACAGCTTTGAGGAAATTGTAAGTGTTCTTATTAATGAGTGGTTCCAGTATAGAGAGCAGCGTATCAAACTGGATCCTGACATACACCTGGAAGCGATCAGGATAATTCTGCAGCTCCTCATCAACCAGACAAAACTCCTGTTGACAGATGAAACTCTCCTCGCTCTCGTTTTCAGGAGAGGACAGAAAACGTTTTTTTTTTGTTTTTTTGTATTGCTATTTAGTGAAAGAACCACTAAACTGCGTGATCACTCTGCATGATGATTACGAGACACTTGGCCTCATACTGTGAATTTTTCACAATTAATAGCAAAGATTAACGCATCGGACTCAGAGTGCAAGGTGTCTGTGTGCATGTTTTGCAGTGTGCAAAATTCTTAAGATTGCAAAGATTTTTGCACCGCCTGCCTGAAAGGGCGTCGTTTTGCAAAAAGATGACAGCGTGCATGTAGTGTATCGTGAGTGTCTGACCACAGTTTAAACAAGACTAAGCTCATCAAAACAACATAGTAAAAAAACAATAATGAAACTTCTATTTAAAGTATTCCATGATTTCTTCTTTTCCTTTTTACTCTCGTACATTTTTTGCAGGTTTTTTATGTTTTTCAATACAGCACAGTCTGTAGGTTGTGTGGCAGGGGGATTTATTTTAACTTAGAGGGGAGGTTCGCAGCCAGGAGGAGGGTTGCCTGATCAAAACAGATGGAAATGAGCTTGTGTCTAGTTCTGGTTATTTTTCCAGACTTATGCATTTTGTAACTGCTTCCTGATGCTACTAAATTAAACAAACATTCAGCATATAAAATATATGCAGTGTCATAGAAAGTGTCATATAAAAGACACAGGAGTCTTGTGAAGCTCGGGGTTCTTTGTCTTTATTGGATCGTCTCGTTCTCCAACAAAAATGTTTTGTCTTATAAGTCTCTCCTTTGGATATAAAACTCTTGCTAACATGTTTGATTGGTTCCACCAAAAGTCCATAAATCATGTATGGCTATATTTTGAATAACAGCAAGACATTTAGAGTGGAGTAACATATCTCTCGAGGCGAAGGACTGTTATAGACACAACAAGAACCAATACTGCTCATGTTAAAATGTATTAAAATCTGGAATGTAACTCAACTCATACTCCATAAAAACTCAGCAGGGGATTTATATTTAGACTCCCTAGCATGGATTTATAAGACTGGATGCAGAACTACCCTGGAAAACAAAAGGGCCTGGACTCGTTGTTGAAGGAAACCCATTAGAATTGACTCAACAGGGGGGGAGACATTTTTATGAGGCTATGTTGGTGGTAATGTGGGGAAAATGTCCAATATAACAGCACCACTTTCAAATAAAGTGTTAAAGCCTAACCCCCAAATCGACAGGGTCTCTTAGTCCCTGTGCTCATCATCCAGCTGTGAGTTCTTTCTAACAGCGACAAGAACTACAAATCAGTGTATGTGTGCGTGTTCCCCAACCACGCTGTATTATATATGGTATGTGTGTATTCAGGATTTCCTAAGGAATAGAATTGTTGTATGTGCATGTAACTCACCATCCATGCTAGCTGGGGGTCCCTGCTGTACTCCTGGATAAGGGGCCTGTGGTTGGGGAGGCACTCCTGGCTGAGGGGCAGCAGACGAGGAAGAGTTGATGCTGTCAGGGGTTCCTGAGCGCTCCTCTGGTGCCACTGCTTGGGGAGCTACTCATACGGTACCGAGGGAGACACAGAGAGGAGATTTTGATTATTTTATGGTCAGCAGCTTACAACTGAAACAAAAGCAATACTTAAAGTAGAGCCCTCTGCTTTTTTGAATGTGTTGTATTTGCGTGACATACCTGGGGCCTGATCCTCGCTCAGGCCAAAAGCAGAGATGACATTCTTGCTGACCTCGTCCTGGTTTTTTAACGGGTCAAAGGCCGACATGCTGGCCGCGCTGACTGGAGTGACCTGTTTCACTGTGGGGTCTGCTGCCATCACTTTACCTTCACGTCCGTCCACTGATTCTGGAAAACAACAAACCACAGAAGAGGTTTGATAATGAGCAGAGACAAAGACGCTGACAGAATGAGGTCATGTTGCGGTGCCTGTGCGCAAATTACACTAGTTTGAGTCAAGTATGAAAACGTTTGTGATTGCATCATTGACAAAAGCATGCAGCACAAGTTATTGAGCATTTTTCACAAACTACTAGCCTTGACTCCGTTACGGGGATTCACTCAAAAACAAGTAAACCTGTTTATCTCAGCAAAGGGGCCACTTGCAAACTCCAGATCACCCCTTTTTATTCATTCCTTGATGCCAGCAAAAGTACTGGCAGCCTGGGTTTGAATCTAACCTCTGGTTTCTTTTCTGCATGCCATACCCCACTCTCTCGCTCTCTCTCTCTCTCTCTCTCTCTCTTTCTCTCGCTCTGTCTCTCATAAAAACCCCCAAAATAAACCGTAAAAAAAAAAGAAGAAGACAAGACTGAAGAAGCTGAGGGAACATGGCCGCACATGTTCCCTACATACAGCTGTGGTTTAAATTACAATGGGTGTTTTTCTCATTGAATTTGGAGTGGGTGTGTTTTACTACAGTCAAACTGGACTAAACCAGTATGTTTTATAATAGAAGCTGTGTGTCTTGTTATTCCAGACAATTTGTATTAACATAAAAAGAAAATCATGTGAACAGTCTGGTGTCAGTACCCCGACGGTATATAAATGTGAAAATATGAACACGTTTTATTTGTTAAGGAGGCTGTGTGAACCAGAAGAGATGCACAAGGACTATAATCTGTGATTTGCACAAAAAAAACAAAAAAACTAATATGACATGTCTGATAGATACTGGATGTTTAAGCCAATGAAGGAATAGATAATAAAGTCAAATATTAAAAAGCTATCACCTTAGAGTTTTTAAAGATATATAAATTACATGAACAACAATATTGAAACTGATCTCCTTGGTTTGTAGAGAAGGTGACCAAAATACAAACTTAGCAAAAACACTTTATTAATCAATAACTCTGCACATTTTTCAAAACTCTCTTTTTGAAACTATGTCCTTTCATTTGAAGCTAAAACTTAGTTTGACATATCTGTATTCAATATGGACTCAGAAACTATTTACACAAAGCTAATATTGACTAACTACAGTAGGTGGTCTAGTTACAGCCCATGTTTGCAGATGTTGAGTGTGTGTGCATGTGTGTGGGGTTTGCTTACCACTGTCGGGGGCTGAAGCAGCCAGACCGGGCTCTGAGGGGGGCTCCAGGCTGTCCAGGAGGTTGTTGACTTTATTCCTGAGCTCGATGAGCTCCCTGCGCAGGTACTTCACCTGACTGGACTCCAAAGGCCGCGGCTGTCCATTAACTGTAACGAGAGACGAACACGGAGGACACAAGAGGGGAAAATTAAACATATCTTGTGTTGTTTGTTTGGCGGAGATCCCTCTCTCCGGCTCTGCACAGCTGACTCCACTTGTGTGTTTGACCTCGGGGATAATGATGGATAGAACTCGGCTCGTGATCGCTTTTACAGAAAGTTTAAAAAAAAAACGCCTCGTCTGTACCATTATTAATGGGGCATTTTTCTACTTTACTGAATCTGGATCTCATTAGTGGCGCTCATTTGGGACAATGTTGTCTTGAACTTGAACTTCTTGTTCACACAGGTCTTTGGACTCGATCTGAGGCATTAGCCATAAGGAATATCTGGGTCAGCCTGTAAAGAAATGTGTCAGCAGCCAGGCAGATAACCAAACCACAGGAAAAAACAAACAAAAAAAACGAGATTGAAGAGGAATTACAGCTTGTGAACTTTATACAGAGAAAAGAGGAATTTGGTGGAAAAAACAGCCATTTAAAAAAAAAAAAAAAAAATCCAAGAACACACTTTGTTCTTCGCTCCATTAAACATGTTACTGGTAGATTTGGGTTAAATGGTTAGTATCCATTCTAAATGATACAAAGAGAGCCATCAGCAGTAGAACCGGACAATTATCTGCCAATATAAAACAAACACACAGATTTAAATCATGTGGTTCGTTTATCTGGAAAAGCTCTTGATGCAACAGTTAAGTGTGTGGATATTGTGAATGATGATCTGCCTCAACTCTTTTGGCGCCACACTGTAAACACCGGGGATTATAGCGATCATCTATCACATGGTTGCGTCCACAAAGCCTTTCACAATAGCAGCTAAATTAACAGGGAGTGAGAGCTTCATCATCACACACTTTGAGCCAGGTAATTAATGAACAATGGAGCTGGAGGAATGCTGGGCTGACAGGGCAGTTGTTTGTCACGGTTAAGAGATGCATTCAAATGGATTCAGGACAATGGGAGATGGCAAACAGGGCATCATTTTTTTGTTTGAGAGAAGGTTACTCGATGACAGTAGGCATAGTGAGACTGGGGACGGTAAACATGGCCCCCTCACATAACAACAAAGTATGAGCAATTATGACAACTTGGAGGAAATACTTTTTCACAGCCTTTTTTTTAGACTGCGGGTTCTGCAACAGCGCCATAACGAAGCGCCACCCTCATTATGTCACATTGATTCTGCAATGGCGTATAATATGGGTGTCCAAGACTGTGATTTCAAATTGTGTTATGGCGTTGCGGAAGCAAGAAAAAGTGGGCGCCACACATACACACTCAGACATTCAAGTGCTGTTCTCCCTGGTACCATCTCGCCTCTGTAAAGCCTGTGTAACAACATCCAACTGCGGCACAGATGTGACATTTTATGTCCTACCATTACGCCTCTATGACATAAATAAATATTGTAAATATTGTGTTTTGAACGGGCAGTCGGAATAGGGATCAGGCAACAACCCACCATGTCTTTCCTGCATCAAACAAACAAAGAAAAGGGTCCAGTTCTCCTGTCACTCATGTTGGAAATTAACAATTCACCTTACATTTTACAGGTGAGTTTGAAGCGGTTATCAAGTGGTTCAGAGTTTGCATGTTCTCCCCTTGCATGTGTGGGTTCTCTCCGGTTCTCCGGCTCCCTCCCACAGTCCAAAGACAACCTCGTTAGGTTAAATGGTGACTCTAACTTGCCCGTAGGTGTGAATGTGAGTGTGGCTGCTTGTCTGTCTTTATATGTCAGCCCTGTGGTGGGCAAAGAGGTACAGATAATGGATGGATGGTAATCAAGAGAAAGCTTTTTTATAGCTACATGCATTACCACAGTATGTGTTTATGTCCTCTTGTGACCTGACTGCATCTTTGTGAACACAGCAATACTTAATGAAATATAATGAAAACAACATACTCTTAAATTCGATTATCACAATGATAATCTGCTACAACCAACTGAACATTTTCTTAGAATTCTCTAGCTGATACCCCAAAGCACTCGGGCACACCACCAACTTTTTAAGACTATATCTTTTCCAATGCAAATTGTGTTGACGAGTTGAAGTTTCCGACACCACAGAATAACTTCTAAGAAACAGCAGACCCCCAAAAAAATGCCTTACACGTTTCTCTGTTTGAGCGGATAACATTAAACAGAGACGCATGGGGGTCCCGAGGCCCTGAGCTGACACACAGGCTGCCACGAGATCCCAGCTCTCGCTCGCTGCGAATCCACACATGTTCAAGAATATCAGTTCCACGTGAGGTCATGACATGTAAAGATGAGCCAGGACTCAGGTTTTCTTGGGAAAAAGTCCAAAATCTTTTTTTTTTTTTTTTTTCTCAAGAAGAAGAAAATTCTTACAGATCTTAAGCTAATAATAGCAGTAACAAGACGACAGCTTGACTGGAAACAGAGCAAAAGGAACGACATCATGTTGTCATTACGGCTTCAAGGGTGAGCGTGTGTTACTGTTATTCTAACTCTCTGTGCCATTTGGAGATTTTTGAAATCTTGTTTGGATTATTGAATTTGTAAGAGACAAGCCCATGGTGTGCCTTGGTTTTGAGTATTTTGTTTTCCCAGCTGATAGCAATATTCAGATATATTCATCTAATATTGGAGACTCAATATCTTTTGACTTTTATAAAGTGTATGGCTTTCTTCCCACACTGAAGGATCTCTCAATCAACTTTATTTCCTGTAAGAAGAGAAAGCTCAGGAATACAAGTTAAAGGTGGATGTTTCACTGGTTATGTAACTAGAAATGAATAAAGATGCCTTCTTATGCCCTACAAAAAGCAAAACAGGTCATCGGGGAATAAACTGATTATTGCCTTATAGTCATTTCAAATGTCTTTATGTGCTGCTGCAAGGTAGGTGTCAGACACAGCTATTAGCAGCACACTGAAGAAACAGCCTGTTCTGACATTTCCACGGCAATTGACACGCAAGACGGCTGAAGAAAGCCGGTTCAGATTTTTTTTTTGTCAGAACACACATAAACATGTACATCCACACCAGAAAAAAATCACACAAACTAAAAGTTCATCTCAGGAGCTTTGGGATATATTTGCAGGACATAAAATAATAAAACACTAAAAACACTGAGAGATACAATCAGTTCAGGTTGTATTTTGGCATTTCATATTAAGCCTGTGTGTTGGACATGACCTTTCATGGCCTTTTGTTTTCACATTAATAAAGAGATGTATCCCAGATGTCGACTCTGGTCAGAAAAGAAGAGTTCCATGTCAGATGGGATTGAACCCGGGGCCTTATGATTTGTAAATTATCTTTGTTTTTTGCTCTCAAATCAACAAATTCTGTAATTTACCAAAAGTTAACCGATCGTTTTGTTCTTTCTACAAAACAGAAACAGATGCCCTGAAATGTTCGGTTAATAACGAATACCACTAACCATCTACCGGTATGTGTTCAGGGCATGTTTGGATGAATTCTATGATAATGTGTGGAGTTAATCAAGTTTCTCTGAAGGTGTAGTGATTAAATCAGACAGCATATACCTACAGGCTTTGTAAATACTCGCCTCACTTTTAAATTAGATTCTTGTTGCGGCAATAATCAAAATAATACTCAAGGCTGAGTGATAAATGATTGTAAACACATCTTTATCCAATGTGTTGTCTCAATGCACAAAACCAAGCCTTCACTAAATGTATAAGGGTGAGGCTGACAGGTTGGGGAAAGTGATTCATCCGTCTATGGCGTAAAGCTGAAGTCACACAGCTCCAGGAATACAGAATAACTGTGGACCAAGTAGGGCTTACGAATTTTCAAAGATTAGCATTAAACCTGTATAACTGGTCAGGAAGAGCTTTAGTGAATGCATCCAGGTATTACCTGTCACTTCCTTTGTTTGCTGAACCAGCGCTAAGGAACACATAGAAATCACACCCTTAAGTTTGTCAGGAGGGAGAGCAGAAAAACTTTCATTTGAGCCGAGTAGAGCCGAGGTTGTTTGTGTAAAAACTTCAGCTGGACTGCCCTCCAGTGACTGCTCGCTGTAATAGCTGCGGGAAACATGTTGGTCTACGGGTTTGTCATGATGTCACAATCACATGATTTCAGACTTTGAGCAGAAACTTGTATCTTACCAAACAAGGTGAGTTTGAGTATTCTACTGCACTGGATGGCAAAGGAGAGGTCAGAGCTGTCAAAGATAGTGATGAGGTCATCATCTAGAAAAATGAGAAAGACACCATAGGTTACACTGTTAAGAGACATGATCTAGACAACCGGGTCGATTTTGGGGGATTTTGACCCTTTCCCCGACTTACCTTCATCCTTGTATTTGATGGTAACCTCGTCGTTACTCTGCAGCTTTCCCCTGAAGACGCGCTGCATCATCAACACTAGCTCATCATATGTTATGTCTTCGTTATGGATAGGTATGCGTCTGATATCATCGCCCAACTGGGCTTTGATGATCAGCTTCCCGCTCAGGTCCAGCTGGCCGTTCATGGTGCCGTCCGACCTCTTCTGCTCCCACCACTGACGGGGAAGAGAGGAAAGGTCATTTACAAAAACATAAACAAATAACATGTCCATTGTCCTTCTTTTTTTTTATCACTATCTCTTATTACTTAACACAAATGTGAACCTACTCAAACATACATCTTTGAAACATGACATATCTGCCAACAGCAGAGTTGGCCTTACCTTGAGAATGTATTTGTTACAAAAGAAGAAGAGTTATGATTTGAAAAGCAATGCGCTACAGCCAATTAGGAATGCAATCCAGTGGTTTCACTTTTATTATTATTACTTAATTTAATGTCCAAAGGCACAATTAAATTTTGTTATTAACCAAGAATTTATTCAATAAGTCTTTCAACATGTTTGACAATGAGGCAATTCCTATGCAAGGTACGATTTTCTCAAGCTAGTTTATCCTTATTATCAACATACAAAATGCAATCAGAAGTGTTCCTAGTGGTCAAATATCATACAGCTACACTTGAGACTAAAGGTCAAACATCACTGAGTGAGGTGGCACAGACTGTTCCCTCCAGCAACACTTGTACTATAAAGATCAACTCTATTTTGTTAATAAAGGTTTTATTCAATAGGTCTTGCAACATGTTTGACAATGTGAGGCAATACCTATGCGAGGTACTATTTTCTCAAGCTAGTTTTTTCCTTATAATAATCTAAAATCAAAATACAAAATGCAATCAGAAGTGTTCCTAGTGGCCAGATATCACTTGAGTCTAAGGGTCAAACATCACCGAGTGAGGTGGCACAGGCTGTTTGTTCTCTTATCAGACTTTGAAGAGCTCAAAAAAGCTCCAGCAACACTTTTACTATAAATGTCCTACAATTCTAGCAGACGCTTTTCTCCAAAGCGACGTACATCAGAGAGTAAGTACAACACAAGCAAGGATCTAGAAAAAAGGGAACAATGTCAGTAAGAGCAAACGATCAGCTTTGAGTCTGATTGGACACACAGGTGCTGACAGGAAGTGACCAGAGGCAAAGCACAACATTGAGGGCAGTTCTTGAGAGCTCTAATCAGTATAGAAACCATCTTATAAGTCATCGTTATCAAACAAAAACCATCGTCATTACCATCATCATCATCAATAATATGGAGACCATCTTTTTCTTAAAGGTGCAGAGGGACTCTGCAGATCCAATGGAGTTTGGAAGTATACTATAAAGATCAACTTTATTTTGTTAATAAAGGTTTTTCACTCTTCATTCACACTTAGTTAGTTGGTGAAGTTTTGCCAGAAAATCCCCCTATGCTCTCACAGTATCAGACTTTGACTTTATCAGTTTGAAAAACATGAAAACAAAGCTTTTCAGAGTCATAATGTGTATGCTTGACACATGTAACCATTTCTTTAGGTGTGTTAAGATCTTTCACACATTCAGCCTGTGATAACTTTAACACATCTCACCCCACACATCACAGACTAAATGGACAGCTGACCACCTCACAGTGCAATACAAGTGTGCAATATTGACCTTAAAAATAAAAAAAACAATGCAATTATATAATGTAGAAAAATATGTGTGCATTAACCTCAGGTGCAATAAGAGATAATAAGTGCAATAAGAAAAATTATGTTTTCATTTCATTGTACAGTGTTCCCCTTGTTATTTTTATTTTTTTGTATTATATCTTTGCTTTTAATACAGTTTATAACTCCTGTACAGTTTATTTTAATTTACTTAGCTGTTAATACAACTTGTTTATTTTTATTGTATTATATCTTTGCTTTTAATACAGTTTATAACTCCTGTAAAGTTTATTTTAATTTGCTTAGCTGTTAATACAACTTGTTTATTTTTATTGTATTATATCTTTGCTTTTAATACAGTTTATAACTCCTGTACAGTTTATTTTAATTTACTTAGCTGTTAATACAACTTACTTATTTTTATTGTATTATATCTTTGCTTTTAATACAGTTTATAACTCCTGTACAGTTTATTTTAATTTGCTTAGCTGTTAATACAACTTATTTATTTTTATTTATTGTATTATATCTTTGCTTTTAATACAGTGTATAATTTCTGTAAAGTTTATTTTAATTTGCTTAGCTGTTAATACAACTTATTTATTTTTACTTTTTTGAACTCTTTCTTTATTTTTCTTACAATGTTATTCTATTTTATATATAATTTTAACTTTTTTTTTTGACTCAGGGAGAAAAAGCACAAGAATTTACCTGTACTGTCCTGTACCTGTGCAAACGGCAATAAACATCTATTCTATTGTGTGCCACCACCATTTGGGATTAACCATGACGTAACTGCTGATGTTTTTATAAAGTCGGACAATATACAACAGTGGATTTAAATCCAGAAAACGCTCGCAGGCTTTGGCTCGCTGCAGTGCCAGATGAGTAATTGGCTGGATGCTAAGGGATTGTGTTGTTGCTATCAGTTTAGCACACACTAATGGGACGAAAACAAGCTGGTTTTCTTACCCCACCTCACCTGGTCCTACTCCAATAGAGATCTGGGGCCTAGAATTGAACATTTAAAACGATGTCATGAAAAAGGCATGTGTAGTAAATGTAGGATGTAAAACCAGGACGCAGAGTCATCCGTCTGCGGCCCATACACAGCAAACTGCAGCTCATGTTTGCAGGGCCGTGTCTGCATAACAACAGCGTTAAAATATATAAACTTCACATGCAGGATGAATAGAAAACATGCAGTGATGTCCCGCTACTCGGTTACACAAGAGGCATAAAACAATCTGGTTTAAATTCACTTAGTAATCGGTCGCTTGATAGTAAGCTAAACAGTTAGCTTGCGAGCTAGCACACCCAAACAGGGAGCTAACACCAAGTGAAACTATCCGCTGAATACCCCGGATGACGTGAAGTTTCTTTCTGTTTTTTTTTATACCTTAAATCAGACGACTTGACCCCGCTGTGTTTCACAGGTTTTCCCCCAAAACTGTGGAAAATCCAAACGTAAGCTAGGCTAGCTTCACCCCGGGTTGGCAGCATCAGGAAGTGTCCTCCAAACTGTCAACGTCAAACAGTACGTGGCATTCATTGTGCGCATGCGCAGAGTTCCTGGACCAAAGTGCGCTGTGATCTAATTGGACATGATAGTCAGTCTTAGTGTAGCATTCAATTCTTGTTGAGTCATACTCAGGCCTTTTGATAATGAATGATATATCTTTAAAAAAAAACAGTACAGGCAGCTGTTGCGATCACAATCTTTATTTTTTAATGGTTTAGATCAGGGGTGGGCAACTGGCGGCACGGGGGCCACATGCGGCCCCCCATCAACCCTCAATGTGGCCCTCAGGTCAATTTTTACACAACAATGAATTGGAAACATGAAGAAAATGTGACAAAATCTGCCATGAAATCATGAAAACCAGAAATACGTCCATAATAATGTTTGATCACTGGCATATGTTGAGTTAAATTTGAGACATAATTGATTTTTTTTAAAATAATTTATTCATAATTGATCGTTTTTGTATTCTACAATTTGGCCCTTTGGCAGGGAGAATTAATTGAATGTGGCCCTTGCCGTGACTAAAGTTGCCCATCCCTGGTTTAGATGCATTCTGCGTAAAACACAATGTGGAAGGTATTTTTAATAAAGAAGATGACATCATCAATGGGAAATGTGCTTCCTCTGACAAATAAAATATAAATATATGGGCAAAATGAGTCTTTTGGAGCATGTATGCTTAAGCCGTGCTATTATATAAGCATAAAACAAACAAAACATGTCCTGGTCCTCCTGGAAAACTTGTTTTTCAGCATGGAAGAAAAGCTGTAGATTATGAAGAGAACTGGAAAAGACTGAATGCAATGGATGTGGACTTGATGCAACTCCTGTTTGTGTGTTCTGGACAGCCCAATATCTGCTTTTAATCTACAAGACACACACACAAAAAACACATCCCTCTATAAATTGTACATCTTTCTCTATTTGACAGATATATATTTCATAGAACAGTTGTGGTGAAGGAATGATGACGAAATAAATAACATAAATAAGACTCATAAGTTATTGATTCACTCAGGCCTTTTGATAATGAATGAAATATCTTCAAAAAATTAACAGTGCAGGCAGCTGTTGAGATCAAAATCTTTATTTGTTAATGGTTTAGATGCATTCTGCGTAAAACACAATGTGGAAGGTATCTTTAATAAAGAAGATGACATCAGCAATGGGAAATGTGCTTCCTCTGACAAATAAAATATAAATATATGGGCAAAATGAGTCTTTTGGAGCATGTATGCTTAAGCCGTGCCATTATAGAAGCATAAAACAAACAAAACATGTCCTGGTCCTCCTGGAAAACTTGTTTTTCAGCATGGAAAAAAAGCTGTAGAGTTGATCAAGTTATGAAGAGAACTGGAAAAGACTGAATGCAATGGATGTGGACTTGATGCAACTCCTGTTTGTGTGTTCTGGACAGCCCAATATCTGCTTTTAATCTATAAAACACACACAAAAAAAAAAAACAGATCCCTCAATAAATTGTACATCTTTCTCTATTTGACAGATATATATTTCATAGAACAGTTGTGGTGAAGGAATGATGACGAAATAAATAACATAAATAAAACTCATAAGTTAAGTATAAATTAACACTGAAACAGTTTTTTTCCCAAAGTTTTTTCACCCCTCTATTATTTCTTCTTCTTCTCCTGAGTGGCGTTGAACCATGAGTCCAGCAGCTTTTTCATGTAATATAACTGCCAGGCATGCACTTGCACGGCGACCACCATGATGAGGTACATAACAGTCACAGCAGAGAAGCCGAAAATAAAGCGATAGGCCTTCCCGTGGCGATAGAGCTGCTGCGCGACAGGAAACATCTCCATTCCTCCGTAAATGAGAGGCGCCACTGAAAAGAGCCCAGCGCTGATCATGGATATGACCATGTAGCTGATGTTGTTCTTCGGAAGCGAAAGGCTGCTGCAGAGTAGCGGGAGAAGACTGAGCAAGTAGGGGTACTCCCACTGGTACGGCATGGACACTGTGTCGTGTGACACCAGGTCGAAGTGGCTGACAGTCACCTGCGCCGCCACGAGCAGCCAGATGAGAAGGTGGACCAGGTTCAACTTCCTCACCTCGGACTTTTGAGAAGCACTAAAGAAGAGATCAAAAATAAGCAGTAAGAATGTTTGTTGTTTTTACAAGTCAGAGTATATATTCATGTTCAACGGCGAAAATTTGAAATACGATAGATGGAATTACTTGCCTCATTTGGTATTCTGGTGCCGCCCTTTCTCTTTGTTTGAAGTCACTTCCATTCGTACCGGCAGCTCTGGGTCCAACACGTGATGTCATGTTGAATTCTTACTGAAAAACAAGACACAACTTATTTCAGATGACAAAAACTATAAGGATTGCAACTTGATTTTCTTTAATTATTCAATGAAAAGCTAAAAATCCTCCCAACTTGAAGCTGGAGCAATGGACTGGGGTTGACTCTGTGCTTAAAGTGAACATCTAGTAATAATAAAAATGGTTTCCACTTGTCTTCTTTTGATCAAATTAGGTATTTTTTATCTAACATGCCACAGAATGGACCTCCAGTAAGGGTTGTTGAGGTAACAAAAAATGTGCCATCAGGAGGAATAGAAAAGTAAATAACTACATAAAATCAACAATATGAAGCCAGACTGTTGTCTTATTCTGATATTAATTTAGAAAACAAATATCCAACCTAGCAGAGGCTTATAACAGATGGATTCAATGGATTGTTTTCACGATCTGATGAAGGTTAGCACGTTAGCTCCTATTGCTATCTTACCTAATTTAACCTCAGCTTTAAAGAGAAACGTCCTGTATGTTTGTGCTGTCGTCGTGATATCTTCAGCAACGACAATAAAACATCACAGCATTTTAAATGTAGGTTGCTTTCAATGCTTACCGCAGCGTGATTCCGTTCAGTTCTGCTGAGCTCCTCGTTTGAATTTGTACAAACAAAAGATGTGATCTATGGATGTTGTAAACCGTACTGCGCATGCTCCAAGTCGCAGAACACAAAACACCTCCCACCACCGCAGCATCAGCATCTGTCAGAGCAGCACGCAGGCGGATGTGGGCGATTTGAACTCGTTTGAACTGGAACTGGCAAATTTGTCTTATCTGTTGATCCTGTAATTCATCGGTTTATTTTTGCCCAAAGATTTTCTTTAATTTTTTTCTTTGGACAGGCCTGTAGCAGTCTTGGCCTGAAACGTGCTTAGCAAAAAAAAAAAACAATCTTTCCATTAATCATAAGTCTATGAATGATAATTTAATTTCAGTAATTTATGTTTTAGTTTAATTGGATTGGATTAAATTATCAATGACATGCTTGACCAGATAATGTGTTTATGGAGTTCCTCTTTAAAGCTTGACTATAATTACCACATTTCTCAACTTCTAGTGTAATTAATGTTGCACTGTTACCTTATCAGTATTGTCAATATGCAGCTCTCAGAAATATCACCAGCAAATCAGGTAACTCTTACTTGGGAATAACACTTGCTTGCAGCATCAATGTCATGAATATCAACGTGAAATTAAAAAAAAAAACAAGTTTTATATGAATGTATGTAATTAGATTTTTGTCAGGGGAGCTGACTGTAAACAGGCAAGGCAAGCAAACACTTGGGGCCCCAGGCAAGTAAGGGGCCTCCCCGCGTTTAAACCACAGCATTGGCTCAAAATATGACAGGAGGACAAATCTCACAGGAGTCACTCTTGTTGCACTGTCAAGCGTTGCATGCATTATTGCTGTGAAAACATTTGTTTGTCAATGAAGTCGACGGTTTTTACTGTCCTTCATATGTATGTTTCACATTTATTCATTATTTTTTGTTGGTGTCATATCATTTATGACATAATGGTGATAAATTCTGGTTGGAAATTTTTCCTAGGGCCCCAACATACTTTAGAATCGCCTCTGCTTTTTGTAATCTTAGATGTAAACACAACAGCAGCTTTTTCATTTGAACAATTTTTATTAAGAAAAACAGACAATAATAACAGACATAAAACATAAAGACATCAAATCTTTGGTTATGAAAATATTAGCACCATGGTACAAAGGAGAAATACATTATATTTTTCCCTTTTAAAGTTGTCATATTCTATGTCTTTGTCTTTGCATGTGGAAGATCAGCAAACAAAATACTATAATATTAAGTTAACTGTTGTTATGAATTGCAGCAACATTCAATTTTTTCTCTGAGTCTATCAGTTGTAATACATTTCTTTTGTGTTTCCCATGAACCTTGATTTTAGACAAATGGATAGTGTGCCACCTCCAGACTTTGCAACAGTGGAGGAACTTAATATCTTCAGTGACATTATACTGCCCTTCCAAACGATAATGAATTAGGGTTACAAAACAGTCCCACAATATTATTGGTTGAATGATAAATAAAAAAAACATTACAAAAAGTACATTTCATTCTTATGCGTTTCTTGATTTTCTTTGAAATGAAACTAAATACAAGCAGAGTCAAAGATAAAATACTCAGAGAGATTTTTTTCCAAAAGCAGAATGGACTCAATCGATGCATATGTCTGTTAAATATAATGTTCTAGTTTTAACTGTTAAACTGTTCATGTTGACAGGTTGGATTTGTATTTTCTGGTATTGACCAAAAGCCACTTATACCAGTTTAATCTTGCAGTTTAGTATTTGACATAGAGATTATTTAAAAATTGTAGCACACTGTTTACATGTTGTAATATAATGTATGGAGTGGTTTTTCATACTTCTGAGCAACTAAAGAGTATTCTTTTCACCTCCGCATTTCTGCAAAAAACATAAACCTTCATGCAAACATTAAAAAATACAATTAATATTACATTCTTACTCCTTGAATCTCACTCATGTGAGCAATTGTCTGTCATCAACATATATCATGAATGTGATTATTTATTTTGCCCGATTTATTTTTTGTGCTCCTACAAATGCGTCAACTGCCATTCAAATATCCCCTAAAAAGCGTAGGTGTCATTTAGTTTGCTCCTGCACTGCATTTGCAACTGAGATGGTAACTTGGGAGGTTGAGACATTGAGCTATTAATAATAAGAAATAGATAGAATACTCAACTTAAGTCCAAACGTAGTCTTTTACTGGTTGCATGACCAGAAATGCGTTCACTCCAAATACATGACCAAATGGCTACAATGCAAACTAATTTACATGATGGCCTTTATCAATAGCAATGCAATACATGGTAAGGATCCACACATTTTCTTCCAAAATGAAAAACAACCAAATGTTTCTCATGGAATTTCACATTCTTTACCACATGGGGTAGCTGCCTGTTTTGATGAGGAGCAGGGTACAAAACAATGTCACCAGAAGTGTGTGGTTTTTTGTATTTTCTTTTGCATACACTTCACATTATATGCTTTATATGTTTGTGCCCTTCTGGGGTTTGGCACGTTTCTTTATATATAATACATCTTGAACAATCTTCATATTGTTTTTTGACTGACATTTATATATTTTATGATATTGTATCTTCAAAGCTGTCAAAGAAAACATCTTTTTTTTTCATTTCCACCAATTATAGGACTCCAAGGCAGTAATGGCAGTATAAAAGCTGTTGAATATGCAGACTCTCATACCTCAGGTTTTTCCCAAGAAATTATATCTTCACCTCTCATCTCTGCTGATAAGATCAAAATTTGTTGACTTTAGATTAGGAGATTGCGTGTCTGAGGTGGTTTATGATCATGATTAATTTCATACAAGTACATGCTACCCTATGTACTCACTGAAGCCCTTCCTTCCCTGTAGTTTTAGGTTTTACATCGGATATAACAAATACCCAGAAAAGGAGGAGTGCACATATTGCCCAGCATAAAGTCCTGATGCCTGATCTGAGGGCAGCTGTAAATACACAGTGTCCCCAGGTTGTAGAGGTAATACGGCACTCCCTGATGCTTGATCGAGGAAACCCTTCTTGTATTCGTCATATGTATACATCACTGGCTCGTTGTTCCTCATCAAAGCCACCCACACATTAGCACCTTTGCAATGAATGTGGTAGGCAAAGTAATAAATGCCAGGCATGTCACAGGTGAAGATTCCTGTCTCGGGATTGTAGTTTTGACGACCATTGTACAAGAGCTTTTCAAAGACAACTGGAGTGCCCACAGGTGGAAATGGAGTCGTTACTATTGCTGTGAAGGCTGGCATTTCCAATCCACTGGCCCCCATTACTTCTGCCCCATTGCCTCCATACTTGCCCATCTTGTCATAACTACCAGCCTTGACACCATCTACTGCAGGGCCCATCTGGGAAAGCACTCCAGCCATGTCAGGAGACACACCAGATTCTCCAGGTGGGCCTGGGGGTCCAGGAAGCCCAGGCTGACCGGGTTGTCCAGCGGGTCCTGATAGACCATCTTTGCCTGGAGGTCCTATGGGACCAGGAAGACCTGAGGTCCCCACACCTGCAAGCCCAGGTGAACCAGGTGTACCGTTATCTCCTTTTGGCCCTGGAAGACCGGGAGGCCCAAGTGGTCCTGCTGTGCCATCCATTCCTGGGATTCCCTTAGGACCTTGAGGTCCTGCTTCACCTGGTAGTCCACCTTGTCCTTTTGGCCCTGGAAGTCCTGAAGGACCAGGGTTACCAGGTAGTCCTTTATGCCCATTTTCTCCTTTGGGACCACTTGGTCCTGGCAGACCTCTTGGGCCAGGCTCTCCCTGCTCTCCAGGAAAACCATCCTTACCAGGTATCCCTGGAGCACCCTGTTCCCCTTGGACTCCATCAAGCCCTTTAGGTCCTCCTTTTCCACAGTCTCCTTTAGGACCAGGTGCGCCTATACCTCCTGGGGGTCCCATAGGGCCAGTAGGACCTGCTGGACCATTTGGTCCAGGTGGTCCAAGCATACCAGGTAGTCCTCCATAGCCCTTGTCTCCTTTTGGTCCTGGAAGTCCAGGTGGCCCACTCATACCTTTATCACCCTTTGGTCCCGGAAGTCCTGGTTTACCAAATCCTGGCAGTCCTGGCTTTCCTGGCAAACCTGGTGGTCCTGGATAACCTTTTACACCTTGCAGGCCTGGCTGTCCTGGCAGACCATTTACACCTGGCTTCCCTTGACCAGGTATACCTGGTGGGCCAGGCTGTCCTCCGTCACCAGTTGGTCCAGCTGGCCCTAGCTCTCCAGGATGTCCTTTATCTCCCGGTGGTCCATGTGGCCCTGGTGCCCCATTCAACCCTGGCTTTCCAAAACCAGGCAGCCCTCTTGGACCAGCAGGACCTGGGGGCCCTGGGAATCCTTTGTGACCAGGTTGGCCTGGCAGACCCATCCCCTTGTCTCCTTTTGGTCCCGGTAATCCCGGTAGTCCTGGAAGACCTTTGTGTCCTGGCTCACCTTTCAGCCCTGGTTGGCCTGGCAATCCTTGTACCCCTGGTTTACCTATTCCAGGTAGGCCAGGTGGTCCCGGGGTACCCTGAGGCCCTGGCTGTCCTGCTGGCCCTTCTTCACCCCTAGGACCCATTTCTCCTTGGGGCCCTGGCTCCCCATTTCCTCCTGGCTTGCCCTGTAGTCCTGGTGAACCTGGTTTTCCCACTGCAGGCACTCCTGGTGGACCAGGAGATCCAGGTCTCCCCGCAGGTCCTGGCTGTCCATTACCTGAAGGCCCAGGAGGTCCTGGAGGACCCTCTGGCCCAGGGGGTCCAGCTGGGCATGGCTCCCCCTGGGGAATTCCCTCAGCTCCACTAGGGATTGTTAGACCTATGAGTAATGAGAAAAACGTGCAATAAGATTGTGTTTATCGGATTGTCAAATGGGCAGCAGCACACAGTAATTTAATACAACTCTATACACTCTCTCTATACATATCTAATAGAAAATAAAGAAACTTTGTGTCTTGTTTTGTTTGTTTGTAAGATTTTTATTTTATATTTAGAGGACTGTGGGTCACTGACAATTGGAATTTTTGATTCTCACCTTTGTCTTGGCCACCATTATAGCCGCCCCCTTTGCGAGGATTTTCTTTGCCTTTGTGCATTGGCATCTGGGGTAGCTCCTTCCTGTATTGGGGATACTGTATATAGGGCCCCTCTTTGCCAAGGTACTGCTGTTGGGGATATCCTTCCTTGCCCATGCCCATGTGTTGGAGGTGCTGCATTGGCTGGTATTGCTGAGGATGTTGCTTGTGGCCATAGTATGCCCCGGCA
Organism: Labrus bergylta; assembly: GCF_963930695.1. Lineage (NCBI taxonomy): Eukaryota > Metazoa > Chordata > Actinopteri > Labriformes > Labridae > Labrus > Labrus bergylta. The sequence continues at coordinate 4,412,645 of NC_089207.1, read as the reverse complement.
CTTACACAGGTGAATACTACTAGTTGTAGCAGTGCAAGGATGAGGAGGGAAGGGAGTGGAGGCATGGTCAAGGCCTGTATAAAAGGTAAGAGTGACAAGATATGAGGGAGGGAACAGCTAAGCATTTCTTGATGTTACATTGTCCTCCACTATCACTGAAAAATTATTGTAACAAGAGACAATGCTTTGTCTCCCTCTGCTGGACATACATTAGATCTGCATACTGGTCTTATGAACAGTTAAGTCAGTGGGTTGAATTTTGTTGTAGGGTCATTGACAGCTTAGAATCAGAAAGCTTCAATTACTGTATGCCATTTGCACTTAGCAAAAGTTATCCTTTCTCCAAGAATAACCTTGAGCATTTCTTCTATAAAAGCCACAATAAAGATTTCAATAAACAAAGATGTTTTGAATGTTTTACAGCCTAAATTACATTAACTTTTAGCACTGGACCCCATTGATATACATAAATACTGTTCTAAACACATTTAATATGATAATAAATAAAGTCAAAGGGTTAACGTAAGGGTTAGTTCAAGTTCAATCACAACCACTGCAACAAAAGCATTTATTTTAAATATAAAAATTACGCACAAAATAACAGTGAGGAAATGATTTTGAAAGTCTGTGCAGATACAACCATTTAAAACATTAACATCTTGGGTTGCCTCCACCACAAGGTTCCAAATGTTGCAAAAAACTGAGGGAATAGATTTTTGACCTACTGCTGTATGAGTGAAAGGGGTTGTGCTCAAGAACAATGATAGTAATACATGTAATATACAATTTAAGTTACTATCTCACAAGCCCAACTTGGATGAACTGCATGTACTATGGTTGTCCACAAGAGGGAGCCACCATCAGTGTCACATAGAAAAGCATCTTCAACATTTAAATCTGAATGAAAGTGATTCCTTATGGAAACTGAAATAATATATTTTTATTTGCAATTGATTTGCAAAGCACCAATTCCCTTGTTATTTCTAGATTGACAAGTGTGTGAGGGTTTTCTGCCACATTTTAGTAAATTAACCATGGTGCACACTTGTGATACAGGTGTTAAAGGAGCATTCTTGCCATTCCTGCAGCATAAAATCAGAAGTTGACACATAAAATTAATCCTAAGACATTTTAAATTGAAACAATTCAGAAATATCTTAAGCTACCTACAGTTTCCACAAAACATTGCAGTGCTCGCATCCTGTTGCAGAGGGCCACGCACAAAGGAGCGAGGAGCTTTGTTATAAGCTTTTTGGTCTGCAATAAAACGTCTGATCCAAAAGTATACATTTGAACGAACACAGTTGTGGTCCAGCTGTGCCGTTCAGGATCATAGCAGAGCATTAGATAGGACATTTGCTTTTGCTCTAACCCCACGATCATCTTGCTTTAAGCTGTTGGTTTATTGAGTTTTATTTGAAAGCCATCTACACCTCAATCTCAGTCTACTCACTTCCTGCCACACTTCCCAGCCAGGGTTAAACTGCAAACCCGGCCATGATTTTATTCATTCATTTCTGCTGTAACCACATCCTCAGTGTCCAATCCATCACTCGCTCTTTGGATCTTTTCCGCCCTCTGACCTTTTCTCAGTCGACTGGTGATTTTGACATGGCCGTGCCACTGTCTCCCCCAATGAGAGCCGGTCTTTGAAAGAAGCAAACGTAGTCTCCACAGCGACAAAGACCAGACATGCCAAAGAGGCCACCGAGGAATGCCAATGTGTTTTTCCCAACAAGAAGTGAAACCTATTTTCCCCCAAAGAGTGAAAGCTGTGGTATTTTCCCAGTTTCATAATTAATGATAGGACATATAGAGAGTGTAAGGTGTGAGCATTAAGCCTTTTCTATACTGTGTTTGAAGCTGTGTTCAGATCCTGGAGTGCTTAGATGGACACTATCTGGGACAAGACTGACTATGAATAAAGATAATAGAAAAGAATGAGAAAGTAAAGATACCATCTGTTTTGTTCAGGGAGTAAAAAAAACAGGAGTGCATCTTAAGTTAACGGGTAAAGGAGGCCTGAGGATGTTTTTGGGATTAAAACACTCTCACAAAGGTTGTCGATAATTTAATGCACTGGATTATAAAGGGACAGACATAAAAGGCTTCTAAGATTTGACGGCTGGATTTATAGGTTAGAAGACAGAGGTGCATTGATGCTAAGACATTTTTCAAATTTTACTATTCAGACACACTTTGCCTACAAATACTCAAGAGTATCAATGAACTACAGAGTTATCAAGAAACTATCTCACTTCATGCCAAAGGCAGAAACGTTCTCTTCTTTTTGACAAAAGAGAACCATTGATTGGCACTAAAGCTCCAACAGAGCTGAGTGATATGGATAACACCAAATGTACTTGATATGAAATAATTTATTCATTTATTCTGATTTCAGAAAATTAAACTGTATTCTACAAAAGCTAAGATTGCATCAAAATTATTCTGAAATGATGAACATGTGTGCATACACACACATGTTCATAAACACATGATCCACATTAAACACAGATTTAATTTCAGATATTTATCCACTTGCAGAAACATTCATTGGATTACAGTTGAATTAAAATCTGGAAACATTTTATATATTGTATAGAATTTAGTTGTTATGTATATAATAGATAGTGAAATATCGGCAAACATAAAAACACATTTAAAAAATGTCGATGTCTATTTTATTTCCAAATTTCTGTTGACATGTTTTTATAAAATATCTTGCTTTGAACAGAGTTTTCTTATTGGACACTACAAAATGACAACTTCAATGTTGAGTCATGTTTTTCTTTGAATAAAACAAAAAATACAGAAACGAATTGTTTAAATGATAAAAATCAAATACCGTGGCAAATTTTCACCAAGTAGAGTGAATACAGATTTGTGATGTATAGTGTGATATAGCATGTACAAATATTTCACAAACACACGTTAGCACGTTGTGTGAGCTGCTGCGACCGGAAAAGAACGTCCAACAGCATCAAGCCACCATGGATAGTACAGTCCAACAATCTGTGTACCACTGAACCATCACCTGCACTAATTATCTCTCTATATAACAGAATATACACACAGACCATTAAGCTGCAAATATGCTTAAAAAATACATTCTTGGGCGCTGGTAGTCCTATGGTTTGCGCGTCCCATTTAAGCAGGCTGTGGTCCTCCAAACAGGCGTCCTGGGTTTGAATCCGACCTGTGGCTCTCTCTCTCCCTGATTTCTGACTCTATCCCCTATCCTATCAATAAATAAAGGCACAAAAAGCCCCAAAAAATGTATTTACATTTTTACATTATATTTTTCTAAGTTCTATGTAGTCATCGGTATATATTTTAAGAGCAAAGTTACATTTTCAACTTGTATTTTTAAGTTAAATACACACTGTTTTATGTGTAAACAGTTTTGTTATACTGTAATCCTTCTCAGCTCTAATTTAATATTTATTTCAAGTTATTCTTTTATTGTACTTAATTAAGTTTGTGTTATTTTCACTTTGGCTTTGGCAATGTAATTGTATGTTTTCCATGCCAAAAAAGCCCTTTTGAAATGAACTGAACTGAAAGAAAGAGAGAGAGAGAGAGAGAGAGAGAGAGCGAGAGAGGGAGAGAGAGAGAGTGTGTTTATGTGTTTTTAAAGGGTTGGGAATATTCTGACAAAACGTGCGACCACAGATCAGAGGGACTGCTCACAACGAGGGTCTGTTCAGTGTCACATAGCAACACTGTGATGTTGTCATGACAACTGCAAAGTGATGCAAACACCTCCTGTCTTTACCTGCTGTGCTTCTCTCCAATACATTATTCTACATAGGTGTTCGGCCCAGAGCGACTGGTTTACACTTTCATAACCTAACCAGAAATGTCCATATCTTTAGAAGTAGCAGAAAATGGAGAGAGAGGTATTTTTGGAGTTTAACAAATAGACTAGAGCAAAGAAGATGTCATATCAAACCTTAATATTTTAAAAGCTAGAATCATACTTCCATCTGTATTCATACAGATGTCAGACACGGAGCAATAAACTAATGTGCCACAACAGTGAGAAGTCATGATGGCGTGAGTGACATGTTGTGAGCTGTTTCTCACATTTGTCAGATGAACGGTTTTAATTTCTCACACACTGGTGTAAAACAGTTTGGCTCCATCAGTGATGACTCTCTGACAAGCAGCCATTTGCAACAGGGACTAAACAATACTGCCAACCATGTTTTACATTTTCATGTCAGGGTAGATGTCACCCATCTGTCATACAGTTAACACCTTTTTTTAGACCTGTTTGTTTTCGTGGCAGGAAAAACTAATGGAACTAATTTGGGGCTAACACATCAAAATGCAAAGCTTTCTTATTTTTTATTCAGAATCCATAGCATATACAGTCTGTGTGGTTTATTAAGGAGGGGTGCCTCATGTCTGATTGAGCTGTGAGCTCAAGTTTTGGAAACATGAACACAAAGAGGAAATATTGCAGACAAAAGAACAAGTGTATAAATTATCCTAATTTGTTTAAATCTGAACTTTAAAAAAAATTTAAAAGCCAATTTTTTTTCAACAAAACTACTGTAAGGCTAGTGACTGTGTGTGGCTGCAGGTACAGTGTCTCTTTGAGTCAAAGCTAACAGCAGCATGCTACCAGTGAAGACATCCCTCATCCCAAATATGCCTCTGTACACCCACCGCAACCAAAACAGCATTGCCACCTTCAACATGCAAGCTCCAGGTCCCCAAAACTCATTTAGTCCCACTACACCTCGGGCTGTGTGCTCCAGCATCCCAGAGTCACCCCCCCCCCCCCACGCCGAAAGCTGAGTGTCATACAAATCAACATTTTTAACCAGATTGTTGCTCTAAAGAAAAAGTCAATTAAACAAAATAATGTTGCAGCAATGCCACATCTGATGGAAAGCAGATCGTTCCAGCCAAAGGTGAAATAACTTACCAAAGGTAGAGTCAAGGGACCAAACCAAAAAATATTGACCCTCTTGTCATGAATGTGCATATCTATTCCTGCAGTTGCTAAGATCTTGAAAAATAATATAATATAATAATAATAATATAATTTTATAATGATAAAATCTGAAAAATAACTTGTAGGTAGCTTTTGAGTGAACACCCCATTGAGTAGTTTCTTCCAGGGAATAATCAGAACTGATTAGACGTCCTGAGTTCAAGTCCTGGGACTGTATCCACTGTCCTGTCTCTAAATTAAAGGCATAAAAAGCCCCAGAATAAACTTGATTTACATTAAATTCATCTTACATTATATTTTCATTTGTCTTTCAGTAAAAAAAAAGTAGTACAAATGTCCAAATTTGGCAGAATTTAATCATTTACATTTCTGAGCCCATCACCTTCAGTGACGTTCAAAAATCAGATTTTACCCAACCTGAGACAACAGCGGAGGGTGACGGCCAGGTACAAGTATCCGCTTGGACTCTTAATTGTTCAACATCTGCTGCTAAAATAATATGTGGCCGGTCACTCACCACTGAGTTCACAGCACGTCCCACCTGTGCCAGACGGGCTCAAAAATAAGCCAAACCTCAAAGTTGTCTGCAGTGCGCTGTATGTAAAATGTGTGTGCTTATGTTCCTCCTGCTACTTCCAGATGTCCATAAATTTGACACCTTAGAGAAACAAAACAATGAATTGTCTGTCAGGCATCAGAGGACTCAGTCAGTCAGCCTTCACGAGGTGTCAAGTTCAGATGCAATCTCCAGAATCACATTAAAACAAAAACAGCCGTGCCGATGTGATGAAATGATACTACAGTATAATCAAACCGTGCATCTCTCATATTCCCATTGGCAATTTAAATAACAGAGGAAGGCTTTTCTACACCATTTAAAAAAAAAAATATTTAAAATATTTTCAAAAATTTTGAAGGATGCTAACTAAGCAAACAAGCAATAATTTCACATTAGTTATTTATTATTATAATGCTTTTTTTTGTGTGGGGCGAAGGCTTAGCCCCTCCCCTAGGAATTTTGTATAAAAAAAATAAATAAATAGAATTTTGACGTGAGTTATGACTGTTGATCTTCGTTGCTTGTTGACTTGATGGATTGGTTCGTGTACCTCAATATTGTGTGGGAAAACAGAAACGTATCGACGTAAACTAATTGACAGTTAGGTCAACTTGATGTTACAACAAGTGTCCCAGAATTTCCTCTAACAACAATAAGCTCATGTTAACCATAAACGAAGAAGAGTTGAGTCAGCTGAAACAATGACAGATGGCTGCTACTGTTTTGTTTACATCGTGATACCAAATGAGAGGAATATGCTTGTTACTGTTTCCATAGCAACAGATGAATCATCTTTACAGTCATAGGCCATATCTCTTTTTGTTCACTGCTAAAGCACTGAGTAAATGCACTCTCTGGTTGTGGTAACTTTTGGTTGTTGTTGTTGTTGTGTACTTTTGTGTAGCCTATTTATAGGTTGGAATTAATGATGCATTTCAGTTCTGTACATGGAATAAATTCATATGTTTTATTGTAGCCTAGATATATTAATTTAGCATTTTTTGTAGGCTACTTAAAAAAATCATTACAAGGTACATAACAGGTCTTTGTAATTGGCTGGTGAGCTCTTAAACATGGCTGTAGCCTACTTTAGATTCAAGAGGATTTCTTAATCAGCAAAAATAAATTAATGAATAATTCTTCAATTTCTTGACAGGCTGAGATACTGTTATTTTTTTGGGGGAAAAGGGGAATACCACATTCAATAAATCAGTCTCTGTGTTAAAGCCAAATAATTGAATGCGAAAATATTATGTTACAAAAGACCTGTTATACTTTGATGGCATTTGAATTTAAAACTTTTATGTGATTGAGGTAATTTGCATTAAACACATCAACATCCAGTAATGTAGAAGAGGAAGGGGGCGTAATTCAGAATTGCTGCTCATGAAAACACATTTGGCTTCCTTGGTTTGTAATGCATACACACGCACGGACATACATTTTGTTTTTTACACTTAATACTCCTAAAAAGCCGAATCATGGACAAGGACTGCAAATTATCCATAACTAGATGGATCATCAACCGATCCTATTGCATCGGTTGCACTTGAATTAGATGTAACAAAACCTACATGTATTGTCCGTGACAAATAAACTGATAAATAAAATAAATAAATCCAGGGACAGGGCAGCAGACTCACACAGCTCCCCTCTCATTCATTAGTATCAGATGGAAATATTAGCTCTGGGTCTCCAGACACATCTGTCTATTCTCTCTCTGCTGTCAGATCTCTCCTCTCACCATCTCCCTTTCTTCCTGTGTGTCTGTGTGAACAGAGCGATGCCTGTTCTGCACCATCTTTTACCGTCTGCCTCGGTTTTGTCAGTTTGCCCTCGCTGGCCCTCTCCCTTCCTTTGCGAAACATCCCGATTCATTGACCTGAAGCCTCTCTGTGACCTTGCAGACTGCGAGACTTGATGTCTCTTTCAACCTCCTCGCTAAAGCAAAGAATGGTGCTGCAGAAAAGTCCACTTGTGCTGAGATGTGAGCGGTATTTATCACAGTCTGGGAAAAGAGTTAAATTGACCATTTCATCGTTTGGTGTTTGGAGTGTTCTCACTCTCGCTTATGCGTTTACTTTCCTTGTGCTTTATGTTAATGCATGCATGCAGAAAGAAAACATTACAGCATTCGGGACCTTCACTGTTCTCTTTCAGCCAAATAAGCTCTTTGAGTCTCTCTCACCGCACATAACGAGCAGCCTGACCAAAAGCTGGTGTTTAATTCTCTTGAACGTGTCTGGCAAACCACTCCGCTTTCCTACACACACACACACACACACCGCAAAACCATTTACAAATTTAACCTTAAGCCAGCGGTGCTCATGCACTCAATCTTGGTAAGTAGCCTGAAGTTGTGGTTTCTCTGCGAAAGGAAAAAAACATTTGCAGCTCCTCGGCTCCCTAAACACAACTTTTATCGCAAAGCACACCTCGTAAAATTAACACCTCCTCAACTGACGCTGCAAACGTCCTCATTCAAACAAACCCAGTACACACACCAGAGGAATACAGCTAACACACACACACACACACACACACACACACACACACACACACACACTTTGCCACAGCTGTGCAGTTAAATGACCAAAGTGTTTGCATCTCTGCCTCTTCTCTACACAACCATTATTCTTGCCGTCCATTGAGTCCTGTGCATTCCTAAAGTTTGCTGAATGATGTGTACAGCAGGGTACAATGCAGGATGCACACAAACACACACAAATACAAGCACACACACATTCCAAAGGTTACTTCTTGCGCACAATAGATATGTTAAGGTCCTCTTCTACTGCAGCATTTTTTTTGCACACCGAGGTCAATAAAGGGCCAAACACTGATTTTACAATGACGCAATGCAAAGATGAATATAGGAACATTGGAAAGAAAGGGAGAAAGTGAAAAAATGTTTACCCTTTATTCATTTATGACCGTTCATTCACAAAAAGGGTGAGCAGTGCTTAAATCCTTTAGAGACAGGTTTGATAGTTTCATTTGCATAGGATATTATTTGTATTTTAAGGTGTATTCCTGATTATCATGCACACAGATCAGGTTAGACATTTGTTAAATCAAAATATTATAAACATATGTTGACTTAATATGAGAAAATGATTTAAACTTTATCTTCTTAAAGGATCAATGATTTGACAAATAATTGCACTTCTCAGTATATTTGAACAGCAGAAACTGCTTTCAATCCAAACACACACCCCAAATCCAAAGGTCTGAAATGGGCCAAAATATTTTTCTTTACACCGTTTTCATTTATTGCCTGAGGAAAAAAAAAACCTACATTTATAATTTCTTGGGTTCAACTTGTGAGTTCTTGATATTTTTCTGATTTTATAAAGAGAATTCTGAATAAAACTGAGTTCAAAATGAAAGCACCATTTAGCTAGTGAACCAATCGGACACTTTATCAGAGGAGTTCATTAAAAAAAAGTCCAGAAATCAGGCCGGAGAGACAAAGCTGCCCAGAGAAATCTGTGAGTGTGTTTGCACTGCAGTCTCTTCTCACCAAACTGATGCTTTGCCCCCATCACATACATCCGACAGTTTGGCTTCAGCTTTCTGCATACACACATGCACACAAAACACTTGAATGCATGTTTGCCTTCAGCACAGGCATTCTCTCACAGGACGGACATACAGCACACACTACACTAAAGCTCTCTAAGGTCCTGGCTGTAATAATCTAATATAAGAGATGCTGTAGCAGCAGCCTGGGAGTCAAATCTCTCTCAGTTAGGAGATGTTCTGCCTGCTTCTCTGCAGAATGATGACGTACAGCCATGAACCCCACAGCTGAAGGCCATATTTATGAAGCCTTTCAGATACACCAGCAGCTCAAAGATGATTGCAGTGACATCAAATATCCCCCCCCCCCAAAAAAAGTTTGACATTCACAGAATTTCTCTTTAATGGAATATAAAAGCATGTCTCTGCAGAAGCAACAGCAACATCTGTATTTCTTTAAAAATAGATATTAAACTATATATATTGATTGACATCTTGTAATTATCTATCTTGTTTATGAAATATTGATATTAAAGTGTTTTAATAAGAGCCTCTCTTTTAGTCTTTCTTCTATTCCTAATTCAAATTAATGGTTTAAAGAAACCATTCCATTTCAAAAGACAGCAAAACGTAAATACTTTGTTTTACTTTGTTACGCCTCTTTCTGAACATATTTTCAACAGATATTCCTTCTAAAGCATGGCTGCAATAAAAAAAACTTATGTTGACTCATTAGAAAATGTATTGGATAATTAAAGTGTTAACTAAACTCAGACTGTGCAAGCAATTCATTTAAGTTCTTTAGAACTTCTTAAGGTTCTTTAAAACGTTTGGGTAGATCCTGAAAATTCCACATTTTAGTAGATTAAAATTAAATGAATAATAAAATCCGGAAACACTTACTGACGTTGTGGAAGTACTTACAATTCATGAATGCAGTTCATTAAGGCAACAACAAACTTTCAAGACAGTTTTTTTTCAAGAAAACATGCATTTATGTCCTGTAATTAAAATGGTAACAGAGATTTCAATCAAATGAAAAATAAGCATTAATAAATAAGGTCAGTGCTTACCGTCGTGAGTGACTGGTTATAGGGGAAATAATCACTGCAGTCAGACAACTAGAAGAAAAAGCAGGCGGACAGACCACCACACGGAGGGAACCCTGGGATATGTGCTCATTAGAGACGCACACCTTGTAGACACAGCTTATATTTGCTGGAGGGTGGAGCCAGCCGGGTGGGTGGGAGACTGAGTGGAAGGGAGGGATGGAGACTAACTTGACTGAGAGTAAATATCACCTCTCGAAAAAAAGTTATTCCAAAATTTATAGTGGCAAAACATGTTCACATCCCCCTGCTGAGCGCCCACAGTGTATGACAATGATAAACAGGAATGTTTCCCTCATTACTGTAGTGATGTTCAGGGTCAGTGAGTGCTGTAAAAATCACAGCAGTTCATTATTCCTACGTTAGGAGCCAAGACACAGGAGCCGCTTGTTTCACCTGTCCTGGCACTCACCTGGGGAAAATAAATTATAGCACAGGCGTGGTTCAATACACACAGACGAACATCATAATCATGATTTGAAATTAAACATTTAAATCGCACTTTAATGTTCAGTAATCTATCATTTAAATAGATCTCCAAACAAAATAAGTAACATGATGTACTTACTGCGCGTGTAATGAGACTTTATTCTATTGAAATTCAACCTCAACTACCTCATTGAAACAAATCTAAGAAAGTAGAATACAACTTTATGCTGGTATTAAAAACACGTTTTAATTTTTTTAATCTAATATGATAAAAATGATATAAATGATATAAAAAAAACAATGAGGTTGTGATAAGGCTTTAAAAAGTGCACAACCTCCTATAGATCAAAGTAAGAAGCCAGTGTGAATGGACCGTAATCCTGGGGTTGTTTTGTTGGCCAGCAGGGGTCATCTCCACTTCTTGCAACAACAAAAAAAGAAGGTCTTGGCAAGTCAATAAGAACATGACTCTGATTGTCACTTAATTTATAAACTCAGTTTATAATCTGTGAATTTTTCTAGACTAGAGCGTTATCATGATGCCAGATTTAAAAACTTTATTATAGTTAAAATCAAACAATAACCATACCTGTAACGATACCATGACATGACGGCACTCAATATTGGGTAATTTTTTGATACTGTTAAACAAAAAAAGCAAGGAAAACCTTCGCACTGTCTCAATTGCACAAATTCAATACATTGGTAACATTTCAGTACAGAAATGGTATGCATGAGATTTAGACTGTTTTCTCTCTTTCAAGGTAGCTTTTGGTTAAAATATGACAGACAAACCACTTTAAAAAAAAAAAGGTTTAGCACTTTAAAATTGTTTCGATCATTAAAATAATGAAGAGATTTTTATCATTTTAAAACATATGGTATCGAAAAGTATTGAATTATCAAAAAATGTGAAAAAAAATCAGATACTGCAGTGCAACAATGCAGAATTTAATGTCTTTTAAATCTCCATAAACAGATACGTACATTCAAATGTAGCCAACAATCCTTTTGTTGACATTGTACCTTTTAATGCCGACCTTCTGTAACCTAAGTTAGTAGTCGACTGTAAAAAGCCAGAACTGACAAATAATATCTTGAACTGAGGCCGAAAAAAAAATCAGGTCCCAGAGGCTATATGTGTTTTATTTTTTTTGCCAAAATTAATATTTCAATCAATACAAGAGTAAACATGAATTACTTAGCATTTGTTTAACCCATCTACACTCCAACCCAACTTTCATAGTAATACACACCTGTAAGCAAGAGTCCTGCTGGAGGGCAAAAAAAATGTAATTTAATATAATTTAATAGCAGACAAAGGTGTAAAACACAAGGATGTACGACTTAAATGTAAACTATTATAATATTTCAGAGGTAAAACTAGCCTCTGTGTGTAAAATGATATCCAACATAGTATGAACTAGCAACGTAAAAGACATGAATGCATCTTTATTTCTAACTTTCAAAATACTGTCACACTACTTCTTAAGTCGATTTTAATAGTATAATAATATTTATTTTCTAGCTCTGGTTAAATTGATTTTTTAAAGGACTCCATCCATCACTGTGTTTTGTGCACTCAATTGTAAATAAACGATGTTAATGATTTTTGGGTTCAATAACATGAGCGTCATCTCCGCTCAGTGTTAGAGTAACATCTGACTTCGTCCACAAGCTGAAGGAAATACGACATCCTTGCTTTTACACCTGTCATAGCAGCAGTTTGAAATATTTAACCAGCATTAAACATGGCTGATGAGTACTTAGAGGAAGCCTTCAGTCACGGCTAAGGACTAAAAATACTCATTTTCTCAGAGGTTCTTTGTTAGGGTGTGACCGCAGACACTTTCCAGGGCAGGTTTGACACCTGTCTACAACAACCTGACGTGTCCAGTCACTATAAGCAACACATACACGTACAGCAATGACCGTCTATGACCCACTATACCTCCGTGATTCTGTTTGTTTTCTCTTTAATTTCCTTTGCGTCAATCGCTCTGCTCTTTGCTCTCGTGATTTTAGATACAGAACAGAGGCCTGCAGTGTGTCCAGTTCGAGGATGGCTTAATGTGTGTGCGTGTGTGTGTGTGTGAAGCATCTTGGGTGCGTGCGGTTCTAAAGTGACACAGTGGTGTTAAAGGGCGGATGTCCTGTTGCTTCTCCAACAGCTTAGTGCCAGCTTAGTCAGCTAAATGCTCTCAGCCCGCCTCTCGAACCGAGGGGCTGTCAGTCTTTTGTGATGATGTGATTATGTTCTTTGTGGTCCTTAAAGTTTGGTTTCTATGTCTATGAATCAGCATAGCTTGTAATTGTCCCCCAACCCGCCCACTCAAACACCAAACTCATATAGAGGTAATGAATGCAACACGCACACACACACAGGCACACACTTTGAGTTGCGGTGTGAAAGGTACACGATAGCCAGGGGGTAATGAGTTGTGTGTGTTTGCCCTCGTGCTTCAATTCTCTCCCTGTTCCATTAATGAAGCCTCAATGGGCCTCACAATTGCCTCTCACCAGCCGGCCTGCACCTGTTGTACTGTGTGCTGCTTTGCGTGAAAGTAGACCCGTTGCACGAGTCCTTAGCTTATCTCAACCTCTTTAGCGAGATGACCTCCAGAAAGCGGCCATTTCCAGTCCAATGATGAAATTAAAAAATACATCTGAATGAGTAATGTTAAATGAATGCCTGACTCTGTGTTTCCCAGAATGTATGCTACTGTTTTGGTTCAACCTCAATAAACAAAGTGGTGACATTTACTCTCCAACAGCTCCTATGAGTCACAGAAGAGCAGATGGCTGTTTAACTTTGTCACCACTGTAACTTTGCTAAATCTTTGCTCATGATGGATTCATCTACAAATCGTCTTTGCGGATAACTTTACAGCTGGAGCGGGATGTGTCTTGTCGCGGCAGCTGCCATGATAACCCGAAATGTTTTCATTGCCAAGGAAACACTGGATGCTACGTCAAAAGACTGCTGCATGAGGAAGCGGGAGCTGCTACTGAAAGCTGACGTAGTGTAGCTGTGTCCTGCTGTGATATGATACTTGGATACATCCTCAGGTCGGTTTCGCCCGTTTGTCTCGACTACTGTCAACACTGAGTTTGAGAGAACTCCAACGATTCCACGCTAGCCTCGACGCCATCATTTGTTATTATTTTGATTGAGAGCCCCCATGGCGAGCGGATTTTACATACTGTGCGTTTAAGTTTGCTGCTACCTTTATCTGAAACCAATGACAAAAAGAGCTGAAACTTAATGAGATGTTCTCATTGGATGGTTTAAGAGGATGTTCAATGACTTGGAGTCAGACACATGTGGCTGTAGATGTTGTTTTTGATGTATTTACAGTTATTTATTGATATTTGCTGTTTAAATGTGTTATTTTGTGTTATTTTGTGTCTTTTTAATGTTTTATAATTATGTATTTTTTTTTATCATATTTCTGTGTATGGCTGCTTTGTGTTGTTAACTGTGCTGCTGCCTGTGTTGGCCAGAACACTCTTGAAATTTTAATAAAGGTTAAACTAAAAAAATAAGTGAACATAGTTGTGTATAAACTTACCAAATGTATAAGATTATATTATCATATCTCATAGAAGTAACGTTGGATAGTTTTCCAGGGCCTGGGGATAAAAAGCATGTGTGAGACACATCATGTTCTTCATTGCTTTAAAGGGTATGATTCCTAACTAAGGGCGCACATAGAGAAGAAATATCTCAGAATTCACACGCGTGCATATTTTATATACACTTTCCCAAATACAAAATTGCCTGAGTATATATACTATAGAGTGTCTTTGTTTTCCCACCAGCTGGCACGTCGCCCCTGTGCCCCAAAGAAACTTTATGATGCGTATTATGCATGACATTGTCCAGAGCACCCGATGAGAGTTACACTAGGTATTTGTGTTTTTGCCTCAGTACTCCCTTGGAGCACCCAGACTCTGAATGAAAGCACTTACTTGGTCTTTTATAAATGTGGCTTATCAATAATCAAAACAAGTAGATGGCAGGCAGAGAGGCCTTTAGACAGAAGACACAGTTTGCATGTCAGTGTTTGGAAATGTTTTATTTGTGTTTTATTTGTAATTTACAGGGCAATCTGTGCCCAGTCCGTCATATCTCACTGTCGATCTCTTGTTCTTAATCTGCAACTTTCACAGACAATTTTCTATGACCTCCATTTTTCTTCTGGGATGTGAATGCACGCACATGGTCTTCAAATGTGTACAAGTACCCAGCAATTCACTGTATGTGCTTAAGTTTAGCATGGCAACTGTCAATGCATTTTTTTTTCAAACGTTTGCACAGCTGAGAGTTTACATTTTACAGTCATAAAGCCGAGAAAACTAGCCTATCGCCACAGTTACTAACTGTTAAGAATCCGTTTTTAACAGTTTAAGGGTTGCTATCCCGTAGTCTTGTCACATATTCAGATGACTTTATGGCATCTGAGTTTGTACAGCCTCCACATTCCTGACTCCTTCTCTCTTCACCATGAGGCAATCTTGGAATTTGCAGTGCAAACAGGAGTAAACATCCAAAAGTGTCCATGTCACTTTGTCAGTGGGGACAGAGCGCTGTGGAATTTAGACCTGCAAGAGAGCACCCACATAACCTAGTGATCTAATAAACATTCAATGTCATGAGCAGGAGTATGACTTGCTATAAAATCCCTAACTTATCACCTATTGATCTACCTGTTGTTGTAAAGCATCACAAAACCACATCATTATCTCAATAGATACTTGAAATATTCATGACCTTCTTGTCAGATTCTCATCCCTTCCTGAGATAATATTTACCTCCCCATGATGTCACCAATGGCATCCAGCTGCTTTGGGATTCTTTCAGCAGAAAGCAAGTAAATCAGGGTTATACCTACAATGCTTTTCAACAAGTGTGTGATCAGCTTCTGTCTTTTTAAAGAGTTTTACAATTTTGAACTTTTGCCTCAGTGCCCAGAACAGTGAACCTTGACCTTCCCTCTCTGAACCTGTAGGTCACGCTGAACAAACGCATGAACAATGGGGGACATAAACTCCAAACATCCAGACTACGTCAATGAAGCTTGCATATACCGTCCTCTGCATTAGTTTCACTCCCATTAATCCAGCCAGTGTAGTGGTTTACATCAAGGTGAAGAGGAAACTGACAAACCCAAAATTTGACTTTCCCTGTTTTCTGAGCTGCAGAGGAAAGGAACCATCCGGCTTATTATCAGTGCTCACTTAAGAAGTCAGAATCTGTGATGGTACAGTTGTGGGTTAGTGCATTCGGCATGGGTTACCATGCACATTTGTGAAGGCACCAAAACCAGCGTATTTCAGCATAACAATGCCAACCTCATTCTCGACACAACTGTTCAGTTTTAGTTCCCAAAACGCTAACAGAGTGTTGTTAATAGAAAATGTGATTAAACAGAGTTTTAAACATGACCCTGTCCAAACCTTTTTGTATGGTTCTGCTGGCATCAAATTCAAATGTGGTATGACATTTCCAAAAACAATGAAACTTATCAGCATTTTATATGTTGTCTTTGTGCAATGTTCAATTAAATATGGGCTTTAATTGTTTGCAAAACATCATATGCTGCAAAACATCATATTTTAGGATTATACACAACATCCCAACTTTACTGAATTTTAGTGATTCTAAATTATAAGTCACTATGATTGATTGTAAAATACATTATATTATCTATGGGCTACGTAGCTGACCGGCTAAAATTCTACAATTCACTTAGCAGACGCTTTTATCCAAAGCGACGTTCATCAGAGAGTAAGAACAACACAAGCAAGGATCTAGAAAAAAGGGAACAATGTCAGTAAGAGCAAACGATCAGCTTTGAGTCTGATTGGACACACAGGTGCTGACAGGAAGTGACCAGAGGCAAAGCACAACATTGAGGGCAGTTCTTGAGAGCTCTAATCAGAATAGAAACCATCTTATAAGTCGTCGTTATCAAACAAAAACCATCGTCACAACCACCATCATCATCAATAATATGGAGACCATCATCATTAAGTTAGTAGGTATTCATGAAAGAGCTGGGTCTTTAGCTTTTTCTTAAAGGTGCAGAGGGACTCTGCAGATCCAATGGAGTTTGGAAGTTCATTCCACCAGATAAAAGATTGATTGAAGGTCTCCGGTTGCTTTGAAAGTATTCAGCCCGCTACATCATCATCTCATCATCATCTTCATCAGGTCATGATGGTCATACTGTCCCAGCCTTCAACCCACACCTGCTACGCTCAGGGTGGGTACTTTTCATTTCTTGCCCCCTTGCTTGGGTCTGGCAATAAATCACTGGCTTTAAGAGTCCCCTGTGTCACTTCAAAAATGCCCCTCTCAACACCAGCAAGAGCCAGAGGTTTGTTATTCAGTTTTTTAAGAAAACAACCTTGTTTCTAGCGCAGTGGGGCTCCCATGACTTGTACCACCATCCCCCCCTCCCTCTCTCAGTCTCTCTCAGACCTCCACCCCATGAAACAAAATGCACACTGTGGGGTTTGAGAAGTGAAGCATTCCAATGAGTTCAAAATCCCATAACCTCACTTTATCTAAAAAAGAATCAGCCATCTGTCACATGTGTAGTGCTTGAATTTACTGTAGAATTTGAGTTAATGACTACAAAAACTATTTGATCACATACTTTGCTAATTCTTTCCCAAAGCTGAGTTAAAAGTATCCCAAACCAGAGGCCCCAATAGCTAAGGCCCATCCGCAATGAACTGACACTTTTACCCCAAACACCCAAGTCTCCATTCAGTCCACCCAGCGAATTTGGCTAATGGTACAAAACACAAAAACACTTGCTACAATCATTTATTCATCCCACTGTACAGGTATCTGGGCCTCTACGTGAGTAGTGGGCTTATTTAGCTTTGTGAGTTTGCTGTGAACATACATGCGGTCCACACACTCCCCCGCTCACAGCTGGCCTTGCACTGAGACAAGTCTTCACATAGGAGTGTTTCAGCAAAGCCCCCCATACTATGCACAAAGATGTATGCACAAAAACGTGCAGTGTATCTTTTCCATAGTCTCCTCACGCCACATGTTAAATAAAACTTACATACACTGCAGCCGGCCCACAACCCTTTGCCTTAATCAACAGGCTGTAACATTCCAGTTTCTCACCCGGGGCTGTCGGACGATGACATCACTCCACCAAGAAAGACGGCCACACCGTTTACAAGGTATGAGGTGTTTTGAAGGGCCGAGATCATTTCCTACGGCCCTGCAAAGGGCTCACACAAAATCAGCAGTTTCTCCAAAAGACATATTTAAACACGATTTTTCAACTTTGTCAGATGTTCTTGAAGGAGGGAGAGGGGAGTGAGTACATGGGACTTTTGAAATAAGGGGGCATGACTGTTGATTAGCCTAGCTTAGCATTAAGACAAGAGGAAAAGATGACAAGTCAATACATCGCTCGCTTCAAAGTCATAAAATATAGTTTTGAAATCTAAAAAATGACGTATTAGCCCCTTGTACCTTAATGGTTTTAACAGTAATCCTTGAAGGGAGAACACAAATAAATAAAATAAAATATAAGTGCAAATTTGTGATTGGTAAGAGACGCTCCCAAATCCAAGAATTATGCTGTTTTGAGTTATAGCTTGTGGTAGGGTTGGCTGTATTTTTAAAAAAATTATCTTTAATGCTTACGCAAATAATAATACTGCTTAAGAATTGTAGGCGCAGTATATGTACTTTATTATACACTTTGCCCCGTGCCTTCAGTCTTTATACTAAGCTTGGCCAAAACCTTCCAATTCCAGATCCAACCTTCTGCTGTAATTCCTGTTATCAGAGCTATTGTAGTTAACAGTTTTTGATCTTTCTTGTTACACCAGAGTTATCCAATTTCACTAACATGATGACTGAAAGACCCTCTTCTTTCTGAAATTCAGAACTTTCACCAAAGAAGGCGTTGGAGGTAATTAAATGCAGGTTAAAAGGATGCAGTGCAATATAAACCATAAATATACTTTTCTTTACCCTGCCATCATCAACTCTGCAGTCCAACAACTTGTAAATATGTGACAATTATCAACACATTTATCTCCCTCAGTTGACATTTTTTAAAGAAAAAGACAGAATGACTTTCTCCCTAGATGAGAAAAATTGTACACATTGCCAATTCCAAATGTTGAACTCTTGCTTTAGTAACGTCTGGCTATTTTTAACTCCCATACATGGGATTTGCTTTCGGAGGCAGTTTTTATGGGAATGTAAAGTTACACCTGCAGGATAATCCAAAACACCCTAGTCACACATATGTACTGAGCCCCCCATACTCCCCCATCACACTGTGGTACTACTGCCTGTTCCTATACATCCACAAGTTGGCAAACAGACAGAATTGTATAAGTAATATACTCTCAGACATGTCTGAGGGAGACAGACAGTCTGTAGATTCTTGTCATGTTTGATTTATGTTTGGTCAGATTTTTGTGCGTGGGAGAACAAGTAAGTGATGGATATATTTATAGTTATAGAGGAGGGATGAAGTGGTACAGTACAAGGTCATATACGGAAAGAGAAGTGAACGTTTGTTTCTGGCTGGTTCTGTTTTTCTCCTCGTTTTTATTCCCGATTTTTTTCTAATCTACAGTGCTTCTCCTTTGCAGTATGTGTTTGTAATTGTCTCTCTGATTGTTGTCCTGCTCTGTCAAATACAAATTAAGTCGCTCTTTTGTTTGTCTTTTTAAATCTGAAAAATGCAAACACTGGAAATTAAAATGG
Source organism: Labrus bergylta (assembly GCF_963930695.1). Lineage (NCBI taxonomy): Eukaryota > Metazoa > Chordata > Actinopteri > Labriformes > Labridae > Labrus > Labrus bergylta. The sequence goes on along the minus strand of NC_089207.1, from coordinate 4,393,296 downwards.
TATTAGTCATGTTCAGCACTCTCAAGAACTCTGTAATGTTACAGAAGTTAAAGACTAATGTCATCCCATGGTTTTTAAAAAAATAACAAAGGTATCAGTTTCATTGCCTTAAATGCGCAGCTTTCCTTGTCTTTAGGATAGTGGTCTCAGCAGCATACTATTCTAATAATATTTTTAATAAGAACTTTATTGGTTTATATTGGGGCCAGGAAGGTCACAGACCAAGGCATTCCTCTCAAAACATTACAGGATGTCACTCAGCCAATGAAATTATGCCTCGGACCAGGCACTGCGATTAAACACTGCCTGTGAGAGGAACACACGGATAAATCAGCAGAGAAGTCTCAGAAACACAGAAGCTGAGAAACTAGGTGACATCCACCGCAAGCAGCTTTAAAAATAAATAAAACAAAGACACAAGAAGCTTCTGTTGTTCACGCTTTTATTATGAAAGAGTCATATTAGGAAATTTGTTGTTTTCAGCAGAAGCTTAACACATTTCAGAAACAAAATGTAAAACCTCACAGATTCAGTTAGAGGCTACAACGTGGTTTGAACTGAGCTGTCCTCACAGGGAAAATGGATTGGGTAATGGCAGACATGGGAGTAAGTCACACATGTACAAGTGACAAGCAAGTGTCAAGTCTCAACCTTCAAGTCTCAAGCAAGTCGCAAGTCACTGCGGTGAGAACCAAGCAGGTCAAGTCAAGTCATTGCTCAGGTCAAGCAAGTCGGCGGCCATTACGGTAATGGTGTAGTGGTGTAAAACCACCTACCTTCTCTGGTCAAAACAAAAATCAAACCATTCTGCACTTGAATCTAAACTTAGAAGTAGGGCCCGACCGATATGAGATTTTTGGGTCCGATATCGTTATTAAGTAGAGAAAAAATCTGATACCGATATATTGTCCGATACCTTTCTTAGATCTATCTTCGATCTGTAGAGACAGATTAATATAGACACATTTCTTGTGTTGATCCCTCATATGAAGATTAAACACTTGTGGAAATGATATATGATGAAGAAAAGATGGATACTCAACAGGAAAGTAACTGCACATGTACAGTACGTGCATCACAGCTGGCCACTCTGGAGGGTGATGATGATTGTTGTAATCCATATAGCAAACTGCTGATTAAAGAGAACTTCTAGTTTAATGCAATGATACTCAAATGAAATGCTTTTTGACTGGTGAATAAATCCAGTAATATTGGCACATATCTGCACCAAAAGTAGCCGATACCGATAGTCACTTGATATGCTGATATCGACCAATATTATTGGCTGGACGATTAATCGTTTAATCTACTTAGAAGGAGGACATACTTGCTGCTGCGAAGAAACCAGCACTTTAACCTAGCATTTTACCTTAATGTCTAATCGACCATTTTATGATTTAATTCAGTAGATATCTTACATATTGGACCTTTAAAATATTTGGGGCCAGCGTATTGAAAATGGATTATGGAAGTCGGGACCACAATACATCCCTAAATCGATATTTTGTCCCACCCCTGGTATGTCAGTTCCCTTAACTGTTCTGTAGTTTTCTTTCTTGTAGCTGGATTAACAGAGGTGCTCCTTCTCCAGTCAGATGGCATTAAACCATTGACGTGCTGTTATACTTTTTTGTTTGGTTTTATAATTCAATTTTCACGTCATTTGCTTTGTAACTGTGGATGAGAGAAGATTAAGTCCACTATCATGTTGTCTTCTCAGTATGAAGCTACAGCCATCAACCAGTTTTCCTGACACAGCATAAACACTGAAAAAACAACTGAACCGAAACACTCTTCATCTCCTTCCTTAAACAGCCAACCAACCGGGTTCATCCAACTATAAAACACTTCGCTAGTAAGAGATTTTTTTGAGATTTATCAAACTTCCACAAAAATCTCCCACTGTAATTTCATAGTCTGTAGTTTAACCTGTTGTCCTGTTGCGTGATATTAATTGTAGGCATAATGGTGTCAGTTCCATCCCAGGATACAAACCTTTCTTTTAATGTTATTCTTCTACAAAAAGATAGAGCTATAGCCCCCATTGGGTGAAAAGGAGTAATGTATTAGGCCATAAACACAGGTGTCCGCTGAAAGGCATTGTGGGTAGGGTATTCTGCAGTGAGGTGTTAGTATGTATGGAATGCTCATAGGACTCAGTGTTGACCCGGGACAAACAGATAGCATGCTGGGATACAGCACATGGGGACAAGACAGCTCCGGCCTTTTTAAGAGTGCCATGTGGGAGTCAGTGACAAAGTAAAGCAAGTAATAATTCACTTTTGTCATTTGTAACACCAAAAGGAGAGAAACTCTGACAGTGATAGATTCATGGAAACTAATACGTACATGTATGAAAGTAAACTTAGTGTGAATCTGCTGTATCAGTCCTTAAATTGATGCCTGGTTGAAAACAACAACTAATAACCCAATTTAAATGATAGATCCAGATTAATAAAAGTTATGCTTTTTCCCTTAAAGGCTTGATATGCAATTTTTCACACTACAGAAATCAAGTATATCCTCTGAAAATAACTCTGTGAGTCATGACTGTCTACAATGGGTGTAACACCCGAGTCCCACTGTCTGTGATGTTTTCAGAGTTTTCAGAGTCCTATCTTCACTTTGTTTACATCGCCCGGACAGCGGCTGACTCCTCCCCTCACGTATAAAAGTTGTTTAATTGAGGGACTAGAGAAAAGAAGAATAACATACTGTACTCACTGCTTAACTGTGTTTCTAGATCACGCTCATTTCAGGTAAATTTACATGCAGTGTGAAGATACCAGCATGATAAAGATCGCTAGCATCAGCATGCTAACACAACAATGCAGCGCGAGTTGTTTTGGTTTAATGCTGGTGCTCAAGGGCGACATCTGCTGGATCAAAAAATCGCATATAAAGCCTTTAAAACAAGAATTATTCCTCTGACTTGACTGATTGACTTACTCTTCTATCTACAGAGCCAGAAGCTACAGATTTCCATCTTCTGACAATACAACCAAACGGCACACAAAAAGAATAAACAAACAAGACAGAATTTACAGTCTTCAAAAAAACCAACTGCCAATCATGGTTTCTGTCAACTAGTGCCCTTACACAAGTGCACTATTTAATGTTCGCCTTGTGACTGAAAACACATTGAAATAATCAGTATAATGGTTATAAATGTTGGCACTCCTGGTAGCAGGGCAGAGCAGTTACAGTCCCAAATGGCCCATACATTAAGGCACACTACTCTGTTATTCCACCGTACACGCACTGTTGCCGTCGTTAAATGTCAAACTGAGGGCTCTGACATGGCAGGCGAGCGTGCCAGGTGTAATGCGCCTGACACAAATGCAGCTCCAAAATGTGCACCCAACACTGTGACATGGAACAGTCGCGGTGTGTATTCACTAATTTGTTTGCTTATATTTGACACGCGCAAACTTAACGTCTGCATTTATTTTGTGACACGGGTCTTACATCAGAGTTCCTAAAAAAAAAAACTGAAGGCAATGATGTCACATGAGTTTCAAGTCGACAAAGTAAAGCTCTGAACATCCCAATACAATGCATCACTTATCTTTGTGGTGATCAAAAATATGAATTAAGCCGTGCAATGAGTCATGAATTTGTCACCGGTATTTTGTGCTCAATGTAGTGGAAGCGACTTGTGAAGCAAGTGGTCGATATTCACCTACAGTTACCCCAACAGTTAGCGTGAATGTTGTATAGCGTATAGAAATCAGAGAGAGAGAGAGTTGGGAAAGGGGCAACAGGTGGGATTCAAACCTTGGTCGCGTACTTCAAGAACAACAGCCTCAATATTAAATGAGTACCAAAAAATAATGCTCCAAAACAAGGAAATCAAGGAGAAAGCAGTCAGCCCCTGTTAGTATTTGTTTGAGTACAGAACAGACGAAAATGTGGATGTAACAGTAAACTGCCAGAGAAAAAACATGTGTAAAAGTCTAAATAACTGCTGATGACATAAAAAGTAGGTAGCATCCATAATACCTATAGCAATTAATCTTGAGTATTAAAAAAAACCCAAAAGAAGAGATTACAGAAGAAACAAACCCAGCCTGACTGTTCCCATGTTGAGGCCAACACTTGTTCTGTCTAGTTTTTTAGCATCTGTAAAGAGTTGTTACCATCCTTTTCTTACTTTGAGTTTAAGCACACCACCAAAACCAAACTTTCTGTACAGCCTGACTCGGCCTCTTAAAGAGCAGTGCAAACAGAAAACCCACAATATTCATCCAGAGGTGAACCACATTATGGCATAGTCACAGAAACATTCAAGTATCCGTATTGTCTTCACCACAGAAACGGATCATAGATTCAGACTGACAACATGGAGCCGCAATTATTTTCTACCGACTCCGACCGGACACATATGGATGCACTAATCCATGTATTAGCCTTACATGCTAAACTCACACAACAAAGTGTAATAGTTGAGCTTTTGTGTAGCAACACAGATGCATACTCAGACCACACACACACACTAAAAAAATATAAAAATGCAAGTTCCATATACAGTATAGGAAGTTGAGTCAGACCAGCGAGACCTCCTACACGTTGACCTTCAAACCTCAGAAAAGAGCCGATATAGCAGTTTATTTACTCTGTCTTGAAGGATGAAACACCCATAAAAAGATCTTCTCACCTATTAAAATCTGGTACCAGAACTAATAACACAACCATTTTCCCTTTACCAATGTATTCCATTCTCCTGCTGAAGCTAGTTAAAATGTACAGCATTGAAGGTTAGACCAGAATATCTTAAATGAATGAAAGTTTGGGCTGGGTGCCAGGGAGATGAAACCGTGTATTGTGTGTTTGAATAATGAATGAATTGGGTTGGGAAATGTTTACATGAGAGCTCATGCAGAATGAAAAAGAAAATACACAGCACCTGGACAAGGAATGTGTCCAGAAAGCCAAGAGTGGATCCTGGGCAATCCGAGTGAACCAGCCGTGCAGGTCCAAGTATCTCAGCAGCTCTAGGCCTTGAACCAAAACTAGATATTTCACAACACTTAGAAATATTAAAAAGAAAAAAAAAAAAAAAAAACCCACATGTTTAGAAAATCTGCTCCACTTTTCAAAGCTTCCAACTCAAATCCTGTCCCCAATCCAAACCTTAAACCACAGCTTGTAAAACTCTAACATTAAAATCCCTGGATCGTATACTGTGGATCGATGGGTTATGCTAGACTAAGAGACCAGAAAACCAGAAGCACATGGACAATGTAATGCAATCCACTGTAACGACAACAAAATCTACAACCTCAAAGTTATGTGAATGGACTGCTCAGATATTGAATGTTTGACAAAACATTAATTCCTTGTCTTATTTTTTTTCTGGCCACTCAAAAATAATTTCTCAACAAACTATAACAAACTAACTGATGACAATACTACATGATCTATACTACAGCACTGTTAACTCAATGCTGCTCAGTGCTCAATTTTGACTGTTTTCTGAGTGCTATTATTTTGCTATTTCGTGTGCATTAGATATAAATGGTCAAATTTAGGGCTGAAAATCAAAATGAATTTAATTCTTGATTATTATTCGATCAATCAAATATCAGTTGGTTGAAATGAGAGATGAGATAAATGACAGTATTTTGGGTATAGCGAGTGGCTCTCTCTCCGGTTTCTGCCTCTATCCACTGTCCTATCAAACAAAGGCAAAAAGCCCAAATTAAATCTTGGGAAAAAAAAGAAATTAAACTATTTTAAAATGAAAAGCCACATTCTGAAATAGCTAATTTTAACAGTCTAGAAATATAGACGAGAGATAATGACTAACAGAGGGATTTTCTATCACTGTAGGCGACATCTCCAAACTAAAAACAGTTAGTGAGGATACATCCAGTTAATTCAACAACTTACAAAGTCATTGTTACTATTAATAGGTGGTAAGATCTCTCAGCATTAACTTAAATGTGTCACTATTGTTGATTTAGCTGCTGAGTTGTGTATTTGTGTCCTGTTGTGACTCTGAACAAAACATACTTTGGTATTTCTCTACTGAAAATGCTCCTGTGTTTATGACCTTCACCTGAGCTGACGATCAAAGGTCAGAAAAACTATTGAAGAGAGAGAAAGGGAAAATGACCGACAGAGGAATAGGAAAAGAGATTCTGTATTACCAAAAGACTGATCATTTGATAAAAAAGTATTAATCATCTCCACTAACTTTCTGAGGATGTGAATCATCATTAGTCTAAAAATGTCTACATATTGTTTATTCAAAGAATGGTGATTTTTTACCTTTTTTGTGTACCGGTTTTAACAGAACCATCAAAAGTGCATTCATTTTCATACTATAAAGCATTCTTTGTCTTTTTCTAGGTGTTTGTGCATTCATGTAATGTTGAATGAGCTCTCTGTGCTGAAGTTTATTAGTGTGTATTCCCAGTGAGGCAAATTGACACCCATCATTTACAGTCAGGGTCTGCTGCTGCTGATTTAGTCTTCTTATTAAAAAGTGCTTCTTCCCAGAGTTCCCATTGAAATCTAAAGACGATTCTTTAAGTTAAAAGCCATCTGTGCACAGGGGTCTGATTTCTGCTGATGGTATGTCTTCCATAAAGTGTCTATTTGTGTGAGACGCTTTGTAGGAAGGGGGAGTGTGTGATGTGTGTACATATGTCCACTGTCCCACTGGAGGGTGCTGTGGTGTGAGCACACACTGTTGTTAATACAACAGTGGACCACCAGCCATGATCTCCCATAAGGATACAGACAGGAAGCGGAGGCTGACTCATCACATACAGACTTGTTTATTTAAAGGGAACAAAAAATACGGAACAAACCGGGTGCTCGAAAAACCACATCTCCTTCCTCATTTTTAAAAACCACGGACAACCGCAGACCCTTAGATACCTAAACTGAACCGTTCCTCTGCCTGACTGCAGTGATGATAGATGGAGGATGACACATCTCTCCTATGTGCTCATGTATACACTCAGACTCATGCACACAAACAAAAGACACATGTATGGAAAACACTAGTGGAATGAGGAACACACAGAGCTCCTTTTGTGTGTAGAAACCAGGGCTGCTGTTGAACATTAATGTCAAAAATAGTCTTTAATACATGACCTTTATGGACTTATCAAAAAATGTTGGGACTTGCGATCGGCTGGCGCTCAGTGGTAGAATCGGTCGTCCCTCAATCGGAAGGCCGAGGGGTTTGATCCCCAGCTGAAGTCTGATGTTGAAATGTCCTTGGGAAAGATGGGAAAGACACTGAACGTCACATTGGTTTGAATTGGTGAACGTTACATTCAGCGTAAAAAGTGAAGACTAGAAAAAGGCTGCAAGCTCAAGTCTATTTACCATTTATCAATGACACGTTGATAAGAGTTCAAAAATGTGATCTTGATATTATATATCAATATATATATGTGATATTATATATTGTTAATTGTAATATTATATAATGTTATATATACTTTAGGATTGGTTGATTAATCACTTTAAGGGTTTCATTTCAAAAGTAAGGAAAGTGAAATAGATAACTTTGGACAATGGAAATAAACTCTACAAGATAAACAATGAAAGAACAAAAAACACTAAACCTTTACAAACAATCTTAACTGCAAATTCTCACAGACAACACAAACTACTCCTTGTCTTCTACTCATAAATGTAAGAACAGAAATCTCAATTCTTAGTCAACCACGTGTCGGCAGCAGAGAAATTAACTTACAGAACAGTTTAAACAAGGTGTCATTGTCTTTATACTGCATTAAAATCATCACTAAGAAAATGTTCAATCTGGAAGTGAGATTTTTAGATGTTTGGTTTGTGACACTTTTTAGCTGCAAACGAACACTGTACCGAGATAAATGTAGATTAAGGTTTCTTATTTCCCAGGGATAAGAACTAAGAAAGTATACTGACACAGTGTATGTCATACTGGAAAGAAAAGAACACCCACTGACTGATTTTCACTTATCTGCTCTCTTTACTGACCCCTAGTGGAGATAATAAAAAGTGCACAATAAACCATTTTCACAATAATTAATAACATGTCTCCCTTTTCACTGATTTTGATAAAAAACTGTATGTCCAGATCTTTAAGGTTGTTCATTTTGACTCATCATGAAGGTCTGGTGTAAACCAATAAGAAGCCATGTGTTCAGACACACTCAGGTTGGAGTCGCCATGGAAACTCCTGACCCCGTCGCCACCGTCAGCACCTTGGTTGAATTCTTTAAAGTCCAGCCCTCGTTTTACAACTGAGTGTGTTAGAATACCAATCAAGTTTCCCCCCGCATCTGTTGACCTTCTCAAGCTGACCGGTCAAGAACAGTTACGTGCTCAGACTTCAAACGTTTGGAGGAAATTCCATTACTTTCCCTCAACAACAGATCGATATCTTCCATTACCTTGAGTCCTTTGGTCTTTGCTGTATGTCCTTCACAGATTGTCCTCATGTGTCCATGTCTATGCTCATGAGGCAACTTAAGTCGAAATATGTCATTGATTATTTTTAAAACCTTTAATGACCCCTGTCTTTATTTTATGCACAGCATCTTTCTTATATTAACAGGGCTTGTTTTAAAGCGTTATCTGTTCAACCAACTGCAAGCAATCACTTTGTGGTAGAATTTCCTGCACACAATAAAAGAGCAACTTGTGCTTCCACAGAAACGTCATGGAGAAGTTCACATGCAGGCTCTAAAGAGGACAGGAGGGAGGAAGGGAGGAAGGGAAAGAGACTCAGTAGTGGGTAGAGGGGCGGTTCAATACATTCCATGACTGTTAATTAGACTGTTATTTTCATTAATTAAACACACGTGTGTTTGTTTCATATTTTAGGGTACATGCAGGGGCGCCACCCAGACCTCCAGGCCCCATGTAAAGGTCTCACATTGGGCCCCACCACCACTGCCCAAACTAACCTCTGGAGAATTTCTCTAACCACACCTCCATCACACAAATGACCCATTCAAACTTTAAACAACCATGCTTTGTTTCACACCCTGAAAATGGGAGATAAATAATCACTGTAACATTTCCTCATAGTTTAAAAATAATTTAAACTTTTTTTAGTTTAAAAATAATTTAAACTTTTTGATATATGCACCTTTCAGACATTTGAAATACTGATGCTGTCTGGGTGTTACTTTTTTGCCAAAAACTAAGAAAATTGTTGAAATCGTTATAAGCACACTGTGAATTAGTCTCTCATAGTTATAGCCTACGTATATTAATTAATATGAATAAAAATAATTCATGTTGTAATATTTTTTAGGGTCCCTGTCAGTCATGGGCCCATAGAATCTTCCGAACTTTCCTCCCAGCTAATGTCGACCCTGGGTACATGCATACTTTTCATAGTGGAAACACAACTTGACTCTCTGCTGCTGATGTTGAGCAGTGCAGGAAGAGGAAGAGATCATCTTCAGGAGAAGTTAACATTTTTGCCTTTAAACCATAAACTGAATAACACTTGAATGTCTTCATGAATGTATATATATTTTTTTTTTTTCTCCGTCTTTAACCATATTTGTTGTATGAATATAGTAAAAGTATTCAGAGGGAATCAGTTGCAATGTTTTTGCATAATGAAAACAATTGGACACCTCGATGTTGCCAATTATACTCTTTCAATTTACAGTTCTTTACGGTACAGCTTTATGAACTCTAATGGATTGCTATTAATGTCCACTCTATAACAGAAACAGTACAGTAATTACACTAATACAGTGTTCTATGCATGCTGTCTATTCAGGGCCAGAAACGTATAAGAATTAACTTTACAGCCATAGTCTCTATTGGAATCTTGTTAAATTCTAATGTATTTTTTTAAGTCATATTTTTGGGCCTTTTCCCTTCATTTGATAGGACAGCTGAAGAGAGACAGGAAATATGTGGAGGAGAGAGCGGGGGATGACATGCAGCAAAGGGCAGAGGTCAGATTTGTACCCACGGACGCTGCAATCAGGACTGTGGCCTCCGTAAACGGGGCGCGCAACATAAATTGCTCGGCTATACGACTCTCCAACTAATGTATGTTTTTACAACTGTTTTATTTACTGTATGTTCGGTTGATTCCACTCTTCCTTGTCAGCTACATTGTTTTTGTTCATGTAAAGTAGCTTTTACAACACCTCAGTTTTCCCTTAGGCATCACCACAGTAATCAAGGCTCTTCCCTACACCTTAGGGACACCTTATTACTCCATAGGTTTTGTGCTGTTGTGTGCTAAAAGCTTGGTTGGGAGAAGTGTTCCTGTGTTGGTTTACTAAGCTAAATGTTGTGTAGACCTGGTTCAAGCAGGTACAGACATGATCCAGGCATGCAATGACTAACACTCACTAACTGTCTGTTTTCCCCCTCAAGGGCTTTGCAAAGACCGTATCAAATCCTCCAACATGGGAAATGAAGAAAAGATTTATTGATACTCAATTAACTGTTAAATCATGGACAAAGACACTTGCAAGAAACAAAAAAAGAGTTGCCCTGAGTACAGCCGCAACATGGACTGTGTACAGAATTCACATATAAAAGTGAAGGCGTATAAAAGAAGAAGTGTGAGACAATGAGAGAGTTGCAGATCTGTGTTGTAAAAACTGAAGTGCTCCTGCAATATTAAAAGATATTGACCAGTTGTAGTCATCTTGTTATATTACTTTTTGACCACTGAGTGGCACAGTCTGGTTTGGCAGATGTCAGTGGCCTGAAAAAAAACCTTTCTTAGAAAATACACAGCTTTCCAGCAGAGGTCCTCACTGCAGCAGAGTCTTACTGTCTGCATAAAGTAAAAAGGGAGTTTAACATCACTCTTTAGTCAGAATAATGAAATCTCTTGTTGAGTTCTCAAACACAAGACAACACTATGAATTAATATTATCTCAAAATAGAGTAGATGTGACCAGTACTAGTGACACAAGAGTAAAGAGGATGACTCATGTCTGAAGAAATGATGAGTTCTGATCATATCTGTTATAACAAGTTGCATTAATTGAGTCATTAACGATGTAATCCACAGTAGATTAAATACAGCACAGTGGAGAGAAACTGTGGACAAAATCTTTTGATTTTTTTTTTTTGTGAGGTTGGATATTTGCTGAATAAAGTGCAAAATAAACTTTACATGTGGTCAGGGAACATTTCAGATTAATAGGACTTTGTTTTAACAGTAATATGCAAGTACATCTCTTTGATATCTAAGACTTTTCCTAGTTTTCTAATTTTTTTTATTATTGCCATATGAGAAAAACTGCATCATACTTCTTTGTGTGACCCCTACTTTAAAATGTGGTTCATTTTGTTTTAGTTTTGGATGAATGAAAAGCGATTGATTTTGTTGCTTACACATACAACATTTGGGTTCTGTGGGATCCCAAACAATAAAAAAATGAAAGCCATTATCAAGAAAGTAAATTGTAGTGATGGCTAAGATTGGAGAATGCCGCACAGAGACTACATGGTCCTGTACCTGCGACTTGTTCTTTTCAAAATAAAATAAAAAAAATGCTCTTAACAGGAAGTATTTTTCAGAGTGGAAAATTCTCTTCTCATAACCCTAAATGTGGGAAACACAACACGACGAGGCTGCTGATGACTCCTAAACTTTAATCTACATATGGTGGCCTGGAAGCTTTTTATTATTTTTATTTTTTTACTGAATCAATATGATTTTTGACATTATTGTTAAGTCTGTGATCTCTTTATATTATTCATATTTAATTCATGTACATACAGTATGTGCAGAAGTGTAAGAGCATGTAAGTATATACATGTATAAGTATTCTGTTTTCTTTTTATTCATCAGTTTTCTTTTATTTTCACTTCTGTTTGTTTAGTCAGATAAACTGTCTGGTAACTTGGGGTGAGGGGTATTGTTTGTTGTATTGAACATTTCAATAAAGAGTAGGCCTATCAAAAGAATAAAATACATCAAATAGATCCAGATAAGTTTGCTGATTTATTTAAAAAAAAGAGTGAAACATTCTGAACAGAAGTCCAAAAGATGATAATCATTGATAAGTCATAACGATGACAGTCAACAGAAAATATGCAAACTCACTCACACTCTTTGTCTATCCTCCCTCCACACAACTGAACGGGTGAAACAAGGTTAAACCACGCCCACCGCAAATCAACGGACATCTCATCAAACCTATTTCAGGAGCAAAACATAACAAATAATCAACAGAGGTAAAAGTACACATTTATGGCTGCAGAACTTTTTGTAGAAGGCATAAAACACAGGACTGTATCAGATGATATTGTATTTTATTTAAACTAATATAACACAATAGTATGTAACTATACTGGACCTTTAATACAATGTGTAAGAATGTCCCTCAGGTGAGAACCTTCATACACCTGCGTCCGTGCATGTGATCTAGCTCTGGTTGTGCAAATGTGTGAAAAAAGAAACGCATAGAAGGAATAAAAACAGAAACACTGTGAATGTGAAGGGTGTGTGTGGGAGAGAATGGAGAAATGGTACATTTCAGCATGAGTGACTATCTGGCTGCGTCCCTGAACATTACACTCTCCTACACCCTGATGAAACTCGCCTACAGTCTGCACAAAGAGATGCAAAACACACACACACACACACACACACACACACACACACACACACACACACACACACTCATCCATCCAGAATAAAAAAAATTCTGAATCATTGGACAAATTACTCACTGGCTGCAGGCTAAAAACTGTTTGTTGCTACATGTTACTATTGGTTACTCTGAACATTGCATCACATCCAAAGTATTTGCCGTGAGGAGGTGTAATATAGAACAATAATATGTGAATATTCCTCTATGTCATGTGCTGCTGGGCTATTCTTAAATGTCTGTCTAAAGCCTGGGCGTATCACATGTGTCACACAGTCTTTAATCAGTCATTTCAACTTCTTTCTGAACATTCTCACTTTAATAAATTCCACAAGCCCATTGGCTTAAGATGCTCCAGTTTTGGGTGTACCGGCTAAAGGGAACACACGTAAATGGAATAATGTTGGGTGGACATCATGTTTATTAGCTCACACTGATCTGAATCATTTATGGAATAGCCTCGATATTGGAAAACATTGTCATGACATAAGTGGGTTACCAATCACACAATGGTGAGGTTGATTCACTACAGATGGAAAGCACTGTACTCATATTTTAGACGTTATATGAACATATGTGTTATATTAGGGTTGTGTAAAATGTTGATACATTTTAATACCTTTGTGTTTGAAAGGTCTAATATGTAAGATATCTACTGAATTGAATCATAAAATGTCCTTACTTTATCATCAGACATTAAGGAAACATGATATGTTGAAGTGCTGGCTTCTCTGTCAACAATGCAGAAGCCAGTTTGTCCTCCTCCAAAGTTTTGATTTCCAGTCCAGAATGGTTTGTTTTTGTTTTGACCAGAGACGGTAGGCGGTTTTAAGGCTCCCCCCTAACTGCTGTTTTGGGCGCCCCCTCGGTTTGCCAGGCAAACAGCACACCAACAGGTGTTGCAGCGATGGAAGTGGGCAAGCAAACTGGTTCAGCAATAACTGATTTTGATTGTACTCGATTTAATGAGCCTCTGCATTTTTCTAAAAAGCACCACGACATAAAACGTGGTAAAACTAGGATAAATATTGGAGAGAGGTTAGAACCTAGAAAGGTTTCAAGACCGAAGAAGAGCTGGCTAAACACTGAAGCTTCTGTGTCAGCAACATGGCAACCTGTGTGAGCATCGACTCTAAGGAGGAAAGGGCGGGGGGGGGGAGATGGCACTCTTCAATGTTTTGAATTTGGGCTGCAGTTCCAATTTTAAACACAAGATGTCAGAGTTATATATTGCTCTGTTAAAAAGCTAAAATTTACTTTAACCAAAAGTTGCAGAAAGTGAAAGAGAGACTGACTAAAATGCACAAAAACGTTGCCACCATATTTGTGCAATTTAGACAGTATGCAGGAGTTGTTTGCTTGCATTTTTTAATTATTAGATTCCAAGGACTTGTACTTTTGTTGCCATGGTATCGAAACAGGTATTGATATTGTTTTTTTCTTGAATCATTAAGAAGTTTAAACATCAGACAGCCCTAAGTTAATTTATGTCTACATTACATGGGTAAAAAAAATCATATGTTACTAAATTATGGTCCAAAGTTATCAACAACTCTTCTTTTTCCATTGAATATATTGTAAATAAGAGTACGCCAATATCACCAACAAAAACATATATAAACAAAGGCAACCCATGCAAACAACAACAGAAATTGTTCTATTTCAGCAAACATTTTCTGCTTCAAAAACATGCAATACAATAAAGTGTAATGTGTAGTTTTTTACATTTATGGTCCTATAGGCTATAGCATGTTTTCCTCGTATTATGGAGAGAAAATGTATGTAGGCTTTGTTATGTTTGTTTTATTGAAAAAGTGAAGTTTTAAAATGTTTTGTATCACTACAAGTCAGCAACATACGATGGAGGATTAGGGCCATGTTACATTTTTTTTTATTTCGAATTTATTTCGTAAATTTACGTACATTTTCGTAAATTTACGAGAATAAAGTCATAAATTTGACTTTATTCTCGTAAATTTACGACTTTATTCTCGAAATAAAATAAAAAAAATTAACGTGGCCCTAATCCTCCGTCGTTTAATTTCAAGATTAAAGTCGTAAATTTACGAGAATAAAGTTGTACATTTACAACTTTATTCTCTTAAATTTACGACTTTAATCTCAAAATTAAAAAAAAAAAGTATATATTTTTTAACGTGGCCCTAATCCTCCGTTGTAGGTAGCAACAGGTTTTAGTTTAATTTTTTATTTTTTTTTAATTTCGAGATTAAAGTCGTAAATTTACGACTTTATTCTTGTAAATTTACGACTTTAATCTCATAAATTTACGAAATTTCTCGAAATTTTAAAAAAGTATATTTTTTTAACGTGGCCCTAATCCTCCATCGGTTTAAGTTTAATTTTTTAATTTTTTATTTCGAGATTAAAGTCGTAAATTTACGACTTTAATCTCGAAATTAAATGTTTTATTTTTTTTTAACGTGGCCCTAATCCTCCGTCGTAGTAGCAACAGGTTTTAGTTTAATGTTTTTTTTTGATGAATGAGGGATCCTTCAGACCACTTGGGGGACTCGGGTATCCCAGATCCCAGAGCAAGGGGGAGGAGCCTCAGTGGAGGAAGTAGCTCCACAGCTTGGATGCGTGTGTGTGTGTGTGTATATGTGTGTGAGGAGCAGAGTTACCTCCATAGTGAGAGTGTCGCTAACCACTGGATTGTGAAAAAAAAAGGACACAAGAGGAAGCCCGCAGCGGATTCGCCTTTTTTTCTGGAGGAGTCTACGAGTCGTTTTTTTTGTATTTTTTTTTGTTTAACTCTCTTTGCGGTACAGGTAGAAGCCGATCCAGAAGCGAGGCATTATGCATTCAGACTGCAGGCTGCTATGGGCAGAGCGGTAATGGTGGGCAGGGGACCGACAGGGGCCGGGGTTCTCGTCCTGTCGATTCTCATCATCCTCACCACGGAGGGCTGCGGAGCACAGAAAGGTTGGTGGTGCACAGCTGCGGTGACAACTGGAGGAGCCGAGTGTAACACACGCTCCGACATGCTGTACCATGCTGCCTGTAAAGTCTGAACACTGACGTTTAGAAGTAAGATTAAGCGTGAGACATGTTGTTATTGTCCCCCCCCCCACCCCCACAAAAAAAAGTTAAAAAACCTACCTACCTACCTTACATGGCCGTGTGTACGTGGAGTTCCGCTCCGTTTGCACCGCTTGCCGCCGCCCGTCATGGTGTTTTTTTTCTGGGTGCAGAAAAACCAGGCAAACCGGTTCTGGAGAAACCGAGATTGATAAAGAATAACTCCTCTATGGTAGCAGAGTTGCATGCCGAATTAACACCTGTGTTTGACTAACTTAACTGAAGTTTAAAGTAACACACTGTAACATATTTACGCCTCACGTAAAGCAAGATATCTTTAAAAATGTCAGATTTGTCAATGGGGTTTGGTGTTAAACACATTTTGGGAGCTAAGTGGCCTTGTTCTTCGCTCCAGGTAGCCCCAGTTTCGACATTTTCGTGAACCTAATTTGACTCAAACAACAAAACATTTGCTTTTTTTTTTTTTGTCGGTGTTGCTTCACTTTACGTCATTA
This sequence comes from Labrus bergylta, assembly GCF_963930695.1. Taxonomy (NCBI): domain Eukaryota; kingdom Metazoa; phylum Chordata; class Actinopteri; order Labriformes; family Labridae; genus Labrus; species Labrus bergylta. The sequence goes on along the minus strand of NC_089207.1, from coordinate 4,377,146 downwards.
AATTAGAAAACAAACTTGGTTGTTGGGAGTCCACACAGCCCCAGCCTCAGGTAGTCGAGGTGTGGGGGTGGGGTGGCAGTGGGGGTATGACTGTAAACACGTGGACACCGTTTGTCATAAATCTAAAGTAGCCCAAGATAATTTGATATTTTCCACCTTCTCATTTATTCTGAACCAACAGAAGAGGTTTATGTTTCTGTGTTTTGAGCATGAGGGTAAATCTGAAGTTTTGCAGAATGCCATGCAAGTTGTTCAGTATCTGTGAGTCAGAGTTTAGGTCGAGCTGCTTTTTGTTTTTGTCCTGTTCATCTGGATAGTGTCCACTGAGAGAGGCTCTTACGTAACCACAGAACATCCACTTAGCACCATGAAGCGTGACTGTTTAGTGTTATCTCAGAGACATTGCACACACACTGCATCAACTGATGCAACGTCTTTCCCTTTCTGACAGCTCGGAAGACTCAAAAAAACAAACCTGGACTTTTGTAGGTCAGGTAATCATCACCGGGAAATGGATTTTAAAGATCTGCTTAGATTTGCTTAATTTTTTACATGTGATGCTGAACTGCCAAATCAGATTGCTTGCCTTTTAAACTTCTGGATTGTGAAAGTTAATTCCCCCCACAACAGAACCAAATGTTTGGATAAAAGACCAAATAACCAACTTTTCTTCATCACTTGACAAGCAAAGAAAAGCTCCCATTTGAGAAGCTTGAACCAGAAGTTTAATAAATCACTTTACAAAATAAATGTCATTGAAGTTAAAGGGCACATTCAAAGAAACCTAGTTTTTGCCATAATCAATGTTGGTGTCTTATTGAAGCTAAAGCCCTCATATTGAGTTAAAGCGACAACCCTGTAGCCCTTTTTTTTATAGAGCAATTGTGCAACACTTCAGTAATGAAGCTCCGCCTTCATTACGCCTTAAAGACATTCATCCTGAGGCAGTGTTATATCGGTGTCCCAGTCTGTGAATTCAAATGGCCTGAAGGCGTTGTGGATGCTCGAGAGAGCTCGGCACAGCGGGAGCTCCACATGCACACTCAGCGCTGTGCTCCTCGGCCCGATCCTGTCTCGCACCTTTAACGCCGCTCTCACTACCTCCAAAGAACAGATGGGGATCACCTGTCACGCCTCCACGGCAATCATATTGAAAGGGAAACTCAACAGGGGCGTACATATTGCGTCATGAAACGGCAGTCCGATTAGGGCTCATGATTTGCTTTTGCAGTTGCTTCAGGTTTTCCCGTACGTACGATATGATGCAGCAGATGAGACGCTCTGATAGCCAACCACTTCACACTTAAATAGGACAAGAAACTAAAATGAAAGTATGGATTTTTTTCGTGTTTGAAAGTCTAAAAAGAAAGAATCATTGGATTAGTCCCGATTAAAATGTCTGATTTCTTGTCTCACTAAACCTACATCTATAAAACTGTTTTACAAAAACAGCAGAATATTTTTATTTCAGGCAACAAAGTAAATACTCAAAACCGTACAAAACATTCTCTTTATTTTTATTTTTTAGCAAAAGTAACAAACTGAAGGGAAGTACATTTGTAAGGGACTACTTTTAGCTGCGTATTAATACACCATAGTCTTTTAATGTATGTTTTTAACAGCAGGGCAGACTGTGAATGTTAGTGTAATTGAGCTTTTTCATTTTTATTGACACAGGAGTAAGTTATTCATATGTCTGGGTCTGGGACTATTTTTAGCAGCGGATTAATACAAATGTGATGCACTGTGGGACTGAGGCATGAATCCACTTCAGTGTCCACGCTCTTTGTACAGAAAGAAACGCCTCCCAGTGTAACAGTGGGGCTTAAAGGTGTGTTGATAAATGTGAAGGTACAAGGACAGAAAAAATAAAAAGCTAATAAAGTGTGTTTGTCGATTGTTTGGGGGGAACTTTGTCTCATAAATCTCAAATTCAGCAGAACGATATCTATTCCTTTCCTGTTTCCACCTCATCTGTGCTTTATTACTGACATCCTCCTTTCTTTTCCTGTAACTGTGTGTTTGTGTCGTCCTCCAGGTGATGGCTGTGGTCCCAGTGTGCTTGGCCCCAGCAGTGGGACTCTGTCCTCTCTGGGTTACCCGGGGACGTACCCCAACAACACGGTGTGCGAGTGGGAGATCAGCGTGCCCCGCGGCAGCAGGGTCCACTTTCGCTTTGCCGAGCTGGACATAGAAGACAACGACTGCCAGGTCAACTACCTCCGCCTCTACAACGGCATCGGACCTGAGAGGAGTGAGATTGGTGAGGGGGACGAACGCAATGTTAGGATTGACTTGGACAGACTGGAGGGCGGTGGAAACCCAATATTTCAGGGAGATGTTGTACTCTGTGTGAAGACGGAAGTCGTATTCATGAGATGTGTGTTTTTGGCTTTTCATTTCTGACAGGAAACTGGTTTGGGTGGCTTTCTCCCACTAGCCTGGAAACTAGACAAACTACAAGCTTATGTTTAATTTGCTCATGCAGAACCCTCTTGTCACATTTTAGACAGATTCAGCCTGATTCAAGTAAAGCCAATCACAACCAATAAGACATGTTTTTTATGACTTAAAGGCTTTATATGTGATTTTTAGATTTCTCGATCACCAGCATGAAACCAAAACAACTCGTGCTGCATTGTTGTGTTAGCATGCTAATGCTAGTGATCTTTATTAAGCTGGTATCTTCACACTGCATGTAAATTTACCTGAAATGAGCGTGATCTAGAAACACAGTTAAGCAGTGAGTACAGTATGTTATTCTTCTTTTCTCTAGTCCCTCAATTAAACAACTTTTATACACGAGGGGAGGAGTCAGCCGGCCGTCCTGGCGATGTAAACAAAGTGAAGATAGGACTCTGAAAACTCTGAAAACATCACAGACAGTGGGACTCGGGTGTTACACCCATTGTAGACAGTCATGACTCACAGAGTTATTTTCAGAGGATATTCTTGATTTCTATTATATTTAAGTGTGAAAAATCACATATGAAGACTTTAACTACCACCAATCAGGCTGCCAAATTGCAGAACAATGCCTCTTCCTTGTTGGCAATTAAACAAACCAATGGCTGCAGCTCATTAGCACATTAGCATGTAAATGCTAATATTAGTGGAATATTTGATCCAAATATTATCTTTTTTAGGAGAGGGCTAAAGGTGTGTTTAAGGCTTATGCTGTGTCATCATTAAGCTCTATATAGCCAAGTTAGGTTCCACCAACAACTAAGCAAGCTTTTTTTTTGTTTATAAATATTGAATGCAGCTGGTTGTACGTGTGTTTATATATTAAGAACTTATCAGGCTCCTTAAGCTAACATAAACTCCTCTGTCTGTGTCTCATCCTGCGTCTACAGTGAAGTTCTGCGGTTTGGGTCTGAAGGTCAAAGAGCTGATTGAATCCACCGGCAACCAGGTCACTGTTCAGTTCATGAGCGGGACCCACCACACTGGACGTGGATTCTACTTGTCCTACTCCACCACGGAGCACGCAGGTAACGAGGTCCTTTATCACTCACCATGTTGATGCCGTTCTCAGATCTATTTCAATGGACACCCCTATGTGTACAAAAGTTACAGCAAAGTACATTTCAATGAGGACAAGTCAGGTGAGCAGAGTTCATTTCTTGTGTCTTCCGAAGTGTTCTCGGGCGGTGATGAGTCTTTGGATTTGAGCTGTGCCCTCGTAGATCTGCTAGATCTTAGCGTCTCTCATCAGTTTCTCTACCTGATGAGTTTTCTTGTCTTGTCAAGTGTTTTGCTTTTCATGCCATGGCAGGGATCAGAGCAGATCATAAACATTTCCACAGCTTCTGACCAAGTCAAACACTCTGCGATGGCCTTAAAGATTTCCACCAGGAGAATTGGGGTTGCAAATTCATGAAAGATAAAAATCCAGAAACGCATACAAAAGTCGTTAACAAATAAAACAACTGAAACATGTTAAATGAAAGAATCCCTGCAGCAGTGAGCTGAAACAAACTGAGAAAACATGAATGATGCAAAGTCTAAACCTCAAATCTTAGAAACACATTTTGCAGAAAGACGCTCCATATTCACTCAAAACAAACTCAAATGTAATCTAATTTTCGTCAGTGCCCCCTACAGGCCTGGAGCATTTACGCTGATTTTGACTTTTCCCTTTGATGCATTTGTTTCAGCTCTCCGACGCCTTTTTTGCAGTGCAGCGCATTTGAGTTGTCGAATTTGATTTGGGCTTTTTGTTTTTGCATTTTGGAGTTTGCATTGTTTCCAAATTGGCAAACCTTTCCTCCTTCTGAAAGTCTTTAAAGTGTTGCATGGTGTTAGCTTTTGTCAGCACCTGTCCAGTCCCATTGCTGCTGCTATGTATAAATTCAGTCCTGAGTTCATTGATAGGAAAAAAACAGTAACTCTTAAAGTGGTGTCGACAGTTTTGCAGTAACTATGCTTTTAGAAAAGCAAGAGGAGAATTTAGAATGTTTGCTCGCTGTAGCGGGTTGTACTTAAACACACAGAAGAGATAAGGAGCTGCTCTTCTGTGAATGCCAGATTCTGATCCGTCACATATCTCAGATTCCCGGTGCGGCGTGCCGGATCATCGTGTCTGTGGACATTGGTCATTTTATCAGACAGTGCTGAATACAGACTGAAGGCACCAGCTGAGGTTTATGGCTTTATAAAGAGATTTCTCCTCTCCTGCTGTCAACACTCAACGCCTCAGTCGCTGACTTTTTTTTATATATTAGAAAGAGGCTGTTGAACATGAGAGGATAATTAGTGGATAATTAATATTAAGCCTTTCTGAAGTGATCATAGTTATTTCAGTGGGACAGAATCTGAGTGGCAGGAGGAAGTGTGAGTCAGTGAGAGAAGTGAAAAGTAATCATATTCTGTGGTTTTATTATCAGACTTCCTGTCTGTCAGATGTTTCTGACCTTTCTCTTTCAAGTCCCTCTGGTTTTTAGACACACAGCCCAAAATGTAATTTTAAAAACAAAGAATAGAATGAGATCAAAATGTTTTTCGACTGTAACTGGAAAACTGTAAAGCTTGTCGCCTTCTTTAACCACAAATCAGCTCGTAACCTCGTCAGCTCTAATCGTCATCCACAATATGAACATGAAGCTTTTTTGTCATTTAACTAATGACATTGGCGATGGCACTTCCTGAGTTAAACCTACAGTATACATATGAGTGATTAAAAACATTAAACAGGGATGTGGTTCTTCTGGTTCATTCATAATTCCAGATCTTTGACGTGAAGATTCTTATTCATAAGAATAAGGAGATTCGATAAGTTTGATTCGTTTGTTAAATATTCATTAAAAAACTGAAAATAAAACGTATTTATTTATGTTTTTTGAATGAGAATAAAATACTCAGGACACAGTAGTTAGCCAGCACCTTGTAGCGGTTTCTAGCCAACATAGCTTAGGTTCTCCTCCGGTAGCTCCCGGGAGGCAGAAGCGCTGTTACTGTCCGAGGGAAGCAGCACATGGTTCCCCACCAACCATGTCATGTTACAAATGAATCCCCGTTGAGACTAAAACTCTGATTATTGGAGATGCCACAGTCAGAAACAAGTCAGCGGGCATAATGAGATGTATCCCTGGCGCCAGAGCGGGAAAAATCAGACCTAATTTAAAGTTGCTGAAAAAGACTTTACAGAGTCACTGAGGTTAATGTGGAGTCAATGTGTACTTTTGCAAAGACGATGTCGGACTCCGTAGTGTTCTCTGGACCCCCTCTCTAATGTGTTCTCTGGACCCTCTCTCTAATCCGACCACTCATGACATGTATAGTCTCATGTCGTCATTTAACTGCTGGCTGTCGAGGTGGTGTCTTCATAGATATCTGGAAGTCTTTTTGGGGAACACCTCGTCTGTAAGCTGGAGACGGCATCCATCCCTCTTTGACTGGTGCAGCTCTATTGTCTAGAAACTTAATGAGTTTATTCCAGTTAGCGAGGGCTTTTCTACTCTCATGTGAAATAGTCTTCAGATAAACGGATCAATAAAGCCAAACAAGATGATTAAATACAGTGAAGTCTGTGTGAAGGGGAGATTTGACTCTCGTCTGTAAGCGTTACTATCAGGACAGCTGAATCACAGTGGAAGACAAACATGGCTGTCAGTGGACCTAACTAATCCCCCCCGTCCCCGTCCCCTCCCCAAAGGCTCTGATGTGTGTTTTTCTTGTAACCGACGGTGCAGATGAGCGTGGGAGGACAGTTTGCACAGCTAAGTAAATCAGTCACCATGGCGACTTGTGGTGGCTGGGGGTATTTGTCAGTTTGACTCATCGGCTGCTTTACCAGATAAATGGGATTTTTTTGATAATGTGGTCAAGACTCAGCTGGACTGACCGCCGCCACTGCAGGGTTTTACGTACAATTCCCAGCAGCCCACATCATCCAGTCGGAAATGTTTAGTCTAAATAATCATTGTAACACTCCTGAAATTGATTGTGTTCCTTGACTTCAACCTCAGCTTGGGCTGGTTTTCACCAAACATGAGGATATTTATTCATGCTGAGAATTGTACTGAAAAAAAAAAACGGTTTATTCATTTATTGAGTCATTGTCGATTGGTTTTCTTTCTGATAAAAGCGTGGGGGGAGACAACTCTGTGGACAGCAGTAAGAGCTTTCAAGATATAAATGAAATGTGCCGCTAAAAACACACCAAACGTGCTCCGCCTCCTCAGATGTGCTGGACTTCACGAGAGAGAGTGTCAGAGAAAGGAGCCATCACATTGATCTCATCGTTAACCGTTTTCTTCAAACTTTCTCTTTTAAAGGCTTTATATGCGATTTTTTTGATCCAGCAGATGTCGCCCTTGAGCACCAGCATGAAACCAAAACAACTCGTGCTGCATTGTTGTGTTAGCATGCTGATGCTAGCGATCTTTATTATGCTGGTATCTTCACACTGCATGTAAATTTACCTGAAATGAGCGTGATCTAGAAACACAGTTAAGCAGTGAGTACAGTATGTTATTCTTCTTTTCTCTAGTCCCTCGATTAAACAACTTTTATACACGAGGGGAGGAGTCGGCCAGCCGTCCTGGCGATGTAAACAAAGTGAAGATAGGACTCTGAAAACTCTGAAAGCATCACAGACAGTGGGACTCAGGTGTTACACCCATTGTAGACAGTCATGACTCACAGAGTTATTTTCAGAGGATATACTTGATTTCTACATTTAAGTGTGAAAAATCACATATTAAGACTTTAACTCTTGTGGAACCAGTTGGTAGTTTCAGCTCGAGGACAATTTCAGTCATAATGGATGAGCAGACAATGAGATCTGTGAATTACCTGGAAAGGTCGGTGTTCGTTATCTCTCTTTACTGAGAGAGAAACTGAAATGCAGTTAGAGAAAGAGGGTGAGAGTTTTGCCGGAGATGTTCAAGAGAACCAGTTCTGACACTGTTTTGTTTTTTTCTTCTGCAGATCTAATCACCTGCTTGGACAAAGGAACTGATTTCCCTGAGGCAGAGTTCAGGTAAACAGTGTTTGCATTGTGTGGATAAGTGTGCTGCGATCAGGCTGTTTGATTCTCACTGTGTTGTTGTCTGTCTCTTGTTTCTTTAGTAAATACTGTCCAGCCGGCTGTTTGACGTCTACAGGGGAGATTTCTGGAACTATACCTAACGGTTACAGAGAGGTGAGTATCCATGCAGTGTACATGGGCATGTGTGTGTCTGCAGCATCAGAGCATCACATTGGTAATTTGTTTTTGTTTGTTTAAAATGCAAAAAGGAAAAACACAAAACAGGGAGTAGGTGTTTTGCAATTTGGCAGACATATTGGCGGTAGTTGAAGGCATCCCATTTTCAGGTGAATCATGGTATCCAATGGACTCTGACTGTCAGCATTAGCTGAGTCATGCTTTAACGGCCTCCCTCCAAAGCATCAATACATGAATAATTCAATCCTCCAGCACCATAAAGCTGTTTTCACATATACACTTAAATATCTAAACAATTTCAGGAGGACTGCTCCGGATATTCTCCTGAGCTGGTTGTTCACACATGCTCCTCACAGCCCAGCCAGAATAGGCTATATGATGCTATAATGAGAATATTGGCCTTTATATCAATGCTACGTGTGTCAACAAAACAGCGGAGGAGAACATACTGATGAACAGACGACGTAATGCAGCTGTTTAATTACGTGCTCGGAGATCGTAGCGCTCTCCGGAGAATATCCCGCTGCGGTCTAAACATCAGCCCACTCAGACTTGTTGCGGAAACAAATACTCGGGGGGTCTGGCGGGAGAAACTGTGGGTGAAATCTGAGTGAAAAATGTGGCTGTTTGCGTTCACACATACACAGTACTCTGTTAACGTGACATCTGTTAGTATGAAATAGAAAAATCTTGATCTTTAGGCCGTTCATCATCATGCTCACTGAGTCCTTTTCAGTATTAGCGGTGTGTTCAGGTTCTTGTATACTTACGTGAAATATGAAAATTAGCCCATTTTAGGTGCCTAGGACACTTTAGTGTTGCTGCAACAGAAGTGGTATATCATGTGGGCAACAAATACTGTGTCGTCTTGTCAACAAAGTACTGTATGGTATTGCCAAAAACAATCTGACTTGTAGAGTATTGCATCATATTTAAAAACCAAGTCTTTTATCATTTGAAAAGAAAGTATTGGATCACATTTCCAACAAAAAACCCATATTCAGTATTGGCAACTAAATTGTTCCTTTTTTGCAACAAATTATTGTTTTGACAACTAAAGTATCACATAACATTTGTTACAAATATATATCGTTATGGCAACAACAGTATTGGATCATATTGGCAACTACAAAAAAAGTATTCAAGCGTACTGGCAAAACAATTTGAAGTATTGTGACAGCCCTACGCTCTTCACTATCATTCTTATTTCCTCCCACTCATGAAGTCTGCACATTTTTACATTTCATTCTTTCTGTTCCTTTTTTTTAATGGACTCCTTCTTGTTATGATGAGTCCTGTTCTGATGACCTCACAGCGCCCCCACAGTGCATGACGTCATAGGTGCCGAGTCTCTGGCTGATGACCTCATGCTCGGAGGAACTCTGGGTCTGTTAAAGGAGAGAGAGAGAGGGAGAGAGGGAGAGAGGGAGAGGGGGGAGGGGGGAGGGGTGTTGCTGGCTGAAGGCGAGGACAGGGAGGAGCATAGGGGTGTGCTTCGGGGAGCGAGGTGCCCCACAGGAACAGAGGAGGGGCAGGGTCAGCGGGTGAAAGGGAGGTGAGATAATAGTTTGGCTGAAAATAATAAGCCTCTAATCCAGTCCAGCTGCGGGACGGTGCGGTGCTGAGCTGTGTGTTCTGCAGAGACACAGAGCTGGAGAGGGAGGCAGTGTGATTTAGAAGTTGGAGGAAACCTACGTATGTTTTCGCATGCCTCACTGTGTACGTTCAATTGACTCATCCATTGATGTGTTCAAAGCCAAGTCCACATTTAGCCTACTAAACAGGTAATCCAGGGTCTTGTGTACATAGAATAAAGCTTTAAAAAGTGATAGAAAGCTGATTCTATCAAAACTTGAGAGACAACTTTTTGATGTGAGATGGATTTATTTATTTATTTGTATGGAAGCCTGAGACATAACTTTGGTAAGAGGACTTTCTGTAAAGCTGCTAAACATGAAACAACGATGACTGATTACAAAGTTTTTAAATCTGTTATGAATAAGGGATTTTAGCTCTGTCACTCTCTTTATCTCTTCATCAGTTATTTTTCTCTTCTTCTTAGCCTCAGACGTTTTATCAAACAGTACAGAGATGGGCTAACTGGCTTCTTTTTTTTTTTTTTTTACAAGTGAAGGCTTGTGTGTGAACTAATGCCGTAAAGTTTTATGCACCTCTTGCAAGATGACCTTAAACCTGCTGCCAAAGTTACATACTGCAGTAAACAGGCGATGGGACACGTATTAATGTTAGAAAAACGTAAGTTGTATTTTGCACAATATGTGACCTTTAAGGCTACACAGCACTGATTATCAAATCAACTATCATGTTAATTGGCAGCGAGTGTCAATCAAATCTGATTGACCAGCCCACACAGTTTTCAGAAAAACAACAAAACTACCTTTTTTTTTAAACTCAGTTTTGAAACGTTTTTGAAAGTTTCTTTTCACTTAGCTTTTTGTTGATTTTTAATTCAACTCTCAAGTGAATTATGCAATTTTACTTTTTCTAATTTCCGGAGGCTTTAAGCTTTGTGTGCGCGAGTGTGTGTGTGTGAGTGTGTCTTTGGTTGCAACATTATGATGACTTTTGAGACATATTTCAGTCTGTAGCACTCAGGGATCAGCTGCCGCACCCACACCGAGCTCTGCAGCTCTTTTTCTCTTTTAAAAAAAATGTGTTTCAGACATTTCTCACTGTAGTCCATGATCCTTTTTTTCTTTTTCTTTCTTACATTTTTTAAATATATATTTTTTATATCCCACCTATTACATGTCAGCGTGTGTGTGTTTCATATTATGTGTGTGTTAGTGTGGTTTCCTCTGTTGGAGGCAGGGTGCAGTGGTTTGGGGCAGCTCTCTGTTTTTGTGTTAGTGGTTTGGTGTTGCGCTCTTTAAGGAAGTGGTGAAGTGTGTTTTTGGGGGAAATTTAAGAGTCACAAGGCAAAGTGTTGATGACTTGTGGCAGGATTTGAATGCTGTGTGTGATTGTGTGTGAATACATGTGCTTGTCACTCTGTGGGTCTCTCCAGAGCTTTTCCCCACAATCTCGTCAGCTGTGAATTCCAGTGTGGGTCTTTTCCAGTAATAAAATTCCTCCTCACTCGACCAGCTGTTCACTGAAGGAGCCTGAGAGCACAGAGTCGATTCCTGTTTTGTCTGTTTGTCAGTGATGTGGCAGCAGGTTTGGACAGGAATGCTGCCCGCACTGAATCATTACTGTCAGTGCCCCCTCGGTATCCTCTCTGCAGTGAAGTGACATGATGCTGACTCATCAGCCTTTATCTGCCACAGTCTGAAGGTTAAGAGCTTCGGTGTCTGTGTAATATAAGCCTCCCTGTTCCCGCTCGCCTACCTTCAAACTGTTCTGCTTTGCTATCGTATCAACCGTTCTTCTTTATTATTTATTTCAACTGTGTGTTAGTTGTGTAAACTGGACAAATGTCTGTGCGACAATATCTCAACTGTGCATCATCACGTGTTCAGCTTTTGTAAAAGAAGGATTTGCATTGATGTTAGGGATGGGGTGGGATTGGAATATTGTTGAAGTTGAATCATCATTGGTCTAATATGCCAGATGTTTCTTTTTTTTGTCACTGGCACTTTTTGTTATAATAGAAATTCAGAAGTTTGTACCTAGTATCCCCTTCATGTCGTCCATCTTTCCCTGTCACTCTGCAGTCCTCTCCTCTGTGCGTGGCAGCTGTCCATGCAGGTGTGGTGTCCAACGCCGTGGGAGGCAGGATCAGCGTGGTCAGCAGCAAAGGCATCCCTCACTATGAGGCCACACTGGCTAACAACGTCACGTCCACTGGGTACGAGCCGCGGCGCTTCTTCTTCTACTTTTGGGTTTATAGAATTCCACTTCTGTAACACTTGGTTAAAATAACAGTTTAAATCAAATAATAGAAATACTTTTTGCAGTGTTAATAGATTTGATATGACTGAAACTGTAAGAAACATGCCTTAGAATCCTGTCCTCATGCATGTCTTTCATTTTCTGTCCTCAGAGGAACTTTGTCAAACAGCCTCTTCACCTTCAAGACCAATGGTACGTTTTTTTCTTTGTTCTAATCATGTGGTGGAAAGTTGTATAAAAGTACCATCAGCATTTTTTTTTTTTTGTTTAATGAATTAAGTGTAAAAACTGCGCTGTCCTTCTTTTTAGTTAGTTTGTAACACACACCTGTGGGGTGCACTACCTTATTTGTTTTTACACATGCTCACAGATAAAACATGACTTGACTACTGGTATCTGGTAAAAACAATAATTGAAGTTAACCCTTTGAAATAGATTAAAGGATATGTATAGAAACTCCCTAAACTTTGGTTTCTGAAATCGTTATGTGTTGTTTTTGGTGGTGATGGCATCTTGTGGATTTGCAGGCTGCTCCGGGACTCTGGGTTTGGAGTCCGGTGGCCTTGCGAACACTCAGCTTTCCGCCTCCTCTGTGTGGGAGTGGAACAACGTGTGGGCGCCTTCGGGGGCTCGTCTGAAGAGGGACGGGCTGCCGTGGTCTCCTTCTCACAGTGACCACCAGCAGTGGCTGCAGGTGGATCTCAAGAGGGAGAAGAGGATCATCACAGGTACACGGCTTCACAGATTCACACACACGCTAAACTGTCTTCAGCTCCTTTTACACGGACCGTTGGATGGGGGAATGTCCAGCTGTATCACGTTTACAGGCGGCAGAAGCTCAGTCTGTAGGGACTTGGGGTGGGAGGCGGAGGGTCACCAGTTCAAAACTTAATATGGACCAAAGTATGGAAATTGATCTGGTTGCTGGAGAGGTGCCAGTACACTTCCTGAGTACTGCTGAGATGCCCTGAAGCCCGGCAGCATAACCCCAACTGCTAGGCGTGCCCCCTTGTTTCCCTGAATTTGGGGAATGGGACCACCTGAGAAACATGTGAATGCCCTACAAGGACAAGTGTTTAAGCATTAGCCTGCTAACATACATAATGTGGTTGGTATACAATACTCCTGCATCAGCAGTGTTTCTAAGCATGCTGCCATTAGCATTTAGCTCAGTCCCCAGGGATAGCATAACTGAGTTTTCTAGCACGGCTGTAGAAAATGTGATGTTGTTATACTGTATGTGTAACTGACCGTTCTTCTGTCTGTTCATCCAGGCATCATCACCACGGGCTCGACTCTGAGAGAATACCAGTACTACGTCTCGGCATACCGGGTCCAGCACAGTAGCGACGGCCAGCAGTGGCACATCTACAGAGAAGCTAATTCTACACAAGATAAGGTAACACAACCCCAAAAAGAAAAATCAATAAAACCTGCTTACCCGGACAGTTGCATCATTGGCTTTTATGTTCTCCTTCCCTTCGATTAGCAGACAGAGAGCAGATGGACAAAAAAAATGTCACTTTAGAAGGCTACAGAGACGCATACTTGGGACTGTTTCCATAGCAACTGGTATTGACCGAAGAGATGTTTATGGCAGGATATGAGGGGAAGTCAGTGGTTTGAGTTAAGTGCTGTGTTTGACGAGTCAGGACACCGGGGTATTAATAATGAATGGGTATGGATTTAGTGGCTGTCTACGAGCTGCTCTCTGCTGGGATCCTCTCGGCCTCCGATTGTGTGGAGGAGACGAGTTATTAGCTCGCCAGGTTTGAAAAAATAATCAGCTTACGGCTTAAAGTGCATCTGTTCACAGTCTGAAACAAGAATATGTCTGCCTCACTTTCTTTTCCTCTAAGCTACTACTACTGTTAAATCTCTGGCACAAATAATTCAGTTTGTTTTTTTATGTCACGGTAGATTTTCCAGGGCAACATCAACTACCTGCACGAGGTGAGGAATAACTTCATTCCTCCAATTGAAGCCCGCTTTCTGAGGATATATCCAACCACATGGCACCAGAGGATCGCGCTCAAGTTGGAGCTGCTCGGCTGCCAGTTTCCTTCAGGTAGGAGACGGTGGTCGATTTGAAGATACAAACAAAGACATGTTCAGACTACATCCAACCTTTTTGCTTTTCTTTTCTTTATGGAATTATTTGGACAGTGAGGACGAGGCCGGATCTATTGCCCAGGATGTTCTCCCCTCCTCAACGTTCTCCACCTTCTGGGGGAACAAAACATCCACCCCACCTTGGCCAAACCACACACACCCCAGACATCAGAAACACTACTATGCCTCCTCACACCGGCAAAGGTGAGTAAATGTGGTTTAAAAAAAGCACATTTGATTCCCCCAGAAATGTTTTCCATTTGGTGTTAAATACAGTGTTTGTTTGTTTTTCCTGTTAGATGTGGCGCTGGCGGCAGTACTGGTTCCTGTGCTGGTCATGGCTCTGACTGCTCTCATTGTGATTGTGGTTTGTGCTCTGCACTGTAGGAACAGGTGTGTGTCCTTTCAGTCTTATGAAGAAAAGTAATATCCCAGCATTTGTTGCCCTATATTGCCTTCTCCTCTGTCGCCCCCCGGTGGTGGAATGAACTTCCAAACTCCATGTGATCTACAGAGTCCCTCTGCACCTTTAAGAAAAAGCTAAAGACCCAGCTCTTTCATGAATACCTACTAACTTAATGATGATGGTCTCCATATTATTGATGATGATGATGGTAATGATGATGGTTTTTGTTTGATAACGACGACTTATAAGATGGTTTCTATACTGATTAGAGCTCTCAAGAACTGCCCTCAATGTTGTGCTTTGCCTCTGGTCACTTCCTGTCAGCACCTGTGTGTCCAATCAGACTCAGAGCTGATCGTTTGCCCTTACTGACATTGTTCCCTTTTTTCTAGATCCTTGCTTGTGTTGTTCTTACTCTCTGATGTACGTTGCTTTGGATAAAAACGTCTGATAAGTGAATTGTAGAATATGATTTAACTTTTTTTTCTTCATAGGAAAAAGAGCTCTGAAGGGACGTATGATCTCCCTCACTGGGATCGCACAGGTATGAACTCGGTCTGCAGCACATTCTCATCTGCCTACATGTGTTTTTGATGACTTTTTCTGGCACTGAACTGTGATTCTGCTGCAGACTGGTGGAAAAGCATGAAGCAGCTGTTGCCCTCGAAGATGGTCGAGGCCGAGGACTCAGTCCGGTACAGCAGCAGTGAGGTGGGCCGGCTCACGGGGAGAGGAGCTGTACCCAGACTACATGCTGAACCTGCAGGTAAATAATGGATCAACATGAACTTTGTTTTGGTGCTAGCTATGATCAGACAGGTTGTGTTTCTGAAAAGATGCCTCCATTGTGTTTGTGTAAATGTTGCAGCTGCTGAGACAGGCAGCCTCAGGGGTTTAAATTGTGAAAAACATAAAGTGTTTGTCACCAAGACAATTGCTTTTCACCAGCTAGTCTCCCCCTCTTTTATTGTTGCAGCAGTTGATTTAAAAGGACAATTACTGGCACTGACTTTATGATGCAAATGAGGAGAAACGATCAAATTGATATATTTTTAAGATCTACATTTTTTTTTATTCCATTAAGCTTGGTCACTCAAGTGTGGTCATCCAAAAGTATCTTCGGACACAATTTTTTTTTTTTTGAGTGTCCTCGCCAGCAAGAGCAACATCAGAGGAGGATTTATGTTTGGAAGTTGTCTGTCAGCTTTTCTTGAATGAAAAATCTCGAGGACTCATTTGAGAAAATGTTCTTTGAAGTTAGAAACCAGTCGACGTCCAGACAATGAGCTGATTAGATTTGGTGCTCAAAAGTAGATTTACATTTTGGCATTTTCTCCAGAACCCACATGTCCATTATGACATTATTTATTCAGAAATGTCATATTTGATAAACTGGTATTTGTCTTTTCTTATTAATGCTGTATCGCTCTCTCATCAGAGTACGCTCAGCCCCTGGTCAGCGGTGTTACAACTCTGGGTGCACGGTCCACCTTTAAACCAGACGAGGGGCCCGACCCGGGGTACTCAGACCCCGACCTGTACGACGCCCCCATCTCTCCAGACGTGTACCACGCCTACGCAGAACCCCTGCCCGCTTCAGGATCTGAATACGCCACACCCATCGTGGTGGATATGGGCTGCCACCCATCAGGCAGCTCCACTTTGAACCAGACCTCCGCGGTGTGCGGTTTCATGGGTGCCGGGGCGGCCTCTCTGCTCACACAGACTGACGGCGCCCACTCAGGGAGGTCGGCTTATGACACGCCCAAGAACGCCACTGGACAGGCCACGCCCACTGAGGATCAGACCTATCAGGTACCTCAGAATAAGCCGACAGGACAGAGCTGAAGAGTCCGGATGCACATGGCCTTAATCGGCCCCCTCTCCTCCAACACAACCCCGAAGGACAGAGATGGAGGGTTGTTAAAGACGGAGGAGGAGGAGGAGGAGGAGGGGGGAGTGAACCCCAGAAGACGGCGTCAGTCTTGAATGAACACTACCTTAGCTTGAGATCTATCTGGAGATGTCTGTATTGCCTAAAATGTTTCTGCATGGCCACAATCTGCTCGTGTAGTGCCATTACAGTCCTATCACTGAAACCCATAACGATGAATGTGTTTGTGCCAGGAGTGAGAGGCGAAGACAAGACGGACCGGTGAGTGGATGAACGGAGGGAGGATAAAAAGGAGACCGCTGACTACTATTTGAAAAAGACTTTGTCGCTGTCCTGTGATTCTTAGTAGTTCTTGCATTCTATGAAAACTGTGATTTCCATTATTTCATAATTTTTTTTTATTCTGTTACAAGGTGAACCAGGTTTTGGCTGAAATGTGCCTGATGATTCATAAAACTTAAGTGTTGCTTCACTGAATGAACCGCATGTCGCATTAAGAACCCCAAACTCAAGGTCGAAAAATTCCTCCCTTCTAGAGAAACTAGCTTTCCATGGTACGTTTTTTTTTTTTTTTTTTTTAAAGCATGACTTGAAATTTGTATAGTTCTAGTAATTCCATTTCTGCCAACCTGTTAGAACACTCAGATGATTTACTGATATTTATTTTTAATTCACATCCTGCTGATGAGGAGAAAAAACAGCCCACCACTAACCTCACTGGTTACAGATCAAATAACTGGCTTTGCACTGTTGTCGACACCTTATTTACAAAACATAGAGACATGTCTGGTAATCTGAAAAAGGCCAATTGGGAGGATTGATGACAGTGAATTTCCTCCAGAGTGAATTTACTTTTTGTAATACTGAAGACCAAACGCTGCCTTTTTCCCGTGTTCTGCGATGTTACAGAACCAACTTTCAAGAACGTGCCAACAGCGCAACTTTAGCCAAATCATCATGACAGCAGTCTTAATTTAGGAGAATACTTTTTTTTTTAGGTTTGTTTCTATCATAATGGTACAGAGAAAAGAGGTAAAAAGGTGAATCTGTTACAGGTGGTGATTTAAAGTTTCCCGTGTGTTTGTCCTGAACTTAGATTTTTATTGTAATTGTCTGGTGTTGAAATGGGTGTTTGATCTGTCCTAATGCATTTGAGTGTTCCTTCCTCGTATCTATGTGCATCAACATCTGTATGTATGTGTGGTGAGTTGTTTAGATTTTTCAGTCCTGTGTGTGTGTGTGTGTTTTTTTGTTGTTGTGTGGACTTGTTTTGATACGGCGTCTAGTTGTGGTAGGATGTATTGAGTCGTCGTCGTTGTCTGTAGCACCAGTAGACTGCATTCCTCTCCTGTGGTACTAAATGTGACCAAACACTCTGTGGCAGGAGTGCAGATGGAGAAAAAAAAAAAAAAAAGGAACGAGCTGCTTTCTAATACAACAGCATAGCAAACCTCACCTGTAGGGAAGGTGTTCTTCACACAGCTGTGCCACCAATCATGCTTTGGATTAGGATCAATAACAAGGCCTTCTATGTCCAGTTGTGGTGCTCCCTGGTCACAGAGGGAACTGTGTTGATGTGGCTCTCACTGATTGTAAATAGAGAAATAAAGAGTTTTTAAAAGAAAATGCTTCTTCACAATCGAAATAATCGTTTATTTTATTTTCAGGTTTTCAAGAAACAGCATGTTGATGCACATAATGTAGAAAAAGACAGGATGTTATCAATTATGATGTGAACAAGAATGCTATTAACATACTTAAAAAACATTATAGGCCATGATCAGTACAGTACAACACATTGAGGTCTGTTAGTTAACTTTGTTTTGACTCATGTAGCTGAGTATACAGAGCTGCACAATCACTTCAAGTACAGCAGTCAATAGACGTAGAAGGTACCGGTAAGCTTTTTTTTTTATAGCCCTGCTAACAGGATTGAAATCTATTCTATTGGTAAGTCTGTCCATCACTTTGGCTTTTATTCAAATCTCAAGTAGTTTGACTGATTTGTTGGTTTTCATCTGCACCTGTCGCCAAGTTTAAACGTGCCCAAACACACGAGTTCATAACCTCATGCCTGATAATAATACTCCTTCTGGCTGAAGCTGTACTTTGTGTGAGGTGCTAGTTAGCCAATTGTCCATACTCTTAATGCTTCAGTAAGATGGTGAATAAGGTTACACAAGAGCACATTCATGTAAACAATAACAAAATCTTCATTATTCTTATGTTCCATACAGTATAGTCACACAGAGCCGTTACTACAGCAGGAGAATCAGACATGACATATGTTCATATAAAAAGCATCATTTTTGATAGTAAATTACCAACATTAAAGAAACAGAAGCTGTGTTTGTAAAACAAATATTCTGTAATTAAAAGCTAAAAAACATCTGCAAAATCACATTTCATTCACCTTTAAAGATTACATTACAACATACAATTTCCCTTAAACCTTTTTTTATTTTTTTTTAAATAAATATGTTAATTATAAAAGTATTAATGCGAGGGTTCATCAAATGAAATTTAAAAAAACACGAGGCTCAAAGCATGTTCAAACACAACGCAGCGTTCACAGAGACATCACACATAAAGGTATTTAGTTGAGGAAGAACATTTCTAGATGTGAAATACAAACAAATGAACATTTCTTTCTTTATGCCACTCTCCTTAAACTTCATTTTCATTTATACAACAGTTAGTTCTGATCAAGCGATCTGATTGGACAAGAGGCTAGGACTAGGACAGGGACTTTTCACAGTATGTATCACTCCTCCTAAGCCAGGATACTTTTTGCTGACATTGTTTTGTCTTTAATCATAAATCTCAAACCTCAGAATCACACAACAGACTCTGATTTCACTGCTTTCATGATCAAATTAATTTCCTTTGACACACATACAAGTAAAGGTTCATACTACAAAGTCGCTGCTCTGTGGTAACCATGGATACAAGCAGAGTAGCAGTAGAAAAGAATGTTTCGGGTTGCTAGACAACAGCCGTTGAACGTGTTGAGTTGGTGAAGTTAAAAATAATCTGTTGTCAATTTTTACTTTTTATAACTTTTTTCCTGCTTGTATAAACTGCTGTATAAAGTAATATCACACTCGAAGTCCAGATGTTGTTCTGGAATTATCTTTACGACTGAATCACAGCAGTGCTGAGATTCAGCACATCGCTCCCTCCCTGATATTAAGAATCACATTCTTGACATTTCAGATTGTTTTCTCTTTGAAACGTGGTCGAATGGCACGGCTGCTCGTGAGATTCCCACCATCCGTGACCACATTGTTACCCGTCACTCCTCCATGTTCTTCCCGTTACTCCTCCATGTTCTTCCCGTCCTTCCCAAACTTCCACCAGACCACGGTGAGGACGACAGCCAACAGGAAGCTCAGGCTGCTGGTTACGAGGTAAGCGATGGGCAGGAAGTGGTTCTGACCTCCGAACCAGGTCAGCGTGGTCAGCATCACTTCCTTTCTGCCTCGGAAGTACTGCACGGGGAAGTCTGGGGAGGTAGAGGTCAAGGCCGAAAATAGGCGATCACAAAGAGGAGCTCAATGGAAACGAGTTAAAACAGCCTCCGTCCATACGCCCGTGTTTGAGTTTTTAACAGAAGACAAAGGCAGCAATCGCACACACAATGGGACATGTGTAACCCATAGACTATAAATATTCAACAGATCCAGATTGATGCTACCCGTTTGTTTGTCTATTGCCTTTTTGAAGCCTTGAGTTCAGCATGCGGCCAACACCATGTTAGTTATGAAGCGGCTAATTCATTAACTAGCAAAAGAGCTAGTTACCAGATTCTATCAGAGTCTACTCGTACTTTGGTAATTCAAAAATAAAACACGTCTTCTCATCACTGCTTGCCTAAATCTCAGAGGAGAGAAGCCAACAATAATCCTGACACCAATGTGAGGGCTTCCACGTCTAACATCTAAGCTAACCAGCTAGGTACAGTGAGCACAGAAACGTCCTGCTAGTTTGTGCTAACATCAATAAAACAATAAACAGGATTTCACCCACAAAAATAACATGTGAACAAAGACCTTAGAGGTTCATTTAGTATCATAAATCACACAGAAAGCCAGATAATGTTTGTCCAATATTTTCAGGAAAAATCCGCAGAAGACACCAGGAACCTAAAACAGCACCGCTCAAAGAGGCCACGCCCCTAAATTATGCATAACTTGAAACAGTGGAGGTGTATAAAAATAAATCCTGGTACAGTTTTCATAAACAGCAAGATGAGCTGTAGAGTCCACACCGTTTAATTACCAGGCAGTAAATATCTTCAATCCTGCTGCCAAGTTGGATAATTAATGGGGTTTTACCATAGACTGTATGAAAAATGGACGTAGCTCTCTGTTTCTGTGTATTTCTGAAGCAAAATGATGGAAGTGGCCACATTGGAATTGCTGTCTACACCAAACTTTCAGTCCTCCTAGAAACAGGAAAAGGTGGAGCTGAGGCAGACCTAAAGCCTCCTGACAAACAGCTACAGTCAGATCAGTCTTCACTCTAATTATGCATAACTGCCATAAAATCACAACAGATGATATCAAAACAAATCCACCCTACAACACTGTGTGCTGATAAAGACGTGAGCTTTGGACACTCAGGGAACTACAGATATTTACACTTCAGCATAGGCTTCATTTTTCAACACCGGAGGTTGCCGCTTTACTTGGCACTGACTTGCCTTTAGAGCAGTCAATTTGAGGAACTGCAGTTTTTCAAATCTTCTGCATTGGCATGATTTTTCAGCCGCTTGTGATCAGATGAAAAACAATGCTATGAAAGGATACTGTAGGATATCTTGATACTGTAGTTTCCCACTGGTAGACCCTTAGTAAAGGGCTTGTCTGCTCTGTATAAAATCCCATAAAGCTTCCTGAAGTTGGGGAAGGCTGCCTCTCTCATCCACACGATCAGGTCGTCATTGATGAAGCCGTTGTTGGTCGGGTCGAGTACATCGAGCTGGTACACAGGGTTCTTCCAGTACGGAGGCTTTGCTACACCTTAAAAAAAAAAGATTATCTGATGTAAGACATCTGAAACACAAGAGGACTAAATGTTGGAATACACAGTCAAGGTTTCATCCTTTTTTTTACCTTCAAACTCTTGAGCCAGCGTCAGGTTCTCCGTCCTCGGGTTGCGGTACTTGACATTTTTGTCCGTGTACCAGGTGATGCCCTTCCTATACAACGGAACGGGAACTGAAGCACCAGTGGGGCCATGATATTTCAGACTGAAGGAGTCTGGAGGGACAGATGTGAGTTAAGAGGCCAGTAATAAGAAATATAACAAGAGGAACTTAAGGATGATGTAACGAGTGGTGCTCACCATTGAACATACTGTTGGCCACAGCACCACAGGGGGCAATGGGGCGTCCTGCACTGTCTTTGTCAAACGGTTGACAGTATGTGGTGGGATTCTGTTCAGACATCGAGGTTAACAGACAAACTGAGGTGGATTCTTTAACAACGTAAAAAAGCTTCAAAAGCAGTGGTAACATATTCAACTAGAATGTACACAACGTTTTTCTCCACAACGTTTTTATGACAGCTGCAGGTGGTTGGGTGGTTGGAGAGTGACACACTGACCTGAATCTTTGACCTCATCACAAACCAACAAACCAGTGTGACTTCGAGTAGCGAGCAGTGTGTTTAGGAAATGTGGCATTTGTTACAGCATGTAAATAAAATGTTCAAACTAGAGCCACAACCGCTGTAACAGTCAGTCAATGTTACGCCCTTATATGGGCCTATCACAGATATGCCACTGTCTGTGTAGCTGTTTTTTAATATGGTAGTAGGAAAACTTATTTAATATGCTTGTTTTGCAGAAAGAGTGTGCTTGGGGTGATTAAAATAATTTCAATACAATAAATTAAACTACCTTTACTCACAGCGGTAATACGGCACATTTCTGTCTTTTTGTTATGGCATACCGTATGTGACAATTTGTAGATGATAAATGTGACAATTTGATGTTTTTTATTTATTTATTATTTAATTACCGGTAAATAAACTACCGACATTTAAAAGTTTAAAAGTTCGATCATAAAGTTAAAAACTACGGACATATTTGCTTTTTTCAATGTGTTTTATTATTTTCAAATAAAATGAATTTCATTATTTAAATAAGATTTGGTCCTCAGAAAGTATTTTTCCAAAAGATGAGTCTTGAAAAGCGGGAGGGGGGGGGGGGGGGGTCGTCTTATATTCAGGGTCGTCCTATATTCGGGTCAATACGGTACTTTTAGTGCTGTTTTAGCTAATTTAGCAGAGCATCACAGCTCAGCAGATTGTGGACCGCACCAGAACTAGTCGGCAAGGTATACTAATGCAGCACATTTTATATTTGACGTTGTTCTTTAAAGGAAGCACTCCTCTGTGAATCTTTGGACTGTCACATTTGTGTAAAATCATGAACTAAAAGGTTTATTTGTTCAGTCTCTAATTTAAAAAATGTTGTGATAAATTAGTAGAAAATAGAGGATGTACCTTCAACTTATTCTTCCTGCCAACCATCTGTCCGTCATCTCTTGAGTCCATGTACCTGCGCAGGTTCTGATGGAAGTTGCGGAGGCCGTAGTAGAAGAAGACATCTCCCTGAGAAGACATCATCAACACACTGTCAGGTATGCAAACAGTCTCCTGCAGCCTTGACTCACTGTCGGCTTTACAGCACAGACGAGAAATCAATCAGATTCTCCATACTGTGTTGTGAGATCGTTACCTTGAATGCTTTCTCAATAGAGAACTCCACAGTGCAGCTGCAGGATTGGCCGGCGTTGCTCACATTTTTACGTTTTTCAAAACATACATCACACGTCCCGGCCTCTGTGTAGTCCAGCTGAGAACACAATAGAGAAACTTTATGAAAGAGTAGAATAAACTGTGGAAAGAAAGACTGTTCCTGTTTACCTAGCTCTAAACATAACCTTGGATCTTTCCTCACTTTGTCACTCCCTTTTTTTATTGCACACAAGGGCCTTCAGTGACTTCCTCACTCTGTCTCCCTCACTCACACACACACACACACACACACACGTGCATACTTAAATCTATTTCACATATGTTTAAAGAATTACTGAAGAATCACAGAAAGAGGCTCACCTTTACTTCCTGTATGCTCTGCACTGTGAGGAGCAGCCACACTCCCAGCAGCATACATATCAGAGCCATGAAGTAGAAGAACGGCAGCACAGTGTTAGCAGTTAGCATGGGGGACCAGGCAGGCAGCCTCTGCTGTTTGAAAGCAGAGTTATCCGGCCTCTGAGCCAAGGGCCCGGAGTTGCCCTTCACTTTGCCCATGAGAGGGAACCTTCTGCCGGGGACAGACCGAGAACTTTGACAGCCGGAGAGTTGAAGAGGTGTCAGAGTGCGCGCTGCTCTATCTTCTCTTCCTGTTTTTTTTTTTTTACAGCGATATCTCCCTCCACACGTACACACACACACACACACACACACACACACACACACAACACTGCTTGCCAAGAGATTTTCCCAGCAGGCCTTGCAGAGCGGGGCAGGCTGTTGTTGTCTGTTACTTATTAACCACAATCCATTACTTAACTACCTCTTCTGCTTTCTGTTACCATATTTTACTCTTCTTAACCTCTACAAGAAAAACTATTTTCACTTTCAAATAACACTGAAGTACATTTTAAATATGTATTCTTTTCCGCAGGAGTAGATGATTTTGTGGTTTTTAAAACCCCTTCACGCTGCTTTAAAACGCTTTATCAAAAGGATGTTTTGATAAATGGGACTTCCTATTGGGCGAGTAAACTCATGACCTCACATTTCTCGGTAGGAGGGACTTCCCGAGGTCGGACTAAACAAACAAGAGGATGCTGGTTTCATTATGAGTCCTGTTTATTCAATCCATCACAGCGCATCACAGCGGCTTCAAGAGCGAACAAACAACAGCACACACTCAACACTAGTTTAGAAAATAGTCAAAAGAACAATGCAGAGAGGGAAAACAAACAGGAAGAGGATGTTGCAACATGTTGTGAGGACCATCGGTTTGTATGTATCAGCGCACGGCAAACTTCCCACTGTCAGTTAAAACAGTCCAATTTTAACTTTTTCTTTTTTACACCCACTCAGGATCCCGTTCTCCAGCAGCTTCATGAAGTCCAGTTTGATCTGAAAAGGACATTATGAACAATAATTCAGAATGAAGTAAGACACTCTGCTTTAACACTGGTTTGTGTGATCTATTCAGAGGTGTCAAAAGTATTCACATTCATTACTCAGGTAGAAGTGTAGATACTAGGGTTTAAAAAGACTTCTGTAGTAGTTGAAGTATCAACTCAAGCTTTTTACTCAAAGTGTAAAAGTACTGGTTTCAAAACTACTTAAAGTATAAAAGTAATTTAAAAATGCCATTAAGGACAAAAGCTTAGGCTGCGTCACAGGGGTCTATAGTGCACTACCCCACCTCCCCAAAAAAACATTTTTCTAAAGGTCATTATGACTATAATGTTATATTAAAATGTTAATGTTGAAAAATTTGGGATGCACCTGTTTCAGCCGCATTTATGCCCATTGACAATGAACGTAACGGTGCAAAAAGTCAAACTTCAGAGGCATGTTATCAATAGCTTTTATTGGAATGTAAATGTACAAACTTGGGACATTTCGCTCGAGTTCTCTTGAGTCTCTGCCCCGGACATCTTCGCACTAGACTACATACGTCTGCTATTTCCTTGCTGGAGTGTGACGTGATTTGTGTCATGCGCAGGTACGATGGATCGCGTACAAACCAATAGGGTGTCGGAATGGTATATGTTTATACTTCTCATCCAACCACAATCAAATTCACTGGATGGCACGATTTATCTGGATAGGTATTTTTTTTTTTTTTGTGTTTTTTTTAAAGGATGACAAGCCGGAATGAAAAACAAGCCGAAATTAAATAGGAGTAACGAGGCTATTTTTAAAAAGTAAGGAGTAGAAGTAAAAAGTCGGCTGAAAAATAATTACTTCAGTAAAGTATAGATACTGAAAATTTCTACTTAAGTAAGGTAGCGAAGTATTTGTACTTTGTTACTTGACACCTCTGGATCTATTAAACTATATTAACTTTGTGTAACATTTATTGTAATATTCAAAGTCATAAACATGAACTGATCACGATAGATTTTAATACACATGCTGTAATAATTGACAATTTGACCCATAATTCAATCTGGTAGTTACAGTCTTGATAAATTGTTTGATCTACAGCGAAAACGGTCCATCACTAGTTGATCAGATTTGAACGTCTGATTATGAGTTACTTTGATAACTGATTAATTATCAAAAGCGTTAAAATACTTTGATTCCTGCTTCTTAAGTGGAGTTGTTTTGTAGTTTCTTAACTCTTCTATGACAGTAAATGTAATATCTCTCCCAGTTGACAAAACAAGTTTAATGGTTTTATCTCAGGTACAGAAAACAATAAGAACATTTCACATTAAAACAAATTTTTCAGACAACATCTAGACCCTCTCCCTCATTTAATACTAAAGTAACACATACATTGGCTTTAATCGTGTCAGATGTTAAACTAAAGGACACAAGATGGCTTCTGTTTTACTTGAAAGTCTATTCTCTGTTTGTGTTTCTGTGCACAGGCTGCATGTTGGACCATGATTGCAGGTCATAAATCATTCTGAACAGTAGAAATCATACATCACAGTCAAGGAATAATAAGTAGGAAAAGCATATTTGTGTGGAAGTGATATTTTAATGTCCTAAAGACGTCAAATATTTTATAAAACATCCTGCATGTCATAAAATCTCATTATGTTTCATGTCCAGCAGGGGGCAGTAGCTCACCTCAGGAATGTCCACCATCCTCCGCAGTTTCTGGTCCCTCCAGTTCCAGTCAAGAACCACGTATCTTAAGGCCTGCAGGTTCAAACCATCTGGAGGAAAAAACAAAGAGTTTACATTGAAAGAAAAAAGACCTCAAACACTTAAACTGCAGGATCAGAACATTCACACCGACCTTTCTCAACTAAGGCGCTGATCCTTCCAGGGGTCCCTACTCCAATGTGTGTGACTCCCTTCTGCAGCAGCTTCATCTGCTCCTCCACCTGAACAGAAAACAAAAGAAGAACTGTTTGAACTCATCACTGTACACAGTTTTCATGCATTTTAAAAAGGCACTGGGATCTCTACTAACCTTGATGTGTTTCGCAAAAAGCTTTAGTGCCTTGGCTTCGCCCTTGAAGGTTGTCAGCTGCCTGGAGATGATAAGAGACAAAACGCACTCGTATAAACAGGACTACAAAGTTGTATTGTGGGAAAAATCGACACACACCACCTCTGTGTTTCACCTACTTGATGAGCTCGATGGTTCGCAGAGCAGAGCTGCAAACGATGAGCAGAACCACAGAGCTCTTCTCTGTGTGCTGTTTCTGAACCTTCGCCCACTTGGGACAAACTACAGGCAAAGAAAGGAAAGAAAAAAAGTGATTAGTCTCGTTTAAAAGCAAGCGGCTGAAATGATTTTTCAGTGAGAGCATCACTCACCTTGTTTGAGATACGAGGACAGGCTGTGTGTCAAGTCATTGCTGGACAGGAAGCAGGAGTCTGGAAGATGATGGAGGGCAGGACGGTGACCTCGGTGAATCAACAGATCAGCACATATTGACAAAGCTGAGAGAGGTAGAAAGATGACTCACCGTGCAGTTTGAGCTCCTCCTGCTCGATCACAGAGCGTTTGTCGGAGAAATACTGCGTGATCAGGTTCTGCAGGTCTGCGGGGCAGCCTGGCTTTGGCTCCGAAGTGGACAAGACATCTGTAATTGTCTTCTTCTGGTAAATAAAACACAATCAGGTAAAAGTTAGATTTTTACAAATAAAGCCCAGTGACTGTAGTTCCTCTTTTACACCAGCAGGTGTCCCCACACTCACCTTCCGCTTTCTTTTGACTTTGGGTGCCTTTTCATCCTCGGGCTCTTTCTTCTGAGGGACAATTAACTCTTTCTGTGAAAAACAAGAAACAAAAAATACACCAATCAGGCTCATCATCAACATCTAATACACATGAACCGTTTGAGTGAATGAAGAATGCAACTGAGTTATAAGTAGAGTTCATTATTTCATAAATACAACACTCAAATCTTAGAGAACATTTACATTTCTTTACTTTTTTTTAATGCCTTCACCATCAGATCGACCAGAAACAGGCTGCCAGAAGAGATTAATTTAACTATCAATCAGAAGATACGTTCCCAATATTTATAATCAATGTTTTTATTTTATGATAAATAGTTACTGTTTCTGGTTCAGGCATTCTATATGGGATTATTTTCTGGTTACTTTCCTCCTCTATGTGGACTTAATATATTGTGGAAAAAAATATGATGTTTAAGGTCATTTCATCGTGGGCTGAGAAACACAGATCAACATTATCGTCATTTTCCGATCATTTATGGAACAAAAAAAACGAACCAAAGAAAGTAATGTTTGGATTAATCAACAGTATAAATCGTTTATTTCTACTTTGGCCTATTTCATGATTTCAAATTCACAGATCAGAAGGTGAAGTCCGCAGATGACAAAAGTAGAGACTTGAAATGAATGGAAACAGAAATAAAATGAAGGATTTACAATGAGCCGTCTCCATCAGCTCAGAGGTGCTACTTGTCAACATAAAATGCAGGTAAACTGTTTGGGGCCCCAGGCCAGTAGGGGGCCAACAATAGCTAACAAACTTAAATCCATAGCAGTAGTTCAAAATGTGTAAAGTTTGCAATCATAGTAGGAAACCTCCCTAAAGGGGAGACTCACTCTTCTTAAAACAAAGTTAGTCAACGCTTCATAGTGTGAGTGTAGACTCCTAAAAAAAAAGAGTGCTTTGCTCAAGGGCACCTTCAGCAGTGCTCATGATGTGAACTGGCACTTCTCCAGCTACCAGACCAACTTCCAGATTTGGTCCGCATCAGTACTTGAACCCTTTGATTCCCAACCCAAGTCCCTACAGACCAAAACTGCTTGATTTGACAATTTCACTTCTAACGGACATGATGACAGGCAGATTTGGGGCAATTCATTTGCATACATTCGCTGACATCTCTTTAAACTAAAAGTAAAAACACTTTCAGAACAGTTGTCTAATCAAGTTGAGCATTAAAAAAACCTTCTGATTGACAGCTTTTACATCTGAAGGGCTCAACATAATACCTGTTCATTCTTTTTCTTCTTCTTTGCCTTGACTGTTTTTTCTGTTCCTGTATTCTTCCTCTTCTGTGGTTTGGTCTTTACGTCTGTGTTTTCTGACGGTTGTTCTTCATGTTTCTCCTCCTCCCGTTCAGATGCATCTGTAAAAAAACAAAAAAAAAGCAAAGACATTTCTCATTATTTTGGATTTAGTGGTAAACTTGGAACTGTTAAAAAAAAAATAAGGCTGGCACCTCAGAAAAACATTTCAGAGGTTAGCACAATTAAGGTTGTGTTATGTACAGAGATGCCTAACCTCCATGGCACCGTAGAAATAAACGATCTCTGTGGATATGAGCCTGTGTAGTTAGACTCTTGTTTCCATAGTTTGGCACAGATTTGGCAACAGCACATTAAAGTATTTAGGACGGAACAGAAAACAGAAATACTCAAACCTTCCCTGAGATAACAACAATGCAGCAAAGCTCGATCCAAGCATCTGGTTATATTTAGCCTCTCTGTTGCTACCACTTCTCCGTGCATACCTCTCATCTCATGCTATGAGGTCATGCTCAGACCCTCTGGCATATATGCATGCTTGTTCAAAATACTTCAAAACAGATGCCAGATAGAACCAGGTAATAAATCTGTGAGTTTCACAGCAGTGCCCTTCCTGAACGTGTACTTTTTGAATGCCTGTACTTCTGCTTTGTAATCGTCCCTGTGGACCTTTAGTCAAAGAACAGACATGCTGACATCATCTCTATTCCTTATTAAGTGGACTCAGATTTAAAACATGTCACAAGTATCTGTAAGTGCTGCAGTTGAAGTTTAGTGATGTCTGTATACTCGATGATTTGTAAAGTCAGGGAAATCTTCTTAAGCCTGTCTGTGAGCGGTTGACATTTTTAAGCATGCTGCACTTCTTGCCAAAACCTCATCAGTCGCATCAAAGCAGGTACTTCTGCATGATTAGTTGCTGGGTTGTCTTGACACAAGAATTTTAAACTTTGATATGATACTGCTAGGAATACTGAAACAGGTATTAATACCATGGCAACAAAAATAAAGTCCTAGATACCAACAATTGGGTAATTTCTTGTTCTCAATGAACAAAAGTGTGCTTGCAAGTTTTGATGGATTAATTCTGCTCCTATCCACCTGTAGATGTAGTTTTGTTTCAAACCTTTGGACTTTTCTGTTCAATCGATTATTAAAATAACAGACATTGTACTGTATTTGGATGCTCCATCATTCAGTGTTTAAGCAATCTCAAAACCAAAGTTGGAAAACCTTGTCAGGTTCCAAATTTCAGTTTGAGTCAGAAACGTCAACAATCATTTCAGTGACTAATTATATCTATTAAAGAGATCGTCACACTTGTGTAAATCAGTGTACTTCTTGTGATGAAAGATTCAACAGCAAACTCAAAGTACTTGGTCTTTTTCGATTCTCTGATTTTTGTAGAAATTTTCAAAACCCAGAACAAAAAACGCCAACCAGAATTTACATTTTTAGAAACTTCAAATCCATTATTACCCCTTTACCTTTTCTGAAAATTATTTCCTTTTTAATACAGATGGAAATGGAAATAACAGGAGCAAAATGTACTGTTTCACACACTACATCTGAGCTCATCACGATCAAAAAGACGTCTGACTTAGGAGACTATGAGGCGTCATAAAGGTGTGAACACGTTTGGACAAAGTGTGCAGTAACGTAGCGCCCCCCCCCCCCCCCCCCTACATGAGGCTAAGGTGAGCCAGTACTAGAGCTGCACAATATTGAGACTAAAAAAGACATTACAATTCATTTTCTTTCTGTGATATATATTCAGTATGAAAACATATACAGAAAATCAAACCAGATTTTGTTTTGCATCAAGCACCTCAAAGTGTCAGTACGACGTGTTTCAAGTCAAAATGC
This sequence comes from Labrus bergylta, assembly GCF_963930695.1. Lineage (NCBI taxonomy): Eukaryota > Metazoa > Chordata > Actinopteri > Labriformes > Labridae > Labrus > Labrus bergylta. The sequence goes on along the minus strand of NC_089207.1, from coordinate 4,347,108 downwards.
TCGACATTGCACGTCATGATGTGATTATTTATTATGTGCAAAAGTTGCATCTGCAAACACAGAACTGTCATAGTTTTTAAATTGACATGTCTGTTTTTCACTTGAGCATTGTACATCTGATCTGCTGACTGTCGCTTGTAATGTTTCTGTTTTTGCTTCCTGCTAAGGCGCTCTGTATCAAAGCTAGTGTTGTGCATTATCGTGCATTATCCCTATAAAACAAATCACTGCAGAGTTCAATATTCATTTCAATACAGTGATATAGTTTCACCTGGTTAAAAAGGAGCTGTACACTTTTTCATGGCTTTAAGTTTGAGCTGAAGCTACTTAATGCTGCTTAATGAGCTTATTGATGCTGTTTAAATGACATGATAACAAGTCTAGCAGAGGGGGGGTGGGGGGGGTAACTATGCATGATCACTGTAGAGTTAAAACAACAGGCTGTGATCCTGCTCTTTCCATTTTGCAGATATTTGCATGCAGCATCATTTCTTGGGCTTCAAAACCCTGAAGCAGAACATAGAAAAACAACCCTTTTCTCAGTCAGGCCTCTGATAGTCCAGTAAAAAACACAGAGATAAAAAACAGCCTGAAGCCGACTATCATATACCTGATGCTAGATTTACCGCCTTGTCCTCTGATTTCCTTTCTCATAATGGATTCATCTACTATCATTTATTTATCACACCCCTCTCCAGGAGTGAAAGGCCGACAGACTTCTCCCTATAGCTGTCTTTTCTTTCTATCATTGCACAACCACACCCAGTCTCTTCTCCATCCATCACTTGGAGACATTTGTTCTTATTTGTTACAGTCATCTGTCCAGACAGACAATCTCTCTGCTGAAGACCAACCCCACTATTGATCTGCTCCAGCAGAAATATCTCCTTCTCTTTCCCTCTCTCGGCTTCTACTCATCCCTTTCTCTCACTCTCATGCTGGACCGTTGGGAGGAAAGTGAGGATTCAAGGAGTCAAAGACCAGGGAGCAGAAAACAAGGAAGAGGAGGAAGACGATTACAGAGGTGAGGAGGACTTCCTGTGGAGATGCCATGGGCTAAATCATATTACAGACACACCTTTGCTACAGCAGGTTAGTAGTTTTACTTTTTAAATATATATTTGATTAATCTGCTAATCAATCAGTCGGTCGTCAAAGGAGAAAAGATGCTTTCTAAAAGTGTTATACTTATTTATCTGCCCTCAAGTTATAATGATCATCATGTTTGCAGCTTTAAGTGTGAAGGGGATTCAGAGGATGTAACCCATTAGAAAATATTTAACCGTAGTGCGTAGTATTGCTTGTTTCATTTAGTTAAAAGCAGATTATGCAAAGTCTACGAGCACACCTTTGGAAGAACCCAAAGTGCAATCACCTGACTTTGCTGTTTTGTGCTCGATGAGCTGTGAAAGAATCTACCATCAACCTTTTGTGTTTACAAGTAAACCAAAACCTTTAGATGAGTGAGGCTGCTGACGCTGCAGTCACACTGATGTTTAGCCTGAAGCACATTTCCAGTCTTACTGATGGCCCGACGCACACCGCTCAGAGAGCTCAGAGAGACACTTTAGAGGTGACCACTTCCTGATTCAGCAGCTATTTGAGGTGGTGCAGGATGCTTATACTCGCAGTAAACAGAATGCACATATTTTTGTATGGAAATGTGAGGAAAAAAAAAAAAAAAGCAAGGTTGCAAAGTGTCAAAGAGGGCGAGAGTTTTTTGAATCCACTGAGACAAAACTGCAATATTATTTCCTCATGTGTTGAAACCTGAACGTAGTAGATGCCTATCAAAGGGCTGTTTCACTAAATAACCATGGTTACCAATTTATCATGTACAGCTAGGTAATGCAATCTAACGCAACAGCAGTGAAACACGTCCTCCTCTGTGACAGTTAGGAGGCTCAGTTTAGCCATACAGAGATTTTTTTTTATTATTTAGTCGGCTCTCATTTGAAATATTTGAAATGTCTCACATAATGATGCAACATATTTTAACAGCTTCATAAACATCAGCCTCCAAAATAACTTTAAAGTCGAGTTGGGTCCAAAGAACAACTGAACATTATGTATCTTCTGAGAGAAGCATTTAAAGCAGGACTGTTGTTCAGACTGTATTAGTATTAAGTAGTGTTTGTATACCAGACTGCTTCAAGAGAGAGATGCTGCTGATGAATCTGGTGAAGGTGAAACCTTTCTCAATATGTAATGTCTCTGTTTTTATTTGTCACAGGACATCAAGCTTCTTCTCTACCACTCTATTGAGGAGTGAGGACAAAAATATAAATACAGGCTAAAATTAAAGGCTTTCTATGTGATTTTTCACACTTAAATATAATCTAAATCAAGTATATCCTCTGAAAATAACTCTGTGAGTCATGACTGTCTACAATGGGTGTAACACCCGAGTCCCACTGTCTGTGATGTTTTCAGAGTTTTCAGAGTCCTATGTTCAGTTTGTTTACATCGCCAGGACGGCCGGCTGACTCCTCCCCTCGTGTATAAAAGTTGTTTAATTGAGGGACTAGAGAAAAGAAGAATAACATCAGTGTTTCCCCTAGGTTTACAGTGTTGGGGGGTGGGGACAAGCCGACATGGCGACACAGCAACACAAACACTTGAAGGAATCTTGGTGTTCATGTGTTACTTTTAATGACAGCTGTCCTTTTCTATCGGAAAGGTATCCTTAAATGACTTCTTTCCCTGATTTCTGACTCTATCCACTGTCCTATCTCTACAATAAAGGCACAAAAAGCCAAAAAATAAATCTTTAAAAAACTATAAACAAACCAACAAAAAAAAACATGCTGTACTCACTGCTTAACTGTGTTTCTAGATCACGCTCATTTCAGGTAAATTTACATGCAGTGTGAAGATACGAGCATAATAAAGATCACTAGCATGAGCATGCTAACACAACAATGCAGCGCGAGTTGTTTTGGTTTCATGCTGGATCAAAAAATAGCATATAAAGCCTTTAAACAAAGATGTTTCCATCATAAATGGCTGCAACAACTTTTTTTTGTATATAGAGGATAAATCAACTCTTAAAAGTAGGGACAGGAATCACAGGGGAATCACGATATGATACTGATATCAAACGATAAGTGAATCGTGACTCATAAACGGTGTTGGGCCCGTTATGGAAAATGAGTAACTAGTTACAGTTACTAGCTGCTACAATCAAAAAGTCACTGAGTTACTAACAGAGTTACTGCTTTATAACAGTAACTAGTTAATCATAAACGATAAAATCACCATTCAACGATTCTGTGATAATTGATATACAGTATTGCAAGTCATAAAATGACGAGTCATGTTATGTAAATAACTGAAGAACACAAACTACCCCTAAAAAGGAGTGCCGTATAAAAGTATTAACTCACTGCAATTTGGTGTCACATTCCCCTCTTATCATGCTTCTTTTCTTAACTTCTTTCCATCACTGTCAGACATTATCAAGCTGCCTTCTTCTTCTTCCTCTTTTGTTCTTCTTTCAACCTCTTCTTTGGCCAGTGAACTCCCATTCATTCCCATTTCCTCCCAGGAAAATTTGTGCAATGTGCCAGCGATTCAATAACTTCATCACATAAAGCAGGACACAATATATTATTAACTTAATATAATATTGCCATATCAATATTTTGTCCCACCTTCAACTTGATCATACTGATATATTAGACAGAACATCATCAATAAGCTCAGAGAGGGCAGAAATAGAACTAAGGTAATAAGCACAGTCCCTGTAGTGACAGTGAGTGATAACTGGCCAAGGCCTCCATCTTTGAAAATGCTGTCTAAACGCAACATTTAATGGAGGAGCTTTAAATTTACAGGAGCCTGAGGGCCCAATTAATGTAAAGTCATCCAATCTGCACACACAATCACTCTGTAATTACCATCTGACTTCATATTTAAAAAAAAGGCTTTACAGGTTCATATTGAGGGGGATATATAACTGATTTATCACACAGAATGCACCTTTAATGGTGAACAAACAAAGCTGAGGATATCATACATACCTAAACAAATAAAAAGGTTTTAAATTAGAAAAGCTGAGAAAATGTAGCTTTAGTGTGAACAAGCCTGACAACCTCTACAACCTCTTTGGTGTACGTTCTTCTTCCCTCGTATATAAACCAGGAGAATTATCTCATTTACATCAAGCGGCAACCTCTTAACATGTTTACAGCCTGGTACAAAACACAAAACAGGTCTAACTCTGATTAGTTATTGTCATCATGGGCACACATTGTACCTTTGTGAAGACACATATGACTCTAAAGATGTACTCTTGAGATGAACCCTAGTCTGCAAGGTTAAAGTCTTGTGTTTTATAATCCTATCATCCTCTGATTCCTGCCTCACTCTATGGTCTAACCTTGATCAAAAACAGGTCATAATAAGCTGTCGATATGGTTGAATTTGTTGTAAGGACACTCTCCTCTACTGTGAGTAGAAAAACCAAGCATCTGGTAACTGCACAGGTTTTTACTGTTCTCAAAAGACTAATCGATATTGTAGTGCAACAATAGAACAACCCGTATTTATTATGTTTCTGTTGTCTTATTTCTGCAGGCTTTTCCTTCAGTACGTCAGCCCTCTCTTTTACCTCATGGTAACGTTAGATTATGGACGATTTTGTTAAGTGAGAAGGCAAGAGAGTCCTTTCTGATACTTTCTGCATTATTTTGCATAAACATGGTTGATGTCAAGTGCAATACCTCAGGCAAATGAATAGATTCAGTTTAAATATGAATGACTAACACTGACCCCCGGGTCTTTCACTGGAGGTGAGAATTACTGTGGGATTAATTTAAGTCAAAAGAATAATGACTGAATGAATTGAGGATTACTATGAGAAATTAAACGGCACATATAAAATCAAGTTAAATGTTAAGTATCACGGTCGGTGTCTTCTGAGCTTACATGTCACTTTGGCTCCAGATGGTGGAGTCAGCAAGAGTTTGCTTTCAGATGAATGAAGGGGCAGTGAGCTCACAGCTCAAATGACCATAGATCAATGAAATACGACAGCAGTGAGAGGGATCAGATGAGGGGAAATGGGGCCGCCCGGTCATCTTTAAAGGCTGATCAATAGAGGTGATTGGTTTTAATGGGTGGTCGATGGCGCTGACTGGATGTAATGAGGATCAGTCGATTGATTACAGGAAACGGTTGATTGTTTCAGTTCCAGACGAATAGCGTTCAGATTTTTTGTTATAAAGTTTTTTTGTGCTCACTGTGTAAACTGGCACTGTCTAAACTACCGCTTAAATCTGTGTCGGCTGTGACCTCTGAAAAGCTCTTAATTACTACCTCAATTGAATCCATTTGTCTGATTTAAAATACAACTTTGGCCCGGCAGAGGGATAAGACAAACCAATTATACCCTTTATCTTACTTCAGTCTGTTTATACAGTATAAAGGCAGGGTACTGTTTGCTATTTCTCCTGTGAACTTCCTTCAATAAAAACAATAAAAAAAAAAAAACATTCCATGAAATCAATTCAGCGCTTGTTTAAACAATCAATAACTCATCTAAAAGACATGGGCCACGGCCTGGTCTTGGGAGAGGTGCGGGAGGATGAGTGTGTGTAGCAGTTATTGGTTTTGGAGGCCTGCAGCTTCCTCTCTAAAGCCACAGTATGAGCGTGTGTTATTGTTAAATCAATGGGGACTTTAGGCTCCTTGAACAAAAATTAACAAGCAGGCTGTGGAGGGATGTCTGAAGCAGAGAGGCTGGACAGGATACCAAAGTGGATTGAAATTGAAAACTAGATTACAACAATTCTTGTACATGTGAAAGTTTTTTTTGTCTTTTAAACTAGGCTTCAAAATAAAAAGGTAGCAGTCACTGTTTTTTTTTTCTTGTCGGGGTTTGTTAAGAAAGTCTGCGTTATTTACATCATGACAGCTGAAAGTTTAGAGTTGGCTGGCAAAGTGAAGTGCAGAGTTCCACCAGCAGGGGGAGTATTGGATACAGAGTTAAACCAACCCTGACTACTTATTGCAGATTCCTACTACATTTTGCATACTGTACATAATGGAGATAGTATTCTTTCAACCACAAAACAACATTCTCACACACATACAGTACTTCATCATTATTAACAAGGGATGTTTAGCATTTAGCATCCTTTCAAAATAAAAGCTCACCTGCTATCAAAACATGAAATAAAGTAATTAATTTCCCAGCCTGCTATATTAGTAAATCATTGTATTTGGCAGGATTTAAAACTAACTTCTAAAAGTACTTGCCAGGCATGCCCCTAACTCATTATTTTTTTTAAATACTTTGCAGTTCAAAGCAATGCTTGCTTCTTTGCAATTTAACGTCAGCCTCACACAGAAACAAAAAATAGAAAACACATTTAAAGGCTTTAATAATTTTAATAATTAAAGAGATTAACAGACTAATTTGGAGTGACAGAAGTTGAATGTCAGATATTATCAGTTGAAATATCCGGCCCTAATTGGCAGTACTATTGGGCCAGCTGACTGGAAGTGAGGGCAAAGAATGGCCAATAATTAGCCATCAATTTCTAAAAATGGTTGCCAATTGCCGCCTTGTAATGATTATTGTCCAGCCCCGTCCAATGTGACCTTCACCTGATTAACTCGGGCTGTCCCAGCCGGAACACTTTGATTAAAGCTCCAGACAATGTCACAGAGACGGTGCTAATCATGAGGTTATATAATTAAGACAAAGCTTTTAATCTTTCACAAGAACCAAATGAGGACAATCTTTTCCTGCCCTGCCATGACAGCATATTTGACTTATGTAATGTGGATACAAGCACTGTTTTCCAATGATGCTTTATTACACGGCATTTACTTTCATCCTCACACGCTTGGTCTTCCTCCCCCGTCATATTCACAGATCTAATCCTTATCTCTTCATCCATTCCTCCCCTGCTCTTTTTCTAAATCCACACACATATCATATGGATGATATTTGTAACACTTCTCTCGCTCTCTATAAATCACCAGGGCGTTAACACAATACATGTGGTACTTCTCATCTGATATCAGGGAGTGGACAGGGGGGTACAATGTGTTAAAAGTGCACGCCTTGTCCAAAAGCAGAGACACCAGTGGACACAAAATCAACAGGGGACGGTAGACTTACACATCGTCATCGTTCATCATTTCTGTCAAGGAAGTCGTGCTCAACAAAAGGACAACAGCTTACATCAGGACAAAGCAATGTTGACCATATTTCATGACATCACTGACCACCAAATGGCGTTGTTTTGCTTTGCACAATGATGATTACAGTGTGATTTATGGAGCCAAGTTACAAGAATGTAGGGCAGACCACCTACCAGAAGAAGAAAGCCAAATCAAATAAACAACAGAAAACATTGTTTGGTTAAGAATAGGCTAAAGCTGAACTTACAACAAAGTAAGTACAATGCCAGCTGTCCAGATTTTAAAGATAAAACTGGAAGAGTTTTAATAAAAATCTCAGCACAGTTCTGCCTTACCTTACACTGTTTAAATGTTTTGGCTCGGCCTCAACATTTTTATTTTAGTTCCAACAACCAACACCAAAAAACACTCCAAAGATTACATGAAGACTGTCAGGTATAAAGCAGCTTACAACCGTTAGTATTTAACTAAAATGACACAAAAGTGATAATGTGCGTACTCTTTCATCGCACACATCTCACTTTCTGTGGTCTTGACAACCTTGAGTAACTTTAAGAGGCAGAATCACAGCCAAATCTGGCACGTACAAAGTTTTAATGCCAAGAGAAGCTGAAAAGGAGCCATATACTCCAATACCTTCTGCTATGCATTATAAAAAAACACACACACCTATAACACAAAGAGAGTAATGTTTCAGGCTGAGAAGAACTAGGTTTATAAATCCGTCTTGCAATATGTAAGGCATACATGGTTGAAAAGAGTTACATTATTTCAGTGCAAGATATTTTTGGGCCTTCAGCTGAAGAGAAGCAGGAACCGTTGGGAGGAAAAGAACGGGGGACAACATGCCGCAAAGGGCCGAGGACGGATTTGAACCCACAGCGCTGAAGACTATTGCCTCCATACTGCACATCTTAAGCTCTCGACGCCCAATGTCAGAGCACATTCTGTAGTTCCCACCTTTCTCCTGTTTCATTGATCAATGTGCATGAATACGAAGGGAAAATCATTAAACAAGAGTTATGGGACATCAAATGTCATAACAAACATAATTTTCAGCTAATCTACAGAAGTAATGACTCATTAAAACAAATATGTTCATCATAAACAAAATGAGAGATGAGACACTAACAATACTCGAGTAAAAAATGAGCCAAGCTGACAATCTACTCTAAACTATAATGGTAAAGTCCCTGGCCATGAAAATTCAAGAGTCTAACACTTTAAACCGAGCCCAGAGTCATTACAGAGAGTCATTAGAACAGTGGCAGTAAGGGAGGTTTATGTTGAAGTCATTAGTATGAAGCATTTAGCAGTACGTGCAGCCTAACCACACTCATAATCATAAAGACCAACAAGCCAAGCGCCGAGCATTTCTGGTGAAATACATTCAGTGGCTGTTCAACATCTCCTCCTCTCTCCATGACTGGTGTATTATTTTTCAGTTAAGATCACTGTGACCCGCCATGCCTGCAGTACTGCGCTCAGGCCAAAACATATATCAGCCAAACTGGAGGCCAAAGAGGACTCCAGGGCACAGACTGAGCCAGCCTCCCCCACTGACAGGTGGATAGAAGGTGGATATGAGCTGCTCATGGGGAATGAAAAAGCTAGAGAGCAGGGGTCTCAAATTGAAATTTCCTGGGGGCCACAGGCAAGGTTATTTGCTCTTTGGGGGGGAGGGGGTGAATATACTGTGCCTCTACCGTTCCTCTTGGGAAAGTAATTCTGCTTTAAGGCTGCGATGTTTAGGTCCTTTCTGGATTATTTTTCTTTTTAATGTTTCTGCAGTTTTGCTTTCTATACTGTAACTTTTCCAGGGAGGACTAACTGTTTGCATTATTCATATCTGACTGACCAATAAGTGGAATATGTAGCTCCTTTTTGTCCCAGTCAAAAAAAAACAACACATTTTTGGTTGTGTTCTTCCTCTGAGACGAGGATTTAATGATGCACAGATGATCAAGTTCTTGGTTGAAATGTAAAGTTAATAATGGGTTGGTAAAAATATTAAGTTCTAATAACGTGTGAGGTACACGTCTTGTGTCTCTGTGCACTGAAATTCAAAAGGGTGCAGATTTCATGAAGACTGCTGTTTTCTGAGGACAGCACTTTGTAAATTTATCACTACCCGCTTTCAACTGTGGCGCAACTGTATCATTATCGATCCAGTGCAACAGAGAAGGTATACTACCAAAACTGACAAAGAGGGAAATAAAATGTAGGAACTGCCCACTCAAAATTTACCCCATCTTCTTATGCTCAGACAACATCTACACATATCCCGTCACCAGCGAGATGTTGTTTTTATTACCAAGTAGTACGCAGTTAAAAGAAAATGTTTTAAAAATGAAGCTGAAGAAAAAGAAAAAACATTTTCGTCAGTGTTTCACTCACTTCTATTTCTTTGATCATTTATTTTGGTGCTTTTCATGTTGCTACAGAAATAAGATTGATTTGAATTATGAAATGTATTTTCTTTAATATCAGATACATTTTGAGAATATGTGAATATATCCGTAAATCATATCCATATGATAACATACCAACATCACACACAAGTTTAACATTTTAATTTCTGAAAAACAACATTTTTATTGGGGACTTTTTTTCAAGGGACCCACTAAAAAACCCCACCAATGGGTCCCAGGGTCTAACTACACTGAAAACCTATCAACATGGCTGCTTATGCTAATTTCAAAGTATACTTTATAATACCATTATAATGGGTGTGATAATTTGATGGTCCCAGCCCAGGCCCAGTCTGTGACTTTATTACACCTAAATGGACTGTTAAAGATTCCACCTGTGCGTATCTGCAGACCAGATTTTAGTGGGAAGAGAGTTCAGTAAGTGTTGTTGGTTTTATTCTCAGGAAAGCCTGCAGCCTTTAAATTTGAGCACTGCAGGAATGCTGGCTGCCCTGGGTTGTGTTGAGATAAATAAACAGAGGGAGTCAGCCACATGTGCAGCTGCCAGCCTGCCTGCCAGAGGACGGTCCCCACGGGGGCAACCCTGGCAACCATTATTGAAGCTGACTCTGGCTCCGAGCCAGAACTCACGTTTAGAGGCATTTTCACATGCTGGCATCGCATGGGAGTGTGCTGAGACATCAGCATGCATGTGCTCGTCTAGACACCATGACCACACTAAAAAAAGAACACAGCCTGACTCATGACATCTGTGTGTATTTGTGTGTGTGTGTGTGTGTGTGTGTGAGAGGTGTTCAGACCTCATCACTATTAGTCAATGACACAGAAGTACAGTACATGTCTTGGCTCGACTGCTCACATTAATGGCGCCATCAGATGGGCAGAGGAAATACATTTCTGTTGGCTAAACACTCACGCCAAAGAAAACTGCAGCAGAAACTATGACCACCAACTCACATCAGCTTCATTGCATGTGTTCATCTTGAGTAACCAAGCTAAAATAAACTGCAGTTTAAGAGGGCTTTTTAGTTCAATACCTTAACCAGTCTCTGCGTTTGAAATTGAGCCCCTCAGGAGCAAAAAGCACCAAATTGTGGTATTATTAAGTTATGGTAATAGCAAGTAGACCAGTACGCCTACATGCACTGATTTGTTACAAAAAGCTGTGGTCCTGGGGCGCCGGCTGCCGAGTGATAAGTGTGAGTGCCCAATATACAGAGGCTACAGTCCTCGAAGCAAACAGCCTGGGTTGGAATCCGAACTGTGGCTCCTTTCCCGCATCATGTCCATGTTCATTTCAGCTCCTCTGTCCTGTCAGTGTTTCCCCGGCTTGGGGGGAGGGGGGGTATTGGACAATAATTAAGTATATATAATGGCATGGGGAAGGAAATTGGTGTCAATAAAACATCCTTAAATGTGTCCAAAGAAAACAGGCCCCATGCCACCACATAAAACACGTGCACTAACTCTCATAAGGTCTATTGCATGTCGTCATCTTGACTAACCCAATGCCAAAAACCCATTTATTCCCAAGAAGGTTTGGTTTTTATTCATGACCTCAACCATCTTCTCTCTGACTCTCTTCTTCTCCCACCAAATGAATAATAGAGAATAGGTTCATTTCTAGCCTCTGTAGTAAATAGCATTTTGAGTGCGCCGATTTCTGAATACACCGTTTTACTGGTTAGTACCTTGTGAAAACTATCAACCCCGTGTCTGTAGCTGAAAACAAGTAGAGTAAAAGAAAGCAGGGACAGCTGGAACAGCTTCATCCGTCTCCCTGATTGATACAGAGAGAGTATCAAGAGGAAGGGAGGGAGGTTGACATCATCAGCCTTTCTTTCCATACCGAGGCCAAGAGAAAACACTTCTATCTATGCAGACACAATCTATAAAGAAAGCAAATGCTCTCGCAAACCTGTATAGGCTACATTTTGAACCAGCTACAGGGCTTCTGTTGGTGCTTGTCTCGCACAATGTTCATCTCTTATGTACCAGTGTTCATCCTGTTTAGAGACACTCAAGGTTGCTCTGAGGCCTTGGTGACAACAAGCAGATGCTGCCTGTCTGTGTGCAGAGGAGGAGGAGGAGGAGGAGGAGGAGGAGGATGAGGTGGTGGAGAGAGAAAGTATTACTGCTTTCCTGTTCAGTAACAGTATTTCTAACAACAGCAGTAAAAGCTTTGAGGAGGTCTTAATCACAGTCTTAAAACAACTGCAGTGAAAATGAGACCTCTAGACGTAACAGCTAATAGTTTGCCTGATTGCTTTTCACAATTTCCACAAAATGAGGAACACAAGAGCCTTTAGTTACTTATCTAATGAAACTTGACCATCAGCAAGGGAATAAAAAGGCGTTCCCGGCCACTGTGAGTGCTTGAACCAGAGAGGCAGAGCTGAGGAACAGAGAGATGACCTCATCTTTCACTAATATGAACCTGCTTGCTTTCTGTCTCTGAATATGGGGGGGGGGGGGGGGGGGGGTGCCGGGTAGGGGCGGACGAGTCAGAGGAAGCTGGCTAGCATGAACTGTTTAGCTGATGAGATTTGCTTCAGCTCACACATATCCCTGCAACATACACACATCTTGCGCTCATATGGTCAGAAATCATGGTCCTACTTTTCAGGCAACGTTTAGTCCCCTCTGTTTGCCAAGTCGACAGTGATTGCTGTAAATGTGCTAAGAGAAAGACTGTGAGATGACATAAGCCTCACTCAAAGCAATGCCAGCTGCAGGCTGATCCGTTTCACTAATGCTAACTGTTATGACAAGAGGCCTCCTGACTTCTGGTTAGCCAATACAGGCTTATATAATCTGCATCAGCCTGTCTCTTATTTGAGTCAAACAATAGCCACTTGTACGGCAAAAGACAAATTGTTCGACCTCATTTAGCCTCGTTGTTCAGGAGCACACATTCACTTTTTGGTCGCCGTGTTGAGCTGCCACCACAAATCAATTTCTCTTTGTCCAGTTCCTTCCAGGTGGACTTAAAGCCATCCTGCACCCACTTGGAGAAAGTGCAAAACGATTTCTTCGAGCCAAGGAGTGAAGGACCACAACCTACACACTCCTTTCCACGCTATTCAACCCCACTCCCTTGAAATAAAAACAACGGAGGATCATTGAGGACCATAATGCGAGACAAAGGAGAGAAGTGGCGGGCCAGCCGCACAAGAGAAGTCCTGTCCCGTGATGACTTGTTGTTTCTACTCAGTATGTTAGAGGGAGAGCTACAGGTGGGACGATTTGTTTGTATCCTGTCATTTTCAGAATCATGTTCATGTGAAACCCAAATGTCAAAACCACATAATATATGCCAATGTATCTATTACTGTACGCAGAGTTGTTTAAACATAAATCGGTATCAGAACCAATACAGCCTAAAATGGGGGATCAGGGATCTAGTCACTAGATGCATGATCCAAAACTTTTATTTATAAGCTCCCAAAGAATTGACTTGTTCCTTATTCTGTGAAACAGTAGACTAAACAGGGATGATATTTATTATGGCTGGTACTAAGTGCTCAGCTTTAGGATTCCTTTTGTGTACTTTGGCAATGAAAAAATTATAGCAATTATTTAACATCCATACAGGGTTAATAATGTGCAGCTATTTCAAATATTAATGGATGTCTATTTTCTCTGGTCGTTCCAGATTGCTACTCTAGACCAATATTAAATTCTAGGTATCAGAATCTGTATCGGTAGGAGGAAAATGGTACCCCAAGTGTTTGACTGATATGTTTGTCACTCCAGGCTAGGGATGAGGTAATTGCTGTGTTGAAATCCGAGAAGATGGATCCGGTTCTACTTGGGGCCCGATACAGTTTTGGTGGACCAGAAAAGGTGCTCCGTGCCCTGCAGAGAGACTCCCTCCGGGCCCAGCAGGACCACCTGCAGGATGTGTACAAAAAACCAATTGCTGAGGTACCAACAGTCAATAGCAAGAAAATAGACTCCAGATGGAGCGGATAATCAAATTTAATGAGGTGAATGCATTACTGTCTCACAACAGAGCGTCTATTACCGCTGCTTCACTGCACAAATTTGTTATTTGCACTACAGGTGTTACATGTGCTGGATCTATTCCTATGCAGAGATTAGAAATCTGTAAATTAAAAGGACTGTTTTTGTCTGATTTGTAGTTTTACCTTTCTAAGAGAACCCGTTTCCAAGAAAACGTTTTTACAGGAAGGTCATTCGAATATCTCATGTGACCAGTATACTGTTACAATTAAAAACACATTACTGTGATTTATCTCAAATGTCAGAAGCTCAACCAACATGTGGATGGCTCAAAACCAACAGGCGGCAAAAGCATGTTTTTACAATTAAGTAGAAATGAACCTTCTTGGGTGTGCAGCTGAATTCGTCAATCCAACGGGACTATTCTTTAATATATTTTTTCCAAAGACATTTTGTTAGGTTGGATAAAGTCGTAACAGTACTGTCAGTATACAGGAGACCCTCGTGCTCAAAGATTAAATGTAGGATATTTGCTGTATTTTAGAATATATTTTTTACAAGTTTAAAGGTACCACATGTATAATCCTTGTCCTTTTAGTCTCTAGTATAAGCAGCATACAAGGTGTAAAAAGTGTTACTGTTTCTGTTTGGTATCATCCACAGAAAAAGACAAATGGTAGATTTACCACACAGTTTGAAAAAGTAAAGTTAATATCTTTCTTATATTCAGTTATGACATTCCAGTGCACCTTGGAGCGTTTTCTGCTGTCCGCCGAAAAAAATCAATCAAAGTGGACAGTTCAAAAGTGCTGTCGGCACATATTTTTGAGAGTCATGTGCTGAGCAGAGAGCATCAGAGCAGCTTTCAGACTAGGGGCCCTGCTTTAACTACAACCCTTTTCCGCCTCCATCAGAGCTAGTATTGTGGTTTGTCCTCATTTTGAAACTTGGCTAAGTTAACAGCATGTTCATATTGCTGCTCCTTTATTACTCTGTGAATAAAAATGTGTTGAAACTGATGTACCACTAATCAATGATGTCACTATCCATAGCAATGTTTAACACTAGAAATCTTCATATGCTTATTTGGTACCCAACACTAGAACTTTTTATATGTTGCCAAAAAAAAGTCTGTTCTTACCAAATTTCAGGCATTTCGACCAATGAGAACAAATGTTTTGGTAATTTTCCCTCATCTTACTAAACACAGTGTTTGGTTAAAATTGGTTTTCAGCTGCAAATGTATAAACTTGGAATTAGGTCTTTCAATTAAAACAGCTGTTTTCCAAATGTTCATACTATGTCAGCACTCTATCCATAAACCAAGTAACACCGACAATCATCCTCCTCATTGCGATCTCTTTTGTTTTCCCTTTTTGTCTTCAGCTCAACCACTTTGTGGAGGCTCAGAGGCACTCGTCCAAACAGATGATGGAGGGGTTCCTGGAGGTATCTCGCTCTCACAGCAGGGCTCTACGCAAGCTAGAGGAGCAAGAGAGGAGCCACAGGGCTCTAATCCATAAGAGCGACTGCCTGACCACTCTGCTGGAGCAGGACAGAGAGAGGTTGGTGAACCAAACCCTTGAGCTTCAGATGAATGCCTATGCAAAGATTTATATTTTGCAGCTCCCACTAAATTGGTAGTCTGGGTTAAAACTCGACTTGCAGAAAATATCCATGCCTCTCAGAATCCTTCCTAATGTAAAAGATGAGGATTTACAGCTAGTGCAGAAGAGGCTAAGGGATTAAAGTATTTCAGCACACTGGAACAAGCCAGATCAGAGCTCTGTGATGTTCACTTGTGCAGGCTTAGACACTTTTAGTCTATGTTGATCTGTAATGCTCTTCATGGCTGAGAGCAAGGCCGCTGTTGGCTGCTTCATTTTTCTACCAACCCGGTGACCTCAAGACTGTACTTAAGAGTTCCTCCTCTTAGACAAAGTCCATTACATCCTTGACTTGGTTAGACCTTGTGGCCAGCTTGGCTCTGTTCACTCTCCCTTGTAAACACATAAACATGCTCTAACATGCAATTACACGTACGGTCTAAATTGGCACCCTCCTACCCAATTCAACAGAACCACACAGCAAAGGATGAAGCCTTCTTCTAAACTAAGTAAATGGGCTGAGGCTTTGCTGCTAAAGAGAAAGATTTGCTTCCTGAGTACAGAGAACATTTAGATGTGGCCTTTGGGGATAGGGAAGTCTAACATGAAGGTGGCTCTCATATGCAATTTGAGGCCCACAACCAGGCTGTTGTGTTGAAGTTCCTGGTTGTCTCGGCTCATGTACCGTCAGAGTCCACTCTGTAATCTAGCTGTGTAGAGACTGGACCCGCACTGGGCTTGCAGCCTTGGGAGGAGACTAGTTGTCTGCATCTGCATGCCAAAGTGAAAAACACTTCGGTGATCCACAACAGGCACACGCACAATTAAAGGACCAGAAATAGTCAAGCCAGTAGTGATCATGTTTATGAGAATTCAGTCGATCCACATACAGCATGGCCGCCCCAAACATGCACACATAAAAGTTTTGAAGTTCATCTTGGCCTAATGATGATTAATACACGAGTAGACAGCATGTCTGTGGTGCAGGGTGAACCCTGTGTGGCTCATACATTCCTGACTGCACGAACAGAGGATTTTCATCTCCCTGCCTGCCCTCCTTCATTAATTCCCTTCATGAACGGGTGTCCACAACGCAGCACTTGAACTTTTCCGATAACCAGGAGACCGGGGGCCGACAGCATAATGATAGTCTGATGTTGTTGTTCAGTTTGACTGTCAGGGATATCAACACGTCTTTGTACATCACAGACCAAAATAACTTAATGTAACTCCATTTGTCTAATCCTTCCTTTGCCAGCCTCTGATCAAGAGGTGAAACAATTTCAAGATTAATCCTTAGGTCAATTGTCAGGACAATGAACTGCAACAACGTAACCTTCCATGGCTTCAAAGTTTTCCGACTTGCAGTGTGTTTGTGTCCTATGTGGTTTATTTTTCTTTCTATTATTATTCTCATATTTATTACTTTCACTTTCTCAAAGGCCTCCTTTGGTCAAGTGTTGAGAATTAGCATGTGTGATGAAACACTCAAACAATGCATCTGGTTCTTCCAGTGTAATTGTGATGTCCATGTCATATACAAAAATCTATCTATCAAATTAACTTTTCCCTTGGTTTATGAAAATACTGATGCTCAAAACATCTGGGATCCAAAATGAAAATCTCAGTTGCACCTTTAATCCTATCCCGTAAAAGGACACAAACAATCTGCTCCTTCATGCAAATTCACGATCAATCCACACAGAAATGCTCTTCTGCCTTGTATTTATTTAAATTTCGTCTCAGGCACACTCGAATCGAGTTTATATTCCTGCCTCTTTGTGTGAGCTTCGGCTTCTTTCAGCTTGGCACAAACAGGTTTAAGCTGAGTCACTGCTTGCATTTATCCACGGGGTAAACAACACGCTGCACATGGCGATACGCCTGTCCCTTTCATCTCCCTCTTCATCCTGTCCTTCTTACATCCCGCTCTGCAGTAGCCTAAATATTTAACTGAAAGAATTCCCACTCCTGCTCCTTTTCAACTATCTTTCAATCTCCCTCCCCGTTTCTTTTCAAAGTGTACGCTCTGAGCCAAGAGAGCCACTCAGCCTGGCTTAAAATCCGCACCCCTCTTTCTTCTTTCACTCCCCTGGAAAAGTATCTCCACGAGGTGCCATGTGCCGAGCAGATGACCTGTTTTAGCTGCAAACTATACACTAAATTCCAGTCACGGCATATAATCACTTTATGCCACAGAATGATCCCCTTTGCGTGTCAAAGGATGATTACATCTGCACATCACAATGCAACGATCTGGTTGTTCCAACCTCATGCTATCAGAACATGCTCCGAGTCCGTGTGTGTGTGTGTGTTTCCTATGGTGTGTCACCAGGCTGACAGCATCTTAGAAGAAACCGCACACACATGTTCGGCACACAAAAGACATCCACGCTCTCATCTGTTCACTTGAGTTCTGAATCCAAAACCCTTCACAGACACTATCGTACACCCGCAAAAACCACTTTTAAACTCCGTCATGTTTTCACTCTGCACTGATGTGGCCTTCACGTCAATATATCATCAATAAGGGCTATAAGAGTGCAGATGTTTTGGAAAAGAAGAGTCTTGCTCCACTGTCAGGCACAGCAGTGCTTTGGCCAGCTGGATAACAGCTCACAGGGGCAACGCTTACATTTTCACAAATATTATGGCCAGTGTTAACAATGGTCATCAGATTACTTCAGAGGGTAAGCATGCTAACAATGCTAAGTATGCTAACATTGCTGGCTGATGGAAATATCTACTGTTTCGTATATTAGGCCATATAAAGTATTAGAGAAATATCAGTTTTGAATAGAAGAAGATATACTTTATTAATCCTGCGAGGGGAAATTCAATTTTACACTCTGTTGTTGAATATGCTACACACACACATAGGCTGAAATAGACACACACATGCACTAACAGGATGCTATGTAGTAATGGAGAGATGTCAGAGTGAGGGGGCTGCCCACAGCAAGCGTTCCTGAGATGGTGGGGGTCCAGGGCCTTGCTCAAGGACACCTCGTCAATACTTTCAGAGAGTAAACTGGCACTCTTTGGTCCCCAACCCAAGTCCCTACACACTGAGCTCAATCAATAATTGAGTCATGTGGGCCAACAGACAAACAGGCAGACACAATACAATTTGCACCCACCATAATACTTGGTCAAAAGACCATAACTGAACAAAAGCCTCTGCTTGATTAAACATGTTGGAAGAAACATTTTCCCAAAAGGAAAAGGACAAAGTAAATTTGGCCGTACTGTAGCGGAAACCCACAGCTGCTCGGTCCATCTCTCACACTGAAATCCACCATCTGCAGGCTCAGCCAATAATGTGTCAGGAGGAGATGTGCATAAATTACCATAGGAGTCTGGCAGTA
Source organism: Labrus bergylta (assembly GCF_963930695.1). NCBI lineage: Eukaryota > Metazoa > Chordata > Actinopteri > Labriformes > Labridae > Labrus > Labrus bergylta. The sequence goes on along the minus strand of NC_089207.1, from coordinate 4,328,580 downwards.
CACCACTTTAGAGCTGAACCGCTGTTATGATCGCAAGCTGCTGGGCTCATTTATTAGCTGCACCAAGCATATGAGGTCAGTTTAGTCATTCCTTCAATTTTATTAAACTTGTTGATAAATGAAGAGAACAAAGCCCGGAGCAGCTGCTTTCCTTTTTTGCGTCTCCAATATGGCTTTTCTCTGACCCTTTACAGCAGTTCTCAGTACAACTGGAGGTTTTTTTTTTTTCCCAGAGGCGGAGGCTGAAAAACTCAATATCTCCAAATTACACCCTTGGATGAAAATAGGAGCACTGAAAACAGCAGAGAGCTCCTCTCGTATGAAGGGGAGTATTACATTCTGGCAATGTTTGTGGGTTTTCTTCGAGTAGAATGGCCAATGAGGGCTCGGATCAATCTTGTAATTGAGGACAAGCGCTGCAGATGCCAACCCCTCCTAAGAAAAAGTGGACCTCATGAACTCTGGTTTGGGAGTTGGTCTGCGGCTGAAATCTGAGGGAATGAGAAGGATTCTTGCTTTCACATTCCACAACAGGAACAATATCTTGTCTTATTGAGCCCTTTCCTGACAAAAGACTTCTTTGAATTGATTTAACGGTCTGATTTTTTAACAAAACATACTTCTTATCTCATCAAATAACAATTACTTGAGCGTAACATTTTATGAACAGTAAACAGAATACAAGCTACACTTAGTTTCCAGGCTATTTTGCTTAATTTTATAAAGCCTAAGACAGGGATGGGCAACTTTGGTGACAGCAAGGGCCACATTCATTTAATTCTCACTGCCAGAGGGCCAAATTAAACAATTACAGTCAATTATGTCTCAAATTTAACTCAACATATACCAGTGATCAGATATTATTATGGACATATTTCTGGTTTTCATGATTTCATGGCAGATTTCATCATGTTTTCTTCATGTTTCCAATTAATTGATGTGTAAAAAATTAACCTGAGGGCCACGTTGAGGGTTGATGGGGGCCGCATGTGGCCCCCCTGGCCGCCAGTTGCCCACCCCTGGCCTAAGACAACTTTTCTGGATAAAATAAGTACCATCAAAGTAACCTCGACTGCAAACTACACGTCCTGCAAAAGGTGAACCAACACACATTATAACCTTCTGTCCATTATATCCTTAAATAAAAGCACATTGCGTGATGGCCACCACAAACCAAAAACAAGTCAAGAGTTAATTTCATCAACCAAAGTGAACTCTGGAAGAGACAGCCAGCTTTGTTATTAATCAATTAAAGGATAAAAGAGAATGCCAACCGGGCACAGAAATCAGCCATTACCTCACTGACTAAGGTAACCTGGAGAGTTTGTATTACTCTAAATATCTAAGCTGCACAATGTCACAGTGGTTTCAGGTAAAAAAGACAAAAACTACAGTTGTTTGGATACCAATACTAGTATCAGAAATGCCTTTGGGTATTAGGTGTAGTTTGCCATTTAACTCACTACACAGAACAAGGTTTTTACATGTATAAGCTCCAAAAAACACAAGACTACACAGTAGGCAATAATCATCACAGATTCCACTATCGACTACTGTTTAAGAGAAGCAATAACAACCTATTTAAGGTAAATGATCAAGTGACCATAGCAAACAAGCTCACAGTGCAAGCAGAGAGAGTAACCTGAGTCAAAGCAAACAAAATGTAAACAATCAGTGTTTTCCATCAGATATTTTAAGGCTGTTATCTTATACTTAAAGGAAAGATGATTCAATCCAAACCACAAAAATAAAGATTTTTAAAAGAAGGGTTCCTCTAGAAACTTTGTTTTGACAAGATATCAGGAGGGGCTGCTAGCTGAGCATTCACTCATGCTTTTAAACTACTCTGTGTTGTTTTAGAACAGAGCTGCTGAATCGGCAGCTGACAGAAACTTTCAATAACCATGGAGACATTTGTTTGCACATTTCAAAACAGTGTGCTTGTTTCCTCAGCGCTGACGTAAACGGTTTAAGAACGTGATCCCGTCTTTCAGCGAAAAAAAAGCTCTGCTGCATTAATGAGGGTCTGCCTTTAACTGTGGTGAAAGTTGTTGGCACTGTTGTGCAAGCTTTCATTGCTCTGTTTAAAAGATGGTGAAACAATTCTGTAGAACATAAATGTCCAAAAAGTGAAGTTTAAGTGGGTCTTTTTGGCTGTTTTGTAAATTCTTGTGTGATGACATCATGACAAGGGGGGAATAGTTCTCTTTTAATTGGGGACTAGATGGGCTGCTTGACAGAAATAAATACCACCAGAGGTATTTTTCCCAGTGAAAGCTAGAACTTGGAGCCATAATGCAAGTAAGTGTTCCCGGAGGGGAGCGTGCGTCACCCATAGACATACATGTTATTTTTCCTCCTGCTGCACTGGAAGTACTATCATCGAGTCAGCTAAAACATATCCTTCACTTTTTCCATTATGTTTTTTTGTCACTTTTGTTGTGACAGATGAGACTAGCAGCGAGAATAATGAGAGTATAATCTGTCATCCTTCCCTGCTCCACTGAACACAGAAATTTGATTTGAGTAATACCTCAAGAGAGCGAAGGGATACTGAAGAAAACCGATGACGGCGAGAGGAAGGTAAAAATTGCAGTTGCAAAAGCAAATTGCATTTTGTACCTTAAAGCAAAAAACATATCAGAAAGATAGAGAAGCAATGTGTGGAGGAGCAAGAGAGCAAAAGACATATGGGTGTAATTGAGGGCCGATGAACTGATGATGTCATCTTACAGTCAGGTTATCAGGCCCCGGGCAAGGCAGATACAACTCACAAAACATGTCTGGTCTTAAAGCATATGGGAACTCCAACTTCACACACACAAATAATACAATATGCAAGCTTTTAGATAAGCTACAATTCCTTGAACATACAAAGTTCAGTCCAGCACTTATGAAGCATAGCTAACATGTTTGCTCCGGCTAATCCTGCAAACGGAGAGTGTAAGCCTCTCCAGTTTGAATTGTGATTGAAGCTTTTCTTTGAACACACATACACACAAACACACTCTTCTGTCCTTCCCATTAGCCTCTTTGGCATGGCTACACAATGACCTCATCTGGAATGGGCTGAACTCCAGTAAAAACACACAATCACACTCACACACATGCACAGCGGTAGAGCCTGTACAGTCCCATATAAGGACTTGCTGATGATGTAATGGGCGCCACTGACTGCGAGTGAGACTCGGTGTGCAGAGCACTTCTCATAATGTTTGGTTTTCCGGATGGAATGTCCACATCACTGGGATCTCCGGGAAAGGGAGAGGTGAAAGAGTGAAGACTTTTTATTCTCTGAGGATTTTTTAAAGGACAGAGGCCAACAGGACAGCACAGGTAGGACAAGTAAAAACAACTTGTGAACTGTGGAAAGATATAAAACACATTTGGAGAAGTGTGTTACTTTTAAAGTAGTTTTTGTGGCATGTTAAGATTACGGGCAAAGTATGTGTTGATTGAACGTCTGACCTACCGTCTTTGTGATTCTTTACATTTTTAAAGAAAGAGAATTGACAAAACCAAAATATAATCGAACAGTTAGAGAATGCAAAAACTAATGATGTTCAACATCCTTCAAAGTTACAATTCATCCATCTGTTTTATTCAAAATGCTAGATCTTTTTGAGTTTCACCCACTTTAAAAACTTTCTTAAAAGCAAATGTTGAGGATGCTCTGTATGTTTCAATTTCCCATCCTCTACCAAAAAACAGGTTCAGACTTTTTTACGTAACATTAGCAGCTCAAAAGATTTTGTCAAATAATCAAAAGCAACTCTCCGTATACTGCTTGGAACATTTTCAGCCCGATCACATGGAAAATGATGTATCCAAGCATGGAATGTGAAACTGATATTTACTTATTTCTGCTCTTTGAATTTAAAGAGCAACCTTAATGTCCGCACTCTCAGTACCTCAAGTCTACAAAACTAGTCGAACATTTCTATAAGGAGATTTATTCTTCATTGTAACAATCAGCTGCTGATGGCTCACTTCGATCTCTGCAAGGACACTTAATGTACGGTGCATATTTAAATTAATTTGTACATTGTTGGTTTGCATCTGGGGAAATGTTAGGAGTGACAGCACTTTTGTAGCCAGTCAGTAATTACACACGGAACAGGGGGGAATTCCTGCCTCTCCAAGCTGGAAATGGGGTAGTGTTCGTTGTGCACAGGAGGGGGGTGATTGGGTGCAGCGTTGAGGGTACTCAAGGGTAGTGGAACTTCTTAATTAACAAACACTCCCTGCCAAGGGACCATCTGCTGTGACAGTCAGGAGTGCTGCAAAGAGAGTGCAACGCAACATGGAATTGCATGGCCATCTACATTTTTAAGGGGTTACATGTGGTACACATGCAAATTAGAGATGAAAACGCCGATACTAATGTGCAAATGAAAATAAAGTATTCATAGCTTTTGCAGGGATTTGAGGTGGGAGGAAATAGTGGTTCAGATTCTTTTGAAAATGAAAGAAATGCTTATACTGGAAACACAAAACTAGAGAATTAATTGGGGTTTCAAAAGTGGGGCCAGGAGGTTAAGTATAAACAAGAAAAAAAGTTTCCTTGGAAGCAGAAATAAGAGCAAAATTACATAATAAAACCCCCAAAAGTCCTTTTTAACATGAGGGTAATTTGTTTTTCTTACAGACTTAAGCTCCTGCTTGTAAAAGAGAGAGAATACCACAAGTTACAGGAGAAGAAAAGTGAAAACGAAGTATCAACTCTCAAGGACGAGCTGAACAAGCTGAAGGCGTTTGCACTTCTGGTTGTTCGGGAGCAACAGAGTCTGAGCGAGCAGCTGGAGGCACATCGCTGTCGTGTCAAAGAACTGACTGCCATCACTGACCACATCAAGCAGGAGGTCAGTGCTGCTCACCCCAGTGCAAAGAAGGCAGAGCACAAGTCTCTGCACCTCGAGGTGGAGCTCAACAACCCGGTTTCTTTTTCCAACCACAGCCTGAACACCATGACGGCCCCGAGCCTGCTGTCAGAGGTCGAGCTGCTGAGGAGGAGGGTCGTGGAAATGGAGGGAAAGGACGAGGAGCTGATACGTATGTGGGACCAGTGTCGTGACCTCGACCGTAGACTGGGGAGGGAGACCAGCTACTGCCGCAGCCTGAAAGTGGAGGTGGATAAACTGACGGGCCGAATCAGTGAATTGGACAGGATAGAGGGGGCTTTAGGGAAGAGCAAACAGGACTGCAGTATCCTGATGGGCAGCTTGGAGCAAGAGAGGGAGGTTAGCAAGAGGCTGTCTGCTGAGCTCAACACTCTGAAAGTTAGGGTGAAAGAGCTTGAGGCTGTTGAAAGCAAACAGGAAAAGAGTGAAGCAGTGATTAGACAAGACCTCGCCAAGCTCAGATCACTGACTGTAGCCTTGGTGGAGGACAGAAAGACTATGGCAGAGAAGCTCAAACAGGCTGAGGAAAAACTGAACAGGAAGGAAGGCAACAGGAATGAGCAAAGCAATTTGGCAACAATGACAGAAAGACTGAAAGAGGAGATGCAACAGGCACTGGGGTGTAAGGCAGAGTTAGAGGGAAGGATTAGGGACATGGGAAAGGAAAAAGAAGAGCTCCAGGACCGAATTAAAGCAGAGGAGGAGAGGAACAGAGAGCTGCAGAGTAAAATGACCATAATGAGAAGTAGGCTGCAGGTGTTAGAAAACAGGAAAGAAAAGGAACAAAAGTACACACACAGTTCTGTTCCTTACAACACCAACCATCGGTGCCAAACAGAGGACAACAAAGTCAAGGAACTGACCCAAGAGCTTGATAGGCTGCGAAAGAGACTACAGGACAAGGAGGCGTTGGAGGGAGAACTGATGCAGGTGGAGGAGGACTTTGAGTCCCTGCAAAAGAGGTTCAAGGATGAGCAGAGAAGGTCCCAGGCTCTAACAGAGGAGCTTCAGGCGTCAAAGAGGGAGCTTTCGAGATACGAGCAGGCGGAGAAGCAAGACGTCAACCAGGAGCACCTCCTCCTTTGCCGTCTTCAGAAGGAGCAGGTGAGGTCTAGACTTTTGGGCAGGGAGGTGGACTCTCTGAAGGAGAAACTCCAGAAGCTGATGGGAACCGAGGAGTCAATCTGCAGGGTTCAGACCGACCACTCCACGCTGCAGAGAAAGCTGACCTTGCAGGAAGGAAGAAACAGGGAGCTGGCAAAAGACATGAAGGAACTCAGTAGTGAGCTCGACAGGTACAGACAAAAGAAGAACCTTTCACCTGGTGCGAATGGACAACACTTTTCCGACCTTCATCAGACCACCAAAGAGGTGCAAACTGATCCAGCAGATAGCCTGCCTCCTTACGGCGATCAAAGCAAGAGAGCAGAAGAAGAAAAGCAGGAGGAGGACCTAAACCACAATGAGGAGGTCTCAAACAGAAGAAGCTCTCTTGTCAACAACCTCAACAGCCTAAACACTGCAAATAATAACATTATCCAATACAGCAATCAATCAGCCAATGGCATGGATATGCACCAAACTGCTAATGGTGAGCTGATGACGTTGACACACACGCCAGGGCAGCCCTTGCACATTAAAGTAACACCTCACCACATCCTCAACACAGCCACGCTTGAGTTCAGCAGCCCGACAGGAGATGCAGCTACGTCCTACACCAGCACTGCCGTCATCCCGACAAGCGGAGCCTCGCCTAAGCAGAGAATCACCATCATCCAGAACGCCTCTCCTCTCGCAGTTAACACTAAGACCCCGCCTTCAAGCCCAGACCGCAGAGTCTCCCCAACAATCTCTCGGATGCTGAGCACAAATTCTCCACGCTCTGCGACCCCCGACCAAAACAGCTCCCCGATTCAGATCGTGACAGTCCGGACCTGTTCTCCAGAGCCGGAGGAGGTCGCCAATCAGACCACCGTCTACTGCAAGACACCTGAGCGTCAGAACAGCTGGCAGTATCAGAGGTCCAGCAGTGTCGACACGAGTCCAAATATCATCACCACAGAGGACAACAAGATCCACATCCATGTGGGGAGTCCATATATCCAGTCTGTGAGTGGTATGACCCACAGTGTGCCACAACCAGTCGGGTCGTACTATCTCCGTCATGAGCAACAGACACAAGTGCTCGCCAATGGCTGTCATGTAAAAGGTGTTGGCAAAATTACAAGTAGCATCACTATTTCCCCTTCTACCTCCTCAGCTTCACACTCCTCTAATATTACAGTAAGTGGCCTTTGTGATTAGGGGAAGATGTATATGATTGGGTTCTCAGACACTTTCCTGGACACCATTACTTCAAGGAGAACCTATTGTCTTTGTAAATAATACTAAACAAATAATTCCCAGTGTTTGTCATACTATTTGTAAAGCCTACTTTAATTAGTTAGTGTGCAAATGTACTTACTGAATTTAACTGACTGTTTGACATGTGTTTTAAGCACCTGTATTAGAGCTAGGTAATACGTCATTGCCACCAAATGTGTAATATGCTTTTCATATTTTCATTCTGTTTTATTGATGTTTTTTCCCTGTTCATTAAAAGTGTTTGTGTTGATTTTGTTTGCTCACCTTGAATACTTTCGAGAGAGGGCTGCCATCTACTCAGCTAACAGATTTCGAGGCGGTTTAAATGCAAAATAGTTGGAATCAGTAAAGATAAAGTGAGAAACTGGTAGAAGCCTTGTTTGATGTTTTTTTTTTTTTCCCCTCAAGGGTCAAACTACACACTGCACACATCAAGCTCTCCAAAAAGAAGAAGAAGAAAAAAAAGACTCCTGTGTTCATTAGCCATATTGTTAAAATGAATAAAGAGAAACCGGGATGGAAGAGGTTTGTGTGTTTAGCTTGATCACCCACACAGCCAAATTTAACACAACAGTGTGTGTGTGTGTGTGTGTGTGTGTGTGTGTGTGTGTGTGTGTGTGTGTGTGTGTGTGTGTGTGTGTGTGTGTGTGTGTGTGTGTGTGTGTGTGTTTGTAGGTGTGCAACCGTCGCCTAATATGCACTGGAAAACTCGGCTCATTTTTTCTGACACAATAAAAACACCTAGAGGTGATGGGGCTGTTCGGGTTTAATGATGGTTGAATTACTTAAAGCCTTAGCTATTTTGAGTACAGACTATAAACCTCAAATGGAATGGAATCATGGTCCTAATATATTTACCACTGGCAACTAATGGATGCATACACTTTAACTACTGCATAAAAACATTGAAATTATGCTCAGCTTCTCCTCATTTACTGTAAAATAAAAATAAAATAATCCAAGCACAAAAAGGCTTTTCATTGCTGGTCAGTCTCGTCTTGTTATGAGCACATAATCCCATGCAAGCTTAACCCCTTAATGAAGAGATAGAATCTTTATTATCATTGTATACAAGGACACAACAAAATTTTGTTAGCAGCAACTCTATACAGCAGCGTTTACTAAAACAAAAAGATATTTGTGGTGATATGAAAGAGAAATATGCAAAAAGGGGCCAGAGCAATTGCTGTTCAGTGAATAAATGATAATAATAATAAATAAATAGACAGTTGTGGTGACTGAAAGAATATATACAGTTATTATTTTGCAGTGACTGATTAGGTAAACAAATATATATAGAGAGATATAGTGCAAATAAGTGAAGTTATAGTGCAGTGAAAGAGTATATACAGTTATTATTGTGCAGTGACTGGATGAGAAAATAATTAATGAAGAGATAAAAGACACAGTTTCTTATAGCAACATATTACAACAGGTTATAACTATAATAATAATAATAATAATAATAATAATACACATGTTAAGTCACTAAAAAGTCATGTTGAACTGCTTGGTATTTGGTATTTCCTTTCCTCGTACATTTAGTTTTTACAATTCAATTCAATTCAATTTATTTTGTATAGCGTCAACTCATAACAAGTGTTATCTCAAGACACTTTACAAAAGCAGGTAAAATACCTTACTCTGTCTGTTAACATTACTAAAGAGGAGGTAAAAAGACCTTACTCATTGTTATGTTACAAAAAGCAGGTAAAAAGACCTTACAACTGAAGTTTCAACAGCTATTTATAAAGCAGCAAACGATGAGAGAAAGATGAAAACACTGATGAACAAAGTGAAGTGAATTTGTTCTGGAGAAACGTATCGTCTTTGTGTTTCCTCACACATGAGGCAAAGGGTTTTCTTAAGCAGTGTGTGGATGGATGTATCACCACAGAAAGCAATGTTGTTGATAATATAAATCTAAAGATACATAACAAATTTTTTTTAGCTCTATAAATATATATATTTGTAATCTCTTGTGTATAAATGTGTTTGTGTCTTATTGCAATCACCAACAAAATAACGTCATCTCTCTGTTTAAGCACTCTCCGGACAACTATTTGTTTTGAATTTTGTCCTAAACTCACTTGACTTTACAATAACTGTTATCTGTATTTGGAGTTAGCCAAATCATTCACATGAATTAGCAACAAGCATCAAACCTAAAAGACAACATTGGAGTTTTATGTCAACACAAGCAGTTTAAGATCCCCTTATCTAAAAGGTCAATAAAGACAACATAATGTACGATGCAGTAATTCCCGTTAGATGTCATATATTATATGTAGTAGAAAAAGTGGTGATAAAATGTCCCAGGTAAATCAGAAAGTAGCTGACAGCACTGGAGGACAAAGTAAGACTTCCTGTAGTGGAAGACGCGGGTAGAGACCCCACACTGCAGGTAAATGATGACAAACACAGACATGCATTAACTACAATGACATCATCAGTTGGCAAGGTGGAAACCAGATGTGATATTTGATGACTGTTTATGGCAGACTGTAGTGTGACACAGTCCTCATGAGAATCTTTGTCATCAGTGTGAGCACAGCGCCAAATGACATCATGTCATTGAGCGTCAAACCGCTTCTCACGAATCCCCTCTTCATTTCTAAGACTGACTTCAGAGTCATATGCTCCATAAGCTCACTGACTTCAACTCCTCTTTTCTGTCTTGTCAGTTTTCAGTCAGCCTCACAGCGTTTTCTGTCAAGCATATCTCTTTGATACAAATGGGAGTAAGGATGTGATGTCAGTCAGTCAGGGTAAAGGGACAACCTAGAAATACAGCGTTGCACACCCTTTCTTTTAGATGGAGAACTGAATGGGTTGCTTGAATATGATTTCTCCAAAAGAGCCAAACTCTCCAAATAAGGGTGTCAAAGTGTCAAAACATGCATAAAGTGGAAATTCTTCTGAAAATGCGCCATAGACCAAGTGATGTCATAAACTGCAATGCTGTGTTCCTGGTTGAAATTTTCATAAACACAACAATCCGTCAAATTCTTATAATTTTACAGCTTCAGAATTATCATAGACTTGACAGGTAATCAAAAAGGAAATTAGTCCATATTTCTGGTAAAAACATCACACATTTTAGTTAGCAATACGGACCAAAAAAATGGAAGCTGGTCTGGTAGTTAGAGAGGAGCCAGGGCACCTCCTGAATACTGCCGAGGTGCCATTGAGCAAGGCACTGAACCCCAAACTGCTCTGGTGCGCTCCCTGCATAGCAGTGTGTAGCAGCCCCACTCTGACATCTCTCCATGAATGCATGTCTACAGGTCCTGTTTGTGCATGTAATTCAGACTGTGTGTATGAAAAGCATGTCTTTAAAATAACAAGAGTGTAAACCAGAATTAACAAAGTTAAAAAAAATAATAATAATTGCATTCAACCACACTAGCATTAAGGTGTACATTTGTGGCTATCATAACTGTTCAGTAGGAATAAAAGCCTTCCTTATTGTTTTGTACAACACCAAACTGAGTAATGCTGACTAGCACGTGTCTGTTAGCTCCCTGTGCTTGTATGGAAAACAACATATCCACTTGACCCAAGGGTTGGGGCTCTCCATCTAGGATCATGGATCATCTAACATCATCTAACATCATCTAACATCCATTTAGGAAAATAGCCCTCATGTGCACCGCTGTTGTAAAGTGAATAACATTGCAATGATGTCGCAAAAGAAGACCAGTGGTGAAATCCATACGTATGACATCTTTCCACAAACAACAACCACTCAACAAACAGGTTTATAAATCCACAGTGGTATACACATTTTAACAGCTGGTTATTCCTCTTTTCTCTAATCAGATTCCTCTGGGGGTTGCTGAAGAAGCCTTACCCAACAAGGACACCCAAGGCTAAAGGATTAGCTAATAGAATAGGAGACAGAGCCCCCTTGGTGCATAGAAGAGAGCACCCAACAGACCAGGATTACAAGACATTTATCACTGCAGTCTAATGTTACCAAATAATCTCATCAAAAAAACATGCAGTGTCTAATGTTACCAAATAATCTCATCAACAAAACATGCAGTGTCTAATGTTACCAAATAATCTCATCAACAAAACATGCAGTGTCTAATGTTACCAAATAATCTCATCAACAAAATATGCAATGTCTAATGTTACCAAATAATCTCATCAACAAAATATGCAAAATACAGCATACATCTTTGCAGTTGTGAATGAATGAAGATATGTTTGTAATTTTAGGAGGACACTTTGGCAACACAAATACGACTATAATTAATAAATGAGTTGAATAAAATGAAGCAAAAGTGAAGCAGAAGTAAATATGATTTGACAACATCAAAGGGCATGTGTTACAAATGAGTTTTTCTGTTTACACATTATCATTAGGATTACACATTACAGTTAGGAGGTAAGTGTAAATGCCATTTATTAGTAAATATATTCTATTATTAAACATTCAGATAACCTGCCAGAATGGTTCAATTTGTTTCTTACTGGGTCTTTTGGATACTGCCTGTGTGTTTGTGTAGATAAGATAAGATAATCCTTTATTTATCCCACAACGGGGAAATTTACAGTGTTACAGCAGCAAAGAGCAAAGATTGCAAACAGAAAGTGAACACAGTACAATTTAAATAAAAAAATAAAAATAAAAATGAAGAATGTACAAAAAAATAGATAGATACTAAAAATAGATCTAAAAAAAATGATAAATAGAAAAATAGATCAGCTGAGCTGCAGTTTTGACAAAAATGTAGTCAGAATATTCTGTGTAACACAGACATAAAGTATAACACGTTATTGCACAAAGTGGATTGCAAATATAATATAACATTAATATAATATTATTTTGCACAAAATAAGAGACTGAGGATGAACACATCGAGGGAGATTGTGTGTCAAAGTGTGCCACTAAATATGAAGTGTTTCATTTAAATATAAACACCTCTCACCCAACGCAGACTCTCAGCTGTGAACTTTGCCGTTTTTATTTCCTTCCATTTGCCGTGCACCTGAACAGCCTCTGCTTTATCTGCTCTCCTGCACTACATCACTTTATTCTATCCTTTATATATCAGTATTCTGATGTTTCTTATCCATCATTGCACTACATCACTTTATTCTATCCTTTATATATCAGTATTCATACAGCTCTGATTACTTATTCCTGATGTTTCTTATCCATCATTGCACTACGGTCACTTTATTTATCTCATTTTTACCTTTACAGTTTTATTGTATATATTAGTTCTGTTGTTCCATTATTCACCTTATTAACTTATCATTTAGTATTTACCCTACTTACACATAGCTCTGTATATATATATTTATTTCTCGTTTACTGCACATAGTTCTGGTTACATCTGTTTACATCTGTTAGTCCGATCACTGTCCACTTATATCTACTCTTTTATATTTCGTTTTTTTTAAGTTTAAGCTTTAAGTTGTATTTAAATTCACACTTTATATTTAGGTTTAAAATGTTTCATCTACTTGCACTGTTGTTAATTTACTGCTCTGTGTGGGTTTGAATTGGCCCCCCAGGGGGACAAATAAAGTCTTTTGAATTGAATTGAATATTTTCTAAAATACATGTTGCAATGTTATTCTGCATCAAAACTTTGCTGGATGAATAATTGAGGTCAACAATCCTTAAAGAGCATCACTGCCCTCTATTGGTGCTCAGAGTGCATAAAACCAAAACCAGGCAAAGAAACAAACTTCTTCAGTGTGTGAGTGATGATGAGGAGCAGCACAGTGAATACACAGAGTTAAACCTGACAGAGACAGACAACTAAGCTTCAATTATAGATACAGGCGGAACACGTTGAAAGTTACCACAGTTAATGTTGTGTGTGTGTGTGTGTGTGTGTGAACCACATGTAAACATGCTCTCTGACACACACACACACACGTGTTAACACATAACAAGCCTTGCTACCAACCCTAGCTTCCCCTGCCATGACAGAACAGAGGTAAGCTGTAAAGAAACGGGTACTGTGTGCTAACCACTTGTCACCATGTGAACTGTCGATGACTGTTTACAGGCGGAAGTTAAAGTTTAACATTAAACTCACGGTGGCTAAGCTAACGGCAGCTATGAGTTAGCTACCAACCAACCGGCGTTTCTATCGACGTGCTCACAGACAGTTCGCTGTTCAGGATACAAGACGACGTCCCGAAAACAAGTCAAAGAAACACTTAAAGAAACAAAGAGGTACCTGAATTACCCTCGTGGTCCCACCACTCGTCACCCAAGTCGTCTCCCATTTTTCTGCTAATGGTTAGCCGGTCCAATCCAAATCTACCGCTGAGGGAGCAAGCTGGCGGTGTGTTCAAATGCAGCTCGTCGAAAACAAATTTTTACACATGGCATTTACTCACAGATTAAAACCGTCATATTTACAGTGTATTATTAAAACACACGTCAGGTCAGATATATTTATGAGGAGTTTGCCTATATCCAAACGTATATAGGCTTTATAAGCATTCATAAAAATGAAAGATCGCCTACTTTAGGATGAGCAGAGGTAGAAGAAGTTTAAAAAAACTTTAGTATTGAAGTAGTCTCGGTGAAGAGTGGCACATTTTCAAGATAATATAGGCTAATGCATTTGATATGCTCGTTGGCAAAAACTAATAATAATAATAATAATAATAACTTTATTTATATAGCACCTTTTAAAAACACAGGTTTACAAAGTGCTTTGACAAACAGCAAAAACAAGAACAAACTAAACCAAACAGAAGAACATAAACAACAGCAAGAACATAACAAATGCAAAATACTAAAAATAATTAAATACAATTCAACAGAAAAGAACCCAAAGTGCACGATACCCAACAGACATATATAACCCGACCATCACAAGATAAGCATACATCAAAATTAAAGATAGCCTACTTTATGATGAGCAGAGGTAGAAGAAGTTTAATGTAAGAAAATAGCAAGAGGTAAAAAAAGAACTACAGTTTTTAAGTAGTCTCGGTGGAGAGTGGCACATTTTCAAGATAATATAGGCTAATGCATTTGATATGCTCTTTGGCAAAACTAATAATAATAATAATAATAATAATAACTTTATTTATATAGCACCTTTTAAAAACACAGGTTTACAAAGTGCTTTGACAAACAAGAACAAAGCAAACTAAACTAAACACAGAAGAACATAAACAACAGCAAGAACATAACAAATGCAAAATACTAAAAATAATTAAATACAATTCAACAGAAAAGAACCCAAAGTGCACGATACCCAACAGACATATATAACCTGACCATCATAAGAACCATCACAAGAACCGTCATAAGAACCATCAGGAAACACAAGAACCCAACAACACGAGCTGAGACCAAGAGGAACCAAAGATTTAAAAAGATGTAAGAAACTAAAAGAGCTGAAAGCAAATCAAAAGACAACAGCAATAAGAAGGTAAGAGCAGAAAAAGAAATAGAAACAAGTGGTTAAAGGATTTAAAAAAAACTATAATATTAATAAAAAGTAAAAGTAAATATAAAACATAAATAGACAAAGTAAGATAAGAAATCACCAAGTTAAAACATAAGAGGAGTTAAGATAAGAGCATAAATACTAAGTAATGTGAAAGCATCATTTGGCAGGTTATGGATGAAGCTAATTTAAACCTATATTTTACAAGCTTGTTATACAGTGGAATCCATGGTGAAATAAAAGTTTAGTAATGGAGTTTATTAATCTGAACGTTCAGTGACGAAAGTAATGGAGTGAAAACTGCAATTTTGTTTTCTAAAGCAATCAATATATTTTGACAATCATCCATTCAAGGAACAACCACATGATGGTGGGGAGATAGGTTCAGCTTTTGCAGGAAAATCAACAATATTTCACACTATACTTGAAAGGATGAGTGTATAGTGACTGACAGGCTTATAAGTCTTTCTTCTCAGACACTAAACACACATGAAGGCGATTGTAATGCCTCGTCTGTCTTGTTGTTTTTCTGTCAGGTTATTTTCTATGTCTCCCCACAGTTTTTGATGGTGATATTAATGAGGACGCATTTTAGGAAATAGTCTTAAACATAAGTGGTGGATAGAGATTTTGATTTTGAAGTTGCAAATATTTAACCCCTCCTCTCTCTACACCATGTACTGAACCATATTATAAAACATTTTCTGGAAATGTTTAAAGGCACTATTTTTGCGGTTACTTATTTAATTCTCTCTGAAACTAAATTAAATGCCAAATGAAATGTATTTTTGATATCAGGTTGGTAACTTCACATGCAATCCTCAAATAAATCATGCACTCGTATGATAAACGCTCATTTTGTTTCATAAATATTGCTCACGTTGTTTTCTCATAGTATACATTACAGCTTTACGTCTCCTGTTATTATGGTTTGGGCGGGATGCTCTTATTTCCGTACACAGAAGAAAAGAAAAGGAAAGACAAAGGAGGAGGAGAAGGAGGACGTGTTTGGAATAGTGCCCTCTTTTCTGCAGCTGTAGCGGAGAGGAGGGAACAGGTCCTGCGAGAGTAATTGCATGCTTTTTTGTGTTTCTGTCAAAATCACACGATTCTGGCTGGTGGAGGCAATGAGATGTTTGATTAAAGCTTCGCCACAGAAAGAAAAAAAAACTTCAGACTTGATTACTGAGGGGAAATTATAAAGGGCTCAGATTGGTTGTTTAGTGTGGCCCTTTAAAATGGTGTGGGGGGGGGGTGGAAGGAAGGATGCAGTCAACACATTGCGCTGCGGTCTGCCAACATTCAGGCAGGACAATGGAATCTAAATGGCAGCTTTGTATGTAATTAAGCATCATTCCTGTAATACACAGGCCTCCTCCTCATTTGTCATTCTCTCTGTTCATCGTCTGGCTGTGTTCTCATCAGGAGCAAGAAGCTGGAAGCTGCAGGGAAACTTATCAAAACTTAAAAATCGGCTTTTCCTGTGTTAGCACATAGGCCTGCATGATATGAGGCAAAATATGCAATCTGTGATATAATTGATCAATATTGAGATAACGATATGAAACAAAAACTAAAGAATGCATAGCTATAACTCCCAGTTTCTGGGAAATATTTTTTTCCACCACTAAATACAAAGTAATTGATCTGAGAGTAGGCGTTACACCCAATTCACACATACTCCGTACGCGCCGCGGTCCATCAGCGCCGTGGTTTTGCTCCGTCGGACGGCTCGCGCCCATTCACACTGGATCCGTTTCTGGGACGTGAGCGCACCCATGACACATCACAGGAGAACTACAAGATCCCGCGGGAATAAAGAGAAGAACATGCAAACAACATGTTGCTTTGTCTTTCTGAGGATGCAGTGTTGTTAATTCAGTTCCTGTTTTGAGGTAATGTTGATAAAGTAATGAAAAATACGATCGTCCGTATATTGTGTTTTACTTTGAAATTGACCGGATGCTCTGTGCGTTTCCTAGTCTGACTTCCTGTCCGGGCTGTCATATTCTGTCTAGTTTGACGCGTGCCTGCAGCGCACTCCGGCGAAAATAGACTCGCTGCGCATTTGAAACGGAGCAGAGCGTAGTGGCGCCCTGTGTGAACACAATGATTGACTAGAGTGGCAGCTAAGTACAACGTAGTGCGTGGCGCTGGCCGTTATAGTCAGGCCTCCATCCAACAGGTGTCATGTAGCCTACACTTGCTAAAGGCTCATCTCACCATCGCAATAAAACTGCAAATGATTGGGCAACCGTAGTTGGTAAGCAGACCTGTCAGTATAATGCACTGTAGGTTTCAATATGGACACTGTCTTAAAGACCCTCATAAAATAATATCAGCGTTTCAGTTTTCAACATTTCAGTTTTAAGGTGGACTTAACCAATATAGGATACTTTATGTCATTGATTCCCATCTTGGTGTCCATGCCCCCCTGGGGTGTCACCAAAAGTCTCACCCAGAACTTCCACCAGATACGTGTGCGTTGCTTGTCTCCGGTCCGTTACGGCTCTGTGCACCCTCGTCCGTTCAGCACAGCCGGAAAGCTGGAGCGTAGAGACAAAGGAATACCCGCAGTCATTTTACAGATTTACTCACGACAGCACAAGATAATACGATGTATGTGGTATAAAAACCACTTAAAACACAAAAACAAACGCACATACGGTAATTATTCTGAACTGTCCAAACAAGGTGTTAAAAAAAATAAACCGGATGTTTTAATGTTGTTTTGGTGTCTGACTTCCTGTTCCACTCGATCTTTTCTGTGCTAAATTCTACAATTCACTTAGCAGACGCTTTTATCCAAAGCGACGTACATCAGAGAGTAAGTACAACACAAGCAAGGATTTAGAAAAAAGGGAACAATGTCAGTAAGAGCAAATGATCAGCTTTGAGTCTGATTGGACACACAGGTGCTGACAGGAAGTGACCAGAGGCAAAGCACAACATTGAGGGCAGTTCTTGAGAGCTCTAATCAGTATAGAAACCATCTTATAAGTCGTCGTTATCAAACAAAAACCATCGTCATTACCATCATCATCATCAATAATATGGAGACCATCATCATTAAGTTAAGTTCAGATTTGAGACAGTTTAAAATGAGGTCCTAAATCAGATATAGGTCCGATCTTTTGCATTGCGATATATCAGCCGATATTATTGGCTGGCTGATCAATCAGTCGGGCTCTGATTCAGACATTTGGTAGGACACAAGTAAACTCCTGAAGACCTAATTTTTCAGCTTTGGAAACTGTGATGAACGTGTCCCACAAGAATAAAGTACATCGTCCTCAGCCAAGAAAATGTCTCTGACATAATAAGAAAAAAAAGAGAAAAGATTGCAATAAGTACGATTGTTAGGTACAGGTAGGTGGAACTTGTTTGAACAGAATCAAATGGTTGGTTAGGTCGTATCTAACTCTTGTCAAGAAAGAAAACGTTTCCAAAAATGTCCCACCATACATTTAATCTAGAGCTGTTTGCTTGAATTGACCTATACTGAGCAGATGATGCAATGTGTAAATTCTGATAAAGCAAACGTTTTAATATTTACAGTATGTTGAGGTAACCTTATCAAAACACAGATAAACATAATGCAAATAGATCTGAATGCAGACAAAGAAGTGGGAAGTTGTAAAACTGCTGAAAAAGAGTGAAAAAGAAATGGACGTAATTGTAATTAAAGGCGGACAGCTGTCTCTTCGGGCCTCTGTGATTGCACGCTGCCGAGCATCGGTGTTAATGTGTTTATTTTGTTGTAAGCAGCTGTTCCTCAACTTCCTCATTTTAATGATCACAAGAAGATGTGTTATTTTTGGTTGCCATTTTCCTCTTTTTACTGAGGGTTTTTTTTGTTTTGTCAGCTGGCTGAGGAGAGAGAGAGAGCGGACACAGACTAATTATGGCTTTGGAAATGTTCGGTCCTAATTACTACACATCCACCAAGGCATCTATTTCCTACCAATTCTCATGCCATGCATTTCCACTGTGATAAAAGTAACCCTCTTCTATTATAGCTAAGATGTGCCCAGGGATTCTTTTGAATCTTTCTCCTTTGTTTTAAGCATTGAGGAACACACAACTCCGTTTTTTTTGTTCTTTTGTTTGAGACTGTCTGTCTTCTTTCTAAACCAGCAATAGATTACCTTTAAGAGCCATGTAGGATTTCTTTTCTAGCCTGGCATCTTCAGACGGATTCACAAATTCAAACTTGTCCCCGACCTCAGCTCCTTTCACTTCCAAGTGGTTTTTATCAAGGTGCGAAGACCATATGTCTCGAGACTCTTTTACCGATCAGAGCTATGAAACTTGGAGTTAACGCTTCAAGGCTTAATATCTGCCTCAGACGTTTAGTACTAATGGCTTCTTTTTCATCAGAGCACTCAGACATTTGGTACGAGGGCTGCTCGATTATGGCAAAAATCTGAAAAATCTGAATAATGGAGGGGGGCTATTTATACTTTCATTTCAGAGCTAGGACAGTAGATAGAGTCAGAAATCAAGGAGAGAGAGAGAATGGGGAATGACACGCCCACCCGCCCTGAACCCGAGTGCCTGCTCTTGACGATTTAAGCCTCTGTTAACGGGGTGCACGCAATAATCACTAGGCTACCGATGCCCCTGCATTAAGATTATTAAGCACGATTACACGTTGATTTTTACCACACCTGAATTAACTTCAACAGTCTTCACGCTCAAAAGACAATCGATAAATGAAAATAAATAAGTGAAAAAAAATTAAAATGATAATGACTAAACAAAAACTATGTTTTTCAGGTTGTGGTGATTTTCTCTTTGTGGCGAAACTATGACAACAAACATTGTGAAACATTTACCACACATGACAAGACACAACACAGAATGCGGGAGAGTATCGTTTAATCTCAATTATTTTGTTTTCATGATGTCGGGACTCAGAAATCCTCCTTGAAATTGAAACTCGATTAACTGCCCAGCAATGTTTGGTTTTTAATAATTCACCTTCTATTTGTACATAATATGAATTTGCAGTTTTGTTAAATTCTGATGCCATATGGGATTGAGAATTCTTCTCATCAGCAGTGCCTTTTTATTTGCTAAAAACAAAATATAAATGTTGACAGATGTATCAAATTGACTGCGTGATCCAAGGCTGTAGACGAGGGCTGCACAATAAATCACTATGACATTGTTTATGCAATATGACAATTCAACACATTTCAAAAGTCTGAATTTATGATGATAACAAACAAGTCAAATGATTTTATGTGAAAAAAGAAAAAGCAATACTTTCTTATTTAGCATGTGTAGCCTTTAAGCTCTGGGTATAATGGCTACACTTTCACACCATTTTTGATGCAGTCAAATGAAGCTGAAGCTTGCTATGAGCTACCCTTAGATTAATTAGTGCCAATTTAGTGGTGATTCATTTTGGATTCAGGGGGTAAATGTTTCAAACATACTGTAGGTATTTTTTAGTACATTTAGAACTGCAGATAGAAACTGTGAGTCATAGCTGTTAGCACTCTTACATGTTTCTTAATCGCACCTCTTTGCACATATAATCACACATTGCATTTTTTGTCATACTGTGCAAGCATATCGTATAAATGGTTGTGACTGGCCAGTCTTGGAAAAGGTCAAATGGAAATGTGTCTGATGCATGTCCAATGAAAAATGACATCATTTGTCAGATTTCTCTGATCAGGAGTCTGTTTTTGTTGTCTTTCAGGGTTAAATATGGCGAGGTAAGCGACAGAAATATATTTTTTCAACGTGCCTCAACGTGTGTTAACCTTGTCTTAAAAGTTCTCTCCAAGCCAAGGAGAATAAAGCATTTAAGTGAACCACAGCAGCTCCTCTTAATTTTAATGAGGCATTAAAAAACAACAAAGAAATGATGATTCAAATGAATGTGAAACCAAATACTGTTAACTGTCAAGCCGATATGACACCGCTAGAACGCGGGGTCAGCGAGGAAGTCAGGGGCTTGACAGCGAGTGTGTGCCCAGGTAAGAATAAACAGGAAGTGACCTTGAGCTTTCTAAAACTTCACATATAACTTCCCATACAGGTCTGCGAGAATACAACTGTATTCATGAGCATCTGCCTGAGCCTGACCTGAATGGAGATGTGATGCATTCTAAACACGCAGCAGACATTTATCTCTAGCTGCTGCTGTCCTTTTTTGTTTTTGGTTGTCATGGCTTTATGTTAAAGAAAACTCCATACATTGAAGTCCTTTAATGTAAGTATAATAAGTAGATTAGAGTTAGTGTAAAAGAATCAGTTAGTGGTCACGTGTACACTACAGGCTAAATGTGGCCTAAGGTGAGACGGACAAAATACATCGTCCTGTACATGTGTCATGGGGTTAGCGTTATCTCAGAGCAGCCATCCTCATGGCGAAGGTCCCACTTCATGTCAACCTCACCAACTGTCTAACCACATGGGTCAGGCGGCACCTGATGGAAGTTTTAAGGTCGCTGACTGCAAAGTGTTCTGAAGAGGAAACGACAGCTGAGGTTACATCCTGACACGGTGTCCAGTTGAATCTTTAATGTGGCCAGCGTTTCAAATCACCATAGGGTCAGTTCTGTTGCCTCGGACAAGAGTTCATCTTCAAACACGTGAGGCCAACCACCGATGGGAAGTTGTCACGTTTCTGTCGATGTGGTGAGGGCCAAAGTTAGGACAATGGAAACACTGACGTCAGGCGAACATGCTCAGGGAGTTGTTGTTGGATTGAGGTGGTTGCATAAATTGGTGTGAATTTTTTTGATCCAGCAGATGTCGCCCTTGAGCACCAGCATGAAACCAAAACAACTCGCGCTGCATTGTTGTGTTAGCATGCTAATGCTAGCGATCTTTATCATGCTGGTATCTTCACACTGCATGTAAATTTACCTGAAATGAGCGTGATCTAGAAACACAGTTCAGCAGTGAGTACAGTATGTTATTCTTCTTTTCTCTAGTCCCTCAATTAAACAGCTTTTATACACGAGGGGAGGAGTCAGCCGGCCGTCCCGGCGATGTAAACAAACTGAAGATAGGACTCTGAAAACATCACAGACAGTGGGACTCGGGTGTTACACCCATTGTAGACAGTCATGACTCACAGTTATTTTCAGAGGATATTTCTATATACATTTAAGTGTGAAAAATCACATATAAAGCCTTTAAAGTAATAACTGTTGTGATTCTGTTACATATCAATAAGACCCTTTTAGCTAAAGAGGGTGAGGGCCTTCCACAGGGTCTGCCATATTACTACAGTGGCCCAAATTGGACAAACCAAACACTGGCCTTAGGGAGGGTATTTAAAAAAGAAATCTTGACTTTTAATGGTGCTGTGATTCCATATGCCTGAAAGGGTTGGATGAGTTCATTAATAGGTTTTTCGCAACCTGCAACCTCATTGATAGATTCCAATAAATGTTACACACTATTTAAAGTACTCCTGCTTAATCCGATATAAAGTATCTCTTCTTTTTGGTTTGAGATAAATGCAGAACATCCCTGATTATACACACCAACATATCAGCCTCTAGTGTGTCAAGAGAGAGCTGGGCAACATCTGATAACTTACCAAAAATGAGGCTGAATTTGTTTGGGTCTCAAGACGATAAGTTTAAGACGAGAGTGTTGTTTTAAAAACAAGAGAGTCTATCAGCTCTGTACTGCAGCTCTCCTCAAGTATGGCAGCTTAAGGCTACAACCAGCAAATCCAGCTCTGAATCTCAAATTGAATTGCCAACGATCAGATGGCATCGAGTGTATTTAGAGAGCACGATTTGAAACTGAAGAAGAATACTTGGGGGGGGAACACATTTCTGGTGTAGCTATGGTTATGCTGCAACTTTGAAAAAATAAATATTCCATTAAGAGTTTGATATTGTTAGAAATGAGCGAGGCTGAGTGGATGGTTTGCTCTTTAAATACTCCTGACTAGTATAAATGTAACTACATTTAAGGCCAAAATTTCTCTGGATAAACATCATAGACTTTTGTCGGACCAGCCACCAAAATAAGTTTGTATTATTCCTGGAGACGTTTGAGAAAGAAAAAGTTGAAACATTTTTTATTTTTTTTTTGTTTGTTTTTGGGCATTTTGTGCCTTTTTTTGAGAGATAGGACCGTGGAAAGAGTTGGAAATCAGAGAGACAGAGAGAGTGGGGTATGATATGAAAGGAGCAACAGGTCAGATTCAAGCCTGGGCCGCCCGCTTGGAGGACTTGATCCTCCATACATGGGGTGCACGCACTAACCACTTCGCCCCAGTCTAACATTTTTTAATTCATTTTTCTCTTCAAATATATTTTCTCTTACTAGTATCTTCCTGAATTTTGGTTTTGATATCTTTTCACCGCTGTCTCTATAGGACAGTTACTGACATATGTCAAGGATTCTTCTGTCTAAAATCAACATCAACAGTCTTAAAAGGGTCAACATTGGGGCTCCGGTAGCCTAGTGGTTAGTAGAGGCCCGACTGATATGAGTTTTTTGGCCCGATTTCTGACTCTCTCTACTGTCCTATCTCTTAATAAAGACATAAAAGCCCAAAAATAAACTGTTAAGAAAAGGGGGCAACATGTGCAAAACGTGTTTCATCCTGTCAGAATTTCAGAAAAATGACAGAATATGATCTTTATGCTCAAAGTGCTTGCTGTTGCCATGTCTACAAACACATAAAAAGTAATTTGTGAGTTGGTTTGAGTGATAGCAAAAGGGCTCACGCATCCGACAGAACAGATAACGCTGCTGTCAGAAATTCTTGCACAGTTGTTGTTGTTGACCTTTGTTCTCAAGAGATCAGACATTTTAATACCAAATTTGTCTTCTTGCTCACCTTTTGTCTCTCCAGCAGATGGAACAGAAACTACATCCCCATGTGTGAGGATACAGCGTGGAAAGTCTCTACAGTGTGCGCAGAGTGAAATGACATCCTGACATCCTGTCCTCTCTCTAATTATGGTAAGTGACAGAGTGATTGTTGTTAGGTGCAGTACTGACGCCATAGAAAGGCTAAAGGGTCGCCCACGCAGCGAGCAGGTTAGCGACAGAAAGGTTTTTTTTTCACTCAGCAAGTACATAACCAAAGGGACACTAAAACACAAAACAAGGTGAGTGGGGGACTTCTGGGTAATGCAGCTGTCAAAGAGGACCTTGCTGGAAGTGCGGTGTTATGTGACCCAGAAGAGGAAGGCCAGGACATGTGGAGAAAGCACAAACACCTGTGTTATTGACTAAATGAGAGGAGACTAATGGAATATAAAAGGCTTATGCAATGGACTTTAGCAACTGCAGGAATGAGTCATTTTTTTTATACCAAAAGTAAACATCCTTCACATGAAAAGACAAACGAACCTTTACTTTTGAAAAGACTTTTGAGATTTCTGTTGGAGAGTTTAAAGCTCCCCAATGACAACAACAACAACAACATACATTTATAATAATAACAAGTTTCAATTTTAAATAAATCAAAGCAAAACAAACTCCTTCATATCAATCAACGTTCCTGGAGAAGTTAATCTTAAACAATAGGTGTTTTCAGACCGCAGGAACTTCTTCATAGTTCTAGGAACTGTTGGAACCCTCCTCCTTTTTTAGTGATTCTGCACCGCAGGAACTATGAATTATTTGAGTTCCTAGAACCCCATTAAGAGGAACTTTTTGAGCTCCTGCTTCAGAGTAGGTACCATGGTGGTGCGAATATAGACATAAAAAAAGTTCCCATAGTGTGTACTTCTCAGGGAACTCCATAGTGGATAGTTCCTCTTCAAAAAGTCCCTAGAACTGTTTCTCTGAAAAAACACTTACAGTAATACCATGTCACTTTGTCAATGTTCAGAGTTCTTGTGAAATCACCATAATATAGCTTTAAATTAATTGTTTGAAATGTACATAGACCCTGATGTCCCAAAAGGTAAAAAAAAAAAAAAAAGAGCATATCTTGTACAACATCATAACTTGTGGGAACACAATAATTAATCATTATTTTTTATAATAATTATATAATTATATAATATTTTTTTTTTTTACTTTTTGGGACTACTAGAAGAGGAACTTTTTTTACACTTTAGAAATGGAATGTATATGGTTTAAAATGTAACCCCCCCCCAAAAAAAATACCCTATCCAATTAAAAACAAAGTCATAAGATGTTTTCCAGGGAAATATGGCATAAAAAAAAATGTTTACAATAAACTTAACCTCATTTTATGCTTCTTGGAAGGATTCCTTATTGGATTTTGGTCTAAATCAGCCGTATCTTAAAAACAAATATAGTCCAAAATACTCTGTAATGTATCATAAATCACTTTGTCATGGGCTTTGTTCTGTGTTAAAGCTGCCTGGATCTCCTGAATGTTTCATAATGTCACCGTAATGAAGCGTTGATTGAATTAGGTTTCAATCAAAACTCATTCTTTTTATTCTATTGCATACTGTGTAAGAATTGACTTAATGTATTTTTTTCAAAGGAACTAGAGATCACACAAAAAAGATGATGGCTACACTGTAAAATCATCCAAAAACACTGACATTGTTACTTGATGCACTGAAGAAGCAACAAATCAGAACACTCTTTGTCAGCTGATTGTCAGGTTATTAGTATCCATCAATAGCAATCGCTCCGTTACTCAGTGAATAATATTGTATTCGATTTTTTTGCCCTGAAAAGAGCAAACACCTCGTTGCCTGTCTGCCTTCATCGATCGTAAGTCAACAATAGAGAGTTGGCATTTCCACAAATCTGATTGTTGCAGAACTGCAAATTCATGTTCCCTGTTATGTAAGAATTCACACATGTAGTGTAGCAGTGCTGCTGGGACATACTGCACTGAATCTGTTATGGAAGACTGTTTATAACAGAATAAATAACCAGAAACATGTTGAACAGGTTTTCTCTCTTCCTCTATATATCCACTTTTTCAGTCCACACAGAGAACCTGTTCATGTGTTCCTTTAAGAACGGTAGCCCCAGTAAGTCCCCATTAGATGTGCTCTGGAATTAAGGTCGCAGATGACGTGAATGAACACAGGATCGTAAAAGACTTCAATACATTCTGAACCTGAAAGACAAGAGTGAGAAAATGTGTATTGTCATTCTTTGATTATTGGCTGAAAATCAATACTGATTTTTAGAAAAGTGACATTTTTGATTGAGAAGAGATTGCGAACATGTTTTATTCTATGATGAGGTTTTGGGTCAGAATGGGTTACTGGCTTTATCTTACCTGCAGTGCTTTTGTCAAATTGTAGCTGTGAGTCATACTGCTTTTGATTGCCAAGGAAAATGCAGTTTCATGTCAGAATGCAGAAACAAACCCGTCGATTCAGTGGAGCTGGTTGATTGATAGTTCTAGACTTAGGTAACAAAAAAAATCTGTAAAATATCACCATGAATGAAGTGGTCTGGTTTAACCGGAAATCTTATGAAACAAAATCAGCAGACATTGTTTTGTCGAGTGCTGTTTCCTTGGTTAAAAGTGCACTTTAAACTTTAGTCCACATGGATGAGAGGTCTTTGAAGTGCTCAGAAAACATGAACATATGGACCTCAAAGTCCAGGTGAACGGACAAGACTCAACCGCCTCATACTTATCAAATGAAGGAATCAAAGGCTGAACACATACGACTGAGAGGGGACAATGTTCTGACATCATCAATAAAGGGTTTTTATCTATATAAGAAAGTTGACACCTGTAGACACCTGTTTCTCAATGAAACCTTTTTCTTCAAAGAAATGTGCATGTATGAAACATTTTCTATCCTGTGTATCTTTGATAACATGCTGAGATTCCAAGTCAGACCCCAAGGAATACAAAATGGATTATGATATTCATACTGCTGTTGTGGAACAAAAAGATGCAGATATGAAACATGTCGTCACTCACTAACATTTTCTAGCCAATGGGCATTTAAACTGTGGTGAAAAATCCTTTATTTCCCGGTTGTAAAACATCAAGATAACATCGCAGTTTGAGTCGAAAAAGATAATTGAAGGTCACCAAGATTAACATTATCGCTTGTTATTCTTTAAGATTTATTTGTGGGCTTTTTATGCCTTTATTTTAGAGGCAGGACATTGGAAAATGTCAGAAATTTGGGCGGGGAAAGGGAGGGGGAATGACATGTGGAAACGGTTCCAGAGAAGCAGAGCAGGATTTTTCTGGCACAACTTCACCAGCTTACAAGGTGCATGAAGAGTGCAAGGTTTGAAATGCTCCAGCAACTCTTTTAGTATGAAGATCAACTTTATTAACAAATTAGACCGACATGTTTCAGCTTGTGGCCTTCATCAGGGTCATTAAATGTGGCCCAGGTCAGATTTGAACCCGGGCCGCACGAGGGCTACAGCCTCTGAACATGGTACGCGCAAACTTCTGTCACCAGCGCCCCTAACACTGGGCCTCATTCACCAACCCTTCTTAATAACAAATTTGTTCTAAAACCATACTTAAGGAACTTGTTAAGAAGATTATGTGATTCACCGATGTTCCTTTGTGGGATTTGTTCTTAGGTAAGATGAGAAGTTACAAAAATTTAAGCGCACTCTTACCCACATTTGAGTGCTGACCAGCTCGGGCAAAATGCTGCTTTTTGTATTTAATTTAAATCTATAGTTGAATAATATTATAGGGTTTATTTAGATTCATGATTAATTAAATATCTAATAAATATTTCATGATCAGAGAAATCACATACACATGACACTGTAATTCACACACATGATGTTTACTGTATCCCATGCGTCTTGTAAAGTTCCTGTGTAACCTTAACTCACACTGCTGAATAAAACAGTTTGTTTGCTGCTGACCTTGTGCAGTAGTACCTCCACTTCACAACTCATCAAGATTCTTCTCCGTTAGAAGTCTGGTGCCCCGCCGGCGCCATTTTCAGCCCGCCGATAGACATCTCCACAACCTTATTTTTTTGCTACTATCACATGTTTCTGTGTGTCTGCAGAGCCCTGCACTCATGCCCTTTTATGGGCGATTACATGCTAATTTGGAACAACAGGCTTGCTTTCAATTTAGGAACACGAGGAGATCAGAACAGAGCTGCCAACAATTCAGTCATTTAAGAAAAGAATTAGAATTCTCGTGTTTAAGAGGATATTGGTGAATGAGGCTCAATCTCTTTAACCTGAAATGAAGACATGAAAATCAGAAAAATATTTAAAAGAAGGAAAGAATAAAAAAAGGATAGAGTCATGAAAAGAACCAAAAGAGCAGACAAGGAGAGATATGTTATTCATTGTTACTAATCTCTTTCAGATTAGGAAAATAAGCACAAAAAATAATTTGTCAAAAATGCTTTTATTTTGAATTCATTATTCGTTCATGAGATTTAAATAATGACATGATTTAACAAATCATCTTTTTATCTTTTACCCTCTTCTTACTTGTTGATCTCGCTCTGACTTTCAAAAAGTTAAATTTTTAATCTGTAACATTAAAATGTAATAAGACATAGTGAGTAAAATACATTTAACTAATTACTTCAAAGACAAATTATGGCCGCTAACCTTTTACAACTCATAAAATAAAAATATCTGCATAATTAAAGTGGACACCCTTCCAATCAATGCGTTATTACTGGTTATCATAATCATGAAAAAAAAAACATGCATGCTAAAGCTCTTAGGGCCGCCTTGTCCTCGTTAGCGCACTATATACTTTATGTAAATAAGTCATCAGCCATGAATATGTGAGCTTAGTGAGATATCACACATGGGGATGATGAGACGGGGAATGAGGGGAATGCAAGAGAGGAGAGAACGAGAGCGGGCGCGGGAGGAAAAAGAGAGGAGGGAGATTGAGTTTGACTTGGAGCAAAGCAGTAAGAGGGTAAGTCAGGTTGTCCCGTAGGTCATGAATAAAAGACCAAAAAGAATCATTTGGGGCATTTTCGCTGCCTGGTACCGAACGTCACAGTGTGGATATCAAAGAGATTAGTAATATTGAGTAACATCTCCCTCCTGGTCTGCTCTTTTTAGTTGTTTTCATTTTGTTTTCTCTTTCTTTTTCACTCTTTCCCCATCATTCATATGATTGTCTTGTAGGTGCAGTCAACACAGGGGGATTTGCATGGTACAAATGAACTTGGATCCCACATCCTTGGAGAAGCTATTAGCCCCTCACCAACACCCTCTGTAGTGTGTGTGTTTTCTATGTGTGTGTGTGTATGTGATGTTATCAAGCAAATCTGTGCTCCATCAGTACTTCATGTTCTCCTCGTCAGAAAAGGAAAATAGTGCCCCTCATATGCAACTCAAATGAAATGAAAAAAAATGTAATTTGCAAGCTTGTTGTGTTGCAGATTCTGTCGTTGTCGTTTAGGGAGGGCCAGTGTGTTTGCTTTGTCCAACAGTGCTGTGTGAAGGACAGCACGAGAACGGAGGGAATCCTTTATACATACGGCAAGCAATTCATTTTCTGATCCAGCTCCAGATAGCGGCTGCGAGGGACCATGTTGTAGTTTCCTAAAAAAAAAAAAGGACGCTCCGCCGAGGAAGATTTGTCTTGTCACTGTTCTTCTGCAGGTCCTCGCAGCTTATTTCCATTTTTGCAATCAGCTCATGAGCAGCTGTGTCCATTGATAACAAAGTGATGTATTTGTCTGTAATTGTGCTCTGATGATGGGAGAACATATAGAGGACTCATAACTACGCTACATATGCTGATTCAGAGTCGCCCGTTATCTACCTTTGCGTAAATATTCCGTCAGTGCTATCTGAAAACCCCCCGTGCATTAAGATGTGAAAGTGTCGCGCGGTATTCTTCTAAATCAAGTCAAAAAATAATCTCGGGAAGTGACTCACCAGCTCTTGCTGTAGGAAGGAGCATTTTACAAGTTGCTACACAATAGATTTGTATTATTCCGCTCTTCTGCTGTTGGCAGTGATAAGAATAGGAAGAAAGAACACTGCCAGCAGAACCTAACTAGAAATAGTCCTGCATCCACATGGCGCTGTGGAAATAATTGCAATACCAGCTTCAAGCCTCCCTCAGTGATTACAACTCTATAAACATTGTTTTCTGATGTGCTTTTACAATATTATTCTCCTACAAGTCTGTAATTACTTGATACAACCTGAGATTCCTCTTAAAAACCTCTCTTCAAAACTTGTTTTTAAAGCTACTTTGAGAACTTTAAAGGCTTAATATGTGATTTTTCACACTTAAATGTAGAAATCAAGTATATCCTCTGAAAATAACTCTGTGAGTCATGACTGTCTACAATGGGTGTAACACCCGAGTCCCACTGTCTGTGATGTTTTCAGAGTTTTCAGAGTCCTATCTTCAGTTTGTTTACATCGCCTGGACGGCCGGCTGACTCCTCCCCTCGTGTATAAAAGTTGTTTAATTGAGGGACTAGAGAAAAGAAGAATAACATACTGTACTCACTGCTTAACTGTGTTTCTAGATCACGCTCATTTCAGGTAAATTTACATGCAGTGTGAAGATACCAGCATAATAAAGATCACTAGCATTAGCATGCTAACACAACAATGCAGCGCGAGTTGTTTTTGTTTCATGCTGGTGCTCAAGGGCGACATCTGCTGGATCAAAAAATTGCATATAAAGCCTTTAAGTTTGTGCCCATCTGGTCGACTCCAGTGGAGAAAAGTATGATCTCTTTGCTGATCCCACTAGTGTGCGTGGAAATAGTAGTCGATGGGTCATCTTCTAATCCAAAAATGGGTGATTGGTTCCCCAAATTCCTGCAATCAAAATATAAAAAGCATCATTAGGTGAGACACTAAAACCCCCAAAAATTCTGCGTATCACAATGGGTGTATGAATGTGTGTGAAAGTGTGAATACTGACACATGGTGTGAAGCGCCTGGAGTGGTGGGAAGACTATGAAAGTGCTGTATGAGTGCAGTTCATTTACCAGGCAGGGATGCTCTGTTGAGTTGGAAGGCACAGTACAAAATCGAGTTTTTGAGGCTTATATTTGATACAAGAAAAATCAGGATATTGGAGTACAACTCTTAATCCCTGGATTGCCCCTTTAGATTCACAGCATTGCCGCTGCTGCTAGAGGTCTCTCCATCAAACAAATAACAACAGACTATAGGTTTTTATATGGGTTAGGGATCATGGGAGTGTTGGTCCTCATTGTTAAACTGCTGTCACTGCTAATAAAATTCAAATATCGTTTATATCACCTGTCCAGGTTATTTGGTGGCTGAGAGGTGTTGAAGCCAGTCTGTGAGGATCCCACGGCTGCATGACTGTGCAGGAAGCAAAAAAGTTCAAAACATCATAAGAGCATAAAAAAGGCTAAAAGAACAATCCACCCACTCTTAGTGTCTATGAGCTCTTCCTCATTTAATCCTGAGAGGAACAGAGACTCTTAACATCGCAAAACGTTATACTTGAATTCAGCCTAAACACTCCTTCTGAAATCCTCCAAACACTCATCCATGTGTAAGTCCCTTTGTCTCCCCTTACAGACACCTCACTCAGGTCACAGGTGCCAGTAATCCTCTCTCTCTCCTCTGCTGGGCCACACCCACTCCCTCACACGAGCTCTACTGTGGAGCACCCTGTCTGCTACAAAACCACTAACTGGTTTCCACCAATCCCCCCCATGTGCCTTTATTATTATGTGCTTTGAGTTTTTTGTATTCTTGTGCTAAATCATCCAACTAAACTTAGCCAAGTAACACATTACAGTATGCCAAGCAGGCAATAACTTCAGGATATTGCAAGTCCAAGCTTTGTCACACAGGACTTGAAACCACAGAAGTCAATGATTTAATAGAACAAAATGTGAAACAAAAACAAAAAATATGACTTGAATCTTCTTTTTTTAGCAGAGAACAAGATCTCTCTGTGCACTACCACCATACAGCGGCCAGAAACAGAGAT
The DNA here is from genome assembly GCF_963930695.1 of Labrus bergylta. NCBI lineage: Eukaryota > Metazoa > Chordata > Actinopteri > Labriformes > Labridae > Labrus > Labrus bergylta. The sequence goes on along the minus strand of NC_089207.1, from coordinate 4,297,009 downwards.
AGGACTAAAAGTTAAATTAAACATTTTAAGGGTTAGATAATCCCATGAACAGTTGGTGGTGGAGACAAAAAAAACAGAGTAAAAAGAATTCCAACATGACTTAATCCTGTTATACTTGTCCTGGCCTCAAACTCCTATTTCTGTATATCTGAATCTAAATAAGAAACTTTTTGACCTAATAGATGATCATATGTATATGCTGTATTCACAACTTCTTTCTGCTGCCCATCACAAGAGTGGATGTTGCAGTATTAAGCCCATGTCTCTATTTCATCAGGGTATGATTCTTTTCTTTCGGTGTGGTGTTTTGTTTTGTTCAATCATCTTTTACAAACAGCCACCATGTGAAGTGCCTCATATCAAATGTTGCATCAAATCTAATTTGAAACTCCCTTCCTCCTCCTCCTCCTCCTCCTCCTCCTCCTGTGGTATAAGAGAAGCTCTTTATGGATGATAAAAGATATCGTGCTGCAGCTCTGGCAAACTGTAACTAATCATGTCAGATTAGTTTCTTGGCTTGAAGGAGGTGAAAATGGAGAGAGGGGAGGCTTGGCAAAGACGGTGGAGAAAATGATTTTAGGGGGACTGAGTTGGTGTTTATTTCCCCCCTCAGCTACAACGCAGCAGCTTATTCAATGTGCCACCAGTAGATGGAGCCGAGATCCCCTTAATGCTCGAAGGGGGGAGCTCTGCAGAATGTGTACATTTGTGCATGCTTGCTGCACGTGTGTGATTATGAACATTGATAGTTTGAAACACACCTACTAAAGTGGTGGCTCGTGGGCCAATTCAGGGCCTTTTACAATCCCAATCCGGCCCTTTTGATCATTTAGAACAGGCATACTTATTTCTTTAAGAAGAGTATGAGTTTTTTTTATAACATAGGGAATTTAGGAAACTGAATAATAAATATGTAAAATAAAAAATTGTGATTATATAAAAAAAAGCCTTCTTTCTTAAGTTAAAAATGTGTATGCAGCTTTAAATTCCTAAATGTAAAGTAGTGAAAAATTGATGGCACCAAGGTCCAATTTTTGTAAAACATAGCCCTTTTAAAATGTATTGAATACCCTCCTTTTGAGGAATTTTCTAGAAGCTGCTTTAATTTCTTTGAATTTCTCTTTCACTTGCAGTACTTTAGTCTTGTCACTTGCACGGGGGGGGGGGGGCAGAAGTTTGTCTTTCTGAGCTGTTTACTTTGTTTGAGGTCAGGGTAGGACAAGACCTCGTGCTCAGAGGCAGACTTCTTAAAGTAGCGTCTCCTAAGGCCCCTGCGGTGAACTGGCACTTCAGACGTTGCGTTCAGGGGCCGAGTTAGGGGGGTTAGTTCTGCTCAGTGGGACCAGAGTTGGGCTTTTGAGGAAGGGCGGGCATGTCCCCTCTCTTTCCCCCTCCTGTCTCTTTTCACTCATATTCTATCTTCCCCTCTCATGCTTGCCCCATGTCGGCTCTCCTGTCTCTGTGTCCCTCCTTTAAGTTTTGCCTATCAGCCCTCTGGCCCCTAGGAGCATCTGCGCCCCCTTCTCATTCCCCATATGCCCCGTGCCTTAGAGCCTGGCCTCCAACGCTTCAGTCAATAAGTAATTCAACAGCGACATGAATTAACTATCATCTAGTTTCCATCACACCAACAACCTGATGGTTGATTTCACTCTTGACCTGCTTCTGTTTTTTTTTTTTTTTGCTTGTACATCACGCAAACATACAGACGGCACTTGGGAAAGTCGGGACCTCGATGTGTCAAAATACAGACGGAGAAGGGAGTTAGCAACAGGAAACACATGGCCCAGGTTTGCCTAAATTACACTATGGAAGAATGCAGTCTCAGTAGTAGACTGTACCAATATCTACAGTTCATTCTGAAGAGACAAACTGAAGATTCAAATCAAATTTTCAGTTGTATCTTTCATCACAAGAAAAACACGGATTTACACAAGTCACGACGTTATCTGCTAAATTAAACTAGCAATACCAACTCAAAGATTTCAGTGGATAAGGGTTGGCGTGGGTGAGGTGATGAAATAGAAGAGCAAATATTTGATCTTATCCTAGTGATTTCTATTTTCCTATGTTATGTTTCTGTATTGAAATTAATGTCTTGACAATTTGGTACCTTTCAGAACCAATCAGATTTCACCACCACCTCTTGGTCAAACTGGTCCTTACTGTTTGTTCATTTCAGTGTCCCATTAACTTTCCAGTGTTCATAATATTCGTCACATATTCACCATTAACCACGTCTAGACTCTATTGGGAGAAATTCCTGTATAGCTCATGACGAGACTACCGCTTTATGATTATAATGTCACACTAGGGTTCTTCGTTCAAACTATGTCAAATGGCTTCACTAATTATGTAAACCCTTTTTCCAATTATTTTGTGTCTGATAGAAAATGAAAGAAAGTAGGCCTGCGTGAGTGATTGCTGTGGGTGTGGCTTCAGAAAGAGAAGCTATGAGGGTGATCATTTTTGCCTTGGAAAGAAAATAAAAAGTATAACCAAACTGTGGTGATATGAGAGAGTTTTGAGAAATACACAAAGAGAAAAGGAGAAGAGATTTAACCAGCGTGAATAAAAGATGTAGTGACATTAAAGAGATTGTGTGAAGTGTTTTTGGATAGATGGTTGAAGTTTAATGAACAATGTTGAAATTCATCAGAAAAGTGCATTCAAGTAGAACCTTTTAAAAAATCAGTTTAACCCCTTTCAGAAAACATCCAACCACTGTTATATTTATCTTAACTAAACTTAGGGTAAAACAGATGGATGGATGGATGGATGGATGGATGGCTGACTGGATGGATGGATGAATGTATGGATGGATGGATGAATGAATGTATGGATGGATGGATGGCTGGATGGATGGATGGCTGACTGGATGGATGGCTGGATGGATGGCTGACTGGATGGATGGATGGCTGGATGGATGGATGGATGGATGGCTGGATGGATGGATGGCTGGATGGATGGCTGACTGGATGGATGGATGGATGATGGATGGCTGGATGGATGGATGGATGGATGGATGGATGGATGGCTGACTGGATGGATGGCTGGATGGATGGCTGACTGGATGGATGGATGGATGGATGGATGGATGGCTGGATGGATGGATGGATGGATGGCTGGATGGATGGATGGCTGGATGGATGGATGGATGGATGGATGGCTGGATGGATGGATGGATGGATGGATGGATGGATGGATGGCTGACTGGATGGATGGATGGATGGATGGATGGCTGACTGGATGGATGGATGGATGGATGGATGGCTGGATGGATGGCTGACTGGATGGATGGATGGATGGCTGGATGGATGACTGGATGGATGGATGGCTGGATGGATGGCTGACTGGATGGATGGATGGCTGACTGGATGAATATTGACGGATAGACAGACCGGATGGAGAGGTGAGTATGTGGGTGTGTGGACGGAGGGACGGACTGACTGGATGGATGGATGGATGGATGGATGGATGGAAAGAAAGATAGATTGTTGAAGTCTGAAATGCGTCTATCTTCACAGCAGCTCCATTTACAACATAAAAGTAAAATAAAAAAAACAAAATAAATCTGACTGGTGGACAAAAAAGTGCTTCAGTGCTTCTCATGTTCGATGGCAACAGTTCCTATTCACTGTTCAGATCTCGGTTAGTGTCAGACAATGCTGTCAGCCAGCCTTAACATGTTTTTATTGTAGGCTGATTCATAAAGTCTCTGTAGTGGTTGGCCTACAGTACAATCTTTAAGCAGATAAAAATGATAAGTTGTCCTTTTGCTGGTGCCTGACCAGACTATGTCCTGGAGTCTTGTCATCATGCGATTTACAGACAACTATTGGAGACCTCATGATGTCAGAGCAATAATAGTCTAGCTCATAACAGTACAATCAGTAAAACCTGAGACTGACCTTTTTTTTTTTGGTAGAGTTTGTTAAACATGCCAGTTGTAACATGTTAATGACTCAGATTTAGCTGGTATTTTAGGTATTTAAGAACACGGGGGCAAAATTCTGCAGTCTAAAAAAAACAGGGTTATGAATCTGCCTTAAACTTCTCATTGAAACTTTCTTTAGAACAAATAGAAAAAAAAGAACCCAATAACATCATCCCATCCAAAGAAAGGAGACAAAATTGCATTTTTACATTATTATCTTAGAAAACCTCCGAGTGGCTTTCACCCATTTGACACAAACAGAGACATCTCTGAAATCCAGAAAACTTCAAAGGATGAAGCTAGCAGACAGAGGAGGGATCAGTTTTGTTCGTCCCGCATGTGAACTAGAATAATTGAGAGCCTTTAACATGGAAAATTTGGAAACGCTAATTGGCTGATTGCCCCTCTTGTTGTTGAAATGATTCAGCCGACAACTGCAACATGCTTCTAGTGCTGTGTTTATTGAAACGAAGGCTCTGCCCATCAGTCCCTCGTTGTAGCTGCGACACAGTAGAGTCGGCGTCAGTTGGTGTTCACACGTTTGCCAGGATAAGAATGACGGTATGTTTAAATGTTACCTGAGTTTTTTCCTGTCTTGGTACATGACGCTTGTAAGTGGTGGATTAAAGGGAGTGCCTGTCTTTCCATGTGAGAGTCCGAGAACAGAGTTCAAAGCTTTGCCAGGCGTCAATCGAGCCCTTTGAAGCCTCCTCTCTCGCCCCGCTTATAGAGTATAGCTGGAGGAGAAAGGGAGGAGCTTGCTGGAGGTAAAAAAAAAAATGTCCATGCATCCAGCAGTGTTTACCGCGCTGGGTATCACTCCAAGCTATAGAAGAATATGCATCCTTGATTATAACTTTTATGCATTCACAGCGTTGCCCTAAAAGCAGCCATTGTGCAATGAAACCAATGCACCCCCTGTAAAAAGAAAAAAAAACACTCCACATACCTCCATCACAGTTCTTTAAGGGCAGGGTAGCGGTGCCCAGAGCCACATTAGCATGGCAAACTCGGCGTGACAGCAGTTTTGCTACAGCGCTGTTATGATGGAGTGAATATGCTCACAGTTTGGGCTGCTCTGGGGAAACGCGGTTCCCTCCAAAGTGTGTTATCATGTAGCCCCAAGTGGAGCTAGAGGGAAGAGGGAGGGTGTGGGCAAATTGGGAGGAGAGCAGGAATGGGAAAATGGAAACTGTGTGGTAGAGACTGGAGGTGAGCTAAATTCAAGTTCAAAGCGGCAGAACGTGACTGTAAGCTAAAGCGCGAGCTGGGGGAGGAGCTGCGATGCAGACAGCACACGGGGAGTTTTGATGTGCTGGAGTGAACAGGCCTCGGCGGGCTGACAGGAACTCTATGTGAGAGTTTGAGTGGAAGCGGAGAAGACAGTGGCAGGGTTATTGGAAAAGGCAAGTGAGCACTGCAATCAGCTCGTCATGTCCTGTTGGGAGAGCGTGCACAATCACGTGATATAAATGGAGAACACACACAAAAAAAAAAAAAAAAACCTCCTGAGCAAGCTAAGACACTTTGTGCCCACTGAAAGTCTCATCAAATAAGCCTCTCAATATGCAAAACAATACTCACTTGAGTAATAGGAGGAGGGCAACCTTATAAAAAGTAAAATAAATAATCAAAGTCCTTGGCAGAATAATTTGAATTCTTTAGCAAAGCTGACATAAACGCTTTCATGTTTTTGCCACTTTTGAAATCTTCTGAAGCGATGACTAATTGGATTTCATCATTTGTAGAGCTGAAAACTCACGCTGACATACTTTTATTTGTCATTTGTATCCGTTCTGTCTTCAAGTGGACCAGGATGTTTGTGTGCGGAACAGGTTGAAAAGACATGCATCCCTCTGTATGATTTCCTGCTTTGTAGCGCAGAGCGAGTGTACAGAGATAAAGAATGATTCGTTCCTTCGTGGGTTGGTTTGAATTCACTTTTTTGTTGTTGTTGATATTTTCCCTTTTTAAGTGCAGCAGCTTCACAGGCTCCTCCAGTCAAATTCGGTCTGTGATCTATTTACCAAAAAACATGCTTCTTTCTTACTTCCTGCAAACACTGATGTGTATATTGTAAACACACAAAATGTAATATTTTTTACAAACGTGGTATGTATAATTTATTGGATCCCAGCAGGATGTTTGGATTCTGCTTTAATGTTCCAAGGCCTTTAGATCTGTTTCATGTTTTCCTTTTAAATGCACCCCATTGCTCCAAAGCAAGTTAGAAAAATGGCATTGCTCTGTGATTCCCCACCTAAAATAACCTCAAATGCCTCTGTTGTTACACTGTAAGTCCTTTATTGTTCATGCAGGAGATTCACATGAAGTTTAAGGGTCTACCAAAGGACAGGTTGTCATGAGTAACCATATGCTGTACTCTGCTCCAAAGTGCTATCTCATTGCTTCCTTCTTACCATCATTAACCAGTCCCTTGTACTGTAGTTAGCTCAGACCACTCGTTTGTCCAATCCTGAAAAAAATTCCCCCAGCTTACTGATAGCATTCATTCAGTTTTCTCATCAATCTGCTCTGTAATTATTCCCTCTATGGAGAAGTGTGGGAAATGAAAATTACATCTTTTCACAGATGGGAGGAGAGGAAGGAGACACATCTGATAACCTGTCCAATCCATTTCAGCAATTAAAGGCAGTTGTAGCCTTTGTAAAATACTTATTAATATACAGGCACAGCTGCAGTCTTTTTCTTTTTTTAAAGCCTTGGTTATTACAGCAACAAGGCAGAGCCAGGTGTTCCTTCTGGCAGCAGAGGAACCTGTCTTCACAGCACCAGAGAACAATTACTAGCAGCTCCAATCAACTTCATAGTTACTCTCCATCATTAAAAACAGGTACTGCAACCTGTATCTAATATTGTGAGCAAAGATAAACCATATTTCATCTTCAGCGCACACAAACCAACTAATATTGATGCCGGTAGATTTATTGGCGGACTAATTTAGCGGCAGGGGTGAATACAAATAAAACTTGGATAATGTATGGTGGGAGAGTGCAGCACATGTTGAACGCAGTTTGTGTTTTCTCCACTAAATGGGCACTCTGGAGGATTGGTTCCCAAATGGTCAACCTCAAAACAGAGGGAGCCTCGCACCCCACCTGAGATCTTTGGCGCTCCCTCTAAGGGTCCCCAGAACCCAGGTTGGGAATTAATGCCCCAAAGGATCCTTTTTCAGGTTTTCTCCATTATTGTGTTTTACACAGAGACTGCATTTATTTTTTTTCAGCTGGAAAGGTCCCTGAGAGGGCTTTTGTCATGTCTTCTCCACTGAAAAGGCACCCTCCAGGGTCCTTATCCTGTTTTACCCATTTTTACGGGCAGCTGTTAGGGCAATTTATCATGTTCTCTCAATTGTAGAGGAATCCTGTAAGGTTCTTATTTGTCTACCATTGACTACTATGAGCGAAAACCCCACAAGGCCCGACATATAATTTATGTCAAGGGCACCCTAAATGCACAGTATCATGGTTTCTCTGATGTCAGGGCTGCCATTAAGGATCTCATTAAGTTTTCTCCACTAGGATCTCAGTCTTTTTTCCCGTCTTAATTGGAAGATCCTCTAAGAGGTACATTTTCAACTTATTTCTACTTGAAGAGTGTACTGGAGTGCCAGTTGTCACATTCTCAAATCTGAAAGGGTAACAAAGAAGAAGAACTATATTGTGTTTTTTTTTTTTTCACTTTTTTTTTCTTCTTTTTTTCACAGCATAAAACAACCTCAAACTATGGAGTAGGTGAGCTGTTGTGCATCCTGTGTGTTTGGACTGAGCTCAGTGGACGTGCATTGTGAACTCATGTCCATCCGTCTCATTCATCCTCTTAAAAATAAGGATCATACTGCCCAACAGACTTTAGACCTTATACTAGGTTTCAGGTGGTCTAAGGCGCAGTATTTTTCTGAGCCAGCTTTGCGCCTGACCACATCTTGTTTTAAAACTAACACACCTCTGGGCGCTAATTGGAGTGCAAGTACATTTGCTACTTAAACAACGAGCGCTGGGCATTAAAATGACGACTGCATCAGGAGGAAAAAATGTTTTGTCGCAGAAAGGTTGGGGCTGTGATGCGTTGAAATATTATTGGATGTCTATGAGGAGTCATTTATGAAAATTGATAGTGTCCCTTCTTCTCTGTCCCAACCTCTGTTCATTGTCGACCAACAAAACAAACACTCACTAAACTTCAGCTGAAGTGGCCCTTAGGGTGTCACTTCATCCGCCCTTCAGTGCTTCTTTATTGTTTATTGTGACCAGTGAAGTAAAATATGAAAATAAACTCGTAAAACAGCAGACAGACAGATGGACAGATATATAAAGTTAAGATAGAGTCTCAAATCTGGGACTTCAAAGACGCCTTTTTTTCCTCGTCACCGGTTTTAATGAAGTCTTCTCAGAAGGGAGCAAGCAGTGAGACTCTCTTTATTAAAGCACAGCCACTAAGGGCCCCCTATGGACCTACATAACAAAGTGTGTCATTAAAAATTAACTTTGGATGGAAGAGACTTAGTCACAGAGGAGAGAAGGAGTGCAAGCTGAGAATAGCCAGGCCTGTAGCTCTCATAGTCCAGGGGACGACCACTGTGTGGCACAAGGGAAAGCATCTCTGTCCGACGACCACATGGCGACAATGACCCTGGATGCAGTAAAAAAAAAAAAAGGTCTCCATCTTGTTGGTCTAAACTTTGACAAACGTTTCAGAAAATTGGTGTCAGAAAATGCTAACATCTGCTAACATTTTTTTTTTCAAATCAACAAAAAGTGTAACAGAAAACTAGTCTGTAGTTTTTTCAATCGTTCAGGTACAGCTCCTCACCCCCTTATTGCTGCTATATTCATAGATCCACATGCCCAAATTTCAGTTTCTACCACATTGCTTCTAATAGGTGGGTCAGTGCTTGGAGTCTTGCTGTCCTTGTGTGAATGGTTGTATGGTAGGCAAATCCCAAAGAGCGTTGGATAAAAGTGTATATTGCTAAATAATTATTTTGTGCTACTTTCCTTATATGGTGACATACAAAAGGCTTTAAAGAGAGCAGATTGTAAAACTTCTACAATAAATACTTAATCATCCTTTCAGAGTTTCATAAAGACAACAAAGTACTCTTCTTGATATGACTTTTAAGATGATATCTTCATAATAGATTATGAATTATAAAAGATATTGACAACTGAAAAATGTAACTCTGGATCAATTGATTAGGTTTAAGACCTAACATAGCATGTGAATAAAACCCAAAGAGATGCTTGGTAAATTAAAATACATCAACATGATCAATACATGGAAAAGAGACACACACTCTCATCAAGCTAAGTATGAGGATAAAAATTGCTCTATTAATCAAGAGCACATTATGTTAAATAATCACAACGTAGAGCTGACTGGGAGATCAACTGTGATCTGTTGACCACTAAATAGTAGTAATGGTGATGATGTATTTCATTATGTCATCTGCATGCAAATAAGGAATACATTTATTGGTGTTTTTTATTTGTTATCGATGGACAGAAAGAAATAGAAGTGGTCCAACAATTGAGCCTTGGGGAATGCCTTTGCAATGGCATTTTAATGCAGAGCACATAAACATCTGGGAGGAACAATAACAAAATGAATTGGTTTGAAATTAATGGATGACTAAGAGGTTTTACATAAAGAAAATAGTCAGCATTGATTTATATTGCAGTGTTTACAAGGACAAAATTAAATGTGTCATTCTTGAAAAATTCACGATTTTCCAAGTTTTCAAGATTCTTCAACTTCAACTACATATTTGACAAATTGAGACAATGAAGTGTGTTGCTGCTCATATATTTTGCTTATCCTGAGAGAAAATGCAGACACCACATTCACAGCCTTACAGATAAGTACATCAGAGGCCCTCCTTTATCCACTTTCTCCACGCTAACATAATTAGACTCATGACCATTTGAAGTATTATAATGTTTGCGCTTATTGAGATATGTGCTCGAACAAAGTGAAACAGATCAAGAGAAGGCTACAGAAAGAAAATGAATTTAGAAGATGTAAATTATCCTCCTGATGTTGGTCTTTTGTGAAGGCAAAGACAAGGTCGATACTCACATTTGCGCCCTATTTGCATATTCACATTTAAAACATCATAACATAGATGACACAATCTGCTGGAGCAAGATAAACATAGACAGGGGAAATTAAAAGGGCATGTGCAACTACCTGCTTTATATCTTTTTATACTTAAATACTTGATGTTAGTGTAACATATGTTGGACAAAAGGGTGTATATACAAATCAGATATATTGAAGAAGATAGACCAAGAGAGTTTGCTGTGAACATTCACAGTATATGATATAGCTTTAGTAAGACCTATCTGGTTACAGTTGAACTGCAAACTGCAAAAAGTATTTTTCAAAAGCCACCTTTCCTCCTTACTTTCTGCTCCCCGTGACACATCTGCTTTTACACTTTCTCGCAGAAGCTCAGGTCTTTCATATCCTTAGCTTTAAGACAGGCCTTTCAACTACAGGTGTCCAGCCTGAGGCAGAAACATGCCCTCCTGCGGATCACTCACTGTAGGCACAAGGTTACCCACAACCACTGATCTGGGATCAGCGCTTTCTGATCCTGCTGTAAGATTTTCGGATATGAGAATGGAGAAGACTCGTAAAAAAAGACCTGAACCTGGATCAGTTCAGTTCTGCTCTTCAACTATTTCACATCATTTGTCAGTTACATTTTGTGGAAAGCTTTGTTCGAACTGATATGTAGGGAAAAAATCAGCTGCTTCAACTGCCATGTGGTCTGGCCTTTAAGTGCTATGTTGTTTTGCATTATTCACCCTGCATCCCATAGTGTTTATGGTAGCCTTGCACGGTATACCAAGAACCACGGTACCCAGCTGTTCAATACAATACAATAACACCTTTTATTGATACTGATACTTGGATGTGTGTGAGAACTGTTCTGAGCTCTGCTGTCATTCCCACCAGGCATTGTGGTAATGGCCAAACATTTGTTTACCTTAATGGTGAGAAGCAGAATGAGAGCCTTGGTGGCTTACGGCATTTTAACCGAAAGATGAAATTATTTTGCTTAGTTGGCCAACAGTCAGTGTAACACCACGGACACCACAAAGGCCTTGTGTATACAATGTATAAACCCACGCAGACCAGGAGAGCCAACACCTCAGATTTATCAAAGCATCCCGCAGACAGACATGCCAACTTGTTGAAGGAGTTCAAAGAGCGACAGGTTGTGTTGCAAATGGGATAAATAACATATTTACATGCCCCCTACATACTGTACAAGACTTACAGTTTTTTTTTTTCCAATTGTCTTTATTGGATATTCTTCTTACAAAGAACAACATGACACAAATACAGTACATTTAAATAAACTTAAATAAAATAAATTATAAGAATAATAAAGACACTAAACTAGAAGACACAGTCATTGGTACAGAGGCAAAGGATAGTTAGGCATTGGGTTGCTCAACGGATGTACAGGGGTAATGATGATACGATCACTTTAGAGCCCTAAGAAATTGAGGGCCCTTTACAAAGTCCAAGATAAAGTCCATATTTCTTCAAACAGTGCGTATTTTCCTTTCCATGGGTATGTTATTTTTTCCATGGCTATAACTTGTACAATGTCCGCTAGCGAGCCTTTTGTAGTCGGTCTCTGTATAGATTTAGAAAGAAACCTTGCACCTTGTGTAGCTGTAGGTTTGATTCAGAGATAACAAAAGGATACAAAAACAGGTAGTAATTGCAGATGAACTCTCTGCACACACTGACTGAGACAGCACATATGCCAGCAAGCAGGTACCCATGTCACCTCTAACAAATCAAAGTCAGTCATGGCCTCCCATTCTGTCATTTCAGATGGACCACTGATGTCTGCAGGGGAACGAGAAAAGAGCGGCTCTGCTGGATGGAGGCCACGTGGAGGTAAAGGATGATTATATTCCGCTTGCTCTCTCCGCTGTCATCTCCCAACATTTCTCTTCTACGCAATGACAACGAGGAGGACGGGTTAGAACACCCGTCACCCTAATGTCTCTCTGCCTTATCATGAGGAGCTCATAAAGATCCACTCTCTTCCCCTCAAGTAGGCCAATCTGTGTGTCAGGCACATGAGGGACTGGTGCAACACGCACACACACACACACACACACACACACACGGATGCTTTGTGCCAGGATCACTTAAACTCAACTAAAAAAAAAAGGTGTTCAGTAATCGTCTCATTCAATGTGGAATTGAATTATTATGCATAATTAGGCATAATAAGGGGTGTGTCTAATTTCACTGTTTGCCAGGAGACAATAAGCTTCACTGTAGCTAAATCCCTTTTTTTTAAAACTTCAACTGTCCGCTTTGTCTGTGTGTTGTGTGTGTTGTTGTCATTTGAAATATGCTAGCTGAATAATTCAATTCAATTCAATTCAATTCAATTTATTTTGTATAGCGTCAACTCATAACAAGTGTTATCTCAAGACACTTTACAAAAAGCAGGTAAAATACCTTACTCTTCTGTTAACATTACAAAAGAGCAGGTAAAAAGACCTTACTCATTGTTATGTTACAAAAAGCAGGTAGAAGACCTTACTCATTGCTATATTACAAAGACCCGGCCTATCCATCATGAGCACTTTAGCAAAGCAGCAAAAGTTACAGTGGTAAGAAAAAACTGTCTTATTAAAAGGCAGAAATCTTCGGCCGGATCCCCGGCTCATGACGAAACAGCCTTCACAGGCCTAGACTGCGCCGGGGTTGGAAAGGGATAGGGGGAGAGATGGGATAAGATGCAGGAAGAGGGATAGGGAGCAAGGGGGTGGGGGGAGGCAGACCGTCCATCAACGATCCGGTGGGGAGGGGGGGTGGGGGGTGGCGTTTGTTAACGAGCTATAGGCAAGCTAAATGGGCATGCTTCAGCAACCAGCGTATTCATTCGGCCCACCTCAACTTAAACCTCTTTGTTACTTAAAGTAAGTTGGAGTCAACAATTTGCATATAGCGACCGCCATCGATAGACTTCAAAATGTTCATTTAGAAACCAATGGGTGATGCCTCTGAGGCGACGTCCATGTCTTGTACAGTTAATAGTATTCAAGCTTATAACATAGGAAATTGATTTTTCCAGTTAAACTCCTGAGGTGGATTGATGGTGCAGACGTTTGAATAATACATAAAAAGGAAGGATAAAAAAATGATCCTTACCCTTTATGGTTGTCAGTGCAGTTAAAAGTCCAAAGATCTGCCTTTAACCCTACATTGACCTTTAACTTTTAACCTGGAACAACATTTTTCGCTTGATATTATGATCAGAGTGACATGATAGCATTTTAGATCAATATTTCTTTCACTTATTTCCAACACCCTCATGGATCCATATTTCGATCCACCGCATTCAGAATGATTAAAACACCTTATGTTATGACACATTCTGAATTAGGGTCACTGAATGTAGCATTTATAATCCCATTACCTAAATGTGTCCCCTCAGATCCACCTGTGCTTGGGTGCAAGGATAAATGTGTTTCTGTTTTACGGCTTTTTGGATCTCTCACAGACCGAGGCAGCGCTCGCTTGTCACAAATACACGATGTGAATGGGAGAGAAAAGAGGCAATTTGGATCCTCATTAAATTTTCAAAAGTCCTGATGGTCCTCTGAAAATTGAACCAACTGTTCCAACGCAACCTTAATTTTATGCTACAGTAAGTGCAAATTAGTTTCACAAAAATTATTTTTAATCACACTCTGCAGAGTTAATTTGCTGTGTGGTAATTTTCCATGCTCCTCTCTTAGTATCGCACTCAGTCATGAACCATGACGACATGTGTGATCTGTGCTCAATCCAGGCCCGGCCTCTGGTTCATACTCAGCGTATCTCTTCCTACCAATTTGCCATTACTCCATCTCCTTCTCAGACACAATTTTAAGGATTTCCTTACAGCAACACTGAAGGCCAGAGAATAACCTTTTTAGAATCGATACTTTTTGTACTGGGTAAAAAAACTCTTTTGTCTTTTTTTTGTCTTATTTCTATCACTTATATTTCTCATGATTTGTTTTATATCCTACTGAAGATGCAGCCATCGCATCATGTTTCTGCTCATTCAGTCACAGTTGTTCTTCTTATTCTGAACAGCTTTACATCCATTCAAATGACAACACTGTTGATTCACACATTCACACTTACATGACTCACTGCACATTAATCTGTGTGCAATATATACAGTCCACTTTGTGTAGCATCATCATATATAATACAAAATGCAAATGATATCCATGCGTTACAAATACAGGCAGGTAGAGTTGGATTTGTATACAATATATGGAACATGTTGTTAACATAATCATTAGTCATTACTGCATTGACAAGCATTCTGCCTGTACAAAAGGCCGCACTGAAGGCAACACAAGGAAAAAGAAACAATAAATTACAACGCAGGCAAAAATACAAGTTGCCTGGATATTCCTGAAACTAGGAGCTTTGCATTTGCAATCATTGTTTATCTTGTGTGGCAACAAACTCAACTCAAGCTACGCTATTATCTCCTTTACCAGCATTAATGACCCAAGTGTTCAGCTTGTTCATTTAATGTATTCTAAAGAGGTTTTCAAAGTATTCTATATTTCCCATAAAGAGGTGAAAATAAACCATATATGCTTTCTTTCTTTGCTACCAAATAGACTAATCTCTTAAGCCGGTTTCACATATACTGCTCCGGATATTCTCCTGAGCTGGCTGTTCACATATGAACCTTCACAGCGGGAGACTATCGCTTTCAGATGGGAGGGGGGGTGGGGGGTCTCCCGAGGTAAGACGTGACATAAAGAAAAGATGTGGAAGTAGTGGACGGAGCAAAAGAGCCGGCTATACGATGCTATAATGAGAATATTTGCCTTCATATCAATTCTATGTGTAGTTCGGCAGAATCCCAATGTCACAATGTGTGAATAACATGCGCAGAGATGTTAGCGGTCGTGGGCAGTCAGTCAATGCACTGAATCCAGTCACAGTATATACAGTATATATGTCACTCCCCCCTCCCATTGGCTCGAGTTGAATTCTCTGGTGAATATCCTGCTGCGTTCTCACATCAGCCCACCCAGACTTGCTGCTGAAAAGATATTAGGGGTCTGGTGGGAGGAACTCGGGGTGAGATCCGAGTGAAAAATGTGGCTGTTTGCGTTCACACATACAGCTCCTCCTGGAAATAACAGGAGTTTTTCCAGAAGTTTCCCGCATGTGCGAAAGCCCTAATAGTTTTCTAATAGAGTCAGTAGAAATGTTAGTTGCAACTTATAAACACAACATTCAAACTGGGTCCCTCCTCCTGGGCTCATCGTCCATCAGAAACGCATTATCACTGCAGGACACATCCGCTCTCCATCCAGAAATGTCCCATGTCAACCAAAACAAACCATAACATTAAAATCCAGACAGAGGACAGAGTGTCATTATTCTAGTGCCTGCTTTTATCTTTATTTATCACCACCTGTTAACACTCCAGGTTGATTGAATTGGAGGTAGTCTTTTATTTGAATAACATAATCTTGACTTTTTACAGTTTGAAATGTTTTTTCTTAAAGATCAGTATCCTGACTGTTGCAGAGGTCTGAAAAAAACCTCTTATTCATTGCTAAGTGAAAAGCAATTGCTAAAAAATAAAAAAGTTATATATATATATATATATATCCATGTGGGACTGACCAAGATTCTTTTTTACTGTAATTACTAAAAACTTTGGCTCAAGATGTTGTTCTTACATCTCTATATGTCAAACTGCTAGGGGTATCCTTTTCTCTGATTGGCTGAAACAGGAAGTTATACTTAATTTTCCCAGAAGGCAGTTGTAGCCCTCTGAGGAACTCTCCTCAATTCATGGATTACACAATATTCACATTTTCACTGTAAGGAAAAGTAATTTGCAGCCTGTCATGAACCACAGACACAGGTGCCTGAGTGACCTATACAGAACCAACATTATAGAGCAGCTTTACGGTAAGTAATGAGTCTGGCCCAGAAGTTGAACGTTTGCCTTGAATAAAAAAAAAAAAAAAACTGTTTGCAGTCGGCTCCTTCTGAACATTTGTATCGTGAAAGATCTTCAACATTTGTTCCTAGTTTGCTGAAATATCATCATACCTAACAGCAACCTTTTAATGATTTTAAATTAGTGTCAAATCAGTCATTTTTCTTTTTGATTGACAGATATTAGATGACCTGGCAAACTTTTAGAATTTTGTTTGACTGATCATAATAACTCTCCTAGAACTATCAATGGTAATATGACCAGCAATTACTCGAGTAATTTCCATATTTAAGATTAATTCATTACTGCTACTGCCTGACACAAGACAAAAAATGTCCATCATTGTTAATTAATTCCTTTAAAAGGTTCTAAATGTATTTTCACACATGCACGTCTGAATCTTTTCAAGAAAACGTCTGGACAGCCTGCTCCTGAAATCTTTTCTAAGAAGCTCTTTCTCACATGTCCCTCACTACGGGAGATTTGACCTCTCAGGTGGAAGCAGGCAGAGGGCGGTTCAGGAGGGGAGGAAAAGGACGCCATGGTAGTCACATTGTAATGTTTACATGAAATGGAAGATGAAGCACCTGAATCCACCGCTATGATGTGATGGCGGTTTGTCTCTCCGGTCGCGCGACAGTTGTGTCATAAAAACATCACCCAACCACACCCACTCGCTCGTGGTTGAATTTTCTTTCATATTACCTGCTGCGACTAACTGGACATATTCACAGTATAAATAAAAAGAGTGTAAAAGAACCAGAACTCGGTTTGAAGCAGATTCATTAAGTGCAGATGCGGTTGCGCAGCAGTGTAATGTAAATGTCAACACCCCCACCCACTCGCTTGGGGGTGAATTTTCCTGAATAGTACCTGCACATTTTCAGGAGTTTGGCGTAAGTGTAAAAGGACTATATGACACAAGAACATCTATTTCAGCCACAATAAGACATTTTTCCTCAAGAGGAAGAAGAACGCACAATGGCAAATCAATTATATTACCCTGAAGTCAAAGCTGGGTAAAATCATTATTACCTTTGACAGATCCTGACAGTAATCGCACACTTTAGTTCTTTATTCTGCTTAAAATGAAGAGGAGCTTGGAGAGTGTCAGAGGTTGGGCCCTTTTAATAACCCTCTACCTGGATGAAAATTGCATTTAATCACTCTCAGCTGTTGTAGACGTGATAGAAATATATATTGTGTTAGGTAACTGGCTGAACAGCAGTGTGAAAGCGCCAACAACCTGCAGAATCTTAACCATGACTGAACAATGTTCCCCATCAGCTGGCAGACACAACCTCGACTCAACAAATGCTCCCTTTCTGTCTCGTACTAAATCTTCAGTTTTGGTCGCAAAACTTTGTCCCGAATAAACTTTTAACTCGGAATTTGGAGCAACAGAAAAAAGGGGTGGCAGCGCATGAGCTATGGTATCAACGCCTGTCCGTCAAAACAGAAGGTCCAACAGAACAATAAAAAGCCCCTCGGGAAATATGCCAGATCTCAAAGTTGGCCCCCTATATGAGTTCTTTTTTTTGTCCTAGAAGCAGCACATATGTTCCCTGGGGCGGGATGAACGGCCCCGCCTGGGAGGATGGAGAGAGAGGAAGGGAGGGAGGGTGGAAAAGGAGGAGGAAAAAAAACGAGTGTCTCCATCTGTGTGTGGATCTGGGGGGCTTACAGAAGGTTACATCTCCCCCTGGAGAAGGAGGGAGGCTTGGACAGATAGCATCAAAAGCAGGACTTAGTTTTCTCACTTCACTGTCCGTGTGCTCCGAGGCTGCCGTGTTCCAGCTGGTATTAGCATCGAACTCTAAAAAGCAGAAGTGCATATGTGGCACGGAAACACATACGGCATACATGTAGTTTCACTTTTTTTGGGGGCTTTTATACCTTTGGCTCAATCGGCTGCAAAATACAGAAATGTAAAGAATATCTTCGACATTTTTTTACATTTGCCCTCCAGTGAATAAATGCATAGCTGTTTTGATATACACATTAAACTCAGTTACACTATATTATAGTTGCATGGTTATTTAACATGTTGATGTATATGAGAGTTCTGTGGATTCCAGGGAATTGGCCATTTCCCTGGCAGACAGTGACCATCTGGCTGAGGGCTTTGGAGACAGAGCCTGTCTGTTCGGCACTATAACCCCTTATCCTCGTGCCATCTCTCAGATGCCCCTGACGCTCTCCCGGGTCTCCCTTCACACCGGAAGACGCACTCTGAAATGGATGAGAGATGACAGACGGGATGTCTGGCACGGACGGGACTAAAGACAGCGCGAGAGAGGAAAGAAAAAAAAAAGAAAAATTGTTGGTCAGCCAAACCAAGCAGACACATATCATCATTCTATTGGGCAAGAATCCAAATCAATATCTTGTTACTGACAAAGGCAGTAGGTTTGATGTATGCTGTTGTTCTGTCCACGGGGTTGAACACACATCACCGGTCTTGAGGTGTGACCGTCCCCACACACACACACACACATTGCTCGTGTGTGTGTGAAGCAGTAGCTCATGGTTAGCGATGTGTGTGTTGGTGCACCAGCGGCGGCTCATCACATATTTTCACGTCTGAC
Source organism: Labrus bergylta (assembly GCF_963930695.1). Classification (NCBI taxonomy): domain Eukaryota; kingdom Metazoa; phylum Chordata; class Actinopteri; order Labriformes; family Labridae; genus Labrus; species Labrus bergylta. The sequence continues at coordinate 4,278,444 of NC_089207.1, read as the reverse complement.
TCACTTTTTTTGTTTCTGATAGATGAAAGGTCTTTAAACTATAAATCAGAGCATGCAGGGATTTCCTCACTGTGTGTGAAGGTACACACGCATAGAGCACACGTACTGTACTCACACAATGCAGCAACATGAGAAGGCAATAAAGAGACTACAGGGGCGGCACTAAAAATATTCTAAAACTCAGTTTATGAGTACAAAACACCAAGGGTGGAGGGTTTTTTAGTAATGAAGCCAGGAAGTAAAGAAATAACTTTATTTGTATTTTGCTCATCAATGCTATAAAAGCCCAGGTTAGATCATTAAACATGAAGCTACCAGTGGTGATATTTTGTTTTTAGATGATTTCTGTACATTATTCAAGTATTAAACTTCAGCGTGACTTAAGTTCAAAGGCTTTATATGAGATTTTTTCATCCAGCAGATGTCGCCCTTGAGCACCAGCATGAAACCAAAACAACTCGCGCTGCATTGTTGTGTTAACATGCTAATGCTAGCGATCTTTATTATGCTGGTATCTTCACACTGCATGTAAATTTACCTGAAATGAGCGTGATCTAGAAACACAGTTAAGCAGTGAGTACAGTATGTTATTCTTCTTTTCTCTAGTCCCTCAATTAAACAACTTTTATACACGAGGGGAGGAGTCAGCCGGCCGTCCCGGCGATGTAAACAAAGTGAAGATAGGACTCTGAAAACTCTGAAAACATCACAGACAGTGGGACTCGGGTGTTACACCCATTGTAGACAGTCATGACTCACAGAGTTATTTTCAGAGGATATACTTGATTTATATTATAATTAAGTGTGAAAAATCACATATAAAGCCTTTAAGCATTGGGTCAAAGCCCGACTTCACATTTCCTCCATACACAAGATGCATGTTGAGACAAAGCAATGAGTTTATGTGACTATTGACTCAATTCATTGGCAGTTCCGAGCTTGAATCTGTCAGTGATAGTGATATTGTTTTCGGGCCCATCAAACAGCTTGTACAGTGCTTTTCCATTTGCATGTTTGATTCTTTTTCCATGTAAAAAAAGAAAGGTAGGCATGATGACCTTCCTTTGATGTTGTTAAGTCCTTTTATCAGTGTTGAAATCCATTTTTACACGTAGAGGTTAAAAAAAAAAAATGGGAGAATTCAAACTTGAGGAGAAAAGTTGTGTGATGGACGCAAGGGATGCTAACCTGCTAGCTAATGGGTGAAAGAGGGGTTTCAGGTATGCTGCTCCTGCAGCCTTGGTCTACTGCAGGATGATCTCTGTCTTGGGGAGCTGGTCTCTTTAAAAATTGAAAATGTTGGAGGAAGATGCGTCAGGTTGTAGATGCTTTGAATAATGACTTGTTCTGCTCTGTGGTGAGATATGCTGCTGTGTCTTTAATTGCTCTGTGTTTTAATGTCTGTAATTTGTTTATTGTGCTGCTGAGATTCTTGGCCAGGACACTCTTGAGATTGAGAATGAGATTCTTATTCTCAATGAGCTTCTACTAGTTAAATACATTTTTTAAATACATAAATAATTCCATATAAAAGCTAGCTTATTAAAGCTTCTTATTATTGAAGATTATTCAGCCTTTTTAGCAGCCAATAGTGCTTTAGTTCACTTTGAATTTATTTCAAGTGAAGTTAAAAATTCAGAAATGAAACTTGAGGGGAAAAGTTGTGTGGTGGATGCACAAAGTAAAAAAAAAAAAAAACACTGACTTTCTCAAAAGGGAACAATCAAAACGACTTGAGCAGTGCACTCCTGAATGATGCTGACTTCTCTCCAGCGTCCACGTCGATGAGCATTAATAACAGAGCTGCAGCATGATAGCAAAAAACAGACTTCATCCTCATGTCACTCATGACTTGCAATTCAAAGCCGACCCTTTGGATAACACTGTAGAATTTGATTTAGATGCTTGTAAGAATCCTTCATGGAAATGCTGGTTATTTTTGGGGGGGCGGGGCTTCTGGAGGAGCATGGATATAAAGTCTGTATAAGTATTTGTATTCACTCTTAAGATTCAATTTCGACAGTCTTTCTTTGGCAATGCATATCACGCCTTTGGCATGCTAGAGTTGACATGCAATCTCACTTCTGCACAAGAGTTAAAAAAAAACAGATACAGAATAACATATTCCCTGCAGTGACGGTAGCTGTGCTGAGAACAGCCGAACAGTACGTAGCCTGAAAAGAGGAGCACTTCTTTTCCGTCTCCCGACAGTGAAGAATTGACTAAAAGATTTCAGGTCAGGTCAGAAATGACAAACTGTGTTACTACATCATAATATGCCAGTGTGTTGAGAACACGATGTCCAGTCATCCAAAAAAAAACCTCTTTCTCTGTCTCACTGCTTTCTCTCTTCTATACTGTACGACGTACATCTAATTTCCTGTAATCTTGATGTAAATTCAAGTCTGAACATAAAGTACTGACATGCCCTCTGGCTTCTCCGAGATCGTCCTCTCCATCTCCTGCAGGATCTCCAACTCAAAAATAGACTTCTACTTGGTTTAATTAATGTTATTCTCTTCTACAGGCAACGCGTCTACTTTATACCAGAGCTGCATTTCCAAAGGTCACGCAAGATGTCAACGTACCCTTCCTCTCTCTCTCTCTCTCTCTCTCTCTCTCTCTCTCTCTCTCTCTCTCTCTCTAACGCACATCACTCTCACTCTTTTGCTCTTGTTTCTCGTTTCCGCACCTTCTCTTTTCCTTCTCGGGTGGTGTAAGGGATCAGAAATGGCCCCGAGGGGTCCACCCACATGTTTTTCCCCTGGCAGTGATTAAGTTAGCAGTAGAAGTCTTTTCTGTTGGTGCATAAATGTGCTGAAGTGTAAGCCCACCTGTGGGAACCTTTGGCTTGAAAAGGATAGAAATAAAAGCCTGAGATGACGATGCATGCCACTTAGCGCCGACTCTTCACACTTAGTCTTGTTGTTCCACATGTTACACAGAATAGTTAAAAAAAAACAAAGATTGAACTAAGCTTTTTAAGAATAACGTACTGCACGAGTAATAGGAGCCACAGGCTGAGCGGCAGACGGAAGGAATCGGAGTGGATACTTGACGACTCGGGGGAATAACAGGGATGTCATCGCCTTCCTTTGGAATCGCACATCTCATCCGAGGAGCATGTTGGAGGTGATTTTTCGGCCCTGACTGCGACAGAGCTCATAAACCTCAGCCAGTGCCGCGCTTTTCAATTTGGACCGAAAAAAAAAAACGTTGAAGTGTCAGCCTGCGAATGATATTAATAACTCATATGCGCAAGCACGGTGTTACGAACAAAACTGAACGTCAGCTGCCCTTAACTGATAAACGGGAGGGGGAATGATTGTTGTTCATTATACACACAACCTTATCTGTGTGAATGACCCTGAGATGAGCTTCAGGGGTCTCAGTATTGTCCTTTTAAATGAAGCATTACTTTGTGTAATGAGGGTTTGTATTAGTGGGCGCTGTGATTTCCATCTAATGAATACACATGCATTGTTAATAGTTGTGAGGTACTTCCTCGAGCAGCTGTGACTGAATAGTTTATTAAGTCAAACACACACACACACACACACACACACACACACACACACACAAAGAGAGGTGTGTGTGTGTGTCAGAGTTGCATGCTGGAGTGAATCTTTTCCTCCAGTGTGCGCTCTATCTACAGTATAGATCACCTATTACTCTGTGTGGGAGGAGAACAAGCGAGCTGTACTGTACACTCTGCTGTGTCCAAGAAGTCTAAGAAAACTGAATCTTTATTATATAATAATATAACAACCATTTTCAGACATTTAAGTTGAGAATAAAGAGGAGAACCTTATTTGTAGAGAACTTTGGACGTTAATCAGGAAACTTGATTTCCCCCCCCCCTTACTATTAAATGTGTTAAGTATGATTATTCCCCCCAACAGATTGTATGTGCTGTTCTCACCTTGAGGTGTCAGTCAGAACAAACAGACAGCTCACATTCAGTTAACTCTCCTTAAATGACTTCTCTGCCTGTGACACAACAACAACAACAACAACAACATGTTTAAACCAGGAACAGGATGTGTGGGCTGAAATGCAATGCAGTTTCTCTTCATGTTTTTTTCCCCCCTACATAATTCTTTTTATTGTCTTTTGTCTGCATAGTTAAACAATCTGATCACTTATTTTAACAACTGCTACACAAATAATATTCATTATCATCATCATCATCATCATCATCATCATCACCAAGAACAAACACAAAGGGCCCCAAAGGAAATAAGATTCAAGCAACCACACGTACACAACTTAAACGGCTCATTACTGGAATGACAGTCTCTTCCAGGATATCATCTTGAAAAGACCAATCCAAAAAAAAAAAAAAAAAAAGCAATGAAGTTGCGTAAAACCATTTTCAAAGTGCTCATAAAAAACAAGTTACCCTTTTTTGCTTCTTTAATTTTGCAACAAAGACTTCAATTATATCAACATATTTTGCTGAACTGCAACAGAAAAAGCAGCTAAACTAGCATTGGTCTTAAGGTAGCCAGACAGAGTTAGCTTGGATCATGTGGAGTAAGACAAGACAGACATTGTTGTTCTCTCCTAACTTATTGTTTGTAAACTGTCTCTTTATCATATAATGCTTTTTATGACATGTGCTGCTGCCCTCTTGGCCAGGTCACCCTTGTGAAAGAGCTCCTGATCTCATTGGGTTATTTATCTGGTTAAATAAAATTCTAATGTTATGTGATAATGGCATTTCTCGTTGCTTCATGACACCCATAACAAGAGTCCTACTTATTCTTAAAGGCACAGTATGTCATTTGCCTCTACTTGTATCTTAATCTGAACAATAACAGAAGGCATAAGTTGTGTACAAATTATTCAAAGGGGGTGTTTAAAAAGACCAACAGCGTCATTGCAGCTCTTCAAAGGTTGTCTCTTTTCCAAGGCTCCTTCAAATGCGTCCAACTTTTACTGGGCCGCAATGCAACCACTGTGCACTGGATGCATATCCCAACACTCATTTAACACATAGGATGTTTGATAACTGACTAGTGGTGGGCGATTTTAATTTGCTGATGATCTTCCAAAGCAGAGAGATCGTAGAACCGGGCTAATGTGTTTATTCTATCATGCTGCAGTTTATGCTCCTACAACGACGCGTCTCCCCCCTCCTTTTTTGCTCCGCAGAAGTGAAAACGAAAACGAAACTTAAAAGTCCGCAAAAACAACTCCATCTTGGTTATATGCAACTGTTCTGATATTTTTCCAAACCGACACGCTGTGAGCAACAGTTAACTTATTTGCATAGTTTGCACAGTTAAGTTTACATCTCAGATAGCGACACAGAGAGACGTTAACAGTCAGAGACAGACAGGGCGGAGCTCAGACAGTCAGTGAGTGGAGATATAACCCCGGTGTTTCAAATGTTGCTGTCGGTGTTTAGTTACTTATCAAGCTTCTCCACCCGAAGCTCACATGTTGTGATAACGGAACCTATAGGGATTACACTAAACAATGTTACAAAGCAGCAGGCAGGTGAGAGTGAGTAACCATGGTGACTGTCTGTCTGTCAATCAACGATGTCCCGCCCTCTCTATGAATTAAACTCTTCTGTCAGTAAAACTTACTTTGATCATGAGTCACAGAATGAACACATCCTGTATTATGTTTGATTATATATAAACTAAACTAAAGTTAGTCCAATGATGTCATAAAAAACAACAAAGGCTGCAGAGCCTGAACTCTGCAGGGCTAAAACAGAACAGAAACACAAGAACTTGAAGTCTACATGTTTTTAAATGAATGCATCACTGCGTGAAAATGTTCCTGATGAACATAAAAAGAGGACACATAACTAAATCATAATTTCAAAGTGGTGAGGAAAACCTTCAAATTGTGCATAAATATTGATCAAATTGAGGGAAAGACATTTCTGTTGCTAAAGATGTTCTGGGTGAGAGACCTCCAGACCTCCTACAAAGATGTTTTTCAAATAGATTAAACTTGTCTGCACAGTTTTTATGCATTTAAAAACATTATACAGGGAATAAGTTTGGTTGAACTGGTCAGTAACTTACAAATTTGTCTAAAGATCAGTATGAAAAAAATTGTGATAAAATCGTGATCGTGATTTTGCCCCAAAAAAATCGTGATATGATATTTTTCCCATATCGCCCACCTATATGCCTGACTTGATGTAGCATCATGTGAGATGTTGTCTTCATGGAGGAAGATCCACCAATTCAAATATATCTGATGGGACTCCAGAAGAGATCAGGTTGCACACGCGAAGTTCAGATATTGTTGGAAAAACTAATTATACAGTACAGGTCGTCAAAGACAAGACGTGATCTCAAAAATTATAGCAACCGAGACATTAATTAAAATCAATTTGGTATTCTGCTTATAAAAAAACAAACACACAAATGAGTGTGATATAGGGGACCGAGTCAAACATGGACTGGATATATTGTATCTCCAATTCATTGTGCAGAGCTGCAATGCAGTATAGACGCCCTGCCTCCTTATTCTATTGCAATTAATTATTAGTGGATCTGGGTCCTTTGGGCGAACAACACTATCAATACTGCATCTACTTGCTGCGATCAATGAACAAGTTATTTAGGGAATTGGCCACCCCCTCCTTGTATACTAACTCGCTGCTGCTAACACACTCTTACATTTAAGTTTCTCTTCATCACAGCTGCCACGAATAGCACTTATAAAAGACATACATTGCCACCTTCTTCCAGTTTGTACTCTTTATAGCTTGTGGCCTTGCTACAGATGCCTCCTCTCCCCCTCCTTGTTTCCATCGCAATGAGCAGTCCATTAGCAAATGCCAATAAGCCCTGTGTAGCGTGACAGCATGTTCTCAAACAAATTAGGGGCCTAAAGACAACGGGAATATTATTATTTTCAATCCTCCATCATGTGTTCATTAATCTTCATTTGGACTTGATGAGTGTGGCAATCAAATGAAATTATGTCCCTGTTTTAGCCTCTTGTGGATACACCCTCACACACATACACACACACTTCTATCTAATGCATTCCCGCCAGCTATTGCAATGCAACAAAATTTTCCAAACGACTTTAGATTAATTTTGTCTGATTAGCGGCTAAATATATCACCAGGCTCCTTCAAAGTCATTAACAGCGACAACAATGGCAGCAGAAGCAAACACATCAGAGAGCGAACGCGCCATCAAGCAAGAGCGGAGTCAAGACCTTTAAATATTGAAAGATAAACATTGTGCAGAAGTCTTTGTTTGACTTTTGCAAACATGCCAAATCTGGCTTTTCTCGCTGTGAGATCTGGGATCTTGGGTTGTAATTAGAAGATGTGTTGTTCAGGGCCTGGTACCATCGCTTAAAATCACTGTAATTGGCCCTGATTTCCTCTAAAAAACATCACTATTCAGCCCCCCCAGCAATTACCGGCACATCTGCCAGTGCACACGTATTTTCCTCCATCCTCTCTGACATCAGCGTGGTGGTCTGCCAGATTGAGTGGAGAGAGAACACTCTTATGTGTAACTATACAGACAGAAACCTTTTCTTACAATTTATACTTTTTGGAAATATCCAAAACTTCACTGGCTCCGATCCTCCCTATGTCCCTGAGTGTTACCAATCTGCCGCTGCATTACCCTTTCCAAGAGGTAAACTCCACACCCCGCTGCTTTATATCTGCAGGCAAATTTCTAAGCACTCTTTTATAACATAAATATGACAAAACGCATATAGAAGGTAAAAGCCACACTTCTCCAAGACAGTCTTTTCTGCATTCGTGGTGCAGAGGCATAGCTGCTAGAAGAGCGTGGGAATATAGAACCAAAAGGGGCCAGTTTGAAGGGTAAGTGCAATGCTACTTTTACAACCTTCCCACTTCATTGAGTAGAATTTGAAATAAACTGGAGGATTTGGTGCCAGCTTCATAGCTCCATAAAGATCCCCTTAGTTTAATGTACAGTTTAAAAAAAATGTGCTTTCACTCACCAAAAAAGAATGGATAATCCATCATGGTAAAAATGGAACCTTTAATTGTGCCAAATTGAGTGTTAAATAATAGTTGAAATCGTATAGTATTATTGGAGCAGAGATTAGTTCAATCTCTTTTGTGGTGGAATTTCTGTAGTTATTTAGATTATAATCTACAGACGTCATGAGGTTTATTCACTGTTCTCTAATGTCAGTCAGACCTGGTAGAGTTCAGCTGTTATTAGAACACCAAGGACAGCTTAGAGTGTGTCAAGTGTTTTTCCTGATAAAAGCAAGGCTGTTTGGTAGGCTTATTGTCTGCTCCAGATTAGTCACAGATTAGTCTAGGTGGGTCAATGTGACACGGCCCTGATAATGATAATGTCTTTTGGGATATATGCAATGCCTTTCGAAAAGTTCGGCAGATGTGGTCGAGCAAGACACGAGTACAGAAGTGTGATGTTGAATCATGTCTCCTCATGAGTATTCTTCTTATATCTAAACTTTCATCAACATAAGCCATCTGAGTGAACTAAGTCTTATTGTGTGAAGTCAAGGCTCAGTAATTTCCTCAGCATCTTTGATAGAATAACAAGGTACCCTCAACATAAGATCGAGACGGCACATTTTAATGACTTGAAACAAGTAAAATCCTCAATGCTATGCTAGTAGTTCTGTGAGGCTGTGTTTGCACAGTCGTCCACTGAGTGTTTTAAGTGGGGCCGAGCTTCTGAGAAAGTATTTTTATCTAGAAAATGGAGATAAAGTTGTATGGCTGTGTTAGGCTATATTGGGATATCGACCAAAACACACACAGTGCACAGGCATGTTGATGTTAACCTGCCAGGACGACTGAATGCTGGCGATGCTAGCACTACTGTTAGCTTCATTTGACAAACCAATTTGATAAATAATTACATGCAGACACTATCTGTGTTTCTTAACTTAAGACTTGTCGACTCTTCTGACTTGAAATTTTTGTTTAATCGACCGGGAAATTAGTCGCCAGGAACATCCCTAGTTCGGACCGCATGTGGCTCAAATTGACACGAAAATAAAAGGGGTTGACCCTGATCCAGCTCCACACTAAATAACATTTTATAATTCGTTCACATTGTCGCAAAGATTGTAAATGTGGTATTTGTCTACCCGGGTGGGCCCCCAACCCCTCAAGTTTATATTGTTTGTAAAAACATAAAACATGGGTTGTATTTTTCTGCTTGAAGTTGGGTATTTGGTTCAGCCGAAGCCTCTACCTAATCTGTAGCTCGGTCGTCAAACCTCCAAGGTCATAAATGTGCCTTTGTTGGTTGTCAAAGCTTCTTTGTCTCTCCAGTGGAGAAACATCAAACAGTACCTTCTTATGGCTGGCTAGCTGTATGCCTGTCTCCTGACCCCGAGCATCACCCACCTTGTAGACCTAAGCCCAAGTCCTCACTCCTCTGTTGTATTTTTCAGAATATGCTATGAGAGAGTTATTGCAGAATTACCCTGTAAATCACTATAATCTCCTCTGAAACTGGCCCGCCGCCAAGCTATTGATTTAAATAGTGTGAAAGTACAGAGTATTATGCAGGACATCTGTCTTTTATGATGCTCTCACCTTGACTCTTGGCTGGACGTCTTGCATCGTCGTCTCTGCTGAGTCATTGTTGACAAACTTGTGCACGCTGGAGAGAGAGACGATCATGAGGAAAACTTTGAGGTGGCGCTCATGTGGGCCCGGGGGCAGCAAAAGAAATCACGTGCGACCTAATTCTCAGCTGTCCTAGATATAAACACTTGGCTTCCAGTAGATTACTGTCCTCCTCAGCTCATGATCAAAGACAGGCAGAAACAAACAACGGCAACACAAGAGAGATGGAGGGACATGGGGGGGGGGAGTTAAAGGAAGAGGATGGGAAAGAAATTAGAGGAAGACGGACATGCAAGAGCGGGATGATACGTGTGCAGAGGCAGATAACATTTGACATAGAAGCTGACCTTCAAAAACAATATCTGTTTGAAGGGATGATTTGGAGGTGCCTGAAGCGTATTGGTTGGCGCGCGCCCCCCATGTATGGAGGCTGTCGTCTTCCAAGGGAGCATTCTGAGTGTGAATCCGACCTGTTGCTCATTTATCCAACATGTAATTCCCCACTCTCTCACTACCTGAATTTCTGACTCTATCCACTGTCCCATCACTAAGCAGCATTAGTTGATTTTTCTTTTTTTCCTGTTAGACCTCATCACAATTTTCCTTCACTCTTTCAGCTTTTTCTTTTAGGAAAAAACGTTCTTGGAAACCAGTGTACACTTTCAAAACCAAAATATCTGTTTTTCAATGTTGGCACCAAGCTACTACCTCCAGTTCCTCTCTTTTGGTTGTTCCACAGAGCAGGACAAAAACCTGTGGTGATGCTGCTTTCAGCTGTTACGCTCCGAGACTGTGAAACAAACCTTCCTGACGGTCTGAGAGGAGCCGAGAATATTGAGATTTTTAAACGCATTTTTTAATTCATTTATTCAGTCTGGCTTTTATATAGTGTTTTATATAAATTAAAATCTTAACATTATTGTATTGTCTTTTTTTTTATCTGACTACAATTTTAAATATTCTTCTCCTATGTATTAATTTTAATATCTTATTGCTTTTATGTGTCGTATTTTATTTTTTCATTTTTATACATATTTTTTTAATTGCATTAGTCTCTCAATGATTTTATAAACTACTTTTTCATCAATAACTTTTCTGCACTCTTGCAAAGCACTTTGAACTGCAATTTAATTTGTCTGAAAGGTGCTATATAAATAAAGTTTGATTGATTGATTGATACTTAACATGATGCACCATTGAGCAGGTTCAGAGCCGGACTTTTGCCTCTTCATGTTATCTTCTCATACTTAATGGAGTCCAATTAGCATGAAATAAAACTACAACTACAGTACACATGTCTAAATGTACTTAAGTAAAGCAGTCAGTCTTGTTGATTGCATGTGATCACCATTGTGATCAAATCAAGCGGCCATCTCTGGTGTTGAAAAATGAAGCCAATGGGGAAGTGCACAATCCTGCAGTTTGTGGAGTGTCCGCTTGAGGCTGGCTGCAGAAGCAACAGATGTCGCATAGAAACTCATTCAAAAAATGCCGGATTTTACAGCTGAAATGAACATGTTTGCAGCCTAGTTTGAAAAAAAAACAAAGAAATATGTCTGATTATCCGTTTTTACTTTCTGAAGGATAAGCGTTAATCACAAAAGAGCGTAAAGCTGACCTGATTGACAGATGGGCTCAGTGTAGCTGTTTGTCAGGAGGATTAAAACCCGCCTCCAGCTCCGGCTCTCAGCCTGTCGTTAGGTTGACTGAAAGTTAGAGTGCACAGCATTTCCAGTATGGTGACAGCAATCAATGGGACTCCAAAGCCCCCTGCAGTAACAGATGGGTGACGTCACTCTGGCTTCATCAATTAATATTTACAATCTATGGATCAAGTGAAGCAGTAGCAGGAATAAGGTGATGTTGTGTCTACCAAAGAGCAGGAAAAAATAGATCTTAGACTTAGACTTAGAAAACTGTGTTTATCCCAGGGGGCAATTCGGTTCCATGTCATTGTTTAAAAACTCTTCCCATCAGCCAGTATTTTCTCTTCTCCTTTAAAAGAATCAAACTTTTGTGTTTTAAAACTGTCTGTTAGTACCTACAGTATGAGTTAGTACCTGTGTGTACAGTATCTGACAGTAAATAGAGAACACCTGGCTCACACTGCACTGGTGGGCCCATTAGCCCATTCATATTCACTCTGTGTCACAACCTGTGTGGCTGCAGGGTTAAACAGGGCTGACATGCAGAGCAGCTTCTCCGTCCTGGCCCTGTCTCTCCGTTTCTCAAGCTCCATCACTCAGGCTCATCCAGAGGCAATATTAATCATCACAACCCCCCCACCCCCCTTCCCTTCACAAACTGCAGTAATGAGAATAAAACACACTCTAAAGCTCGTGCTGCAAGGCAAAATCTATCAATAACCTCTGATCAATGTTTAAATAATTATCATCAAATGATCCTCAAGAGCTTTGCAATGAAAATGAATGTCTGCTTTGGTTCCCCATTTGAAAGATCAGCAAATGTGATTTTACAAAGCGTTTATACGTTTTCCATGACTGAAGTGGCGTAATGTAACATCTACATTAAACATTTCCAAGTATGGTATTCAAAGATATTCTTCTATTTGTCTCATATGTGACACAAAATAACACATAAAGGGTAAATGTCTTCTCACATTGAATGCAGTAAATCATTATGAAAAATAATTTGATAATAGAATTTTTAGTTTGAACCATTGGATATCAAGTCGTACAAAAACATATAAAGAATCACTGCTGTCAAACGGCAACTTCCAGAGTTGAAAAATGAAGCCAATATAGAAGTGCAAAAAACGGCAGTTCTTCGGCTGTCCACTAGAGGCTGGCTGCAAAATTAACATACACACCCATTCAAAAATTCCTGCTTTTACAGCAGAAAAAACATGTTTACAGCCTTGTTAAAAAGGAATGTGGTCTGAATGGCTAATTTCTTCATTGGTACACATTGTACGAGGGATGATTTTTAAAAATAAGTTATCAATTTTTCATGATATTTTGATGATGATAGTTTTTATTTTATTTTATTTTGTAATTTTTTAAATTTTTAAATTTAATTTTTGTTGCTCATATTGTGTGTTTGGATAACCTGCTGCTGTAACGCCACAATTTCAAAGTTTGGGATCAATAAAGTAATTCTATTCTATTCTATTCTATAAATGATATTTAGGCTAAAAGTGATTCATGATGAGGGACATGGCTGATCTGACTAACACTCGGCCTGTCAACAATATGCCTGTTACTAGGTTACCAATGGGCCAGTTTGAGATAGCATTTCCAATATGGCGACCACCACCAATGGGCTTTTTTTTTTTTTTTAAATCCACTTGAGAAACCAATGGGTGACGTCACAGAGACTGCATCCATGTCAGGTCTATGGTTGCTCGCAATGAAAAAAAAAATAGTGTTTCAAGCTCTTTAAGCAGGTAAAAATTCATATTTCAAAACACTCCCAATTGAAACACTGACAGACTGTTGGTTGACTGGATGACTGCATTGAACTTTGGTTCGTCAGTGGGGATGGTAATATGTCTTGAAAAGAGTCTGTATTCAACACAAACACAAGATTGTCACGGTTTGCTCTACAATGAGAAATATATCGGTGAAAACCTGACTCGTGTATTTTGCAGATTTATTTTATGTCTTATGCACCCTTTAGAGGAAGGTGCGTCGTAGGCAGTGGATTTGATCACTTGGCAGTATAAAGAAAAAGTTTATTTAATTGTGCAGGTTTTTCTATTTGTAGTGTGCAGATATGTCAAGAAGATTGTATGGGGGCCTGATGTTTGGTGATAGCTCTTTATATGTGTGTTAAAATGAGATCCTTTCGGTTTGTATTGTAGGTCCCTGACATTTAGATCCACTCAACAAATCCCACATGTGGTGTGGCCAGCACATTCCCTGAGCACAAAAAGTCTGGGTGTAACAGGGAGGGGGGAATGGTCATTCGGCTCTACAAAGCAGCTCCTCAGCTTGATATAATCCAAGAAAGACCATGATTAGCTGCAGGCTCCTAGATCCACCAGCCAAGAGCATTAGAAAGCAAGAGGGAACAGGCTTAGAAATCATGTACACCTTCACCTGTGGGAGGTATAACAAGGATTTTAAAAGCAGGACTATTACATGAAGTATATTTTTAACCTCGTTTTAGATCCTCTTTTGCCTCACTGAGGAATCTGAATGCTCTCACACCACTGTCATGATGCATCAAACATGCAGACATATACCTGAAGCACAAATGTCAACTCATCAGCCTTGAACATGCAATCATAATAACAGCTTCTCTCCCCTTGACTGCAGCTCTCAGCCCTTCAGCGAGATCACAGGTCAGCTCTATTCAGAGAGCTCTACCTTTGCTGCCCCTCAGCTTTCAGGTAACCACACAAGACCTGTCTCTTCAGCCAAGGCAATAATAAGAAAAAGATGTAAGATCCTCTGAAGAAAGTTAAACAGACAAACATGATAGAAAAACACGGCTTTAGAAATCAATTTGTCTGCTGCGGACGGCTCAAAAGGCCGACTTTCCCACGTCAACTTCTTTAGCAATCCTTTTTGAACAAAGGACATTCCTATAGTGCGTCTGCCACAAAAGAATAGAATAAATCAGATTGTGTTGCGTTCCCAGATGAAACAGAGGAGTATTTCTGCCTGGTGTCATCATACTCATTATGAGCCGCCCATTTATAGATCTGAGAAGGGGCTCTCGCATCCTCAGAATAGCCATGAGGTCAAATTGAGACGAGTTTCGCTTTAAACAGTCAGAAGTGTGCCAGGGACACGTCTGAAATATGCAGCTCTTCGCACAGAACGTTCTGTCCTCTTTGTCACAAACTGACATTTTTGTGTCTGAATGACGGATTTCTTTAATATTCCATCATACGGTACTCGGTTTCTATAGGCTGAGGGTAAATGGGAGGTGCTTAGATTATCCTTTTCTGTAACAGCTGTGATAAAAACCAGATGTGCATTGTATTGAACTCAGAATAAAGTGTTTTATTGTATATCTGAAAAGGTTATAAAATCAATGCAGCAGTCGATACACAGCATAAGAAAGTTATTAGTCTGACATTTAAAGTCTTTATATGTGATTTTTCACACTTAAATGTAGAAATCAAGTCTATCCTCTGAAAATAACTCTGTGAGTTATGACTGTCTACAATGGGTGTAACACCCGAGTCCCACTGTCTGTGATGTTTTCAGAGTTTTCAGAGTCCTATCTTCACTTTGTTTACATCGCCCGGACGGCCGGCTGACTCCTCCCCTCGGGTATAAAAGTTGTTTAATTGAGGGACTAGAGAAAAGAAGAATAACATACTGTACTCACTGCTTAACTGTGTTTCTAGATCACGCTCATTTCAGGTAAATTGACATGCAGTGTGAAGATACCAGCATAATAAAGATCGCTAGCATTAGCATGCTAACACAACAATGCAGCGCGAGTTGTTTTGGTTTCATGCTGGTGCTCAAGGGCGACATCTGCTGGATCAAAAAAATCACATATAAAGCCTTTAAGTCTTTTATCAAGCATATACACAAAATAAATCCTCCCTGAAGTTTTAAAAATGTAAACTCTTGTTATTAATGTTGTCAACTATTCATTCTTAACAGTAACAGTTTAATCAATAGTAGAGAAATAGGATAAACAGTTGCATCCTTGTATTTGTTATACTTGGGTTTTTTTTGTAAAGGAAAGCAAGCGTGAAGTCTGAAGGTGTAATGCTGAGTAAGGTCCTGTCCTTTTTTCTCGTTGGCTCTGTGCAGTCTGCCTTCATCATTCATGAGTTTCTCAGCTTAAACCGGACTGGATGCAGTGGTGCAAGACGTACTCAGATTCTGTTTTTAAATATTGAACTGTATTTTAGTAAGAGGCCCCAGACTGCAATTCTGACATATTTTACTGTGAGTGAAAGTCCTGTAAGTGAAACTGTAACATATCAGTGATGTGTGCTTACAGTATAGACGTGTCCTCTTTTGATGACATATTAGTCGATGATTCATGACTTTACCTTGTGTTCAATAAAATAATCCATGATGGGGCTGGATGCACCAAAATAAGTAAGACTTATGTTGTTTTGTTGCAAAAAATAGTGGATATTCTTTCCTCTTGTTTTTCTTTGAACAAAAATGAGGGGAAACAAAAATCTCTTTGGTGGAACTTCTACTGAGTGACATCTCTCAACTCCATCCAAAGTAAAAAATACCAAAAACCTTTTTTTTTTTTTAAATTGAAATGTCTTGTTCAGAGCAGCAGGAAACCACATCAACAACTCTATATTTTGTGATTAAAAAAACTTTGCCGAGGTTTAGTATGGACATCCAACATCGTACCATTACATGTATGTATTTAAATATGGATAAGCATAATAGATCTCCTTTAAACATCAAAACTAAGTACACACATATTGAGGCCAAAAGACAAAACAGTTTGAAACTAGTGGTTCAAACGTCACTGATGCGTTGGGTTTTATAAGCTGAACCTCTTATAAATCTTAAATGAAAATCTGACACAAGAAGTGGATTGAAAAGTGCCATGTTGTAGCATAAATGAGTGATCCTTATGCACAGTAGAAAAACCTCACAATTATCTAAAAAGTAGTGGAATAAATGTACCTTATACTCATCTCCACTGGCTTGTTGTGTAAAACAATGAAAGCTTGAGCATGAAAGTTTATTTTCCTTGCCGTTCAGTCAAACCACTAAAAGGTGTTTGAGCTCTCAGTAGTCTGCAGCCCTGTGCAGAATCTCATTTGTGAGTTTAAATCAGATGAGTGATCAAATATTGATTGCCGCTGAGTGGACATGTTGAAACCACAAAGACTGCAAACTTAATAGTAAAGCCAGAGCATGAAAAAGATTGCCTGCTGAAACAATGTGTGCATAAAGAATTCCTCTCCCTCTGCTGGAGCGTCTGGATGTGTGCCATGAGAATAATAAGAGCCCACACTGAAACACTGCGGAGCACCGCAGTAACAATACATGTTTGAAATAACTATCAGAGGGGCTATTCACGCAACCTCTTCTTAATCACCCACCTGCCTTCTTCCATTCTCGGCATCCTTTTCTCTCGCACCTCGCGCTCAATAGTCCTCCACAGAGAGCAGGAGTCTCATTCATCACTGCCAGTCTGGCGTGGATATTAGTGACCCTGCAACACTGTGGAGGAGTGTATTATCTCACCGCTGCTTGTCTCCTTACTTCATCACAGACCTGCTCATGTAATGGAGTCATTTCCAAAAAGGCTGAGCGGCTGATTAGAGCTTTGTTACTGTGTGTGTGTGTGCGTGCGTGCGTGCGTGCGTGCGTGCGTGCGTGCGTGCGTGCGTGCGTGCGTGCGTGCGTGCGTGCGTGCGTGCGTGCGTGCGTGCGTGCGTGCGTGATTGATTCCCACTGACCTTTTCCCCGTGGTTTCTGCACTCTGAATCTGCTCTGGTCCACTGAGTGTGATTCTGTCTCTTCCAGTCACAAAGGTTTGCTTTTGGCTCACTTGAATTATTTCATTTGACTTTAAAACAAGAAAATGTCTCCAATATATTTAATTAAGAGTATTTCTTTACTACAGAAGGTTGTAGAGAAGGATGATGGTTTGGCCCCAAATAGTGCCATAACGAAGCTGATAGGCGTAATAATGGTGTCGGATGTGGAAGCACCAGGAGCTGAGCGCACAAGCTGGACGTACAAAAAAAAAGGTTATCTCTTATATGTGACTTTGCTACAACCGGATTCTTGACTTAAAATTCCCAAAGATTTTTCCAAGCCCTAACTGAGGACAGCTGACCTTATATTGTGTTTTCACATGAACATTCAAGAGCGGTGAGGGTTGCCAAGTTACAAACTTCCATCCTGTCTGACCTTTCCCATTAAACTAGCCACAAGATATGGACAACTAAACAAAAGAAAAGAACAAATAATTGTGTAGATGTAACAACGTTCACTGCAAACTGAACAAAACCAACACACAAGACCCATCAATATCAAGTAATCATGATTTTAAATAGAAGTCGTGCTCGGTCTTTGCTGTCTGCCACTCGTGTGGTGGAAGGGGAATGAAGTTCTGCAGGCGGCTTTGTAGAGCCGAGGAAACGCTCCACCCTGCAACATTAATCACGTCTCCCACAGTGTTTTTGAAATGCCCCCTCGTGTTCATCTTTTCAATCAAACAAGCACTCCACAAGGTTAACGACTGATAGCATAACACTGTTTTTTAAAAAGGAGGATTATGGCATAATGAGAGATTCAAGTTGTTAAAAAAAGTGGACAAACCCACTGAGAGGAGTCAGCACCTGCAGGGCGACGGGACAGTGCTGCGTTTCTGTCTGACACATCCTGTGGTTGTTTCATTCAAACAGGGCTTCTTGGCTAAAATAACAAAAGACCTTCCAATCATCGAGCTTATCTCTGAGTAAACTTCCAGAGGGTGTGTCCGATCACCAGTGGTTCACTCCCTTGTCTTAATGCCTTTTCAGTGATCTTCCAGTCAACAAGACGTGCTGTCCTTCTCTTTTTCTTTTACGTTTTTTGACTGTGCCTTTTTCTATGCGTTACCATGGATACTAGTCGGATTTTCTAACTTACGCCTGCTCCATCCTAGACGTAAAAATTACACAGAGGTTCCTAGTGAACAACTTTAAGTAGGTCGTAAGTTTCAGCTCTATGTCGGACTTATGGTTACTGTGTGAGCTCCACATACACACTCTCATAAACACACTCAAACACAGTGATGCGCTCTGCTGGGGGCCGCCGTTAGACGTTGTCACCGCCTCACCACTGTAAGTCCTCTGTTAGTAGAACGATACTGGCTCAGCGGCTGAACGACGTAAATATTCCGTCATAAGCTCGCAATGTGTAAAAGACTACTGACTCAAATTTGTAACAGAGCATCTGGTTGTTGGAAAGTCAGGACACAGCCTCTGATCGTTAGACGTAACAGAACGTACCAGGAAATAGCTTAAATGAACGGCTAACAGTTTTAGCTTGCAAACATGGATAAATAATCACAAACGAACATCAAACATTTGATGAGTTATTATGGATTTAAATTAAAGGTCTTAAAGGAATATCTCCTAAGATACATTTTCTACATTGAAATGCTAAGAAAGCTACAAGCAGCCTGTTGGAAAAGAAAAAGCCCAAGCAGTTCGATTCAACACAAGTCCTGCATCTGATGAGGCGAACAGCCAATCATAGTCTAGGATGCAGGGGTTGGCACCAGGCTGGCAGATTTCAAGGGGAGCCCGGGCCACCCCTGGCCAACTCTCTGGACACACCCCTGATCTTGGCCAACAGTCACAGTGTTTTTCTGTTGCAGAACTTTTGCAGAACCTTTGGTCAGGTCATGAATGTAGAAGTCTTTTATTTCAATGTTTAAGTGTAATAATACAAAAAGTGAAGCATCTGAATTACTGCCAAAACTAAAACTTAAAC
Organism: Labrus bergylta; assembly: GCF_963930695.1. Taxonomy (NCBI): domain Eukaryota; kingdom Metazoa; phylum Chordata; class Actinopteri; order Labriformes; family Labridae; genus Labrus; species Labrus bergylta. Next base: position 4,259,454 of record NC_089207.1, on the reverse strand, counting down.
ACCCAGGACGACAAAAAAAGTATAATTCCTGCTTTCATGGCCTAAAGATGCATTAAATAATACCCTGTACAGGCACTTAAAGGGAGCGAGGTTCTGAAGCAGTCCAGTCTGTGAGCATCATCATGGTTGGAGCTTTAAGGAAAAGAGCGCCGGTGTTAAAGGGTTTATTGAGCATATGGCAACTCTCTGAAGACTTTCTTTGAAATCCCTCCTCTCCGTTTTCCTGAACTGAAGTCCTGCCTCGTTTATATTCTCAATGCAGAGCTGCGTGTGTGTGTGTGTGTGTGTGTGTGTGTGTGTGTGTGTGTGTGTGTGTGTGTGTGTGTGTGTGTGTCTCCCCACCCCCGTGCCCTCAGTGTATGGGTGGCATTATAGTCTCAGCGGGGCGATCAGTGGGGGTCAGAGCCAGCGTTTAACCCGCTGTAGCCCCAGCAGCCTCCCTGATTCATGGACACCTGTTCTTCTTTCACACAGGGAGGCAGCTGCTGACTCGGAGGTGAGAACTGTGATATGGTACAAAAGGTAGAGATGTTTTCTGTAAGAGAGGAGGGAAAAAGAGAGGATTCACATCACTGACTGGCTGGAAATCCTGGGCGAAAACACAAGAAAAAGGCTTTATCTGATACTGTTACGGTCAATCAGGCCTCAAGGAAGGATTCTGAGTCTTTTCTTCCTACACTAACAACAACACATATTCTCGACGGGAAAAATCCAGTTACTATTTTAGTTTCAACAACTGGGATTTCTCCTCGGAGAGATGAAGAAATTGTTAATTGTTTTTTTTTTGGGGGGGTGGGGGGGGGGGACATGTCGATTGTGTCTTTGTTTGTTTAAAAATTGAAACTGATTGGGGAAAAGAACAAATCCAAAACGTATGTATGAGGTCCCAATCTCCTGCCAGAAAGACAGACTGAGAGAAAAGAGAATCTGAAGAGCCAAGAGGGAGGGGGGGTTCAGAGGATTTGGGTCATAGATTGTCAAGAGGGATCGTATTGTGTGTGTGAGTGTGTGTCTGGGACTGTGAATGTGTGTGTTTGCGTGGGTTTCATTCTGTCTGTGTGTGTGTGTGTGTGTGTGTGTGTGTGTGTGTGTTGTCACATGTACTTGTATCAGTTACACAACAGATTTCCTGATTAAAGCCAATTATGTTTTTAATATTGTCTTTCATATGCAAAGCCTTTCTCTGTGCAGCACATGAAAATCATTTCAACACAGGATGAAAGAGCAATTTAGTCTCATTTTGTACACAAATATGACTGAATTTTTTTTACACCAGTGCTCTTTGACTAGACTCAGAATCTGGAGAAAAAGAGGATTTTCTGGCACAAACTTCCCCAACTGACAAGGTGCATGAAGAGTGAAAGGCTTAGAAGAGGTCAAAATGCTCCAGCAACACTTAGTAGTAAGAAGATCAACTTTATTAACAATTTAGACCGACGCGTTTTGGCTCGTGGCCTTCATCAGGGTCATCAAGACACAGATTTACAAACATCATTTAAATAGGGTGGGTACACAATTGAAGACTCAGAATCTGGACAACTATTGTGTTAGTTGTTGTGAAACATATTACAGACACTGTAGCACATATAAGCTTTTACCATCAAGCCCCCCAATGTGAAAACTTTTGTCCAACTCAATAAAACCTTTCAGTAATGCTTCTTAATACTGAATGTGCAATATTAGTTGATGTGGTTAATGTTGGAATGTGCTTCTGTGATTACATGTTGATTTTTGTTTTGTTCCTGTTGTTTTTATTGGATTCTACTGCAGAGGCAGCTCAATGTGTGCAGCACTGAAGTCCAAGACACGTTTTTTCTCAAGGGGACGATCAAGTCTTGAATCATATCGTATCGAACCATACAGTATTGTATTGTATATTATGGTATGCTACGTATCGTATCGTACTGTATCGTATATTTTCATATCGTTTTGTGTCGTATACTATCTTGTGATATGTGTCGTATCGTACTGCAGCGTTTATTATCGTACCGTATCATGCCAAAACAATATCCTTTGTTCCAGATTTCACATTTGATTTGTTCTGTAGTCAGTACCATAACTGTAAAAATGTACTTAACAAAAAGTAATATACTAGTTTGTGATTTGGGATTTTTGTCTCATAGCTATTCCTGTCATTCCCAGGATGAATTTCAATAACTTTAACTCCCTTTAAGATCCTTTAACTTCCTTAAAGTCTGCCTCAAGATTTTAAAATGTCAGCTGAAACCATGTTTTATTAAAGTTACTGAAAAGGTAACAGAACTGCTGCCATTTGCAGTTATTTGTAACTTTAAACGTGTTCTTTGTGATGTTTGACATTACTGCATTTAACGATTGCGAGCGTATTAAATCAGACGATACTGTTTTAAACCGCCTGCGGGATGAAACAGACGTGAGAGTCTCTCCACGCTTGATGAAAATCTCTTATTCTGTGTCTTCTTCTCTCTTTCTTTGTGTCTTTGAGGATGTTCATCTGTGGGTTTTTCATTTTCGAGCACATCATGACTACTTTTCCCGGCTGCATTTCTGACGTTGTTTCTGAGACGCCCGGTCTACTGACTCCTCCCGATGTTTCTGTTCACTCGCAGTTCTGTGTAAAGCATTTGATTGGCTGAGTAGTTTCATGTGACGATTGCTACCATAAAGGGCAAGAATGTATTGTTAATTTGTTGTTTTTATCTCTGCTTTGTAAGATGACCTTGAGTGTTTTGAAAGGCGTCTTTAAATAAAATGTAATATTATTATTATTATCAGAAAAGCAGCGTCGTTTAAAACAGACTACAGTTAAAAAAAATCATTCAAAACTGCACTGTTTAAAATGGAATCATTTGTGTATTACCATGTTAGAGTTCACTAGTTAACTCAGCTTGTAAAAGGGGGCCGGTCTTTGTTTGTTCACGCTGGCCTCACCCCAGGCAGCCCGTCCGCTAGGTGATTTCCCGTTACTAATTGAGGTTTTACGGTATAAAAAAACCTATAAAAATACATTTAGGAATCTTTTTTGTGATAGAAAGGAATGCAATTTTTTGTACTTCTATAACAAAATGCAGATTGTTGTCCTGTGGCCCTTTAAGAAAAAAATAAGATTCTGTAAGAGGTGGGAAAAAAGTAGATCTTTTTGTAAAACTCAAGATACTTCCAAAAATCGTTTTTCTTTTGGGCTAATCAGTCACTCCCTGCTAAGTGCCAATGCTAGCTCTTTAACTCTTTAACAAGAAATTCAGCCAGTCTCACAGATGACTGGAGTACTAATTCAGAAATAGACTTTGAATCCATGGATCCATAAATCCAGAATGGTTTTGATATCGTAAATAGATTCTGAATCGAATCGTGAAACACCCAAAGAGTTCCAGCTCTAGATTCTGTATATTTATTTGATTTTGGAGGAGAAACTGATAATTTTGCGATGAGAAATGTATTTTCTGTCATTTAAGGCAGATAGACAGACACACACACACACACACACACACACACACACACACACACACACACACACACACACACACACACACCCACACACACACACAAGCCTGCTCATCCTCTATCCATGGCTCCCTCTGCAGGGTCACAGTACGCTGGGTCAGCCAAAAACCACTGTGTCTGGAGCACTGATCTGTAGCTGTTAAGGGCCCTGCACAAAGGCCTGCTGCTGGCACTGATGTTCGGCTCTGTGGGTGAAATGCCAGCCTGTCTCGGAGCGCTGGCCTGCGTCCAGCTAACGCTCTCCCATGAGGTCGAGGGTGATTGGACCACTGACCTCGGCCGTGATGATCGGCCTTTAACCGCACAGATAATGGTGCATCATCTGTTTGCAAATAATGTGCTATGCAGATCATAAGAAGCTCGACTCTCTCACCTCTTGGCTGGAGCCATGAGTGTGAGTTTGATGGGGTGTTAAATGTTCAGTAACAGTGGATTGTGTTAGCAGGTCATGAGTGTAGGGATAACCCAGTGACTCCAGCGTCTGTCTGTCATTCAGTCCAGTGGTTCATTCTGAGTCTGCTCTGTTTATTCAGACTAGGGGTCACGGGGGGTCGATGACCCACTACTCCAGACTGTCATCACACGACCCTCGCAGTGACACCGCTGGGGGAGTCGCCCTGTGGACTCAGCATATCTGCACTCATCTCCCGTCAATCATATCAACTAGGAGGGAACCCGCGGTCAGAGGTGATGCTTAAATGTTTTTCCTCTCTGCCTGCTGTCAGCCATGTTTCTGAACGGCTGTAAATATTGTTTTGACATCAGAAAAAAAAGAACATCCTCGTGGTTTCGGTTGTCGAGTTGAATCAAGGACTCTGCCGCATCCCTCATAATTTTCCAGGGAAAGACAGATCCATCTCTGATTATGGCTTGTGAAAGGCACGACAGCAGCGGAGCACATTCACCCCCTCGAGGACTGTTCTTGAGTAATCAGATTTTTGGGAGAGATTTTGGAATGACGAGCATCTGATTTTTCCTTTTGCTGTAAAAAGATAATGTCAGAGACCATTTATGTGCACTTTTTTTTCTCTACCATTCCTTGGCCTTGAAGCAAATTTAATGTCAGGAATGTGAGAAATGAAAGATTCAGATAGAGGAAAAATGCAAACTTAAGGATTTTTTTTCTTAATCATTTGGAGGATGTTCATCTGTGGAATATCCTCATTTCAACTCGTCTTCCTCCCCCGTAATGTGTCAGAATGACTGGAATCTGTGGATTATTTGCGTGTAATTGTTGAATTGAGTTAGTGATGGCAGGGGAGATTGAGAACCCGTCTCCACACGATCCCAGCGTTATCCATAATTTTCTTTTTTATAGACTGAGATTCTGTTATGGGCAGGCTGTGCTTCATTAGCACGGAGTGAAGCTAGAGAGACTTTTGCAGCTGGCCTGGAAGCACAGTTTAATAGACTGGAATCAAATTGTGAGATGGAAAATTAGGTGAAAACTGTGAGAAAGAAGCAGAGGAGCACATTTTAGAGTCAGTATTGAAGATTATGCGCATATAAAGAAAGAAGAAGAATGCACATTCAACCTTTTTTAAACAAAGATTTACCCTCTGCATGGACACAAAAGTCATTAAAACATCACATTCGTATTGTAACTACACATTCGTTTTACTTTTTCCCTCCGTCTCAGATAATTTACATTGTATGGGGTCTTTGTCATCGTCTATCATTTCCATTTTAGCCTTTGGGAGTCCCTGCCACAGCATTGTCTTTTCAGTGTACTGCACACAACCGTCATGGCTGCGTATCAACATCTGTGTGCAAGCGCGATAGTTTAGGCTAATATTTTAATTGGTTCCTGAGAACAGAGGGCAAGCCAAATTGCTTTAGTGTCCCAGAGGCTTTCTCTCTTAATGAGATATTCTCCCCTCTCAGGATCAGAGGGGTCCTGACCCGTGTGTCGTCACCGGGATATTATTGTAGCACTTTCCCCCCTCTCTGTGATGGAGAACACCGAGAGGTTAATGAAAGCAGGAGCCAAGGAGGCGACTGTGCAAGCAAACGGCGAGGGCTACTTTGAGGCTTAACTGTTGCAAAAGAGAGCGTCAGATGCAAAGAGACTGAGATTTTGTTTGAACTCAGTCCCAAAATGTAATGATTACATTTTTTTTTTGTATTATTCTCTTAAAATTGTTGTTCAGTCTTTATTATTGCTTAAAGGCTTTATATGTGATTTTTCACACTTAAATGTAGCAGAAATCCAATATATCCTCTGAAAATAACTCTGTGAGTCATGACTGTCTACAATGGGTGTGACACCCGAGTCCCACTGTCCCAATCCCCTCGAGTATAAAAGTTGTTTAATTGAGGGACTAGAGAAAAGAAGAATAACATACTGTACTCACTGCTTAACTGTGTTTCTAGATCACGCTCATTTCAGGTAAAATTTACATGCAGTGTGAAGATACCAGCATAATAAAGATCGCGAGCATCAGCATGCTAACACAACAATGCAGCGCGAGTTGTTCTGGTTTCATGCTGGTGCTCAAGGGCGACATCTGCTGGATCAAAAAATCACATAAAAACCCTTTAAACTGTATGAATATTTATTTTCCTTAGAAATCCAAAGATTTAATGAAGCGTCTGATTTAATTTAGCGTCTTTGTCACGACACAATACGATTGGACAAGATACGACATGACACAATATGATAAATTACAATACGATGCAACACAACATAATATGATACGACGATCCAGATCAAGTGTAGCTCAAGGCCCGAGGCAGGGCGAGATTGAGACAAGACCGAGTCTAACATCAATAGAGAATCCTCATCTTGTGTGCAGTGGGTGTTTCACTCATTGAGACCGTGACACCAGGAAGGTTGTGACCGTTACGGGGAAAATATCAAACTACAAATGAATCAAAGTTATTCGATCTTTGAAAAAAATGGGCGTTTACCTTCTAATCACAGTAATGATGTGGATAAAATATTCTATTCTAATTATTTCATTAATTCTACTTCATTGAGTCCAGTTGGCCTGCACCAGTAGCTACTTGATCATTGGGCAGCATCCAGCAGTCCCATGGAAATGACTTTTTTTCTTGTGAAGAAAGTCTCGAGATTCTCCAAAAGCTGGCATAACAAAAAGTGTGATTTTAAATTAGATTTTTATAAAAACCACTGCAGGGTCTTCTTCTGAAGTTCACACTGCTGCAAAGTCCACCATCACCTTTGATCCGTCGATAAAGGCAGAAAAGAGAAAATGATGCGAGATGGAGAAAAAGAACCCGATGTCCTTCACCTGTGGCCGCCCCGTGACAAAATCTCTTTAAACAGGAACGGAAAAATGAGAAAAAGATTAGAATCTGTGTGGGCTGCCAGTGTGGAGTTACTTTTTTTTTTTTGTGTTTTTCTCCTTACTGTGACAAGCGAGAGGAAAGAAAGCGATGAAAAGAAAAGACAGGAAGATGGCCATCCTCGTCGCCCTCGGGCCATTTCTTATTCCAGTGATAAAACAAAGATATCAGAGATACAGGGAGTTGTCTTTCTGATAACAGAATATATGACACCTACCTCCTTCTTACCAGCTAACCACAGATATCACAGATACCTAACGCTGAGATCCTATTCAGTCCGCCTCAGGTCCCACAGCAGCACCTCTCCTCTCTCTATAAGCAGCTAAATTGATCTGATACACTGTGTTTAACCCCCTCGAGGCTCCGTTAGATTAAGAATCAACCGGCAATCTTAACCCACAATCCATTCAAACTTAAAGCCTGGTGATAACCTTATGTCATGAGGAAAAATAGAAAAACACCCTGCTGCTGTTTCCAGCAACAATCGAGTTAACGACATACAATTTGTTAACGTTTCATGTTGGGAAACCTTAAAGACGCCCTCCAGGTTTGAACATATCGTTGCCTCATTTTGGATTTGATGCCTTCACCGTGCTGAATGAAGATGTATTTGTAGAGTATACTTTTTTCACATTTGAATGCAGAGAATGAAAGTTTTTCCGACCTTGAATTTAAATAAAACAGCGTCACACTTAAAGACTTTATTTGCGAGAGTTCGTTTGGAGTATAGAGTATATACTACTGTGTATATATAGAGTATATATACACAGCATAAGAAAGTTATTAGTTTGACATTTAAAGTCTTTATATGTGATTTTTCACACTTAAATGTAGAAATCAAGTATATCCTCTGAAAATAACTCTGTGAGTCATGACTGTCTACAATGGGTGTAACACCCGAGTCCCACTGTCTGTGATGTTTTCAGAGTTTTCAGAGTCCTATCTTCACTTTGTTTACATCGCCCGGACGGCCGGCTGACTCCTCCCCTCGTGTATAAAAGTTGTTTAATTGAGGGACTAGAGAAAAGAAGAATAACATACTGTACTCACTGCTTAACTGTGTTTCTAGATCACGCTCATTTCAGGTAAATTTACATGCAGTGTGAAGATACCAGCATAATAAAGATCACTAGCATCAGCATGCTAACACAACAATGCAGCGCGAGTTGTTTTGGTTTCATGCTGGTGCTCAAGGGCGACATCTGCTGGATGAAAAAATCGCATATAAAGCCTTTAACAGAGTGCTGTTATAATTATATTTGAGCATGGCTGTGATTTAGCCGTAACCTTAATAAATCACAGCCGTGCTGATATCTCCTACAACATCTAAGTAACTCATTTTCAGACAATTAGCATCACATTTGTGCACTATAACTATTTTGCTACAGTCTAGTCAAACTAAATCTAAACACTGTGGGTTTTGTTCTTCTTTTTACTGTATTCAGAGCATCTGAGGCAAAGTGGTACATACGATTAAAGGTCAAAGTGCTGTCCACATCAGCACACATGGAATGCTGCTTTTCTTAATTAAATCACTTAATTAAATTACTGCAACTAAGTATTTAATTATTTTCAGACACGGTGTTGAGGGAGCTTGACGAGTTCAGTGCAAGGCAAGGTCGTGCTTGTGGGGAAGTTAACATTTAAAAAACATTTTTACAGCTTGGTCGCAACGCTCCGACACTTTGGTGCGTCCAATCAGAGGGAAGATCACATCACAACAAACGGTGTGTCGCACTTTTTCCTGAGCTCTATATTTAATACAGTATTTGAAGGACTACAGGGACATCGACGAGAGATCTCTTGTTTAGAAAGAAACGTCTTTCACGATGCCCCTAACTCTCCTAAATCCTGTCGTGTCTTGAGGATTTCATGAACCCCTCACCCTCTTCTTCTTTGCTGCTCGTCTCCCTCCTCTTCAGCAGCAGAAGAAAGGTCAGGGCTTTCTGCGGAATAGTGGACAGATACATTGTGCAATCCAAAAAGTAGCTATTTGTTGTGGTCACCTAGCAACCTGCGCTAATGATTAGCGTGTGTGAACGCTCCTCCCCTGAGAGCCAATTTTGATTAAAAAAAACATTCAACTAAGCAAATTGCAGAAACACTGAGAAGAGACTAAACATATAGGACACGTGTGTGACCAACAATTAAACAATTATAATGAAACATCTGAGTGTTTTATTTGACTCTAGACTTATTTATAAAGGAGCAAAAGGTTGTAATCATTTTGTATTTCTATTTTCATCATACAACATTCAAACTCAACTGACTTATTATCTGGAAACAGGATTATTTACTGTCTTTAAAAGGTGTCTGAAGAGACTTTTAGGTTTTTTTTTTTAAACAAAAGAGTGGTATAGATCGAAATGAACGCAAAGCCATTGAACCTGAATGAATGAATTACCTTCTTGTGTTCTGCCATTCACTAAATAATGTCTTCCTAAAGTCCTTAAAGTGGCTACAAATGATTTGCTCAATAAAAAAAAAAAGTTACAGCGATAATGACCTGGGAATTAAACCCTTTTTGCTTCAGCAGCACGCCTGATGTAGCTTTTGTGCTGCAGTTTTTTTTTTCCTTCTCTGCAGCGGTGAACGCTCACTAACAGAGCCTGAGCAGGGGGCAGGTAGCCGCTTTGACTGACAGGCTGATTTGCCACGTTCTCCGTTGCTGTTCCTCTCCAGCAAGCCGAGGAAATTAGATCTACAGTTGCCGCGCTAATGTCAATCAAATAGCTCCGTTGCTTCTATTATACTGCAGCAGGCTGCTTTTGTGTGCGTGACGCGAGTGTTTGCATGTGTTTATTTGCCGGCATGTGTCAGTAAATTAGATGTGTGTGGAGTTGTTTTTTTTTTTCTTCTCCTGTGTCGGAGTGCAGTGACCTGCAAAAGCAAAGTTGTAGAAGACATGCTTCTCCATAATGCAGTTCCAAGGAGAGGGTTTGGCTCGCTCTACCGCTAATCTAATACAGCTCGTTCATGCTGAGTGTATTTGGGAGGTTGAAACTTGTAGGAGAGAAGAATTCAGTGTTGCTGCTGACTCTGAGGATCCCTCTCTTGGTAATTTAGGAGAAACAGAGCAGAATAGAGAGCAGATTAGAAACATTCGTCCTGAGCTGAACTACGCTCTGTCGTAACACCTGATTCTGCTTCTTGCCTCATTGGCTACTGATGCCGTTGGCTTGAATGAAAACAACATGTTTAGCAAATATATCTTAACACCACAGCAGACACTTAAATATGTTTAGTCGTCTATTAAAAAAAAAAAAGACTGGAGTGAGTATCTCAGTTTGCATCCAAGAGGTGTTAAGATCTTATCGTTAAAGATCCAGTGAATCAGTCTGCTGAGCCCTGAATCGGTAAAAACAAACTAAGTCGATGGCTCGGTTCTGAAGTAATGAACCTGTTCATTGAGGTTCTGCATCCAATGCTACATGCCGCGTTTTACGTCTTGGATCTTGCGAGACTCTGAGTTTGACTTTTTACCTCTCGTGAGAATAACTCAGGGGGCTTGTCAGCTAGCACAAGTTAGTTCACAAGTTGGTACTTGGGTAAGTTTTAGGTCGGGGGTTCGATCCTCAGCTCCTGCAGCCACGTGTCCGATGCGTCCTTTGGCAAGACACTTAACCCCCAAGTTGCAGTCGTCTGCAGTGTATGAATGGGATTAGTTACTTCTGATGGTGAGTTACACAGCAGCCTCTGCCATCAGTGTGTGAATGGGTGTGAGTGTGTAGGTGTGACCTGCAGTGTAAACGGCTTTAAGTCAGAAGACTAGAAAAGCGCTATGCAAGCTCCAGTCCATCTGCCATTTAGTTAAACGCACAGTATATAAAATCCACCACCAGGGGGCTCTCAATCAAAGCAATAACAAAAGATGACGTCGAGGCTGGAGGGGAATCATGGGAGTGCTATACTCCAAACGAACTCTGCGTTGAACGTAGTGAAGACAAAACGGACGAAACAGACCTGAGGAAGAGAATGTGTTTACTGACCATGTAGCCAATTATAATTGACATGACATTTTTTATCAGAGCTGCACATACGGCGACAGTGTAACGGCCTTTGAGGTAACATCTGGTGTTTCCACGGCAACTATAAAATTACAGATTTATCTGACTTTGATAAATGTTGGAAATGTTGTAGGAAATGTAAATACGCAACAAAAAATGTCAATTTTTATTTAATTTAGATATTTTACCCTTAAGTAAGAAAATGTACTTAACTGTTTTACGCTCTTTCATTAGAGCAATTCAGGCCTTAATCTTCCTTGTAATATTGTGAAACAAGTCTTTTATCTGGAGTTGTCCAATGACTTACTGTATATATTAAGTGTAATGACTTGTTTTTGATTAGAAATTAGAGAAATCCACTCGGTTAGATTTGACTTCTTGCACTGTTCATGCACTCTTGTGAAACCCGTGTAGCAGCAGCCTGTGAGTATTTGGCAGTGTGGCTTTGCCAGGTAGATTGGTCCCTCAGCCTCTCCATAGATAGATACAGTCAGTACAGTGTTCAGCACACTGAGAAACACTCTGCGATGCAACACAGAGCTCTGACCCAGATCCCAGACGAAGAAGCTTTTTCATCTTCTCTCTCTCTCTCTCTCGCTCTCTCTTTTTAGAACAAAGGCTCATCTAGCTCTCAGATATATGCCTCCATTCCACTCATTTGTGCATCCAGTTTTAGCATATTGCCCAATTAGGAAAAAGTACAAGGCAGAACTAAAAAAAAGATGATATGCTTGCTGGGTTCCCACATGAGTGTGTCTTTAGAAACAGCTGTGGTCGACATGAACTTCCTCATCACTCTTTAATCAAACTGCACTCTGCAACTTTTTCCTCCACGTAGTAAGAGTAAGGTTCAAATTTCACGGTGTATTTCTTTAATCATTTACAGATCATATCGACCTTGTTGCAGAGCCCGCGCCTCGCTCGACGTCGCCCTCCCGAAGATTCTTCTCATTTCATGGAAAATTAAATTAACATAAAATCAATTAATGCATTAATTAGTCTTCTTTAATTACACTAACTGGGGTATAGTTTTTGCTTTCAATTATTTATTCCATAATTAATAGGCTGTAATTAGTGCGTCTGATATCAATATTAAACACCAGGATAATCCCACTGAGTGAAGTGGACATCTGAGGCTCATTAGCGGGGTTGCCAGGACCAATAGGAGGTCTTGGTGACTCCCCGAGCAGCCAATAGCACAACAAAAGGATCCACTCTGAAATCTGCTGCTAATAAGGAGACACGGCTTCTCATTTTGCTAACAACCTTGCTGTGTATTGATTTTTAACAGATTAACGACATGAGGATTTTGACCTCCGGGGGAAACCACAGACCCCATCAATTTTTATTTTAGCATCCCGTTGCTAATTGTTAGCTCTTGCACGAATGACTTAAGCAATTTTAATTCTGCGAAAAACAAATTTTTTGTATCCAGTATTTCAATTATCTGTGTGTTTTTTTTTTAAAGTGGCACTGATCTGTCTTTTGGTGGCTATTTTTAGGAGTGATTTAAGTGGTTCATTATTTTACTTTAAAAGGAAACACTTCGTACAAGTTTCTCATTTAAGACACAATTAACTTTGGCCAAACTTTAAACTGATATAATGGGATCTTTTTTTTTTCTCCGGCTTCTGTTCAGATGAAGCGAGCGATGGTTTCCTTATTTTTCGTCTGTTGCCGGAATCAGACGGTTTTGTTTCTCCTCCTCCTCCTCCTCTCACTCGCTCTCATTCACTGTCTCTCTTATCTCAGAGCTTCTGGGACCGCAGCTCAAGGTGATATGGCAGCTAATTAGCAGAATTATCAGTGACCCCGTTAACAAGCCCGTCATTTAAACCTGTACTTCTCCTCTGAGAGTCCGGCGCTTCTGCCCCGGAGCCCAAAGAGAATCAGGGAGAGAATAACAGAGACGCTTAAAAGGCAGACGCGGAAGAGAGACAAAAAGCTCAGACAACGGGACAGAGAAAGATTGTAAAAATCTGCAGACAAAAAAATATGATGGATGCAGGTTTGAAGAAAAAAAAAAAAAAGGATGTGGCACGGTGAGGAGAACGACAGCTGTGATTTGACATTTAAGGGGTTGAATTCCACACAAAGAGGACAGAGAGGTGACGTTCCACAGCAGAGGAAATAGAGCAGTTAGGAGATGATGGCTTAATCTGGGAGAGTGTTTTCCTGGGAAAAAGAGCAGAAGAGTGATGGAGGGAAAAAAAATAGGGGCGATGAATAGACCCGAGTAATGATTTGAGTGTAAATGAGGATGGACAGCAGTGCTCCTCCTGTGTTGTCCTCACCTCTGAGTCTCATACATACAGATGGCACTGCTAATTACAGAGTGCAGCAGGAGAGGGGCAGCTCCTGCTTCTGCACATCACACAATCAAAATGTAGCTGATGTGATGTGTGTGTGTGCCGCTGTGTGTGTGTGTGACACGTGTCTTTTTAGATGCTCAAATTGTCTCCATCGTATCTCCATGATAAAGGGAGCACCTCTTTAAAGATGGCAGCCGCAGTTGGACGTCTCATTAGTGGACTTACAGAGAGAGAGGAACATGCATGTAGACGTGTGGTGTCTCCCTGAATAACATTGTACAACCTCATTTTTTGCATGTAGTGTGTCCAAAGTTTGCTTTAAAGAAATGTTTCAGCAACTTTATTGCATTTTTCAAAATGTTTAGATAAAGATACGTATAAATGTGCAACGTCTTACACATAAATACAGCAGAAATCAACTTTATCATATATGTAAATATCTCTCTGAATCGTGACTGTCAGAGTCGTGTTCACATCAGGGTTACATGAACGGGACGGCCAAGGACTAGAGACAAGAAGAATAACATTCTCACTGCTTATTTGGAGCGTTTTTTAGATCACTGTCATTCCGTTTCAATTTATGTGACGCTAGAAGCTAACTAAAGAGCGCTGACATTAACCTGCTAACACAACAATGCAGACCACAGGCAATTGCAGCTTGAGCAAAGGAGAAGTTTGTCCGCCGGTTGTGCTTTACTCATTCGTGCTAACGTGAGGAAAGGGGGATGGAGGTGTGTCGTTGGAGGAGAGCGGAGGCTTCAGGATGGAGGAGGATGAACTTCCAAACTCCATTCGATCTGCAGAGTCCCTCTGCACCTTTAAGAAAAATCTCTTTCATGAATACCTACTAACTTAATGATGATGGTCTCCATATTATTGATGATGATGATGGTAATGACGATGGTTTTTGTTTGATAACGATGACTTATAAGATGGTTTCCATACTGATTAGAGCTCTCAAGAACTGCCGTCGCTGATGTACGTCGCTTTGGATAAAAGTGTCTGCTCAGTGAATTGTAGAATTGTAGGAGGTGTCGACAAACAGCAGTTTGTTTTGGTTTCATGCTGCTGCTCAAGGGCGACATCTACTGGATCAAGAAGTTGCACAATCTTAAGCTCCTATAACCTTTGGGTTTTATGTCGCCCACTGTGGACAAAGCAGGATAATTTAGCTCTTCGCTGTTTTCTGTGTTCTTCAAAATGTTGCAAAATCAAGTTTTCCTCTGGCTAACCAGCAGCATCTTTCGTTGTAGGTGGTGACTCAGAGAAGCTGTCAGCTGTTTTAGCCTATAATATTTAGTCTCCAACTTCATTTTATATATTTATTCATTCTTTCTTTTCGCAGGGAGAACCCAACTGAGACTGGGGTCTCTCTTGCAGTGGTGCCCTGCAGCAATACAACAAAAAACAAGACAAGAAGAACATATGGAACAGTTAAAATAAATAAACATACATTTATAAACACACACTGATTTTTAAAACGCTGTATTATACAAGAAAAGGAAGCTTGAACTGCATATTACCTATGACACTAAAAAGCCAAACTGACATCCTCAAATGCAATTGCAGAGGATGTTTTGAAGAACGATGCGTTGTTTTCCACATAATGCAGATAAACAGCCGTCTATGTCCGAGCTGATGAATGCAGCAGAGAGAGGAAAAGGCTGTAGCTGCTTTTCCACGATGCATCTCGGCACATGTAGGCACAAGTGCCTACAGCTCTGGGAGCAGGCGTAGTCCAACATAAACTGAAGAATGTATTTATTTCTTTAAAACATTTACACACATCTATTAGGAAGAACAAACCAACACACATGCCTTTAATGTAGCTGCTTGTCATACGGAGCTGACACAGCGTGACCCAAAAATGCTTAAAATATGTCTGACAAAAAAATTATTCTGCAACTTCCAAATCCACTGCAACACTATTTCTTTTTAAATAAAGCCGTGTCGTTCACTGTCAAACTTACAAAACTTACAAAATGACTCTGAATCAAAGTGCGAAGAAAGAAAAACTCAGAGGGTGATGGCTGAGTATCAAACACAAATTATTCATGTACCAGTAACCCATTTAGTTGCATAACACACAGTAATTATGTATGCACAATTGCGCTTGTCAGTAAGAAGTCGAGAATATTTACTGCGGGAGGACTTCAGCCGGCTGAAAGGGCAGCTCCAATATCTCCCAGTCTCTTTTTTGACGGCTCATTCCCAAATATGCTGCCAGGATCCCACAGTGCGTCTGTGTGCTTTTAAATATCAGCTCAGTCCGTGTTTGCTTTGATTCAGATGACTGACCATCCGTCTCATAATGTGAAACAGAGTCTGTGACTAGAAGTATAGGCGTGAAATAAATATTCTGTAAGAGTTATTTAAAGCAGACCTTTTGACTGCAGGTGTACATAATAATGTTAATGATGGATCCAAAGTGTCCAATTAAGTCAGGACAGGGAAGTGTGAATGCACAATCGAGCTCAGGAAATTGCTCAACTAAAAAGGAATTAGGCCATCAGTAATGATTTTAAATCAGCTTTTTCTTGTTTGGACAAGTCAAACTGTCTGCAATGAAAAGGATCCACTCAACCCCTTTTGCAAGTATTGGAAAAAAAAAAGAAGACATTTAATCTATTCATTTCAGACACTCTGTGTTTTAGCCTTTGTCCATTCTTAGCACTGGCAGCACCCAATCTTTTAAGTTCAAATCCAATACAGTTCAGTATTTTTTAGCGCCCAGAGCACAAGAACTCTGTCGGTGTCGGGTCTTATTTTTGTTACTGCGCTCACAGCACTCTTTGCTGAAAAAGTTCAACTTTTGGGACACACCCACGCTCAATTATGTCACTTCTCCCTCGCCAACCAATCAGAATCCAGAAGGGCTGTGACTTCTGATGTTCTGCCTACAGCATGATGGACTCACAGCAGTGCTGATATTCAGTCCAATATCTCTCTCTCTCTCTCTCTCTCTCTTTGTGATATTGCTCAATCATACAGTTTAGAAAGTAGTTGCATCAGTAGTGTTAGAAACAATGTAAATTATTGTAATATTAATATTGTAATTATTGTATATTTAGTTCCACTTTTCACCATGCACCTTTTAACTTATCATTTAATTTGCCTACTTACACATAGCTCTGTATATATATATTTATTTCTCGTTTACTGCCCTTAGTTCTGTTTACATCTGTTAGTCCGATCACTGCCCACTTATATCTACTCTTTTTATATTTTGTATTTTTAAGTTAAGTTTAAGCTTTAAGTTGTATATAAATTGACACTTTATATTTAGGTTAAAATGTTTTGTCTACCTGCACTGTTGTTATTTTACTGCTCTGTGTGCGTTTGAATTGCCCCCCAGGGACAAATAAAGCTTTTTCAATTGAATTGAAACACAGTTTGAGAATATGTTTGAAAAACTGCAGTTTGAAATAACTCATTTTACCCACTCTGTTCTTATTTATGGTAGCATAATTGAAAAGATAGCAAAAAAAAATTGGTGTGCATTTTTTTTTTACAGTGTACCACTTGCCTAAATCTTCAAATAAACATATAATTTGAGCTGTTTTCAACTACTCTCCCCAGTATCTCTAATCGCTCCATCAAATAGAGGCAAAATGCCAAAAACATTCAGCGTTTTAATTTGACACGACTAAGTCTGAACGCAATACGGATGATTTCTGTGTTTGTGCTCTTATCATTTAATGGGTAAATTTACTGATGGGATAATCACGGAGCAGTCCCGTTAATGTTGTCAGTGGGGAAAAGTGGAACAGATTGGCTGGTTTAACACTGAGCGTCAAGAGGGAGGACTGTGAGCGGAGAGGAGCGGGCTCAGTATAATGGGAGAGAGAGCTGGGAAATGGGGCAATATATGGGGCAATATGGCTGGAAATTCTGGAAGTGGAGTTTGGATAGTGGGACATGGGGAAACTAGGAAGTAGTGCGGTTATAATGAAGGATGTAGTGAGCAAAGCAGAGCTCGGGGGTGGGGGTGGAGGAGGGCTCAGGACCTTGGTGTCAAGGCCTTCGCAGGTGAGCCAGAGTCAGGCTTCATCCGTCAACACCGCCACAATCTGCACAGCACAGGGCAGGAGTCCGCCATGGGAAATTAGCCTCACACTTGCTTCCTTTCTTCTCCTGCCCTGGTGGAACCTTTTTTTTTGTACCTCCTTCTCCTCACATCTGCTGTTTGTCTCACTCTCGTACATGTTTGAATGCGTTTGGTTCAGTTGAGCTGTAAAGGGTTGACTGAGCGCGTCGTTGTTGTCGGCACTTTGTGAATGAGGTAAACAGTATTGTGTGGGGAACAGAGTGTAACAACTTTAGTTCAGTGAGAGTTTTTTTTCTCGCCCCTGGAAGCAGTCGTCTGGTTGCATTTGATATGAAAAGTGCCAGTCATCCTTAGAGAACTGCATGAAGGGGAGTTTGAAAAATGCGAGGAAACTCAAAGTGTTGGTTCCCTGTCACTGCTCCCATAGTAATGTTTCAGCCAAAGCTGACAGCTGTTTTCATCCACAAAGCTCAGAAACCTTCCACACTTGCTCGGCCGGCGCCAAACAATCAGGCTAAGTTAGCTGCTAGCTGGAGAACATTTTAGCGGCTAAATCATCAGATATTTCTCGCAAGAGTTGGTAATAACACAAAGCTTAAAGAGATTTGAAGTGAAAGTAAGGAACAAAATAAATGGAATGTGTAAAAGAGAACTTTCATACTAACAAGTTTCCTTTGTTATATTAAAAGTTGACAGTACATCAAACAGCCGGTTGTCTTCACAGCTTGTTTTTTTGCTGCCCTCAGTGGCTGCAGCTGTTTTAGCAGATGAATATATATTTTAATCCGAATGCAAACTTTTTAGAGAAAACACCACTCACAACTCTCCATTTGACTATAGCTAAAAGATTTAGAACATAAACTGAGGAAAACTTCAATTGTATCTAATTGAATTTTATTCGCTGGGTTTGTCGACAGTGGTGTCCAAAGGGCTCTTCTGCTTTGTCATTTTGTTATTTTAAACTAACTACTATTTAATTAATCATAAACCCATAATATGCATCAAGAACTCAAAACCATTCTACTTCGTAAGACAGTAGGAAAGAATCTCAGCAGCTCCCACGGCTGAACCCCTGTTGCAACAACTTCTATACTGATTGACAAGCGAACATTAATATTGTTTTTATTTTTTTATTCATCCATTTAGAGATTGTGGCTTTTACGAGATAGGCGAGCCTAAAAGAGACTGGGAGTGTGGGGAGAGAGAGTCTGAGATGACATGTACCAAATAGTGTCGGGATCGGCAGTCAAACCTTGTAGCCTGTTGTCATTGGTCACCGCTTTACCAACTGAGCTAATCTGGTGCTTCGTGCATTTTAAGCATGAAAGACATTTAAAAGAAACGGTCCTCTAATTGGAAGTGCCAGTCTGTGTTTTTATCAAGTGCTCAAACAAGTCATATATTTGTCAGCTACATTATAGACTCAACAAAATATGTAAAATATAGATCTCAAATAATATTACTGCCGATGTTTCTTATTTGTGATATTAAATCAATTTGATTTATATTTTTCTTTAGACCGTTTAAATCAGACATTTGTTGCTTTACAAGAGACAATCTGTGTGTGTGTGCATGTGATGTGAATGTGTGTGTGTGTGTGTTTTAAATAGAACATTTTTTAGTACTTTATCAATCATAGCCAGAGACTATTCACGAAGTGAGAGTAAAAAACTATTAAACATGATTATCACAATTACTTACCAATAATAACATCGTATACACTTTAAACAACTTTGGATACCAACATAAAATGCTATAAAATGGTAACAAAATCAGTGCTACTGACATGGTACAAATAGTGCAAAATCAGACGTCAATATATTAAGCCTAAGAGCATTTATGCTCTGTCGTCTTATCCTGCAAAAACACTAAGAGGCAAAACCCTTCCATGTATTCTGGCTAGAGCCATACTTTATCAAAAGGGTAAAAGTAATTTGACTGTACAGGGTTCACAAATCAAAAGGCGAAGGAGTGAATCAGAGAAAAGTGAGCGTTTTCCCTCCCCTCTGAGGGCCACAAATCCAGATGTAAGACACTTATAATTGACCTTGAGTCTTTGGGATCAATTTGCATGAAAAGGAAAGAGTTTCTACTTCACTCTGTTCCTCCTTTATGCTCACACATACAGTACAGACACACTCCTACATACTGCACACTGCATACATGAATATCACTGGCAGGATCTGATGAAACAGTTTGCAATGCAGTGTTCCCTACGCACCGGAGTACCACAGTTTAAGCTGTACAGTAGATGTACAGTCAATTTTTTGATCTTCATGTTTTGTAACATTTAGAGAAAAAGAACAGAAAAGGAGGAGCAAATGATACCCTCATTATGAGTGTAGTGCATCTGCATCAGGCCTTTTATTGAGCGCTAACAGTCTGATTGGCTTTTCTGCGAAAAAGAACGATTGGATGAGAAGAAAAGCAAATGTGAGGAAAGTAAACAAAGCAAGGGTCTAGACTTTCTTTCATAAGCAAAAAGGGCTGCAAAAACCTGTGCCAATTTCAACCTTTATCAGAGATTTTCTTTGGAAGAAGTAGATTTGTACCCAAAAACATTTCAGTTGTGAGCGAGAGTAAAGTGAAAATGGAGGAGAGATCCTCTTTTACAGTGTCATACCTGTGATTTGAATAGAAGCAGTCCTACATTTTCTTTGCTTTTGTATGACCAATAAAGACATCCATCACTTATTCATGTGGAGTTATATCCTCTCACACCGGCGCAGATATGGATTTATTTATAGAGATTTATGTAGAGATTCATATATTTTTTCTTAAAAAGTAACTTGGGCAGGTTTTGCATAAGGCTTGTATTAAAGGCAGACCTCTATATAAAGTTGTCACTATGAAATCTTCACTTTAAACTGCGCTAATTTGCCTTGTTAAAATGACAACATTATGGCCGATAATAAAAACACAACACTTCATTTTTTAATTTTAAAGCCCCCCAGAGAAACGTTTTAAAAAAAGGACAGGAACATATATGAACTCTCTGTCCTACCTGAAGTTATTTGTCGTGTTTTTATCCTGGCAAAAATGTTAATTCTAATTTCTAAGAGGAATGATGGGCAGTTCTAATAGTAGACATTTTTGACAGGTCGCAGGAAGGCTGTAATGTGCATGCTGGATCACTGTCACACTGTCATGGCTTACTGGGACACTGAGCCATCCATAATATTATTAGTAACACCTGTCCATTCCTCCTATGACACGTCAAAATGTCTGCAGTTGAGTGTTGCACTGGCAGAGTGGCGTGTGTGTGCAAGATGGGAAAAATTCAAGGACAAATATTTCCATAAAAACCTCGTTTTTCAAATGTTATCCAGTGAGATGTCCCACAGAATTTGTTTTTTTAAATCTGATACAATAAAAACAAAAGAAGTCCATAAATAAAGTGAACACAAGCAACTTCATATATTTAATACAAATTAAAAGATTTTCCAATCTATTCCCCCAACAAAGCTTTACATAAAATTAGAAAAATAAAAGATATGAGAGTTAGATTCCTGTTGTTTCTAAAGCAGATTTCAAAGTCCTTTAACTTTTATTATAATTTCTTCTTTATGCGTGTTATGCTCGTTACTAAGGTACTGGTTTACAACAGCTGTAGGCTTGAAAAAAGTAAATAAAAAGCTAATTTCCCCCGAGTCCTAAAGACTTTCCCAGGAGATGAACACTACAGTGCAGCACGATTTGAATTTTTAAGAACTAACTTTAAATGTTCCTTTATTTGTCACTACTTTGATTTATTCATGATAAATTAGTGGGAATCCTGTAAAAGGTAAAAAAGTTTTTACTTTGGGAGGGGAAGCAAAGTTAAAACAGCACTGTAGTACTCTGGCCGACTTCTTGTTTGTCTATGCTGTCAGAGAGATTTAGCTGATTTACTGTTCACACTTGAATTACTCGGTAAATATAATATATAAGCTAAATTTCCTCATTGTAAGCCAAAGATACCAATACTGTTAACAAAGCCCAAGGGTATGAAGACATGGTACCTACTTTGTCAAGCTGTTCTTGGCACATAGATCATGTATGCTAAATGGTGACATTACCATGCTACTATGGCTAAAATGACATTTTGTATATCCCTATGTTAAGCATGCATAAGACGGACCACAAACCAATTGTAATTTAGCGTGCTACCATGCTAACATTTGCCTAATTAGCTCTAAAAAAGAAAGAAAAGCTGATTAGAAGATGTGATGAGTAGTTGTGCTAGCTTTGACTAATGTCAAACTCTCTGCATGGCCCTGTTGTTGTTTGATATTAGCACATTAGCTACCTGAAATAACTTATTTTTCACCGCTGTAAAATCAGAAATCAGAATCAGAATCAGAATCAGAATCGGGTTTTATTGCCAAGTACATTTACACATACAAGAAATTTGACTTGGTGTATTGGTGTTAAGCAATTAACAAGGAAATAAAGCAGAACTAGCAACAACTTAAATAATGCAGTATAAGAAGCTATTACAATATATAAAATATAATTTAAAAATGTAAAATATGAAAAATAAAAAACACAAAATGTACAAAAGGTGCTGTGCAGTGGACTATGAGAAAAATAGCTGTTAGCTGCCACGTGATGTAAATATTTTTGCTGCAAAGGCCGACTGTAAAGTACTGCAGATCAAACTAGTTCTTTTCATCACTTATACAAATTACTGTCAGATTTATGCAGTTACTGTCAAGGCAAATAGTCAATAATAGATTTGGATTTTGGGGTGGCATCTGGGGTGGCCAATCAGATTTCAAGGGGGGCCCATTCCATCAATTCACCCAAGGGCCTGACATTCCTAAATAGCTAAAAACACAGTTGTTTGTCATCTTTGAGACATTAATGTTGTTGTAAACTGCTTAGACAGCCGGCTGCGTCTGTTCAGGCTACAAATATAGAGTGTGTGTGTGTGTGTGTGTGTGTGTGTGTGTGTCCTCTTAACATTTTACAGCATGGACAAAGTGAATCCAAAAGCTTCCTTGTCCTCACGCTGAAGCTCAATCCTCCTCTGTCCCCTGCCTGACTCACCCCTGAGCATTATAGCACACACACACACACACAAACACACACACATGTTGCTGTGACAAGAGAAGGCTCATCACCATGTTTCAAAGTTTAGGTCTGTGTATGCGTGAGAGTCTCACTTTGTGTGTTATTGTGCGTGTGTCTCATCTTGTCGGACTATCAGAGGTAGTTTACTGCACTGCTGCACGACCAACAGATGGCCATTACCATACTGTAGCGAAGTCAACGCAAGCCGGGGACCGCTCTGGTTTTTCACAAGCACAAAACCTCAGCCACATCAAATCTCAGTTATATCTGTGCTCTCCCTATAACATCCATAATGAAAATACAGTAAATGTGCTCGCCTCAACAGTGAAAAAAAGACACATTTACAGCTCTCTGCTATTTATGAGCCCGGCTCTGCATTAGAGTGATTTCGAGGCCAGTTTCTCTGCAAAACACTTCCTGAGCCTCTAAGCTGTCAGGAAAACTGTATCGCAAGAAATAGGATGGAAGGGACTGAGCCCTTTAAAAAAGCTTATGTTCATCTCTTTGATCTGTTAGGAACAGTTGGGTGAAATTCAGAGACTTCGGTCTGGCAGTGGGATTTGTCTGCGTTTAGCGGAGAGAGGTAAAAAAGAGGAAAGAAGAAAGAGGGAAGGTAGAAGAGCTACGTACATCCTGGAAAGTTTGTGTCACAGAAGCAACTCACTTGTCTCAAAAGAATGATAATAACATGTAAATTCATTAGCATGCCTTCATGTGATCTGTGTGTCTACATGTGTGTGTTGAGCAGGGATCAACTAAGAGTCTCAACATGCCCCCTAAAAATCTTCCTCGAAGGGAGCTATTGGCAGAAAAAAAAAAAAAAAAAAAAAACTGTGGGCGTGTGACCAGGCCACAGATGGTGTCACACACACACTCACACACACATACACCCACACACTGCCTGAAGGACACACACCGCAGGCACCATATGACTCCCTCTAAAGCGCACCACCGTTAAACCACAAAGAGGCCAACAGTATGAGCCTTTGAGCTAAACTCTGAACCCATTATGCATCATCATATCACCTGGATAAACCTGAATGAACTTTAAGTGATTGGATTAATCATTTTAATCACTTAGTTTCTCTTTTTTCAGAACATTTGGAAAATGCTTTAAAAGGTCACTGAATCAGTATTTGCCTTTTTTTTTAAAGTATGTATCTTTGGGGAATATATTCAAGATCTGGTACCAGTATTGATGTGCTTAGAATAAAAAATATGGCCTTGTTTGAACAAAAAAACAAACCGACTGGAAAAGGAAGTTTGCGTGAACAACCGCTGTGGAAACGGATCCACAAAAACAACTAAAAACACTAGTACACACACATGCCTGGCCAGTATTTGGTAGTGTTACTTTGTAATGAAACGAAACATGCATGTGCAGATATTCATCCTTCTACTAAGTGGTGAGGTGTGAACATACTTAAATGGCTAATAGCTAACTGTCTTTTGGCTGTCCTTTGAAGGCGTATTGGTGGATTCAGCATTTGGTGCATGGAGGTATTGCATCTCCTCTGATCAAAGTGATGGAGCAGTAAATATCCACTTCGCTTGAGGAGCTTTGTTATTTTCAATAGAGTGAGTAGCACAAGCCGAACTTGGTAGTCCGCCATTGTTGTTTGTGTCCACTTACCCAGGATTGGCTCGGCGAGTAATCTGCATATGTTTTAAGGAATTGCATATTGCCAGTTTAGACAAAGATGGACACTGTGGCATTTTCAAAAGTTTGCACTCTGGAACCCGTTTTCAGGTACCCAAAACGCTGTTGCCATGGAAACAAACTTTAAAAAAATGTGATAATAGGTGCCAATTTCAGCTGTAATCCTTGTTGTGTAAACAAGGGAAGCTAGCATGGCTAAAAATAATTGGTAACAATAGATTATAACAATGTTTTTGTGAAGACATAGTGCATGGTGCATCTCTTGATAATTAACAATTTATCTACCGTAAAGTCATTTGGCCGGCTGTGGCTCAGAGGTATAGTGGGTCGTCTGTTTTATCCCAAGGTTGGCAAGGGGTCGATCCCCCAGCTCCTGCGGTCAGCACGTCAAAGTGTCCTTGGGCAAGACGATGAACCCCAATCTGCTCCTAGAGACTTGACCATCACCGTGTGAATATGTGAATGTGATCAGTATCCATCACACATTCCGTATACTGAAGCCTCTTCAAGCAGTGTGTTGATGTGTCTGAAAGAGGGAATGTGTAGAATTGCTGTTATTGGTTAGAAGACTAGAAAAACCCGAAAGGAGTGCAGTCCATTTAAGCATTTACTTCTGTGGCAGGTTGGCGCTGGTTGAATGGAAGCCTCACTAAGTCTGTAAAACTAAGAAAACCCAGAAAACAAACAAACGAAAATGAACAGGAATTGTTTCCCTACTTTTAGAGTGATAATGCTAAGCTAGGCTAACTTCTTTCTTGCCTTATTGGTGTACAAAATGCAATGACTTTGATAACAATCTTCTCTTCCAACTCCAAGGGAAAAGAAAGAAACGCATTGCTCTAACACGACAAGTCGTCACAGGCTCAATTAAAGCTTTAAAACAATCTCTTACTTTCACAATGATGTTCTGTAGTTTCCTGGTCTACAGTGTAGAGATCTATCTTCAAGACAGAAGAATTCTTAACTAACAGTTTTCCACACAATTTCCTTAAAAGTGATCCAAAACGTTTGAACTGTTTGGAAACTTGATCCTCATTAGTCGAATTTAAAATAAAGTTTGGAAGTTAAAAAATAATAGCCTAACGCCGGTTTTTAATGACTGACACATCTAGGAAGTTAATAAGAGTTTAGCTCCCGAGGCAACAGAACTGGCAAATATTTGAACTCATAATATGTTTAATGTGTGTTTGATCTTTAAATGTTAGAATTATAGATAGGCCTGAAAAGCCGTTTATTAAATAAGAAACAGAAATAAACGGAGACATTTAAAGGAAATATATTCTGACAAAATATAGCTTAGTCATTCAATTATTCATCAACTTTTTACTTCCTTCCTTCTCAGTAATAAAATTTCACAACACATTTAATCACTCAGCAATGAGTCATCGTGTTAACATAATTTGCTGTTGAGTTTCACTGAGTCACCACTGTCGCTGCCTCTCAGTCTCACATCCACCATCACATATATGAGACAAGGATGACACTTTTGAATGATATCGGCCATGTCATTTTGAAGACATTATCACGTATTACAACTGTATTCCTTGCTTGTAGCCGCACTCTCAGTTCCTCTACTCCCACCCGGTGTGTGTTTTTTTTTTTTTTTACGGTGCTGGGCATGCAGGGCTCTGAGTGGCTCCATGCTGTATAGTGCCATCTCGTCTGATTTGACCACGCTGGGGTCAGGCTGTGTTGTGAGGCCACTTCAGCATCATGAGGACACGGCAACAAGAGTCCAAGTGCCTGCTACTCTGAGCTCTCTAACAGATGGGATGGGACTACAGAGCATTATGGGTCCCCCCAGTTTGTACATTTCACTCATTTTTAATCAGAATATCGTGCCAAATTAATCAAAGTTTGACATTGTGTCATGTATTCCCGTTTTATGCCATGAACAGAAGCAGATGAGATATCTCGTCTCCTGCTGTTATTATTTCATTTCAATTGGCTCAAAAGGCAAAAACATTTCTTGTCTAAGAGGAAACTATCAGCAAAGAAAACACACTCACAGCTGTTAAATGTACTAATGCACGCATCAGGCTTCAGTCTGCCATGCCTGGAAGCCTAATTTGTGTAGCTTGATTGTTCGTGGTTCAAACATTCTCTTGAAATGTCTTCAATTGCGACTCGTTTGTTCGCTTGAGTCCATAAATGTGTGAGCGTGTGCATCTGTTTGACGTGTTTGTTCTCATGTGTTTGTGTGTGCGTGAGTGAATGTGACTGGAAGGGAGATGAAGTGTGAAATGAAGTCACTGGGGCTCAGTTGAACTTGAGCACAGAATAAAAACAGAGAGGTTACCGCTGAGTTACCCCGGGCACTCCGCAATGCCTTTCAGCCTTCATCTGCAGCGTGAGAGAATTAGCGTCCAATTAGACAAAACGAAATTAAGCGTTAGTAATCGTCCAGCAAGATGGAGCACGACAGAACCAGTAGATCTAATGAGAGGTAGAGCTGGGAGATGGGAGCAGTCGTCAATACCTCAACAACCAGCTCGTTCTTAAATCCCCAGTTGTCAAAGCCTGCAGCTCGGCCACTGGCCTAATGCGTTCAAATCTGATGCTTTAAGTTCCTCTTTAGTGACACTTCTGGAGGCTGTTCTCTCAATTGTTGTTTTGATGTGCTGTTGAAGTCACTTTACAGAGTATGAACAGAACAACAAACAGCCAGAGAGGCAACAGGGGAAGATGGATGGGTCATACAAATACCGTATACACAGTGCATGGCGCTTATTGACCGCGGCACGCACAGAGTATGTTGGACACTGGGGGTAATCATGGTCAACAAATTGGATCATGGCAGATGGCTTTTCTCCAAAGAGTCTGGTGCACATAGAAAGGAAGTGTATAATAAGTGCTTGCTCATGGGTGGATTTTCATTTTCATTCATTATATTGACACCTTACTTTTCCTACTTTTTCTCTTTATGCTAACTTGACTACTCTATTTCTAGTGTTTATCAGTACAATGATTATTTATAAATGCTAACTTGGCTGCAAAGCCCTTCAAGTGCCAAACGCAAAGTAAAGTAGTTCCTAAATCTTCATATTTCCAAGCATTGATCCGTTGACCAAAGCGTCTTATTTGACAAGTTGGGCGTGATAACTATTGAAACAGCACAAACACCGTTGCCAGAAACTCCTGTTATAACTGTATTTCTAAAGCCCCTCTAGTGGAATCTGATTGGTTTATCACTCTACACCCTCTACTCCACTGCAGCATCTAGCTGTAATCCATCCCCAAGGAAACCTCTCCTCAGAACACAACCGATGAGCACTGATACTGTACTACCTACCAGCTTCTCTTTCACAGCGTCCCTTTGAGAATGACGAGATGTTATGCTTTACGATCTCAATACTCGTAGTCTCTTTATACTCTTTGTCCTATAAAACTGTTCAGGAACACATTATGTCTTTGCGTTTCATAGTGCTGTGCACTTTAGATGCCTTGCTTTATGATATCCTTTCAACTGATTGTTCATGGAGCACGTGACGTCTTTGGCAGTGAAAGCTCATTGGTAATCAATAATTAAAGCTCCATAGGGTCTCTGAGAGTTAATATTCAGGTCTGTATCTTCTGCCATCCTCAGGGATACAAAGGTTTGGTCTCTCTCTCTCCCTCTCACTCCCCTATCCCCATTCCTACACCATGCGTTTCTATTTGTTCCCATCTTTTTGCTTGTTTGTACAGGCACGCATGAACACTCGTCAAATACTATACTCCTGTCATTTTATTACCATACTCTCCCTCAGCTACCATCTCCCCCTCTCTGCAGAGCCTTGCTTCAGCCTGAATATGGAAAATATGTCAGCGCTCGTCTCTACTGTATCCTACTTTTATACTTAAAAAAGCCAAATTACTGTGAGGGTATTTTGAGGGTAATTGAAAATGTTTTTACCAAGGCTCATCCTGCGTATACCAAACACGATTAAAGAGCACACCATTGTACAACCCAATTAGCATTAAAGGTCAAGGTGACAGAATGATAAAGCCGATGAAGTGGTGACATAATTCAGCTTTTAGAAAAATCCAATCTCATGCGATTCCAAAACAATTTGCAGTCTTCAAAAATGACTCCACAATGAAATGTATAGACTGTTAAAAACAAAACATAAAATGTAATGACCTTTTAGATTGGATTTTCTTGCAGGTGTGTTGCATTCAAAAACATGACCTGGTATCAGAGTTTTCTCATATTTTTGTGTACAAGTTAGCAGGGCTTTAAAAAGTACCCTTTTTGTTGTGTTCAGGGCTACGGAACAACCTGTAAATTCAAGATCAACATATAACCAGAGTTAAAAGAAAAAGAAGGCATGACTAGCCCAGGAAGTAATGCTAGTCATGAGAGATTTTGAAAATAAGGTCAGTTGCAAGTAGTAAAAACCAAAACAAAAGATGCTAAAATGTCAAAATGAACTGCAGAATCCAGCAGTCACCATTCACTGTAATTTCTTCGATATAAGAAATATAAATTATTGCAGCTTTGGCTAGCCTGATAAGGCTTCTCCTCACGTTTCATTTTCGAATGTAAATTAAATTTGATTAAGTTTCCCGTTTTCATCTTCTAGCTATTGCATCCACAAGGCAGTTTGCACTTCACCATATCAACACAGTGGCTGTTTTCCTCTTTTCCCTTTCATTTTCCTTAAAACACTTTGAGTAGTCTGAAGACTAGAAAACAGATATCAGAGCTCAAGTCCATTTACAGAGTCCATTACGCCGTATTGCTGTGATCATGCCGCCGGTCGTTTGGGAATCTGACAAAAACCTTGTCATTTCACAGATTCCTCGTTGATCAGAAAATAAAACGAGAATTAATCTAGTGTGACAGCTGCCATATTTCAGGTTTGTCAACATGTATGATCATTCATTAGGGCACGCTGTCAGACAACAGCTATGTCAGCAGTTCACTTCATAGTTCTAATAACATTTAGAGATGAGTTTATGCTTCTTTGTCAAACTGTCTAACAGGATCTTTAGCGTAATACCACTTCCTCAATAACAGTTACATAAGCTACCTCTGTTGTTCCATCTAACACCCACTAACAAGATATCACATATGTTAATTAATGTTAAAATATAGCCAATGACCCTTCTTATTTAACAGTCAAAAGTGTTTTAAGTTATTGATCAATGTGAAAGCTGCAAAAATAAAATATTTTGTAAATTCCCTTTATTCCCTTTTTTGGATTTACAGCCTGGATCACAGCAATTCAACATCATGAACAGGATTGAAATGTGTCTCACTCTGAATATTGTGTCACAATGTGAGTGAGGTGAATTGGTGCAATGTTTGCCTCATTGACAATCACAATGTCAACTCAAACTACGTCTTCACATTTTCATCCCTCTCTGTAGTTGAAGTAAAGTCATTCTGATTGGCTGCAAAGATGTTTGATGTGATTAGTCTCTTGAAGCTTAACGAATTCCTCCATGGAAGAAGTCTCCAGAGTGATAATGCAGTAAGCTTATTCGTTGCTTACATGTTTATCACTTCATCCTACGATTCGCTCTCTTTCTCTCTCTCTCTCTCTCACACTCTCTCTTTCCAAATATGACCCTCTCCAGGGATCCTGTTTACAAATGGCTCCCACTCTCCACACTTTTGATGCTGAAAAGCTCCGTGCCTGTTTATCTGGCATCAGAAAGTGAAACCTCTCTCTCTCTCTCTATCTCTCTCTCCACCTCTCCTCCCTGAATAATTTGCTGGGAGAGCTCTCTGTGGCGATGAAAAGTCTTTTGCAACCCGTACGCTATAATTACACCTCAATTTGTCCTTACTGCCACACACCATGATCTCTGATAAACAAGCTTTTTGAATTTTGAGCTGTTATTATAACGAACTACATCTTAGCGATGTGAAGTGACTTTAAACTCTGGGAAGCTTGAAAGTGACTACTCCACATGCATAGTTTCTTCTCAATTAATTGGGTAAATCAACTTCTGATAGATGAGAGGATGTCATTGCTGAGTCACAGTGGCATCTTGAATTTGGTCTTACACCAATAAACTGCTACAAAAGCTCAATTTTTTTAATTTGGTTGTTGAAGGGGCTCTAGCTTGGACAATCCCAGCGGTAATCCCCACCACCCATCTCCACTACACTACATTGATTTTCTGAAATGACAAAACATAAAAACATGGGCTTTAATTTGCAGAGCTGGAGCTGACATTAAGACTTTCTGGGTGGTTTTAAGAACAAAACCAAAGCTAAAACCCAAGGATTTCTTTACTTGAAAAAGCAAGATTTCAGATGGATGCGTTAGGAGTCAAATATTTTCTAACATGTTGTCCATAACAACTTTGTACAACAATTGTGGACTATTTGCTGATAGGTCAGTCTCTTTGTAGCTTAAATTGTAATGCTGGTATTGTAACCCCTGGCCTAAATGTTTTTGTAAATATAATGGGTCTCCATTACTTTAGGTACACATGATTTCAGGTTTATCCAGTAGATCTCCTCAGACCATAGCAATTAAACAGGCAGCAATAGTGATTAAAAACCAACCAAGAAACCAACCAACCAACCAACCAACCAACCAACCAACCGACCAACCAGTCAACCAATTTACCAACCAATTAATCTGTCAACCAACCATTCAACCAACTTACCAACCAATCAATCTGTCAACCAACCAACTTACCAACCAATTAACCTTCCCATCGACTAAACAAGCAGCCAACCCACCAACCAATTTTTATTTGAGCTCCAGATTCCAACCAAAGTTATCCCTTTACATACAGAGCAGGTCTAGACTGTACTCATCATAAAAGCTCTATGGGTAAAAAAAAGGTACACCAAACTGTGTCTACTTAAAATGCTTGTTTTTTTCAGATTGTAATGAAGTACATTAAAGAAAATGAACCCCTTTTCTACACTTTTTATCATTGTCTCCCTGCTGCTACTTTAAAAGCTCAACTTCACCTTTGAGTGAGACTTCAGATTCCAGTTACACAAAAACCAATATACCGAAAGCATAAAATATGGAAATGATTTGATACGCTGATGACAACATATTTGGTAATGCCGATAAATGGAACTAGTCTTGCTATTTAAAAATGACATGAGAGCTTTGTATGACTTAGGGTTTTTTCAGGGTACGACGAAAGACATTTTTACCAAAGAACAGAGTTTATTTGTTTTGTAGGATGGTAGTACAGTAGGAAGTAAAACATTAATTTGAAAACCAATCAAACAGGAAGAGTAATTTTCTGTGTCAGGCTGGCTGTTATATAACTTTACAACAACTCTGAAAACACAAGGCTATATGACTTTACTATATCACGCATAGTTGTTGTTATCTTGACAAGAAGTGCAGATAGTGATGAAGAAGAGCCAGTGATTGAATTTACAGATTCATGTCAAAGGAAGGGTAATGCTGCCAGCCTTATCAGGAGCTGAGGTCTTCTGATGCTTGCCTCAGGTTTTATTGGGTAGCTGCTGTATGCTCCAGCCAATGTGGGGCTGCCTCTATCATCTCTGTCAAAGCTCTGAGGGCCTCTGCCTGTAACTTGATATTCAAGCCTGTATGTTCAAAGCTCCCCTGGGGTTTTTTGTGTGTTCTCACTCTCTCTCTTTATCTGCTTGAAATTGTGTAGCTGTGTGACCCTGTCTTTTTCACACCTCAACACACAGTGTCAGCTCCAGCTTCTTATGTCCTCACTGACATAGACCAGCGTCCATAGTGAGTTTATCCAACCACGGGAATAGCAAACAGTGAACTTTAGAGGTCAACATGATCTCCAGCAAACTCATAAACCATAGGGGTATGACGGAATGTGCCAATCTGGCAGTCGCAAGAATTTAATTGTTCATGTTTCACCACAGAGAACCATCACGTCAACCTTTTAATTTTTGTTTTTCATTAAATTCTATTCTACCAGAATTATTCCTATTGTGATTCTTAATCTTGTCTTCAAGGGAGGCCTGCATGGCCAAGGCAGGAGCAAAAAGATTCACATCAAGTTCAAACAACACATCCAACAATGAATCAGCAACAAGACGTGTGTATTCATTGGTTAAATTAACCTTAATCCTGTTTTTCATAATCTCCAATGCATACAAAATAATCTAGATTAAGTCAATGAACAAAACAAAATACATTCAGGTCTTTACAGAAATCTTTAAAAGCAACACACACTTTATTCACA
Organism: Labrus bergylta; assembly: GCF_963930695.1. NCBI lineage: Eukaryota > Metazoa > Chordata > Actinopteri > Labriformes > Labridae > Labrus > Labrus bergylta. The sequence goes on along the minus strand of NC_089207.1, from coordinate 4,227,432 downwards.
CAAACCCACAACACTAGCCTTGGAAAATGTAAAAAAAAAAATGAAATTAGTTGAATTAATTAGAAAGACTGTATGGAAAATAACAACCTGTATGTGGGAAACCCTGTTTTTATTTTTTTTAAAAAGGCATTCATTTGATTAAAGCAACATATCAGAGGTATTTGGTTTGGTGCACATTGGCACCCTCTAAAGGTCTCTGAATGCAACTGCACTGTAGTAAAAGCATTGTCCAATACTTACTCCAGTCTGGCTTCTTGCTCAGTCACACTTTTTTTCTCTTTTTAGCTTAATCGTCCCCTTTTGTCTCTTAGCTTCAGCCATTGTAGCAAACAGTTCCCAGACAGGATAACCGACTTCTCTTTAGCTGAAGGCTGAGGTGTAAACTAGTTCCGCAAAGCCATACACACTTCTGAAAAAGTTAGATGGTGCTAAAAACAGGTGACCAGGGCGACCTGTGGAAATGGGATAGATACTATTCTTACCTGTTGAAAGTTATAATACTATTATGGCAACTTTGAAACTGCTAATGTAAGTTGGAAAAGTTACATGTTGTGGCTTTAATATATTATTTAATTGGCTGTATAATATATGTTCTTCTCTTCTTGATTACAAAACATTTGACGATAGATAAATAGATTGATAGATAGCTCTGATATTTATGTTTCTCTCATACAGCCTGAGATGTATATTACTTGGCTGTCAGTCTGCACATGTAGTTCAGCATCTCTTGCAGTCCTAACAGTTGAACAGTGCAGGTGGAATTCTCAGATTTCGTTGCAACATGGAAGAACAAGCCACACAAATCACCTGATAACTTTAACACAAGTTAACCACACAACCTTTGTGTCTTTTGCTGGCCATAACCCAATCCTTTTTTTTTTCTTCTCCTGGCGCAGAGTTCCTGTTTTTTCCACCTTCACATTTTTTGGTAAGGTACCAAAGTGGGAGGAGAGGCTCCGTAGGCAGAATGTCAGTTTTGATTAGGAGGTGCAGCACACTTGCGTTGGCAGGGAATACTTTCTTTCTCTTGTATTCTCACATGGTACCAGAGGTGTGTGTAACATGTGCGCTAGAAACATGAATGCCAAGCTTTCATTATCTGTTTATAGATAAGATCACATTCAATTTTAAGATACATTCTCAGTTGTATTATATACATTCTTTGTTTTGAATGATTGACATGCAGTGCTGTCATAAATCTGATGCCCAGATATAATATTTTGCATTGAGAGACGATTCCTTTTTGTTGCATAACCCCTTCATACCCTCTACTATCTTTGTGTACTGAATATCACCGAGCTGTGTTTATCTTTATATTTGGCAATGAGTCAATAATCACAAGACCAAAATAAAACAGTACAAATGCGTCACCTCGTCCCAAGCTAATTTAATCTGAAATGGCTTATTACTACAAAAGACATGATAAAGGATTTCCTTTTGAGTGCAGCACTTGTAATGGATTAGCTCTTGATTTACATGGTTACAATCTATATGAATGCAAATCCTTATAATGACACGTCTAAGGTTTAATGATCACCTAAGCTTCCTCTACAGCGTTTTACCTGCTTTTTTTTTTCATCATAAAAGTTCAGAACTGTCCATCTGCTGCTAAATCTGCTGCTAACCCTCACTGAGGGTGCTTAAAAGCCTCGCTGTAGTTACTTGCTGGGTATCCTTTGACAAGAATTAACTGTGGTCGTAATAACACAGCAACATATTTGATTCCAGCAAATCTGAAGACATTGAGGCCTTTGTTTTTTTCCCCATATATTGAGCTAATCAGTTTACAGTGATGACACTTTTAGGGACTGCATCTCTTTTCTGTCACTACTAGCCCACCGATAGTCAGGGTCAGTGCAGTTATCCCCCCGCTGTGAGCTGGGAGTGGAGCACAAATGGAGCCAGAGACAAGCACAACCAAAGTATGCACAAAGTGCGCCAGCGGGGAAAATGTGTTATTTACTGTGACTGACTGACTCTTTGTGGTGGCAAATGTTGATTTATTTGTAAAAATAGAAACCACATTTTGGCAGCACTTGTTGGAGCTGATGCATCAGATGTTGGAATTAGCAGTGAAAGGGAAAGTTAGAGCGTCTTTCGCTGCCAGAATGTGACATATTTACATGAGCATGAGGCTTTATTCTTCAGAGCGACTGAAATTCTATCCTTCAGAGTCAATTGTATCACTCGGAGGTGAGTGTAGCGTTGTGAACATGAAGTTGTAGAGCAACAATGAACTATGGTCTCTATACCAGTTTTAATAGTGTTTATTTTTTGGGAAAAGGACAGACAGAGATTTATGTTTCAGACCTCAACAGTACTGAAAACAATGTTTTTGAGAACAGAAGATAAAAACACATCTTTTACCCCTCATAATATACTTCTAGCTTCTGATCAAAAATCTGTTACTAGTGAATGCTGGACTCCAATATTTTGACCTTTGCTAAGATGACAACTTCTCCTTATGGACTTAACATTTTTTTTATTTTTTTTTGCAGTGCTCCACATGAACAAAAGTTACAGTCCTCCAAGTGGGAGGCCAAGGTTTGAATTCGGCCTGTACTATCCACTTTCCTGTCTCTACAATAAAGGTACCAAAAAGGCCAAAAAATAAATCTATAGAAAAAATAAAATGAAAGTTTTACAGTTTTGAGCAGGGGTCATGTAAACTGTTATAAAGACATGAATTCGATCGAAAGAAGTCTGAGAAAAAGTGCTTTTTAAAAGTATTACATTCAATAAAGGCATGCTTAAAAATACACTTTTTTCTTCTAGAATTCTTTGTATGTTTACAAAGTCAGTTCTGTGAGTGAACATGACTTGGCTCCTCTCTTTATTCAGTTCTGCACATTTGCACATTAGTAAGTGAAAAAAAGCTCAGCTAGAATTATTTCTACTGTATCATAATTAGATCAAAGCTGTGTTTCCAGTCATTTCCGCGGTTCTGACAGGCCAGCAGGTGTTTTGGAGGGATGATGACGCACAGGAAAAGGGCAAACATTGTCCTGACAACAGTGAACAGCTGGTGTGGAGCGTGACACCTGTGTGCCCGCCCAGCAACATGTCGGCCCGCTCCGGTACAAACTTCAATCAGGCTTCGACAGCTGAACCGAAGCCGTAAGAGCAAATGCTAACAGCATCTGTCACAAATCACAAGCTTCCCCCTCTGTGATGATGAAGCATGGATTCTTGAGGGCAGGAGGAATGGAATTAAATTATCTGTCCTCTTCATTTAGTCTTCAAGGTGAGATGCTAAAATCAGTGGCTCATTTCTTACCTTGCCTTTGTTGAACAGTTCCTCTGACTTATTGTCCAATGGCAACATTTCTGAGGTAAAAGATGGGGGTTGGTACGACTCATAGGCACTTTGTGTACACAACATCCTATTGGTCAAGCCTCCCGGTCAACTTGCTCTCACTGGCTAATGTGGGTATCCTGTCGGAGGCAGACCTATCAGAAATCGTAATTACTAAACTTATTTGTCTGTTCCAAAACAATCGTCCAAAATTTGAGTTTAAAATCGTCTAGTGTTTATCCAGCTTTAAAAGCTTAACTGTTTAATAAAGAAAATAATGCAAATTTTAATCAGTTCATGTCAGAAGAACAATGAATTGAATCATGCAGATCAAGTTACATGACAGAGGTTAAGAAGCTGTTGCTTAGTGACTGTAAGGATCACATGTATGTTCTCTTAGCTACATATAAGCACAGATACTGAATGTAACTTAAATCGGCATTCATCATATCAAGTCTCCTTTTAATCACATATGCTATGGGATCTATTTGAAGCCACAGAGATCTAATGCAGTCGCTCTTAGTGGGATCTAAAAGTTCATGTTTGAACCAATAGTTTCACCTTATAGTGTTTTTTTTTTTTTTGTGAAGGGACTAGTGGGCTTCTCAAGTAGATATTATATTTAGACAACAAGAAAATGTGCATTCAGACAAATATGGATTTTCTCTGAATGCAGTATATGTAGAAACACTTATACGTATATGGTGTGGTGTCCAAGTGTGGGTCTATCAGTGGGACGGCTGTGGCTCAGTTGGTAGTGTCGTCAACCCTCAACCGGAAGGTCAAGGGTTCAAACCCCAGCTGAGCAACATATCATATGATGTGTCCTTGGGCAAGACACTTGCTCTCTCTGCTTTGGTGGCGGTTTATGAATGGATTAGTGTTGTACTTACTCTCTGATGTATGTCGCTTTGGAGCGTCTGCTAAGTGAATTGTAACAACATGATTAAAACTTCAGACAGTAAAGATGCTCATTAGCAGCAGAAGTGTAATGCAACCTATGGCTGTCAGCCAAGCAGAACATAAGATACATGTGTTTAAAATTAAATTGAAGTTAAAGTAAATAATCATTAACAAAACATAAAGCGCCAGAGATGGAAGTGCTACATTTAAGGAATGGCCCATTAAGACTGATACATACATATATATATATATATATATATATATATATATATATATATAGATCCCATTAATGGAGTGTAATTAGTGATGCACTTATAAGTACATTACTATGAGGATGCAGCCGGCCAAGGTGGGGCTTATTTTATCAAGTTTGTTTGCTGCCTTGCAGGTGAATCTGTCATTGTGCAATACAGTGACAAAGAGAATAACATTTTGTTTCATGATAAAAAAAAATGTGTAGAAGGGATGTCATCAAATAAAAGTTGAAGAAATTTAACAAAGGCCTTGGAACTGCAGTGTAGAGGTATAAAGTAAAGTATGTAAATTTAAATGTGTAAGTTCAGTATGAAGCTGTAAACTGTAAAAAGGTAGAGAATGTAAGTAAATAAATAAATTACATTATTGTGAGGAGCCAAATATTACTTTTAATCAAATTTATCGGTTTATGCATTCCTTAACATTACAAAGTAATTCATTCACTTAATCTAAAAGATCCAATCCGCATTGTTCAGGATTATCAATTAACAAGAGGATGGTTTTGTACTTCCCTGTACACAAGGTGCTACAGAATGTGGAGTTTAAGTTCTTGTATTGTTGTGGGTTGCCTTGTCCTTAGGATGTTGATTGAAAAAATATTAATGTTTTTTGAGCCATAAGAAATTGGATGTTTTACTGATTTGTAAGTGCTCATGTTCATTATTTCTGTTAGTGGAGAAAACATGCAGAAATATATTTAATAATAATAGAGAGAGCAATAAAAAGGTCCCATCAGTGTAATTTAAAGTGATTTATTTCAAATTGAATGTAAAAAATACAACACCATACATTGCGTTACATGTCATATTTAAATTTGGGGTAAGATATCTTAACCAGATACTGTATGTCTGCTAGACAGCCAGCAACGTGTAAGTGCTGTTTACTTGGTAAATGAAAAAAATATACCTAAACAAATGCATAGTAGCAAACAGATGGATAAGTTGTTGGGGTTACTAAACAGATCAGGTGTACGTTTCATGAGAGATTATCTGTGTTATAATGCGACTCCGACAATCATTTGACCATTCATGCTCATTTCACCCTTACGCATCTCTTTTTTACACATCATGTTCAGTTTCTACCTGGCTTTAGAGAAGTCTTACAGAGGATACACTGTTGTGGTTAGGCAGCCTGATGTAACCAAACCACAAAACACTGGCAGACAGTAAAAATGACTTTAAAATCACAGGAACATCACAAGGTACAGCTCTAGGACACGAACACCACCTGCTGCTAAAAGCTGGCCTTAAGTGTGATGCGTAAAACCAGACACACGGCACATGGCTTGTTCTCACTCCTTCCCTCCTGATAATGTTTGCAGAGCATCAGATCTTAGGCCGGCCTCAGAGACAACTTCTACCTCCAGGCAGTCAGCTCTGTATGGCAGGCAGCAAGTTGTGAAATTTGGGCTTTCTCATTTTCTCTTACAGCTCTCAAAATCTTTTATAAAAAAAAACAAAAAAGGTTCAAATTTCATAATTAAAGGCTTTATATGTGATTCTTTGATCCAGCAGATGTCGCCCTTGAGCACCAGCATGAAACCAAAACAACTTGCGCTGCATTGTTGTGTTAGCATGCTAATGCTAGCGATCTTTATTATGCTGGTATCTTCACACTGCATGTAAATTTACCTGAAATGAGCGTGATCTAGAAACACAGTTAAGCAGTGAGTACAGTATGTTATTCTTCTTTTCTCTAGTCCCTCAATTAAACAACTTTTATACACGAGGGGAGGAGTCAGCCGGCCGTCCGGGCGATGTAAACAAACTGAAGATAGGACTCTGAAAACTCTGAAAACATCACAGACAGTGGGACTCGGGTGTTACACCCATTGTAGACAGTCATGACTCACAGAGTTATTTTCAGAGGATATATTTGATTATCTATTATATTTAAGTGTTAAAAATCGCATATAAAGCCTTTAATATAAGTAATTTCAAAAATACCCATCATATATGGTTTTATATATATATATATATATATATATATAGCATCCTCATAGTAATGTACTTATAAGTGCATCACTAATTACACTCCATTAATGGGATCTCTCTCTCTATATATATATATATATATATATATATATATATCTCTCTCTCTCTCTCTCTCTCTCTCTCTCTCTCTCTCTCTCTCTCTCTCTCTCTCTCTCTCAACAGAATGCAGCTGGAGTCATCTCGCTGGCTGCTGGACAAATGTTACCAATGTTTATTCCCCTTTTAGCTTTGTTTTGTTCTCCACCAAGCTTAATGGGCGAGCCATCCCACTTTCTGCATCACCACTAACTTGGGGCTGGAATAGTAGCCCGCTGTGCTCGGCTTATCATTGCTTGATTGTTTAAAATAATGATATTTTGCTGAAATGGAGTTGATGAGAGCAATGAGACTTCCCAATACACTTAATGTGCTGCAAATGCAAATCCTAACTTTAGATAGACCAATCAAAGCTGCAGAGTTTGATGCTTGTGGGAGGATTTTGTTACTGCTAGCAAATCTTAGCAATTCTGGCTAGCGGTTAGCATCGCTTATATTAAGGATTTGAGATGAATCTTCTACTTCTACCTAGCCTTCTATTAAAACATTGATTCAATCAATCAATCAAACTTTATTTATATGCCTTTCAGACAAATTAAGTTGCAGTTCAAAGTGCTTTACAAGAGTGCAGAAAAGTTATTGACAAAAAAAGTAGTTTATAAAATCATTGAGAGACTAATGCACACCAATAAGAATTAAAAAAAAGTATGTATAAAAATGAAAAAATAAAATATGACACATAAAAGCAACAAGATATTAAAATTAATACATAGGAGAAGACTATTTAAAATTGTAGTAGGATAAAAAAGACAATACGATAATGTTAAGATTTGAATTGATATAAAGCACTATGTAAAAGCCAGACTGAATAAATGAGTTTTACTGATTGAACACTTTAACTAGGGCAGTGAGAGCTTACACAAAAGGCCAATCATCTATGAATTAACTGTTGGCGCTGTTTTGTAATAGTGGAACAGGACAAGAATAGCCATATTGTACTATTCTCTCAGATCTAAATAACAGAGCCTTCACTAGCATGGCACTCTCCATAGCGCATGACCATGGACACCCCCCAAAACCTGTTTTTCACTCTACTGTACGCCCATCTGCTCACAGATACAGGAGAGTTACATGGAAAAAGACACATTTTTGTGTTCTGAAAAAATAATTTAGTATCATGTATGTATGTATTTATATGCTGGAAGCTTGGATGAATCAATGCACTTTCCCCTTGATAAAAATCAAATCTAAGAATCCATTATGCAACCCAGCCTAGGAAGGCTTCTCGCCCTTTAAAATGACACATTTTGTCCCGCTTAATAATTGTGTTCCACCTGCATGTAATGTTTGACACTCACAAAGATCTTTTTATTGTTGCCTATTTAAGAGTTCTCCTGGTATGAAATGAGAACGTGTTTCAAATTCAGCAGGTTTTTCCACTTGCAAACAAAGATCTTACAAACATGTCAACAAGATGAGAGACAGACTTGTCACTTCAAATTGATTTGAGAGCATCAACTGGAGAGCTTTTTTTATTTTCTCGGATTGGATTCACTCTTTCCTGCCCATTTTTTTCTTATCCTCCAGCCGTCCATATCCTTCACCTCTTCTTAGTGCTGCCACGCTCTATGAAAGCTCCGCTGTGGGATTATCAGTGATTGTGGTGAATAGCCTCATCCGCAACAAACCATCTCCACCATTCTGTGCCTCTCAGAGTGTTGCGGGGCTGATACCTCACACTTTGAACACTCCAACATCTGTTGGTATTTGGTCTCAAATACAGCAATTACCCATACTGTGGACAGAAAGCAATAGATTTTGAAGAGTATGAAAGGGATAGAAAGAGACAGTGAAAGTACAGGAAAGAGAATGTGTGAGCAATGAGGAAGAAAATGATGTGCACAGAGACGGGGATGGGGGGGTAAATAAACGGTGTATTGTAGAGAGTAAATGGTAAAAGAAGTAGGAGAGGAAAAAGTAATCTGAGTAAACTGCAAAAGTGATAGGTGGAAAATGTTCAATAACCTAAGAGGGAACAATCCCCTCCAGCATCAAATACATACTTTCAGTGTAACTGTCCAAAACAATCTTTTTAGTTATTTTCACCAAGATTTAAGCCCCGTGTCCACCTAGAGTTTTTTTTTTTTTGGGGGGGGGGGGGGTATCTCAAAAAAGCACTGGCTGTGTGCTCGGGAATGCTTGCATGAAGCATTTGTGCGCTAAGAAGGAAAGCGCAGCACGTCCATTCTGTCTCTATGACGACAGTCAGAAAAGAGCGGGCGGTGACGTCCACAGCACCTTTCTGAAAAATAGATTTTTAACTTGAGCGGCTGCACAAAAAAAGGGAAAGCACTTTAAAAAAAGATGCTGGGTGCTACGCTTTTCCTTCAGGCGGCCGCTCACTACTGCAAACGCTCTCTACTGCGAATGCTCTCTACTGCGAATGCTCTCTACTCCGAACACTCTCTCCTGCAAACGCTCTCTACTGCGAATGCTCTCTACTGCAAACGCTCACTACTCCGAACGCTCTCTCCTGCAAACGCTCTCTACTGCGAATGCTCTCTACTGCAAACGCTCACTACTCCGAACGCTCTCTACTGCGAACGCTCTCTACTCATTGAAAACAACTGAAAAAAGACGCTGGCGCTCGGAAAAAAAACGCTAGGTGGGCAAGGGGCCTAAGGCTCTCTTTAGTTTATCAACAAGGCTTCTTTGTCTGATACAGTATGCGTATCAATGAGGATGCTTGGGATCTTGAACTATCTTAAATTCAAATCTTGAGCAGTGTATTCACAGTACATGTGGGTTTTTTGACTCTCAGGGTCTGAAGCACAAATATTGTTACAATGTCGAGGCTACATTCAAAACATTCAGGGTTAAAGGCAGCACTCTCCAGATCTGTGCGACGGAGATTACCGCCTATATCGCCTTTGAATTGTGTTGGCCCTTGAGCTCTCTTTTTAGGTCTGAGATCTGATATTTTAAGAAATGTTTCCTCTCTAGTTTGTGGTGAAGTGATACCAGAGTGTCAGATTCCCTACATTTAAGTGGCTTACATCCTTGACTAAAGTAGAATTCTAAACCATGTAGAGAAATAAGTCATTTATCCACTTACTTTAAAAGTACATTCTGGCCAGACACCAACATGAGCCACCACACTCATTTTCCAAGTTGTGAGAAGGATATCAACACTTATAATGATGCAGAGGGTTGCTCAGCGTCCTGTCCTGTGGCTGGTAAATCACACCTTTTTATAGCTGTGGATTTAACTCTTTTTATGTTACCTTCTCAGAAACTAGGGACATAAAAAAATCTTGCTTGAAAAATAGTCACTTCCTGCTTCCTCATGTTTTTGGTTTAATGAGAAGGGCAACAGTTTGCCAACTTCTTTTTTTTTTTACCCCCTTCATTGAGTATATGTCAGGTTGTGTACACGATTAAATGCATACCGTTTGACAGCTGCTTCAAGTTTCAACTCATGATTGATTGGTGGCAGACAGGTTGGATTGGATGGAAGATGCAGCTTTTTTTAGTTTTTTTTTTTATTGCCAAGTCAAAAACAGATGGCATAGCAGGAAGAATTTCACAGATGTGCATTGATTCTCTTGATGCTTTCTAGCTCACAGATAATTTACTCTTTAGATCCTGAGCGGGTACAACCAATGTAACTGTGAAACTTTCACTGCAGGCGTCTCATATGCTTGTGATGTCGTTTTTGCAGATTCTGCTATGAATTGTAACTGGGATCATTTTCTGTAAAAATGTAGGAAACATTGAAGCTCAGGAGTCACAAGTCGACATTCAACTTCTTATCTGTGTTCTGTTTGATGCTGGTTGTGTTTGTTGAGTATTCAGCATTTATTATGCCCGTAATGATATTTGTATTTTTACTGGTTTGGTGCATGTAGGCATGCTACAAATAAATCTGAGTGGAGAAAAAAGGCAATCCCACAAGGCTGTATTCACACCCCCAGGGGGCAGTAATGCTCATAACGGGTTGCTAACTGCTATTAAACAACAAATGAAAAAGAAGCAGACGCAACATAACACACAAAGAGGAAGCGTAATATATGGTAGCCACTTGACACAGTGAAGCCAAATAATCCGCCTGCCTCTTTAAATCAGTTGCATTGGTTGCTACAACCACTATCCTTTTGTTTATATTTTATTATTTTATTATTATTATTTTTCTCTTCTCTTCTCTTTTTATTTTATTTTATTTTATTGTTAATATTATTTTAATATATATGTGCGTGTATACATATGTATGTATATGTGTGTATGTGTATATACATGGACATGCTTAAAAGGGATGGGTTAAGAATGGAGGGAATATATAATTTGTTGATTTACTGTGATGTGTAATTTTACCTCCATGGATAAAAATATAAAAAAATTGACCACCAAAAAAAAAAGTAAAAAATCAGTTGCGTTGGGAAACTTCAGGTTCACTTGGGCGGTTTAACATGTCAAACATTATAATGACTATTAGATGGCATCATTAGAGGGGGCCAATCAGCGGAGCTTGGCAAAAGAATACAGGGTTTCAACAACTTACTGCCACTGGTGTTAAATCAGAGATGATTGAAAACTATTGAAGCCAATACTTTTTAAAGATGTAATCCCATGCAGTAGTAGTGGATCCCCATCCTCAAGTGCTCGAGCCTCGTTTCAATGTCCCATCCTGTACGCACATAAACCAGTCTGGCGTCCTTTACTAGCACACCGGAGCGGTGATTGATCACCACCAATCACTGCTGCAGCCATTGTTCACTAACAATTATGTGACTGCACACTTCATAAAATGTGATACATTGCCCCCAAAGGCACACATTTTATTTTCTTACATATAATATTTATCTTATATGGCCAACAGGGTACAGCTGATATGTTCTCAGGTGCGCACGGTTGCAGGAACATACCATGAAAAATAAATCAATAAGCCATGGCACGCTGAAGCTTCCTCAAGTTCACTAGCACGCTCACAATCAAATTCAGTAAAGTTGTTTTCAGAGTGTCATGGATTATTGATTTATTTTTCACATGTATTTTATATTTTTGATTGAGGAGATGTTATTTATTTCTGCGTTACTTTGTAATTTTGCATTATTTTCTTTTGGTTTTCCTCTTTTATTTGTTGAATGCTTAATACACTATACCAGTTATCACAGGTAGTTCGAAATAACACACAATAGAACAAACTGTAACTTGCGTGAGTGTCGTTTCAAGATAAATTTGAGAAACCTCGAAAATATGCATCCGTGTTGAACGGTATCTAACCGTAAACCCAAAATCTAGGTACAAACTGAACCCTGACCTCCTAGAACTGTTACACCGCAAGCTTTTCTGGTTCTACTTGAATCTGAGGATGGATACAAAATGCACATCAAACTACAGACTTCTAAATACTTTTTTTTTAAACTTACTTACTGTCTCTTCTTATGCAGACTCATAGTGTTAGTGAAAGTCAGGTGCCTATCAGCTCTGGCTTTTGATGTGTGTTCAAGCGCAACTTTCAAAATAAGATTTGGGGCAGTGAGAGCCAACGCTTCATATTCTTCTTTGTCTTGGATAGTTCTTGGAAGTTCTCTTTGTGTGTTAGGGCCCTTAATCTCATGGTCAGGGAATTGTGGGGCTCATGCAATTTCACACCACCTGACAGAATAAAATGTATTGGTGTAATCCGGATTAGTGTTCATATTACTCCTAGCTCTCATTTCTGATTAGAATTCACTGTGTCATGTCATAAACAAAGTTTTAGAAAAGTAAGAACAAGTGCCCCATTCAAATCAAATAATTCTCTTGCTCTTAAGCAACTCGGTCTGTTTTTTAATAGGTTGTCCTTGATAAGATTTGATTAGACAGTGCCAATGTATGGCCTGCTCCCTAGTGGCTCCTACATTCTTGATTCCTGGCAAATAGGAAGCATAATCAATACTGAGGCAAAACATCATTTTAAATCACATCAGCTTCTCATTGATTTATAACAGCCTCCCATTATTGAGACAGCGAACACACCCAGATCAGCTTGTGTCTTGCAGGCCAGCATCGTAGACTTCACTTTGAGTAAATGCAAATCTGATTTGTTTTCTGAACTCTGGATGAGTTTGAAACTATCATAAAGCGTTTGAGTGTAAATTCAATCCAACATTTATTATACAAGATTGACCTTAATGGCCATGTCGACAATCATATTGGCAATCAAAGATGTCTTGTCTGCAATTATACGGACATTTCCGTCATGGTGGATTTTTTACTATTTTGTAGTAGTAGTTCTGCCATTGGCCATGTGACCCCTTTATTTCCCCCATCACGACCAATACATTTTAAAAAGCTTGTACACAAAAAAAACATAAAGAGCTTAAAAAGTACAATACGCTACATACTGGATATTTTTATCCTCGTTGCAGCGGTCGTGGATTTGAATCTGACCTCAGCTAATAGCTGCATATCATCCCCCACTCTCTTCTCCAATCGTGTTACAGTATTTCTCTCTTCAGCTGTCCTACCCAATAAAAAAATGAAGAAAAAAAAAATGAAAATGAAACTCCCTCTGGGTTTTGTTGTTTTTAGCTCTGTGTTCACACTTTTTTTTTAACCCCTCCCTCTCCAGCCATTAGCCCTACCACCATGTGGGGGAAAAGATACAGCGCCCTCTCAGGGACGCCAATTCTAGGGGAATTATTACACAACTGAAGGAGAACCAGCTTACTTTACAAACCGAAGAGAATATTTTCTCTGGCCTGACAAACAGATAAGAACCAAATGAACTTTAAAGTGCATATCTTCATTTGAAACGAATGGCAGAAACCTGTTTTTAGATGTTTATCTGCTCTCGTCTGCTGCTCTCCACTTCACAGACGTTAGACGGGGAAACAAGAGAGGAGGGGCAGAGAACTGGGGAGCCAGGAGAGGAGGGAGGAGCTGAGGGATGGAGGCGGTATGTGTCTAAAGACAGCATTTGTTCAGGTCTGAAAATCCTCTTTGAAAGTCGCATAGTAAGCCTTCAGATATGGAATAATCTGTAAACTTAAAACATATGTGGCTAATAATTCACTCAAAGTTCTAAACATCTTAAGCAGGCTTAAAATTATTTTTTTAAAGACTTCATGATGAATGCCCTGTTATTCCTTGGCTTTTGGCTCAGCGTGAGAGTAGACCTTTTTTTTTTTTTTTTTTAAATGCTTTTCCTTTCCTTTTGACGCTTTTAATTATCTTAATGTTCTGTTGTTTTAAATTGGTTTTTGGTGTTTTTTCTGAGTGTCTTTCTGTTTGGATGTTTTTATATGTGATTGTTCCGCACTTGGGTCAACTAGTCTTGTTTTCAGATGTGCTCGGATTGGATTTTGATGATGGACGACTTTCAATCATGGCTCTGACTTAAATGGGATTTATGTTATTTTCACTGATCCTTTGTTTTTTTATCTGCTTACCTTTAAAAAGAAATCTAAAACTTCTTATTCAGTTGGCTTGCAGCTTTGTCTCCCTCCTCCTTCTGTTTCCCCCTGTAGTTTATTGACTCGGGAGAAGTCAAAGGTTAGCAGTGTTGGGTCAGGATGTGGGTCGCTGTATTTATGGCCTACCTCTGCGTCCTGCTTTAATACGTCAACACAAACGAGGCAGGATTGAATGTCTTATGACAAGGGACATTTTTCACCGCTCCCTATACTCCCCCCTCTGCCCTGATGTTCAAGGACCAGACGCTGTGAAGGACGAACAGGTGATCCCAATACGCACTTTTGGAGCAGGGAACATTTTTAAAGGACAAACCAAGGAATAAGGCTGGATAATATGGCTGTTGAAGTAAGAGATGATCAATCTTTCATCAGCGTTGGGACTGACTTTTCATTAACGGAGTCCAGGCGAGTTGCAGTTCCTAATTACCAGAATAAGAGTCCCAGTGGAATATTAATTATACAAACCCAGACTAAGCCACTGATCCAAATGTTAACATGCCTGAAACATATATAAGTATATATGCCACCTGTGTGTCATTATGTGAGGCTTAGCTTCTCTCTATCGATTCATTATGTATTTTATTATCTGTTAACCCCTCCTGAAGCTCCTCCTCAGATCTGCTTTCCTTCTACAATGCAGCCATATTTGATAGAAATAAAGTCGCCATCTCTTTACCCTCCAGCGTTCATTCTGATGGCTGTGCAGCGATAAGTCACAATGTTATCTGTTAAGCTTTCAATAGACATTTTTCAGCCCCTGGCTAATTGTTTGATAAGACAGCGTCCGCTCCTACATATATCACATATATGCATTCCTCCACCTTCAGGGTTTCTATTCCTCTCTGCAGCCTTTATATGCTGCTTTCAAGGCCATACAAGACAAATATGTTAAGAAGTAGATAAATCTTTCCAACGTTCACTATATCTGAACCATTGCAAAGACATTCTGTGTATACATTTCTAAACAACATTTAGCAAAAAAAAGCACTAATGTATGTTTTTCTATTATAAAAAACATTGCACGATAAGTAAGGAAATTTGTGTTAGGTAGATTATTTCTTTGTTGTAACAATGCTTCTTGGCAATAAATCTTAGACCGTTGGAAAGCCTGTTTATTTCCCCTTTTAAATAGTGCCTCATTATTAAGGAACATTCAATTGTGGGATGAGCAGCAGAGCTGAGTCTGCGGGTTGCGCCCATGAAAGACTTGCCAAATCTTGATAAAGTAATATCCTTGATGTTATAAAGCTTTATCTAATGCTTTCAATCCAGTCTACTTCAGCTTCTTGGCAGGCTGAGTGGTTTGATTTGATGGGAGGGGGTTTACTGGTTACCACATGGGACAAACATTTGATACCTTTATAATGTAAAATGCAGAATATAGGATGCCTTAGTTTACTGTATAAGACACAGTCTGTCTTTGGGGGATCTCCCAGATAAAGAGAAGGTTTGAACTGTCTTCCTGCGTGCAGATTTACATTGTGTTCATCAAAATTCATTTTTAACCAGGCTTGACATAATTCCTTGCTCGTCTTCTATATTGCATCCAGAAGAGTTAACCTGATTTATTTCTTGAATGTTTTTCCCCATGATTTTTATATTCTAATATATTCTAAAATATTTTAATAAATTGATTAAATAACACGTGTTAATTTGCCTTCACCATTAAAGACAAGTAAGGAAATTTGTCCCATCTTTGTTTGTGGCTTAAGAGTAGCATCTGGGCAAAATGTTCAAAAGTGGACCAATGTGCAGTGGACGGAGAATTTTCCAAACAGCGGGACAGAAGAATCTTTAAGGATGAAAAATTTAGGCGGGGTATTTTGGACATCTGGTGCCTCACAAAACAGTGCTCACTGATGGGTCGCTGCTGGCTGAAAGGGGACCTTACTGTTTTACTCTCAGATGGTTTGAGGATGTAAACTTGCTGCCATCTGGTTCCAAAGCTGAATACCTTTACATACAGTATAATACACATATTCACAACTCCTGTTATACATAGGAAATGAACAACTCTGTGTGACAACGGATAACAAATGCTCAGGCTTAGGGCTTTAAACAGGGAGGTCATTGATCCACGCTGGCAGCCAAGTGGTCAGCCTTCTCTCCAGGAGAGTTTGCAGACACACACAGGGTCCCTCTGCTTCCACCTCCCCCCCGCCTCCCCTCACGACTTTTCTGATTAGTGACGGTAAAAATTGACTTTCTGTCCGCTCACAGAATGATCCTTGCACACGCAGTTTTACATCACTGTGATGCTGTGTAGATTAAGCATTTTCAACCTTCTCCCCTCGGGGCTCTGTGAGTCATGATTTCTGCCCTTATAAACAAAGACAGCTGCACATTACACTTCCCTGAATGAAACTGGTTTATTGTTTTACACTGCCTGGGTTTTTATCTACTTATCTACAAAAACACATGATCCGTTTTTAACAACGCTGACAATTTTGGGGTAGGTATGAAATCATCATTGCATTAGTCATTACTCAGAGTACTGCCTCCTTTAAAAAGAGACTTATAAGAATGTTTTTTTTATTTGAAAACTGTACACTATGAACAAGACGAATAGCGATGCACATGTTTAATTTCATTCCCACATGCACCGTGGTTGCCCCTTCATTTTACATAGGTTGTCATATGACCTGATTTAGATTGAGCTAATCATAACTGTTAATAATCTATGGGGATAGATTGTCAAGAAGACTCTCAGGGACTCCATTAACCATGCTATTTTGCCATGATAGGCACGGTTTGCATACTGGAACTCATTATTATCAGGGCCTGAGCCCATAATCGGGAGGGTCTCCAGCTTTTGGTCTGGTCTGAAAACAGTGCTGAGTTGTGGGAAATGCCAGGACTTGTAGTTGATTCTGTCTTTGTTTCAATTTGTTTATTACTAAGCTTGTAAAAATTGTAGTAAAACTAAAACACATCTGTCATCACATTCTTAATGAATCCATGACAGTGGCTGTTCTAGACCACTTTTACTGAGGGGGCCAAACTGGGGCCAGTTGTTTTGTCAAAGGGGAACATTAAACCCAAGTGAAAAATAAAGAAAGATAATCGCTTTAAAAATATATATATATATATTATGCCAACTAAAAGCGCACGTCATTAAATACCACAACATAAAATACCATGATTTATATTTGTTTTAGTAACAGTATTCATATCTAGATTGTGAGTCTGGTTGTTGAGTCAAAGACTGTGTATGTGTTATTAGGGGGGGCTCTTCCTTTTGGAGGGGGTGGCCACAAGTGGGACCAAGCTCAGTGTTCTACAATTCACTTAGCAGATGCTTTTATCCAAAGCGACGTACATCAGAGAGTAAGTACAACACAAGCAAGGATCTAGAAAAAAGGGAACAATGTCAGTAAGCGCAAACGATCAGCTTTGAGTCTGATTGGACACACAGGTGCTGACAGGAAGTGACCAGAGGCAAAGCACAACATTGAGGGCAGTTCTTGAGAGCTCTAATCAGTATAGAAACCATCTTATAAGTCGTCGTTATCAAACAAAAACCATCGTCACAACCATCATCAATAATATGGAGACCATCATCATTAAGTTAGTGTTACAGGGGCACTTGCCCCCGTTAGCCCTTGCCTAGAACCGCCCATGATCCATGATTCTACCTGAGCACAAGTGAACTCAACAAAAAGGGCCTTTTTTCTCTTTTTCTAAATTTCAAAAGAATCCTCATTTATACTAAAATTACTGTATATAAGTTTAAGCTGTCTGTATAGAGTCATTTGATCTTAATGGTTAAGCAGGGAAAACCTGATCCTAGTTTTATTGCTGTGAAAAAGGAAACTACAGTATGTGCCTTATCACTCCACTAACCTCGGTACTTAAGGTCTATAGCGTGTGTGTAAGATCTTCAAATCTTCCCATTTCTGCTTCGTTTACTGGGGTTATTATATTTGAATTTAATGCACTGATCAACAGAGTTTGGATGTGCATCCAGACAGATTTGGTGCAGCTGAATGATAAAAATGTGATTCTTATTTTGTGTTTTTCTGACTGCTGCTGGGGAGCTGTGAAGCACGCTGACCAGAAAGGCCCACCTCTGTTACGTGTCAGAGGAGCATCAGGGGTGAGCAACCCATTAAATGCTGCTCAGATTTACACCGCAGTTAAAGCCAGACGGCAGGTCAGAGTGAATGCAGAACGCGCGGGACCGAGCACAGCGGCGCACCTGTTCCGGCATCTCAGCTTCCCCGCAGCCCCTGCACATTGCTTTACAGGGAAAGAAGAAAAGGTCAAACACTGGAACTGTGGAGGCAGAGTGGGGATTGTTGATGGTGGAGTGCGAGGAGTAGACAGCAGGTTACCTCTTCATCTCCCGTTTCTCCGCCCTGTCGTGCATCACCGTGTATATCGGTAAAGAGAGTGGGATGCTGATTCATGCCGGCAGGAATGGACCAGGCAAAAAAAAAAAAAAGAGAGAGACAGAAAAATAAATAAAAAAAGCGGAGGTCCTCAAATGGCTCAGAAAGTGTGAAAAACTACCCTGCCAATACTGCGCTATAAAACTTAAGCATCAGAAGGCACAAAGCCATGAATCAGAGGGTGACAGGATTGTGAAGTTCAGTAGGCAGGGGATGAGTTCAATCAAACCCAATACGTAACCTTCAGTGTGACGGTGACTGGCGTAACAAGATCTATGGAGCAAGAAATGTTACGAGAGAAAGAATGATTGTTTTTTCCTGCTGTGGTAGTTTTTATATTTGCTTAAACCGGCTTCAAAACAATCGTAAACCTTCAGCTGAATTATGAATGCACTGACTCTGAAAGATGTGATTAAAGAATGTTATCCACAGAATATAAAGTACATGTGGACTTTTTTTTTAATGTAGTAACAGGGACATCAGTGGTCTTGCTTTAGTCGTCCTTAACATTAAACGGCTGTATAGCTAATGCTTAATTCTGATTGGCCAATAGCGGCATTCTGAGGACTGCTGTTTCTCTATAGTAGGCCGCTGCTACATTGAACAGGTCACTGAGAGGGATATTGCTCTGATCCCAGACTTTGGAGGACTGACTCTTATTAAACCAATCCCCAGAAGGAAGTCCAGTTCATTTAAGGTCGGTTTGTTTACTGCAGGAGAAAAAGCAAACAAGGTGATTGGACACAAAAACGCTGTCGGCTACAAGAGAAAAATCAGCAGAATGAAAGAATGGACATATGGGCATGACATCTAACTTTGCTGCTGCAGTGGTTAGTTTGGTCCCCTTCATTTTTTTTTTTACATTTGAATGTGGAAGATGTATGATTCAAGGTTAGCTTTAACAGCGACGTACCAAAGTTGATTGTTGCCTTGGAAGGAGTTTAAACATAGAGTGTATGGGACGTGTGTGTCAAATAATTGATTTCCTAAGTAGGCAGCCTTGTTGTCGTTGTGATAATGTACTTTTACAGGCTTTTCACAGAGGAATGGAACCCCTTGAGACCCCAGTTTGATCAGCCTATCAGGTCAGAGGGCTCTTGTCTCACCATGAAGGAGCTCATCTGCAATAACAACATATCAACACTGATAATTTAGCGCAGCAGGGGGAGTGGGCTCACACACTCAGAATGATGATGATGATGATGAATGAAGCTGCACGTGTGGGTTCAGATCAAATGTCAGATGTCTTGGTTTAAGGTTAAAAACTGATTCTCATATTCCATAATGGTTTTGTATACAAACATGATCCTTAAAATACAGATCAATAAGGCAAGCTATTGGAGGTTATTTCATTTTACTGTTATAGCTTAATGCGACCCTATCGGGCAAACAACTTACCACAAATTGACCCACAAAACACTCAAAAGGGATTTATTATAAAAAATACATAGATGTATATTGAAAAAGTGAAATAAAGATCCACTAAAGTTTGATATAACAAGACACAACAAATCACAAATCCCTGATCGAGAGGCAACATGCAGCAGTCCTCACTATAACAGCCTCGGCTCTCTGAAGTCAGCTCTGCAGGGCTTTTAGGCACTGAGGCAAGGTGCAGCTTGTTGAGCAATCAGGAGCTTCAGCTGAGCAGAGACGGAGAAAACAGAAGAGGAGAAAGGACAGACAACAAAGGGAACAACATACAGCTGTAACACCTCCAACCCATGGTTTAGGGTTAGCAAAAGTAAATAGTAAATGGACTTGAGTTTCTTTATGTCTGTTCTAGTCTTCTGACTACTCAAAGGACTTTTTACACCGTATGTTACATTCATCCATTCACACCACGTTCACACACTGATAACACACGCTGTAGTTTAAAGTTTCCATCAGTGCTGAAACAGCAGCAGGAGCAATTTGGAGTTCAGCAATTTGGAGTTCAGAGTCTTGCCTACGGACACAGAACTGAAAGCCGACTGACTACCACTAAGCCACAGCGCCCATACAATCATACACACATGTTTCATAAAATCACATACCAATAAATATCAATTAAAGAGGTCATATTCTGCCCTTTTTGGGGTTCATATATTTAATCTATGTACCTACTAAAGTATGTTCACAGTAACTAAAGTTCTAAAAAAGTGTCTGTTTTCATGAACTGCCGCTCCATGCACCGGCTCTCTTCTGACTCTCTCTCTAAAGCTCTGAAGTGCCCACGTTCAGAGTCCCCACATGTGCCCAGTCTGATCTGATTGGTCGGCCTGTCGGCTCTGCCGTAATTGGTCAGTCGCTCAGCACGGTTCTTGGAAATGTCACGCCTCTTTTACCATATTGGGAATGCAGCCACTTTGGCTCCGAGGGGAGCATAAACATTAGCACCTTAGCACTACTGTGCTACCGCAGGCTACGGCATATCGTGGGCGTGCTACAGAAGTTAACGGGCGTACAACATGAGCTGCTGGGCTTGCCACAAAGAGCCAATGGACTTAGATCAGTGATATCACACTGACAAGATGTCACACTGGAAAATTTATTTTGAGGGGGGCTAGAACCGAGCGTTACATGCAGCTAATGCTACAGCTAACAGGAGGACGTAGGAGAAGCCACGTTTCCGCAGACTTTGAATTTTTGCACATAGATGTGTCTAAACATGCACAGGACACTTGTAAAACACACTAAAGAGCATATAAAACCAGAAAAAGCAGAATATGACCCCTTTAAATGCTTGACTAATGTGCCATTCTTAATTTACTTCAAAAGAGGTACAATATTCTTTATTCATTGAATTAAACTGCACTTGGCCCTTTGATCGACTGGAGACCAGTCCAGTGTGCCCCGCCTCTTGCCCAAAGACAGCTGGGATCATCCGGGATTATGAATTAATTTTTTAAACTGCCACACAGCAAAGTGGCAGCCGCACTCTAACCTTTCGATCGACACCTCATTTGGCCAATTAGTACCTTCCATTTACTGTCCCCGAGCCTATAATAGCAGAAGAGAGCCTCAGTTGAAAGGCGGTGTCTGACCTTGTTCTGATGTATCTATAACCAGCAAATTGCAGGCGACAGTCCAGATGACTGATTATTGTAGCCAATGAAATAAAAAAAAAATACAAGACTATGCTGCTTCAATCAATAGCACACTGTGATTTCTACATGCACAAACCAATTAGATTGATTTTAAAGTACAAGTTATTTTCAGAATTGCGTTAAAAGTATTAATAAGTTGATATTTATACCAAGATAGTCTATGAGTCGTGATTTATTTTGGGGAGAAAACAGTCAAATCTGTTTAAAATTAGACATTGAACGCCCCCATATAGCTGGAATGGAATTATCATTTTTTCATAAACTGGTGTGTGACTAGGAGATTGGCTGTTGACTGATGCTCTTTCGAATGAATCATCAAATTTTTTGATTATTTATGGTCACTCCTACTTGGATTGTCAACAGTTAACCAATCAGAATAGAGTATTTGACACCGCTTTGTAATAATTCACTACAACAAGCAGCTGCCTGTACATTATCCCTCGTATGTGGGAGAAGTTAAATATGAATCTTCACTGTTGCGGACCCTTTATTTGAGAAACCTTGTGCTTGGAATGGCTGAGCATCTATCCGTTTTTGGATCCCTATCAGAGCATTTCCATTCTATCCTATGTCTCATTGCATATACTTCCTATTGAAAGAACCACCTCAGGTAATGCGATGATGAAGTGCATATAGATTAATGTTGCTGTTGATGGAGCACCCAGTGGGAGTGTGATAGTGAGGTGTTTCCAACAGCTTGCCTTCTCATCTAAATCTTCTGAAACCTCCTACAAGCCCTCAGGGAGACGGGAATATACACGCTGCCAGGGAGAAGACAATAGAGAATGGCCAGAAGAGTTTCATCTCATCAATCTCTGGCTCACTTTGCAGGTTTCTGTCTTACTGGAGCAGAAACATATTCTTTTCAGTCTCTAAATCATGAAGCTATCTGGCTCTGCTGGATACCACTGGGGCTTTACTTTCAAAAGTTTACAGCTGTAGTGGGTTGCTTCTTACAACACATACTGGATACAAATATTGTATTTAAACCCATACTGACATAATTTGTATTTTAGATAGTGTATCAAGAGTTTCTGTCTCCTTTAGCTCAATGTTTGGGCGATTCAGCTTGAAAAATTCTACTGTGTGGTTCAGTCTCCCTGCACGTATGAACTTCTGTGTCCAGATATTTATGGCAAACAGATCTCATTGAAACCCACCATGATACAACCTGATGACTAAAGAGAAGACAAAGAGTGAGAAGTCGGAGGATGTTGAACAGCTTCCACTTTAAGACTCAGGGATGCTTCAATGTACAGGTTAAACATCGGTATCCGCCAATATCAGACCTGATGAAAGACATTGGCCCATTGGCAAATAATGTGGCATGAACCAAGGTAATTTATTGGACAGAAGAAGTCACCTGTTGGGCTAACTGTGAATAGTTTTCATGGTCAAATGTGGAATAAGAAAAAAATCACTGGGAGTGTAAGAGACTTACATAGTCTCATAGAAATGGAATCTGTTGTAGAGTGACTTAAAACTCAAGGAGCAAATGAAAGACCTGGAACCCAATTCTATAGGATGTCGATGCTTTTAGCTCGATTACTTGAACTACTGACTCTGAGATTTGACTCATATATGATTCTATTTTAGTTTTTGGAAATGGTACTTTCTGTCTCTGTCTGTAACTTTGTGGGTTTTTTTTTGCTGCTGCCTGTCTTGGCCAAGTCTCCCTTAGAAAAAGAGGTTCTAAATCTCAATGGGATCAACCTGGTTAAATAAAGGTTGAATTAAAAAAAACAAAGGAAGATCAGCACCTTGCAGTTTGTAAGACATGTTCCATGAAAGATGAAGGGCTACTAAAAACATTTTATTCATACACCAAATCACGTTTATTTGAAAAACAGATACAAAGAATTGCCAAGAAGTAATGAAAAATAACATATAACGTATAATTGTCATTTTAAACATCTGTATCAGTATCAGCCCTGATTTTCACAATCGGTGCGTTTCAATTATATAAATACTTTCCATTTACTGGAAGCAGCATCAGATATTTACACAACTTTGATATACGTAATCAGAAGAGTAATTATGACTTCCTGATTCTGATTCTGACGGTTTGCTGCTGCATTAGCTAAACTACATCAACTGAGACGAACAGCAAGTTGTGCAAATCTCGCTCTGCCTCGTGTCTCCGTCTCATTGCTTGATCTTTATTTGAGGGCCATTTGTTTGATCGGCTCGTGACACACAGACAGACAGACTGCCTGCCCCTGACCTGAATGTCTAGACAACTGAAGCTTAACTGAAAATGAATGGTGTCCTGGTCTCTTGTATTCCTGCTGAGGCTCGCACAGCTAGCATTTATGCAGCTAATGAGAAAATGCACAGCAGGAGTACGACAAAGAGAATTACAACTCGCTGGCTTAGATTAGAAATCTATAAACAATCCCTCATGAAGCTGCAAGGCTTCCTATCCCCCCCTCCCCTCCCCTCCCCCAGACAACAGAGCCAGCCTTACCCTTGAAAAAGTGAACAGGTGGAATGAAGCAATTTATTCACAAAGTTCTGCTTCCTCTCTCTTTCCCTCCGCCCTGCCTCTGTTGACTTAGACGTTACCTTGAGTTGCTAACATTGTGTGTTAATATAGCGTATAATGTGACACTAAATATGCAGATCTGTACAGCACAACACCTGATTTCACATCTGAGTGTCAAAGTGCCATCTGTGGGGTCACCTGGTGGGGCCCCCGGTCTGATGTCACGGCGAGCGGTTGGACAGAAACATGCAAGAGGAGGGAGGGGGAACAAGAGCGAAAAAAGAAGTGTGAAAGAGAAAGGGAAGGGAGAGAGGTCAAAACACTCAGCACCCCCGCGATATGTCGGGTTACAAAGAGAGGGCTCAACTTTTCTAAAGCGCGTTTGATATCGGACAGGCGGAAAGTGCGAATACAAGTATGAGAGAAGTTTGTTGGAAAATGAACGGTTGGTGGGTTGAGGGAGAGATGGAGCAGCATTCATCAGTTTAAATCTGTGCTGAGCTGCTTAATCTGAAAGGCTGAGGTGCTAGAAGACCTTACTCACTAAATCCTCAGAAATTAGAGAGAAAGCTTCTGAATCTGTGACTCTCAATGATCAACTTTGAGCAATAACTCCAAATCATATCATCATGTTTGCACTACTCTGGAGTGAATATTCACAGAGCTGTTGATACTTAGTCCAAATTTAAAACATCTAAATGATTACATCCTTTATTATTGTTACAACGATCATGCGTTTTTACATCTTCTTAAAAATGTCAATCTCAATTTTCAATCTGCCCGAGAGCATTAAGTCCAAATGAAAGCTGAGAGAATAATTAAACAGAAGAAGTGGGAATGAGAGCAAGGAGAGCATCTGAGCAAATGTTTTCTGTGAGGGGGGCACATCTGTATGTGTGTGTGTGTGTGTGTGTGTGTGTGTGTGTGTGTTCTGTGTTTGTTTGCGTGTGGGAAATTGGATGACAGCACGCTTGTCACTGCAGTTGCACTCCACTGCTCTTGAGTGGCACTGCAGATGGATGTGTCCCTGATGCTTCAGCGAGAATGCCAATTCACCAGCTCCGACAGATGCTGAACGCAGATATAAGTTGTAACTGCTTTTTTTGCCAAACTTTGGTAATCGAGGATCCTCTTCCTTCAAGTAGTCTCGTAGGAAACGTTGTCATAAGAGGAAGAATGTGTGTTTCCTGTATAACTACTAGCTACAAGCATGGCTTTTGAGGGATAAGCTATAACAACCTGCGTCAAATACACACTTTCAGTTGTTATCAATACATAAAAGTCTCAAGTTGCAGTCAGGCTAACAAGTGCAAATGTGCTGTAAAAGCACAAACAGCCCTCCATGCTTTGAACATGTGTTGTGATGACTGAATTTGCCGCCTTTTTCTTTTGCATATTTTTAAAGGTTTGAGTGTTTTTTAAATATGAATCGTTCACATGCATTTTTTCCTTTGCAACAAATCTCTGTTTCTTAATTAGTTTAGGACTTTTTTGTATTAAAATTTTGTATTCACATTGATTCAGAACTTGCAACCTGTTTCTTCCAATGGAAATTGAAACAGGGATGCATTAAAGGTTGATGGAAACACAGTACAGTAGATCTTGACGTTGCAGCACCTGCTCATCCTGCTGTCGACAAACCATTCGTTTCATGCTGCCTCTCGCTCCTACACTTCTACTCTCCACCTTAACGCTGAAAACTAAAGGGAGTTTGTAGCAGCCTCAGTTGTGAGTCTGGACAGGGAATCTGTCACAATTCACCACGCTGTCTATCAGAACCAGCGGATCAAATACCCAAAGGGTACACTAGAAACAGAGGAGGTACTATAAAAGTCAAAAGCACCAAACAAATGCAAAACAACAACAAAAGATATAAGAGTTAAAGCTGCTACTATTTAATGGATATATGTCTTTTTTTATTAATTTGGTGAAGGTACTAGATGAAAAAACAAGGATTCACATTTAGTTTTCCTAATATAAAACATTTTAAAATGAACATAAGTTCAGTGTTTCCCCTAGGTTTACAGCTTTGGGGGGGACGCCGACGCAAACACTTGAAGGAATCTTGGTGTTCATGCGTTACTTTTAATGACAGCTGTCCTTTTCAATCGGAAAGGTATCCTTAAATGACTTCTTTCTCCTATCCACTGTCCTATCTCTACAATAAAGGCACAAAAATAAATCAAAATTGTTCTTTTCGCCCCCCTAATATAATGGTAGGGGAAACACTGTAAGTTTGATCCACAGAAAAGTGCGTCATGATTCAGACAGAACAGATTTGACCTTCCAGAAAGTTTAATACACAGCTCAAAGAATCATTCACAGGTAGAGGGAGAGCTGTTTCATTTCATTCGGTGACTTTCCTGTTTGTGATTTTGTCATAGTACCAGGAAAGGCATGAAAAAAAAGAAAAAAAATTTGCAGTGTCTGGAAATTTATTCACCGTCGACTGTCTTTTTTCCCCAAGCTGCCATTGGGGTCGTTCACATTTGCATGCTCCAAGCAGGCAGAGCTCCAGTGCTGGCTGTGGCCACCACAATGGAACAGATGTCACACCTGGTTTGTGTGATCTCTGTAGTCTGGGTGACCTCTTGGTCTCTAAGCAACACGCTTGTCTCATGGCTGAGGGCCCCTGCAGATGCAGAAGCATGTGTGTGTGTGTGTGCGTGTGCAAAAAGGCTGCAGTTCCTCGAGAATGCATGTGCACACAGGTACGAGAGTCTGAAAAGGAGCATGTGCATTCTCATGTGCATTGGGTGTCTACTTTCCTATGTGCACTTACAGTTCTACGCTTTACTTGAGCGAGCAGAAGTAGAGCAGTCAAACCTGATGACTGTGGAGCATGATGATATAGTCTATAAGAGAGACATTACACAGTGTGATAGAGCTGATGTGAAATGTGTTGCAGCCACTTCAGACACAAATAAAGCATCTCCTGGCTCCTCCACATCCCCCTCAAACCCCCTCCAGACAATGAT
Source organism: Labrus bergylta (assembly GCF_963930695.1). NCBI lineage: Eukaryota > Metazoa > Chordata > Actinopteri > Labriformes > Labridae > Labrus > Labrus bergylta. Next base: position 4,200,549 of record NC_089207.1, on the reverse strand, counting down.
GGTATTCCTGGTTGTCATCTTACTGTTCCCAAGAAAGCCTCGGAAATCCTTTCTCCCGGCCCTCCACCCCCAAAGACTCACAAAACACACACACACACACACACACACACTGATACAACACTAATCTGCCTCTCACAGTCTCTAATGGAAAGGATTCAGCTGAGTGGCTTCTCCAAAAGAAAAAAGAAAAAAAAAAGGAGAGTGCAGAGATGGAATGGGCTACGATCAGAGGGCAAGGACACAAAGAGGAAGAATAGAGGAATAGAGATACAGATTGTGTGTCAAAAGATCATACAGGCATGAGAGGGACGAGCCAAGGTGAGACAGAACACGGAAACTGAAAGAGGGGGGGTGAAGGGAAAAGCACATCACCAGAAATGGCTTACAAGTCTTATTTCACCCGGCGCTTGAAGCTGAAGTGAAAAAAAAAAAACGCTTTTCTGAACTTATCCGCACCTACACAATCAGGGATTACTCCTGTCTATCCACGCACAAAGTCGGCCTAGTATGGCAAGACTCTGCACTGGCTGGCCCGGCAGTGATAACATACAGTACATATATATGCAGTACATCTGGCAGTGTAAAGAAAAAAGGGTGCACTCACTCAAGATGCATGTACATCCTTTTAATGTATGCTTTCAGATGAGACACTTTAAGCTCCATAAAAAGTGATTAGTGCTGCTTTGACAAATGAGCAGAAAACGGCTGTGTTTGTGTGTGTAGCTCGATGTTTTTCCTGTACACATCAGCCTGTGTGCCTGTGTGCTTTTTCAGAGAGCCTTCAGCGCCGCCCCTTCTTCTTCCTCTGCTATTGTCCTACGTATGTGTGGACACGGCACTCTGTATTTAGGAATGCGTGGGATTGCGGAGAGCAGGGAAGGTCACTGGGAAAATGTAAATGAGTCGAATGAATCAGCCGAAACCAAATGTAGGCTGTGCATTAAGTTACGTAAAAAGGCCAGCAAAAAAAAAAAAAAAAAAAAGAGGATACACCAAAGTGTGGATCGCTCTGCTTAAAAAGGTGACGGAGAGAGCTCATTGTGTTAGCGTGCGGTGCCAGAGGCTAACTAAATGAGCAGTAATGATTTTTTAAACACAGACAGAGACTGAAATAGCGTGTTGATTTGGTTTTAAATGACTCCTTCTTGATCTGCAAACAGTATTGAATCCTCTCTGGCAGACAGTAAAAGCTAAATGTGAGAATTGCATGAATTCAGTCATTTAGCAGACTATCTACCGTGCCAGTTTTTGTAATAATGTCATGGTTATAATGGCAGTACTTTGTGTAGTAATAGATAATGGAACTTACATGTGGGTTGTTTGTATTTACCCTGAACAATGGCTTCAGCAAGATCTGAACATCTTTCAAACTGATTCTTTAAGGGTGAAAAAATGTTTTTTTTGGGGGCTTTTTGTGACTTTATTGGAGCGACAGGACAGTGGATAGAGAGTGTGGAGGACTGTATCCTCTGAACATGGGGTGCACAAAGAAACCACTTGGCCACCAGCGCCCCAGAAACTGAAACATGCTCCTTAATCATTCACATGCACCAGATCAAGTAATAGAAATATAAAGTGTGTTATTTTCTGTCTGTTTCTGTCATTTTAAAATGTAATTCTGACCAGTAATTCTTTTGAGATGAGATGAGATGAGATTCAACTTTATTGTCATTACACATATACAAGTATAGAGTAACGAAATGAGGTTTGGCATCTCACCAGAAGTGCAAATAAGCAGAAATGGCATTGTACATTTTTGAAAATGTATGACGCTTAGTTTTCCTGGGTTCAAACAGTACCTGTAGCAAAGTAAGCAACTAGCTTTCTTAGCAAGCGTACAAAAACAATGACAGGTTTTTCTCTCTTTTTTTTAAACTTTACATTAGCTAACAGTTTTTCTATGAGGCACCCATCCAGTTATTTTAGTTCTGATACCAATATGATACCTTAGCTCTGGGTATCTGCCGAAACGATACCAATCTGATTCAATCTGATGTCATTAAAAACCTATATATCTCACTGTGAGGATGAGACTTGGAATTATTTATGTGTAAAGGCAGCATCAGGTTCCATACTTTTCAACATAAATAAATACATGTACCCTGGACTAAATTCTTCTCACTATCTCCCACACAATCTATGCACCACTTACAGTAGCATCACCCACCCTTTGCCGTGTCAGTGAACCCTCGTTGACTCTGAGCTGCATTGTCTGTGTAAAGCAGCAGAAGCTGTGAACACCTTTGTACATCGGTGCTTTTTCATGTTGCTAGCATTGTCTCTCAAAATGTCAAGCACTTCAGTGCTGAGTTAAAGCGTGTCCTTGGTGGCAGTTGAAACGGAGTCGCTGTCGTGTGCTCAGTGAAAGATTTTAGCTTGTATCTTGTAGCACCACTGCGCTGTGCGTGGCAACGCCATAGCTCCTATCTGTGGAGAAACTCATCGTCTTTACATCCACTTACACTTGGATAAGTGTTTTTTTTATGTTATTTGTAGAGGCAAGGCAGAGTGCTCTCAGAAAAACTATTTGTGTGAAGACTAACTGTACCGTGGTTCCAAGGTTTTTAGTCGCTTTCAAACCATCGCTGGGAAGTTTCTTGTGTCCTCACAATGCAGCCGAGAAAGTTAACTGCTTTTCATTTTGTCTGGCTTCTTTATGTTTGTTTAAACTTGTCATTCTACCACCACCCCTCAGAAAATTAGCTTTGCCGATATTGAGTCGTAGATGTTGATGCCATAAAAGCTTGGAAACCATCCAAACTGCCTTTGTTGTTCGCTTCCTCTGTGCTATGTTGGCTCTGACTGGCCCAATGCAGGCCTACCTGTGCACTTATGACATTATTAAATACATTAAATATTAATGCTGAGAAATAATACATGTAGTAAAGCATACAATTCATAGTACAGAGGTTTTGTTGCTGGGGTCAGACTGCATATGGACGCCATATAAATGTCATTGGACCTGCTTTTCTTTGGATGTTACATGGCAGCCTCAGAGGGCACACAGCAAAGTAACAAGATTTAGTGTATTTTTTACTGTAGATTTCTACCTTTGTGCCTGTGCTTGAGCATGCCTATTGTGTGTGCTGGCTTTTGCTTTGGTCTCTCTGTGTGTTAGTGGTCCCTGTGTTTCTGTGTGTTACGAGTGGGGGGTTGCACGTTAATGAGATCTGGCCTGAGGAATGGTCTCGACATGTGCCCTGACATCCATTTATTCTAATATAGGACATATTGACTAGCATGAAGAGGTTACGATGAACACAGGTTATTAATCACATGCCCTTGGTAATCACACAGGGCACAATACATTGTCGTCGGCGTAGAGATGTACATTTGTATGTTGTGTTGTGTTGTGTTGTGTGTGCGTGCGTCTGTATCTCAAATCATATTTCTATTACTAGTAGCTCATTATCCCTCTGTCAAATACAGCCTGGGCTCTGCTTTCTCCAGAATCTTATGGCAGGAAGAGATGAAAACAATAACTGAGAAATGATTTGAAGTGAATACAGACATGTGCACACACAAGGGTATATACCTGCACACAAATTTGCTCATTACTCCTCATATATTGTGTTATCTCTGCATTGGTAAAATGAGAAAACGCGTGCCTTCAGCAGAAAAACAAAAGGACTGGAAAGAAAATACACATTCGTTATATTAATTACATGATGTATCAGAGTTCTGGTCATAATGACTGAATCACACACTGCAAACACAGAATCACACAGAGAACACAAGAGGACTTTGAAGGCCTTGCTTTGTGTTATAAAGCAGTTCATTGATGTATGTTAAATAATACACTGAACACAAAAGCACGTCGATGAATTTCCAAATGAATTGATTAAAACTTCAAAAACAAGTCAAATGATCATGACCTTAATGATTGTGACATTTAAATGAAAAGCAAAAAAGCTTCTAACAATCTATAAATAGATCATGAAATACTAATGCATTCCTGAAAAATGAGTTAAACAGATTTATGGTTCAGTTTAAACAGGGGAGATAAATGCCTGAGCTTACAAACCATTTATTTTGAAAAATAATAATTACACTAACACAAGACTTTATCAGTTTGTATCTGCGTATACTAGCTGTTATTTTTCATTTACCCGCTCTACTATAGATTTCTCAACTTTCACACTGACTACAGGTTTAAATTCAACATTTAAATCCTGCTGCTCGCTGACAAAACAGCGACATAAGCTGATCCTCTTTACATATACTCTCTCATCCAGGTCCACACTCCCTCCCGCCCACTACACTCTGCCAATAATTAAAAGAATCCTGGTCCAATCTTCACAACAGGGTCGGCTGTGGCTCAGTTGGTAGAGTTGGTCGTCTCCCAACTGCAAGGTCGGGGGTTCGATCCCAAGCTCCTGCAGCTACATGCCTGATGTGTCCTTGGGCAAGACACTTAACACCAATTGCTCCCACTGCTTAGTCGGATGAATGTGTATGAATGGGGTTAGTTACTTTGCCATCAGTGTGACAATGGGTAAGTGAGAGGTGGAAAAACGCAATACAAGCTCAAACTTTATACTGGTTGGTTGTGAACAAAATCAAACAGCCACTCTTTATACTGGTATAAATATGTGTCTCTGTTAACTAATTTACAGTATATATTGTTGTTTTGTCACATCTTGTTGTATTGGTTTTTGCTTGTCATCGTGGTTTTATGTAACTTTGTTTACCTGTTTACCACCAACCTGCCAAAGAGGAGTGAAGGCCGGGACACTAGCCCACTTAATAGTGATAAACGCTGGTTGGAGGCCCCCAACAAGCAATTGATTCTTGCTTGGGGCCCCAAGAGACTCTAATCGCCACTGTGTGTAGCTTTCCATTCATACACTCATAACCTCTGCCTCAACCAATTACTCTCCCTCTTTGACCGATGCTCATTTAGCCTTGGGTAGAAGTTGAGTGTGGATTCTGACATGTTGTTTCATAATCATCAATAGTTAGATTCCCTGTCCTTAAATCCAAGCGATGGAAGGGTGTTTTTGTTTGTCAGTTTAAAAGCTCTTTTCAATTTACATCTTTAAAAAAAAAAAACTTAAAAGCACCAATTTATAGATTTAATACAGGAAAATTCTTCTTTAACCCTTTGTTTGCCCTCTTCTTGGAGCTGTATCAATCCAGATAATATTCCAAGGCTGAAATTGGTCACCAGTGCCTAACAATCATTTTCTTTTATTTTCAAGAGCAAGAAAGATATAATGGTCTGCATTAAAAATCACGATAGCAACATGCCTTACTCCACCTGAAGCTGCATTAAAGACGACACTTAGACTCTTAGTCTTCTCTCCACTTTTGTTGATTTCTCATATTTTCTCCCGCTGTGATAGTCAGCAGAGGGCCTCTACCGAACAAATAGCTTCGTCTCTGCAGGTGGTCAAACACAGCATGAGTCAATGTGACGACTCGACTGTAATACATTGCACACACATGTGAACACACAGTTACATACTTAAGATGCAAATGCACTCAGCTGTATTTATCGCTTGCCATTTGTTATATACCATATCATAGAGTGGGAATAAGTACACACACACATTGGTATGCAGTAAGTATGCAGTGTGCTGTAGGTACAAATACTCCTTATGAAAAACCCTATGTAGTTAGCGTGTAGTGTGAATAATATTACCAGTAAACAACACTTAGTCTTGCCAGTTATTACATCAGCCGCACACACACACGTACTTGTACAAGATACAAGATATCATGTCAGATTTTTCACTTTGAACATTCAGCGCAGATTCTTCAGATCTTAACAATACTAGATGTGCATACATACGAGATGGAATTGTGTATTGTTTCAAGGTTTTCTTTCACCTTTAACCGAGATGTGTTCAGTTGTCAGTTAGTGGTTGCGATGAATGAATACGTGTCCCCCCCCCTTCTCATTTTCTTTCTGATCCGAGCACACTTGTCTCTGTAGAAATTCTCCAATTCTCTCGGAATTGTTTTACATCACGTCCTCGTTTTGAGTCGAGTAACGTCAACAGCGGCACAGGTTTATTTTGTCCCTCTGTATTCTTGTGTTTTCATGGCACCCCTCCTTTTCCGCTCCCACTCTTCAAAGACTGTCTCTCCCCCTGTGCATCGCTCTTCCTCACACTCTTTTACAGTCACACACACACACACACACACACACACACAGGTACCCTGCAAGAGGAGTAGCCCCAGGGGGTCAGAACAAAGCAGGACGCAGTTAATCGAACCTTTGGCGAGAAGTGAGGGAGAGGAGTGGGGAGAAGAGGGAGGGGTTGCCTGGGGTTTCAAATGGAGAGGTGGGGGGGTTTGCAGGGCGAAGATCTATCGCAGCTTCTGGGTCAATAGGACAATTTGTAAGAAAGTGGAGATACTGTATATCTTGTGTAGGAATGGGCTTTTAAAATACCAAGGGAAATGCAGGTTGCCTTGTTATATAGTGCAGAAGATGTAACTCTTGTGTCATCAGAAGAGCCAGAACATGAGGCAATAACAAATATATAAGCCCCTTTTTCACACTGCAGTTCTGCAACAATGCAATAACCAGGCTCCGCAGTCATTACAATTTTGTACATTCAAGTTGATTCGGCATAATATCGCGGTCCCAGTCTGTCAATTAACATTACAGGGTGGCGTTGTGGAAGCATGATGTGTAAAGAAACAGCGAGAGCTCCACATACACACACACACACACACACACACCTGGACGTGCACAGACACACTCAACACTGTAGTACATTATAAACATGACACATTTAGTTCTTATTTAAGGCCAAAAGGCTTAACTGTGTTATGGTTATGAATCCAATAAACCTCTTTGTCTTGACCTTATCAGAACCTCCATTAAACAGTTATTGGATTCATTCCTCTAACACAGTTTTGCTTTATAAAACACATGTGATTTCCTTATGTTGCTGTCCTTTTTGGCTCTAATGAAGACTCAATAGTGTTAAAATGTCCAATAAATCAATGATTGATTGATAATGAAGACACAACAGTGTTAAAAAGTTGGGTTTATTTCTCTAAGAAGTGTGCTCGAGTCCTTTTCTTCTCTCTGGAAGAATTTGGTTCAGCTGCATAATCCTTGAAGATAAAAATAATCATTTTTAAACTATAGCTGTTATATTTGCCAGCTCTTAAAACCAAATCTATCAGCCTCAGTAATGAGTGCTTTTCTAAATATATTTTAATGTATTCTGTTTGTGTGTGTGTATAATGTGTTTGATACACCACTGCTGGAATGAAAGGGGTGTATAGGTTTGAAGTACATAAACGTTGATTTAAAATGAAGGGCAAAATGTATTCAACCTTGTTCACTTACAGGCACTCAAAAACAAATACATCACACACTGCAATTTAAATACACAGTTAAGGTGAGACATCTTCTCGAACACATTGTTAGAAAGATAAAAACAATATATAGGAACAAAGCATAAGCATCACACAAAAGACTCGAGAAAGAAACGCCCACACACACAGCTGTGCAGATAACATTTTATGCAAACATAAAGGAAGGAAATTGTTCAAGTACAACAGAGAGCTGTTTAAAAATAAAGATCCTGGCATATATTTCTAACATGCCTTAGAAACTGTACATCAAATATTCTGAAGGTTTGTACCAATGCCTGTTAAATATTTATAAGATTTCTAGTTGTTTATACATTTTAAATCACAGCTTTCCAAAGCCAATGTTTAAAGGTTGTTTAAGTGCAAATATAAAGGCATCAAGGCTGAGGTTGTGTTTGGCGATAATATATGTGGGCAAACAATGTTTGAGGAAACACTACAAAATGTATTCTCATAGAATCAGGGGCGGAGCCAGACTTTTTGACTGGGGTGGCCGAGTCAGGCCGCTGTCTTCTGCATGGGTGGCCGGAAGTGTGAAGCACATACACCTTCACATGAATAAGGAACATTTATTTACTCTTTCTCCACTTGTCATATACATTGCCTACTTACATTAAAGTATTACATAGATGTTACATAAATGTTATTTAATTTTTTACTTTGAAAAGTAACACAACAATGTGGCAACATTCAGATCTTCTTAGTTCAATTCTTCAAAGACTCAAAAAGAAAATGTATCTCTAAAGGCAAAATTATACTACTATAGTACTACCATAATAAAATGGGCTAGAATAGAATAGAATAGAATTACTTTATTGATCCCAAACTGGGAAATTGTGGTGTTACAGCAGCAGGTTGTCCAAACACACAATATGAGCAAATAACACAATATTAGCAAATTTAAACATAATATAATATTAAATACAAAGTAAATAAGCACTAAAAATATCAAAACTAAGAATGAGAATATATAAATCCAGGATTTAACAAAGCATTACTAGTCTTAAATATGAAGATTAAATACAACATACTTTGCTGGAGATAGATGTAACAGTGAAATGCAAAGAAAGCTAGCAGCCAGTTGCAGCCAGTTCATTTAAACATAATTCCCACCTCTGACAAGGCAAATAGACCAATCATAGTTGAGGACTTTGGGTTGGCCTCTGTTGGCCAGTCAGTTTTCTAGGTTGGCCCTGGCCACCGCTGGCTCCCCCTTTCAAAGACTACAAACAGTTGGAGTTAATATTAGAAAAAGTAAACCCAATATTTTGTCCTTCATATTGTGGAAATATTTATGGATGAACTAAATATCTCCCTGTTGTGTGTCATCAAGAAATCAAGCTTCCTAAAATTGCTTTTGACAAGCTATTACGCTTTATGCATTTTGGCAAACAGGTGAAGAAGTGACATATTACATGGCCTACTGAAGCAAAGCCAATAACAAAACAGATTAGCTAACTGTCACTGACAATACGTGTTGAATACCTTTTTGCATTACCCACAATATTTTCAAATATGACACATTTAGCCAGCAAACATTAGTTGCAGGAAATTATTGCTTTTAAAAAAACACCTTTTTTTATGCCATCAAACGGGCAAACATCCGACTCCCTCGGTTTAGTTTATGTTCTCTTCTGTCTGCCAGTTACTTTTCCCAAAGGGAGGATATTTACACTGAGATAATATCAAATGCATTCACTCATTCTGTTTGGATGTTGACTTCCGATTCTTAACAGGCCTTAATCTAATCTGCTTGTCAGGATAGGGCAGTGTCTCCATGAATACTCAGCAGTAGAGTGGTAAAATATTCACACACATCTCATTTAAATATTATTTGATGAATGTTTATTTGAATCTCACAAGTTGAGACCACAGTGGGGTAGCAAAGTTTTAAGCTCATGTTTGAAACCTAGCAGAGGTCACATATCTAATTGATGCAGTGACCACCTAATGACGCTAGGACAGGGTGGTTTAAGCATGATAGAAATATAAGAACAACAGTTAAAAACAACATTTTTTGATCAAATATCGTTTTACAATTTGGATCTGGGATATTATTAGGTGCTCTCAGATAAAAAAAACTTTCAAGGCACTTCCTAAGAGGAGGGTGGGAACACTTATTTGGAGGGCTCTCAGAGTATAAATTCAAAACCAGTTTATGGAAACGTTTAAGCAATGTAAGCTGATTGGCTTTTTGTTGACCAAAACTTAAGATAGAGGCAGGCCCAAGCGCAGTAATGGATGGGCTTCTGAAAGGCCCAGTCAATGGGCCCAGGATATGATTTAAATCAACGTATACGCACATTGGATCAGTACTGTTAACACTAACCTCCTGGCTAACATTAGTTAAGTACAGTGGGCCCGCTTAAGTTGGTAACATAAACAAAGGTGTCAAGCAGAATCAGAATCAGAATCAGATTTATTCATTTACATGAATAAGTGTGCGTAGATTGATCATTTAAATTATAACATATATACTGTATATGTATATTCACAGTGATATTGAAACGTACGTTTGACTGGACTCAACAACAAATTAAATGTGTCTTTTTGTTGCTTTAAAAGGTTAAGGTATGTATTCATGGGTAAAATAAAATTTAGTCTTGTTGCCTGAAATTAGGATGGACCATGTTATAGGCTGCAGGTTTTTTTAGCTAACCTCCATGGGCCAACCACATGTGACTGGGCCCTAGAAAGCTTTCCCCTTTATCCCCCTTTATGGTTGGCCTTGGATAGAGGCCAATGTAGTTGGACCAGTGAGTCTGTTATTTGTTATGTTTTCAGAATAAAAAAGTTGGAATGACATGATTCGGAGTTCACTGTTTCTTTTGATCCATTCTTAAGGCTACCATTATGAACCATAACACAAGGTTTTAAAGACGACGGTTACTAATACAGCATTGGCCCTCTGTTTGACTAACAGACAACACTGGATACATCTCTACATTAGGTTACTTGAGGTACCTCTTGAATAATTTTGAAGGGATAAAAAAGTCCATCTTAATGACCTTGTAAGATGCATGTATGTCAGATTTTGTAACGTAAAACCCAAAGAAAAGGCGTCTAATTGATCCATTGAATGTCTATTTTTGTTGACTGGTTACTGCAGATTGATGACCATACTGTATATAACATGTAAATTAGTTATATTTGTTACATGTTTACTCAACACCACGCGACAAAGATTCAACCATAGGACCGGATTTGAACACACTCTGGGTTGAAATAGAAATCCCTCTGTATTTCGGTCCCAGGGTGCCAATCTGTGTTTGTTTGTCGGCGTGTTTAGAGGTAATGGGCGTCATGTTGTTCAGGGATCAATAGGAAAGGTTGAGGGGTTCAGATGATCTTTTCTCAGTGGCATTAAACCGGTCTCTCATCTCAGCCGCTTTCATCTGAAGACAAACAATGGCATTATCACCAATTATGGCTGTGATTAGTGTATAAGCCTTCGTTAAGTGAAGGGAAACGGAACTAAAACACATGGCTCAGGAAACAAATAGGAGAGCAAGAGGACGGGGATTATAAAGAACGCTGGTGTATTGATGGTAGCGCTGCTTTTGTTGTGGACCCTTAAAAGTCCATAGAAATGCTTCACAGCATGGTCCTGGTGGCTTCCTCCATCGTTCATCATCGCTTCCTGGACACATTTGATAATATCCCATCAGCTTGAATGAAAGTTTTAAATCATGGCCTTGCGCAGACACATGGTGCATTTGAATAAACTACGATAAGTGCAATTCTTTTTGATTTGGTGTTTAAGATAAACGAATATGTTCCCTTAAATTTCTGAAATCCCGTAGGTCTTCCCGAGGAATACAGAGTACTGTATGTGTTATAATTGCTTCGTGTTGGTTCTGTTTGTGTACTGTATATCTGTTTGAAAGTGAGGGAAAGAAACAGGGATTTGGTACAAAGCAGAGTATATTTTATGTAACAGTGCGGAGTAGATCAGAGAGCAGAGCGTGACCTATTTTTAGGGCTCCGTGGAGACAATGTTTCTGTTTCCATGCACTGAAAACCATGACTCCTGCTCTTCATAACCACTTTACAAAGCTTATGGTGCATTAGAAGGTTGAGCTGTGGAGAACTGACAAGTCACTGCTCCTGCTGATAGTCAGAGCTGCTATTAGATTGGGTGTAGATGTGTGGTCATCCTGCCGGCAGATACAGCATCCTGTGAATGACGTTGTTATTATGTTAGCGGGTTTGAGTATCTAAAGGTACATGTGTACATGCTGTGTCTGATACTACGACTTCCATGTTCCTCCAGATGTTACAATCTCTTATGGCCAGTGACATGAAGAAACATTTTAGAATGCTGCACGGTAAAGATGCAGCAATTTTAGCTTTAGCGAATCAGCTAAACGCGTCAAGATTTGTTAAGACACTAGTTTGTAGTTACAGAACATAAGGCATGTCATTTTTTTCAGTTTCCAATAAACCAATCAGGTCATGTCAGCATAAAACAGCTTGACGAATCGGCTAAGGGGTTAGCCATTGTTGGTGAGTGAGTGTGAATAATTCAGTTGGATTTGATCATGTTGAGAAAGTTAGAAGCCTCCGCCATCAGTGTATGAATGTGTGCATGAGTAGAAAGCTTTATGAGAATTGAAAGAGCAGAAAGGTAATTTACCGTTTCTCTCTCGAGTTCAGAGCATAGACTACTAGCTGTTTTCTTCTTTGTTTTATCGGTATCAGAAATGTAAACATAGCAAGCAACTCACTGTCAGTGTCCACATTCATAACTTTTAGTCCCTATGTCCATCCAAACAAATGCCTTAAAAGCAAGCAAAGTGTCTGGATTCTGTTGCAGACCCATGCTTTGCTAGTAGGGTTAGCTAGGGTTAACTTTCTTCCTTATTTGTCCTAAATTTTTTGATCTGGCCTTTTAATAAAATCGGTTGTAAAACCCCACTGTTTGCACAATTGAGTTTGGGGCCCTACACAATCATTTTCACTGCAGGTTGTGAAGATCTGCTTTTAAATCTGTCAGGATGGGGATGCCGGTAGCCTAAAGGTTAACGCGTGCGCTGCATGTAATGTACAGAAGCTATAGTCCTCAAAGCGGCCAGCCGAGGTTTGAATCCGACCTGTGGCTCCTCTGTCTCCCTCTCAATTGTCCCCCCAATTTCTGACTGTATCCACTGTCCTATCTCTGAATAAAGGCATAATAAGCCCCTAATTAACCCTTCAGTGAGGGTTGCAAGTTCCCTTTTAGTGATGTAAAAAAAGAAAGAAAAATAAAAGATATTCGCATCTGTATCGTAGAGATACCAATAAATTGCCTCCCTGGCTTCCTTTATGTACACGCCGTGTACCAGCCTGCACACTTCCCCACCACTGGAGATATTCCATGTCCACCTTGGGATGGCCGAGAAAGCTCAGCTCAAATGACCTCCGCCACGGTTGCTTGTAACTGCTCGCCCTGCTCAACTGGGCAAGAAAAGGACAGAAGCAAATAAAGCTGCGCCAAGAAAGAGTTGAGATAAAGCATGAGGACAAACCAGTGGAAAGTGATGCTGTGTTCCTGTCTTTCTGTTACCATGTTTGTTTGTTTTTGCATTCAGTATGATCATTTTAGGCGTTTTCGGACCACTGACACGAGGCAACTTGTCGTTCAGCCGTCAATCCTAAGTACAGGTGATGATCATGCTCTGTTGTTTGAGTCTATTCAACATACACCTTCCTGTTGTTTTAAACTTGGTGCACCAACCGTTTATCAGTCTGAAGCTGAAAAAAGTACCGACCAGATGTACCATTTACTCATCTTTTAGTAACATTTGCTTAAAACAATGGTATCCAGCTGTTTTAGAAAAAAAAAGAAAACTATGCATCTGTGAGCAATTTTTCTAAGGTTCACTGCTTTATTAAGAAATATTGGGCTGATGGCCCAAGACTGAAATACGTTGCTTTGGGTTGGTTGACTTGGTTTTTAATGAGATTCATTGAAAGAAGGGAAAACACCACCAGTCGTATCCTATGAAAGTCTTTTCCTGACAAAGATTTCACCAAGCATTTTAGAGTAAATAGAAATGATTGTGCATCTTATTCATTATTTATAAACTTCTATATATTCTCTCTGACTCAATCTTTTTCTATAGCTACCCCTCTCTTTGCCACCTTTTTATCTCTGTGTGTCTCTCGTTTCCTCTTTTCCTCTCCCTCCATGGTTATATAAAATGGTGTGAAGGCCTCGCTGTGTGGGCCGCAGAGTGGAGGAGGGCCTCACCACTTTCTGAACTTTCATTCACTAAGGATCTTCCAAGTTCAGCAGCCCTGCAAAACCTCCTCAGCCAGCTCAGTGTGTCAGAGTACAAGACTATTTATGAACCCACCTCCATCGCTCAGCACATTAACTTCACAACACCCTCTGTTGCTTAAACGTTATGGTCCCTCTGGAACCATAATGCGCACATTTTGAAGAAATGGATGCTCCGCTGTTTTTGTCGTTTGTTCTGCCAGCATCATTGAGTCTCTGCATTTCTCTGTGCTCGTCATTTTGTGACATTGGTTTGCACTTTTATTTTACTATCAATTAATCTTATGATTGTTTGGCCTATAAAAGAACACCAATTTTCCATGAACCGTTAAAAAAAACAAATTTATTCTATTCACAATAACTCTTCAAATTATATATAATATTATATTTACTAATGACTAATAAAACTAAAAAAAAGATTTGGAAAAATGTAACTTTTGCCTCTGTGGGAACAATAAAATGGATATTTAGCCAATTTAAAAATTTTTCTAAAGTGGCAGTAAGTGACATGAACATGGAAATGGGATGCGGCCCAAACACTGTCACCGCAAACTGTCAACTGCAACCCAGACATTCTCCTCACAGAGTCACTGCGATTGGCTAGTTACGTGCAAGCTAATCCTGATTGGTATTTTCAAAATCTTGAACGATTCAGAAAATGTGAGAGACCCCGCACATGACAACAAGTATTGACAGATTTAACAGTTTTGTTCTTATAGTGTGCGGTGTGCAACGAGATGACCAAATCAGCACACCACACACTAACCGATTCTTTCACCAACAACCAAAACAGGACTAACTTTATGCTTTGCGTTTGCTGTTGTTGCTATGGTTACGTCAGCTGTGCTTCCGTCCTGATTGGCAATTGTTCCATTCTATGTGACAATCCGCAGAGCCTGTGCTCGGTCGTCCTCGGTGTTTTCCCCACACAACAGGATTTCTGATCATAAATATTGAACATGTTTGCATTTTCAAATCGGGTTACTGATTATCTTCCACGCCGATCGGGGGAAGGTAAAAATAACTGTTAAAACAACCTAAGACCACAGGAGAATCTGGCAAGCTCATTTTTGCAACTGTCAGATAATCCGGCCTTTGCTGACTTTGGTCAGCAGGGGAAATAATGTTGCACTCTGTAGCTTTAATCCACTTGAATAAGGTCTGTGTCAGATCATATTTTGAATAACAATACCTCTAACATCGCTGGTCGGTTTTCCTCTTTGCTATCTCCCTGTCCTCATTAGCCAGTCTTAAACCAGTAACTACAATTTCATTTACTCCTATCAGCCAATCTGAATCAATACAATGCCGTGGCCATAATGAACTCAATTTCAAGGTTGCTGCTATTACCAACGGTGAATTACTGGTTGTGCCGGACCAATCAGGGCCCAAAAAAATCTTTAAGTATTGCGTAAAAATTAGCACAAGTGCATCATTTCATTCATGAATTCATATTTGAATGCGTGAGAGAAACATACGCTCATCCTTACAATATGAAATGGTGTAATGTGAATGTGCCTGCATGCTTTTTCATAATGAAACCCTGTGTTGTCTAAACAAACAGCAGACAGACATGAATAACTGATGGCTGATTGAGGGAAGCAGGTTCTGGTTTTAATTTCCGTCAGTCTTGATCTCCGAGACGCTGTCCAGGCCATATGAAGACAGAGTGTCACTTCATAAAGTCAATAGATGGGATTAGTATCAGCACTTAACAAATGAAGAACATCCTTCATACTAATCTTCCGGCTGTCAGACATGAGCGAGCCGTGGGAGAGACTCTTGCGCCCTCACTGCGGATCAGCTTACTCCTAATGACAAACCCACACCTGCTTTCCATCCAACCTTAATGAACACAACAATATCAGCATGACTGGCCTGACATGTATTGAGTGGGCATCTGATATTATACGCCCGGCCTATAAAAGGACACATTTGTTTGTGACTGGGGAGGAAAAGAGAGCTCTGTTTGTGAGGCAAGTAAAAAGAAATACTTCCAAAAAGAGGGTGACATCGACAACTACTTTTATAAGGACGTCATTCACATGGTTGATTTTCATTTTTTTTTCAGAACTTTTTTTTCCCCCTCTGTCAGTAACTAATTACAAGCATTTAGCTGCAGAGCAAATCAATCACAGCGTATCATGAGTCATCACACAAATTCATGCAAAATCATTCACAGCAAAATGATGAAGTGGCAAGCATTTAACACTCCTCCTTTTGTCACTCCAGGCTAATAATGCTCTCCTTCTGTCCTTCCCAGGCTCAGTCTGTCTTATGACCTTCCATAACTTGCTTCCTGTCAGTCCTAAACAAGGTTTTGGTGTTTTTTATTGGACCTTTGTGTTAGTTACGCCGCCTCTGTGTGGACTTGAGCTTGCATAGTGCTTTTCTTGTCTTCTGACTCCTCAAAGCGCTTTTACACCACATGTCACACCTACACATTCACACCTACACATTCACACACTGATGGCAGAGGAGGCTACACTAATGCCGTTTTCACATATGCACTCCGGATAATATCTAGATATTTACAGAAGGATTTCTCCGGAGATTCTCTCGACCTAGCCGTTCACATATGCTCCTCACAGCGGGGGACTTTCCCTGTCAGAGGGGAGGGGGGGGGGGGGATTTCCCGAGGTAAGACGTGACGTAAATAAACAATGTGGAAGTAGCGGCCGAAGCAACAGAGTCCGCTACACGACGCTATAATGAGAATATTTGCCTTTATATCAATGCTATGTGTAATCCAATGGAATGACAACATCCACAAAAGAGAGGAGAACAACAAACTGACCAACAGAAAACAGAATGCAGATGTTTAATTAGAGCACGGAGATCATAGAGGTCGCGTGCAGACACTTTAGCCGGTCACTATATAAACGTCACTCTCTTTTCATTGGCTGAAATTGAAATCTCCGGAGTATATGCTGCTGCGTTCAGACTTCAGCTCACTCTGATTTTCTGCGTATAAAATACTAGAGGTCTGGCCGGATAAACTCCAGGTAAAGTCTGCGCGAAAAATGCTTCTGTTTGCGTTCACACATACCCTAAAGAACCTCCGAGTAGACAAATCTCCGGAGATTTTCAAGGAGATTTCTGTATGTGTGAAAAGGGTTTTAGTAAAGTGACCATCAGAGGGAACTAATCCCATTTATACACTTTCATACGCCGCTGACAAAGCAGAAGGAGCAATTTGAGGTTAAGTGTCTTGCCCAAGGACACATCCAACATGTTGCTGCAGGAGCTGGGGATCAAACCCCTGACCTTCAAATTGAGATGACCGTCTCTACCAATTGAGCCGCAGCCGGTTCTTACCAATGCTCAAGAAGGAGAGAAAAAAGCCTATTTTGACACTAAATGAAAAGAACCCAGACTGCTTCTGTGTTAATCACGAGGAAAAAGAGAACCTATGTAAGATAAGTGCTGTAATTTAGTGCACTTAAAAAAACAAATTATGTTCCAGTTTATAATGGTGCATTGGAGTCGTTGCAAATCAAAAGACCCTGATTGTGTTTTCTCTTGTGTAAATGGCATTGGGTAACATTCAGTGACTAAGTGACCTGGATCTTTGTCATCTCAGCTACATCCACAATCTTTGACACTCCAGACAACCGGGGCAGTGACGGCAGCATGCAAAATGTGTCACCATGATGTAGCTGCTGAGCAGTGACAAAGAGGAGTGTCTTTGACTGCGTTCCACTGTTATTACTGTGGCTGTGACAATGCCTCTTGTCCTGTCACTCGCACACCATTTACAAAGAGTGAACCGGAAACACTTAATGCATGACTGACACAGTCTCACCAGATGTTCCAACAGCTGTCTTAAGATGCTTTCCTACTAACGCATGGAGTAACCGCATGCAGACATCTCCACAGGAATGTTTGAATTAAGCAGATGAACACTTTACATGATCATTTCTTCTCCAGTGTAAATATAGAGGTTTCTAGATACATTTAAATATTTGGCTTCAATGAATTTGCAAGTTTATAAAGTTGTTACACTACTATATTCTGCTATGTCCCAAATTTGACCCTAAATGGAACCAGAATTCACATGCTCAACAAATGTGCTGAATTCCGTTTTGAAACAAAGAGGCTACGTCTTCTTTTTAAATAACGTCCCATCTATGGAATCAAACCAGGCATTCTGCAGAAATATCGTGTGCAACCTCTCTCAATAAAATATTAGGACTTCCTCTTAGGGCCCAGGGACAACAGATTTTATTTTTTATTAGCTAGCTAGCTAAATCTGGTACAAAGCACCTCTTCTCTTCTGAGATTAATGTTTTTTTTGTACACTGTCCCTGATTCAAATAAACGATTAAACTTAAGCTTAAACTTAAATACCATTTGTAATTCAATTGTTAAAACATATAAGTTGATCACTTGGTTTTAGGGGTTTAAATGTTGCCTTCATTGTTAATTGTTGATGTTGATATTTGGCTTGTTGGGACAGAACAGTATAGAGTTAGACTAAAATGACATTAAATCCATCATAAATATTGACAATTCCAATGCTTGCACCAATATAAGTGACTGCATCAGACCGTGAGTCTCCTGGAAAAGAGGTTAAATGGGTCAAACAGTCCCGGTGGGGGGGGGTTACATGTGTAAGTACAACAAACCAGCATCATGTCATAGAGTGGCTAGCTGTTAAGAGTATAGATTGAATTCATGTGACAGTCCAGCCTGTAGCTGAGTCAGTCCTTCTGCTGTTTGTCACAGAGTTTTTAATGTCTTTTTTTCTGCTGCTGCAGCAACTAAGGGAGTTGAAATTAATAATTTACACGATGCATCAGGTTGCAGACGTGGACGATTCTGCATCGACGCAGGGACAGAACATTATCGACACTGCCAGGGTTGGAAAATCAGCATCTGCCACTCGACAAATGCGGGTCTTTAGTGCAGTGTCGAGTGAATTTGTTCACCCGATGGCCACAGTGGCGGTTTTAAAAAACAAAAATAACACAGGCTAACAGAGTGATTTGTGACAGATAACATTGTAAATTGAATCCCGGTCCTGTGCTTATTCTCTTTTGATTTTATGAGCAGAGCCGGCGTGTGTCAATGTTAACTATGATAGACTATCTGCTGAAATGCTTTGGCTCTGTGTCTCTGTAGCCGAATGCAGCAGGATTAGCATCACCATTTCAGCGGGTCTACCTGCTGAATGTGTGTTTAAACTGATGTATTGCCGTCTTAAGTCCAAGATGATTAGAAGAAAAGGGCGGTGGCGGTGACGGTGACTCAATGTCAAAGGATCATCTGTAAATACTATTACTCCCAACAGTGTTAATCAAAAATCACCTCAAAGTGTAGCTCCGCTAAAGCTGCGTTCATTCCATGATACAAAAGATTACTTTTATGACAAGTTCTTCACAATAAAAGCTCCTGGCAAATAGGTTGTCGTAGCACTTTAAATGTAATGCAACTTAACAAAACCCAGACGTCTGAAATACAAACGCAGCAGAGAAACAAAACTTGAAACCGCACAGATTCAGTTAGAAGCTTCAACGTCCTGAGAAGTGAACACACAGTGACTTATCATTATTACCTATACATGATCTATCAGAATCAGAATCAGAATCAGATGTATTGGCCAGGTATGAATTTAACTTCGATGAACTGTGCTCTCTTATGAACAGGTACAACATTAAATATCAACAATAAACATAATAAGAAAAGAGTAATATTTACATGACAAAATATGAAAACGGTGCAGTGGTGAATAGTGCAAAAGATGCTGAAGTAACATGATAATAAGTTCAAAAATGCAGTTATGTGACAGATGGGTCAATTAAGATGATCTAGGCTATATAACTTGTTTATTTTGGTTTACAACGTAAATACATTGATGTTGACATTGACGCCTTAAGCACTTTCTAAATGGAAAAAAAGGAGCTCATATGTATCTGCCTGCTTTTCTTCATTTATGAAAAAGTAGCTTTTGTGCAATAATATAGAAAACCTCTCCTAATATAGGATAATCAAAATCGAATCGAAATCGTGAGACCAGTGAAGCTGCATAAACTTGGCAAGTTTGTTTAAAAAAGACCTTCTGAGACAACAAAGCATCAGTCTCCTCCTCACTACATGAGCAACATATAGTTCCGGACTTGATCTTGAATGAGAACCTCTTATGAACTTGTAAACATTTTATTATTCAGTGCAAGCGTCCTTGAGCCTGATGCCATACCCACTATCTACAGCAAGAGTACGGATGATAGCACTCTGAAATGTTATGTATAAAAGTAGGTTTGCTCCCTGTATAATTTCCATATTTCAGCTAAATAATTCAGTCTCCATGTTTATCCTCCCTTCTTGCACTATGCAAAGGGTCAGAGTGGATTATGACGGTAATAACAGCCTCCAAATTAAACACCAAAGCCAGGCAGTTGAATACCCCTGGGCCTAAAAGCTAAATTAATGAAGCCATGTGGTATTAAAAAACAACCAGTTAGCCTATATGCTCTTGTTCTTACATCAACTGCTCACGCTGCAGCAATGAAAAACAGCTGCCATGACAGAAAAAAAGAGGAAGAATGAACAGAGAGTAGAAGAGAGCGACTGCAGCACTCCTGCCTACATCTCTGTCGGACCATGTAAGTGCACATCTAACCCCGACTCTATCACCTGTGGTAAAGGCCTATGATACAATGATGTTTAAACGATGAATAAATCATCTCTGCTGTACTGAAAAGCACCCCTCTTTGTCCTTCATATCATTGAAATGTTGGCTGTTATTGCTCTTTAATGTGAGAATGTGAGCAGAAGGCAGAGACTCACAATAGAAGGGAAAAGTGACAGAAGGGTGTAGCTGAAGTTACTTGTTACCCTGTTTGATCTAATTGGGCTTGAAACTAAAAGTGTGTGGGCATGACTTCAGAAATCAAATGCCAAAATCGATTAAACATAAAATTAATAAAAATAAAATTCAACTAGTCTAGAGTTAAGAAACCTCTCTGAAAACAGTCAAAATTGAGTACAATTGTTTGAGGTTAAAGTCTTTCTATGTGATTTTTCACACTTAAATATAATATAAATCAAGTCTATCCTCTGAAAATAACTCTGTGAGTCATGACTGTCTACAATGGGTGTAACACCCGAGTCCCACTGTCTGTGATGCTTTCAGAGTTTTCAGAGTCCTATCTTCAGTTTGTTTACATCGCCAGGACGGCTGGCCGACTCCTCCCCTCGCGAATAAAAGTTGTTTAATTGAGGGACTAGAGAAAAGAAGAATAACATACTGTACTCACTGCTTAACTGTGTTTCTAGATCACGCTCATTTCAGGTAAATTTACATGCAGTGTGAAGATACCAGCATAATAAAGATCGCTAGCATTAGCATGCTAACACAACAATGCAGCGCGAGTTGTTTTGGTTTCATGCTGGTGCTCAAGGGCGACATCTGCTGGATCAAAAAAATCGCATATAAAGCCTTTAAACAATCTTACTTGGTATGATAGCAGTGCTAGCATCGTCAGCATTTGGTCCTCCTTGCAGGTTAATGTCCTCACGCCTGTGTTTAATGCGGCTGGCATCAATGTCAGTTCAACCTGACACAGCCTTACACAAATTATCATCTTTATTTTTTTGGATAGAAATACTGCCAAACCACGTAGCTCCTACAAGATGCTATCTGTTCACAGTGCTTGTTCCCTTCGAGGCAGGAGAGCCAAAAGACAATGCAAACTGAGTTACAGCTTGGACATGATATTTGACCTCCATTGATCACCCTACATACTTATTCAGACACAGCAGCAAGACATCAACAAGCACACAATATGAGACAGCCTTTGAGTCTCTTCAAAGACACGGTGTGAGGCAGTTAGAGGCAAGGGGACAAAAGTCCACTTTCAACCCTCTTTGCCCCAACGTAATAGTCTGTAATTGTTTTACACGCTGAGCGCTGACATCCTGCGGGCTCTCCGGGAATGAGATGGATTTCATTTCCATTTTCAGTTCTGTGTGGATGAGTCCTGGCCTGCACTGCTAATAAGCAGATTCGCCTCACTTTAAACACTGGCTTAATTACTGATTCTTGGCTGACCTTGCTGTCTGAACTTTGCTTTAGAGCATCAATTGTGGCTCGTCAATTTCTATGTTAATGAACACTAGAGGCGATGGAGAGGGACAGGGAGGGGACAATTGTTTTTAGACAAAGTTGATGTTCCGGGGAGGAGTTATGTGATTAAAATACTGTTGAGTAACCTTGTGTAGAAATGTAGAAAAGACAAAGGTAATTCTTTCTTTTTGTAATGAACTGATTTGACTTATTTTGCAATGTCATACGTCGCAAAACTAAGGTTTTTTCTCACTGCATGTACGCCGATAACTAAGTGAAAATATTGAAAAAAAAAGACAGTGTCCCAAAGAGAAATCCAACCCCAACATTGAAGAGATCACCCTCGCTGTCTTTTCCAGACTTTTAGATGTATAGAGTCGTAAATCTGAAATCAAAATAATCCCTTCCTTTTTTTGAGATCTCACTGTTTTCCATTTGTCTTCTTTCATCCCTTGTACTCAGCTGAGTGTACGGACATTTCAAGGGTTGCCGCTCTAATCTGAAAAAAAAGGACAATGGATAGGATTAGGGTTAAAGCCATATCTAATCTAGCATAAGTCAAAAAGCCAAAAACCATTGGATCAGTCACTTAACGTAATGGTCAGAACAGAAACGTGAACTTGCATGTAGCTTGCTAAGATTTGATTCATGCAATTGCAAAAAGATATGAAAATATTGCACAATGTGACGTAAAAAGTGACGAAAGCTGCTGATGTTGGAAAGCGAAGGTGGATATTTTTACACATCCAAATGTTTCAATCATCTGCTGTTCATCATTTTAAAAGCTTCTAAACTGGGCAAACCAAGCAAAAATACAAAGTTTGGATGGTACATTGTCTCATAGAAAAGAAAACACTAGATTGCTTACATCATCAATTTATTTTTTCAATCTCTGAAAAGCCCTAACTCTGTATCCAGTGATTGAAAAGGTTGTGTTTTGTATAACAGTCATTAGCTATTTGTAGATACGAAGCTAAAACAGCGAATATGCCACAAGGCTAGCAGATGACATCCTAGAATGATGTGTGAGCACTTAGAACTGGGAAATAAATTCATACATTGCCTGTTCTTCCCATTCTGCCATCTGTAAATGGGTAACAGCAGAATGAGGACTTTTTTAGGGAGTGTTTATGATTACAGTAACAGTCGTGCTTTAATTAAAGGGACGGCAGTAGCTCAGTCTGTAGGGACTTGGGGTTTCTGCACGGACCAAAGTATAGCAGTTGGTCTGGTTGTTGGAGAGTCCCAGGTTATTTCCTGAGAACTGCCGAGGTGCCCTTGAACAAGTAACCAAACCCCAAAGAGGTCAGTGCACATGTGTGTATTTTAGGGCTTTGTGTGTGAGTAGCATGTCTCTCAATAACAGAGGAATATAATAAATTAATGAAGAAAATTAAATATTGAGCCTCAGTTTCTCCATTCTTTTTTGTTGGTTATTCTTTTTTTCTTCATTTTTTTATAATTTATATTGCTTTCATGCTTTCCATCAGTCCTACTTACAAGTTTTTATCAACCAAAATAATACCATATTTTGTGTGTATTACTGTGGTAGAGGGTGGGGGGTGGGATGTGAGGGACGAGATTTGTGTGACATGAATGAATGGGACATTAATGTACATGTTTCTATATTTATTTAATTATATATTTATATATTGTGTTTTCTCTGTTTTGTCTTGGGATATAAAGGTCAATATCTCATGTGATCCTGATTTCACTCTTGAAAAGTGTAACTAAGTTAAATGTTGGTTATTCTTGTCTTTGTTTTTACATTTGTGTAACAGGAGGGGTGCTATGAAAACGGAATAACAGACACCTATATGAAGACGTGATCTGGATAATCCTCAACCTTAACCCGCTTTCAACATGTGATACAGAAAAAGTGCGTGGATAGGAGCACTTGTGAAGCTTTACATTACTGCACCATTGGGATACCTTCCCTTATTATCCTCTCCTGTAATCCTTTGGATGGAAAACGCTGATTCTACTCCAGTCTTCTGATTAAAAGGAAAAAGCTGCATCTGGGAATCATCAGGAATGCTCCCGTGACAGCTCTGGATGGAGGTTCTTTTATTGGCTGCTTGATGTATAATTCAGGTTAGATGGAAGACCTCAATGAGACTTGGTAATATTGTTTACGGGTGTTCCAGCATTGATGTTACCATACCTCAAATTCATTTAGATAGACAAGGTTTCAATAACAGTAAGATCTTTGTCAACGTGAAAAGACTTCAAAATTGTTTCCATTTACTGTTAAACTCTTTGAACTGAGCAACAAAACATCTTAACCAAGAACACTAAAGAATCATTTTCGTTGCAAATCTACAATTTTTATTATAGCTGCTTGTTGGAAGATCCCATAATCCTGACTATATATAACACTTATTTTACAACAGTTATGATTCATATTTTTTACAAAAAACAATTTGTCAAATGGCAGTGGGAAAAGAATGTCAAAAGGTCATTCATAGGTCACGTACTGGAAGTATCCAGAGCTCTAAAGCAGGTTTCAGCCCATTGTTTCACTGTCAGTTCCAAAACGGTTTTACTGCACACTCTCCATTCTCATAGTAGTTTTTTTTCTAAATCTCTCAAACACGACCATACACTACTTCTCCACACCTAAGGGCTACAAAACACTATAGTTTGCAACTAGTTTGTAAATGTAGGTGAGCATTTCGTAGCTAAAGAGATTGATATTTCTAATGTTGGGTTGGTGGTGACCAAAACAGAGGTAAAAAAAAAAAGTAGTGTAAATATTGTATTTGTATTTGGGGAGGGGATCTTGTGGGGAATACTGCTGGAATATAGGGTTCCTGGGCTGTTGCTATGAGCCAGCTATAGTCCCTGTGCGACCAAATGCTCTGCACAAAGTCAGACTCGTTCCAGGTGCGTGTTGGCCTCTGCCAGGGTTTGCGCCTTGTCACTGATTCTGTTTCTCTTTTTTTTCTTTTTTTTTATGGAAAAAAATTATGTATCTGCTTTTTGGAGATGATGAGGTTTTCATAATAATAATAGTAAAAAATAATAAATTAGATTTATATAGCGCTTTTCTAAATACTCAAAGTCGCTAAGACAAGAAACAACAAAAAACAAAGCAAAAACTAAGAGAACAATACAACATAGAAGTAGTGTCGAGGGAAGAGGATGAGAGTCAGTGGTTGTAGGCAGTGATGAAAAGGTGAGTTTTTAGGAATAGTCCTTTTGGATGAGACCACCAGCAGGCATCGGGATGTGAAGTGTCCGGATGAGGGTCAGTAGCTACAAATGACGTCATAGTTCGCTGCTGGGAAACACCAGCGGAGTGCTCCCTCCAGGTGGGGAGTGGGTCTTTGCTCCAAGTGAAGGAGTACAAGTATCTCTAGGTCTTGGTGGTAAGATTGATCGTGAGATTGACAGGCAGAACGGTGCAGCATTTGTAGCATTGCTGGCGTGGTGCTGGACCGTCGTGGTAAAGAGGGAGCTAAGCCTAAAGGAAAAGCTTTTGATTTACCCGTCTATCTACGTTCAAAAGCTAACCTATGGTCATAAGCTTTGGGTAGTGACTGAAAGTATGAGATTCCTGATACGAGCAGCTGAAATGAATTTCCTTAGGAGGGTGGCTGGGCTCAGCCTTAGAGATAGGGTGAGGAGCTCGGACATTCAGAGGGGGCTCGTAGTAGAGTCGTTGCTCCTTTGCATCGAAAGTAGCCAGTTGAAGTTGGTGGATTATATATCCCACCTGGCAGGGGGGGAGGAGTCTCAGAATCCCCCCAGGAGGATTTGGAAAGTGTTGATGCCGAGAGGGATGGCTGGGTTGACTTGCTTAGCCTGTTGCTTACCCTAGGCAGGCAGAAGGAGGTGGACGCAAGAAGAAACTTCCTGTGAATGGAAATGTTGCTTAGTTACTGTAGATCCAAACCTTTGTTTTTTTATTTGATGCTTCAAGTTTAAAGTGGATAATATGTCAGTTTTGTGTTGAGAGCTTCTTCTGCCCCCAAGATGCCAAAAATCGGCTTTTGTTATACGTTATGTATTTATATATACTTGTAGAATTTGTGGGCGTAAATATTTGATCTGTTTTTCCTTTTATACCAGCCCTGTTTTAAGTTGCTCATTGATTTGAGATCTTTAACTCCAGTGGGCAGACTGTATGGTTTATTTGCTGTTGGTTAATGGTTCATTTTTTTTATCAATTTCCCTTTGAAGAATTTAATTTGCGGGTCAGACTCGTTCCACTTGCGATTTTTAATCTACACCGCCGTCCATTATCTCGGTATTGACGTCTGATGTTTGAACAATTACGCTCCTCCCGGGCGTCTCGGCAATCCCACAACTATAGCCCTCACAAATGCATCTTCAAAGGGCGAGTTTTTCAGAGTGACGCTCACTGAGCTCTTTCTTCCTCTCCTCCTCACTGTTTTCAAGAGATACAGCTTACACTGTTTTTTTTTTTTTTATAAGGTTCTTGTGATTTTTTATTTCTCTCTGTGGGATGGAGATGGTTTGTTGGTGAGCTGCAGAGAGAGAGAGAATCTAGTTCCCTGTTGAAAAATTTAGCAGTACTCAGCATGCTGAAAGAAGCTAAGCTGTATGACGCGATGAATGTTACTCCTGCTTCTCACAAAACTCTCTCAGCACAATGTAAAATAACAAGGCGGTGAAAAAGTTTGGACTAAAGATATCATCCTTGCATGCTCCTCTTACAAAACAAACCAGTGGGAATGGGTGACTTAATGTCAAACATGAAAATGTATGTTTTTTTTAGTACACTTGACTGCCTAAGCAGAAGAAGACTTTTTCTGTTTTTTTTTTGGTCTAAATATTAAAAAAATATGACATTGAAATATTAAAGAGGTAGGCTGTGTTCTAGGACTTCTGTGTCATAACTAAGTCTCATCACAGTGCTGCATTAGCTGTTATATGATGGAGGGCTTTGAGGTTGTGCACATCCAGCTGTGGGCGGTACATTCTTGTAAAAGCCTAGAAAGACAAGTTGTTCTGGAATTAGCAACAATGTTTGTTCTACTCCTCAGCTTCCCCTTGACTCTCATCCCTTTTGCTACCTTTAAAAAAAACAACCTTTATTTTTTCTTTAGTACGGGCCAGCTGATATCCTTTTAAACATCACACAGTAGTCAAGGTCAAGCTTTGAGCCTGTTTTCAGACGTCGATAAGACCGAAACCATGACATTTAATAAGCACAGACATGTCCTAATATACCAAAGAACCATCAGTTTTATTGTATAACTTCATGAAGATCTCTTACATGTTCCCAGTACCAACTATCCATCAAGCAAATTTGGTATAAAAAAGTATTTATCTTTTTTAGAAAAACAAAAAAACATTTTGGAAAGTAGACTATTTATTTGTTTTTTGATTTCAATGGATTGCTCTGGCAGTTTGCCGTGGTTTTGTGCTGGCACAGATGTGAAGACCAGATGAGGGGGGTGTTTGGGGGGGGGAGGCATCATCTCCACAATTACAGGAAGGTCATGACCTGCTGTCACGGCAACCACTTGGCACCCGTTTGGAAACTGCTTGGCATCCTCAACCTGCAGATTTCATAAACCTGCAATTAGGCGCTGGGCATGTATCAGTCAGCACACTGTGTGAAACATCTGCTTCTGTGTGTGTGTGTGTGTGTGTGTGCGTGTGTGTGTGTGTGTGTGTGTGTGTTGTTGTTGTTGTTGTTGTTGTGTGTGTGTTTAATTCAGTAATGGAGATTACAGGGGAGACAGACAAATGACCGGCAGGTAAGAAAGAGATTGATGAGAGACAGAGAATAATTTTGCCAAGCATGCTGATTTGCAAAATGAGTCGCTTCATCCTTTAAAAAAATGTCCCCGTTGTGAGGTTAATAAAAGTTGATTTTATTTTATGAAATGATTCATTTGACAAAACCTCTCTGCAGGTCCCCTTAACTCTATGAATTGTTGTAGTGTCTTTCAGCTTGTTGTTTTATTTCACATTACTGCACACTATTCTTGCTCGGCATCACCAATTTATTGGTTCCAAAAATCACAACATTTCCGTCCCTCTTGACCCTTTGTCAGCAAGAGTTCAGAGTGACCAAAACGTTGTGATTTTTTTCTAATTAATTGGTGATGATGAGCAAGAATAGTGTCCTTTTTTGTGATCAATTTTTTATTTAGAAATGTACAAAGAAATTACATCTTATATATTTTTTTTCAAATGAATGGGAGCACCTAATTTAAATTACTTTTTTCCCATTTCAGTTCTGACCTTAGGAACAGAGAGTAAGAAAAGTTCCTGGGACTGAAGATTGTTAGTTCCTGCTCTCTCCTGACTGACGTCGGTCAGAAGGTATGAAGGAAAGAGGTACGAGAATAGCTTAGTAGATAAGAAAATGTCATGTCTGTCTGTGCAGGACTAAGATGACTATCCAACCCGAGCATACGTGTGTTAGGAGTTAGTGGAGATCAAAAAGTCCAAATGAAGGAAAGTGTTGCTTTGTCTCATCTGAATGAGTAAGTAGGAAACTTACTTAGCATAATAAATGTATAAGATGATGGCAGAGAGTGCAAAACAGTCACTACTAAATTACTCAATGATGTTTCATGGGTAAACTCCAGTGGATCTGAATGAACCTCTTTGTTAATAGTGATCAGTGGTGAATTTAAATGTATTGAATCAAAGCCAGTATGGTGTAAAAAAAAAGTATTTATCCAAATGATAACCTCAAACTATTTAAAAAGAACAGAACAGATTAAGGACTTCTATGTTGGAAACCATTTGTCCTTTTTTTTGTCCACAAGCTACATACATCTGCCTGTGTCCCCATGAGAATTCAAGTTCTAATTTTCAATTTGAAAACCAAGGAAATTAATTGTTTCTTTATCTGATTGCATCCTAATGCAAAGTCTATTTCTGTCTGTGCGGGGAAGTGGGACATGATTCTCATTCCTGATAACGCTCTTTAAAGAAAACCGGTCCCCTTTTTGAAATAATTGGAAAGCTTTTACATGAAGCTGCTTCTGTCCTGTTACTGTACTGACACCAGAAGCGACTGCGGGGAACAGTTAGATTAAGAAACCTGGAGAACGCTGCAGCAGCAGGGGAGGAAACAGGGAAGTTTAGGAGCAAGAAGCCCTATGATCTCTCTGCAGTTTCTATGGCATCACTCATGCAGCATTCATCCGCTGAATATTTATCAGGCAGCAGTATGTGAGTGAGCGAGTGAGTGACTTAATGAGTGGGTGAGTGAGTGAGTGAGTGAGTGGGTGAGATTGTTTAAAGAGAAGGAAGAGGAGGATTTATGTCATATCAGTCAGGTTCTATATTTTCTGCATGACGGGAAAACGGTCAGGTACCTACTCACACTCTGAAAGCAGAAAGTGTGGAGGCAGACACGTCTGTGACGAGTTTCCTGAGCCCGGGGCGAGCGTGGTTACACAAGACTGCCCGCCACACTTTTCTGCTTCCAGTGTTCAGACACCACACATCCTGATGAGGTTTGATAAAAAAAAAAAAGAGAGGTGATTGTCCTCAAATTGACCTACAAGAACAGCTGTATGTTCTCCAGCTGTTAGACGTCTGAGAACATGATAGCGTTCTTTTATTGTTACATCACTGACGCTGTGTGAGATTATCTGCAGATGTTATTAGTTCACCTTCATGGAGAGCAATACCATTAAAAAAAAAAATAGACTGACATTCAAAGAGGGTTTTCTCTGTCAGATTTTTATCTTTAAAATATTTAAATGTGATGTCTTTTAGTGGAATGTAACTAAATACATTTACACACTCATGTAGAAGTACGGTTACATTACCTGATAAGCTACTTTTAAAGGTTTTATATGGGATTTTTTGATCCAGCAGATGTCGCCCTTGAGCACCAGCATGAAACCAAAACAACTCGCGCTGCATTGTTGTGTTAGCATGCTAATGCTAGCGATCTTTATTATGCTGGTATCTTCACACTGCATGTAAATTTACCTGAAATGAGCGTGATCTAGAAACACAGTTAAGCAGTGAGTACAGTATGTTATTCTTCTTTTCTCTAGTCCCTCAATTAAACAACTTTTATACACGAGGGGAGGAGTCAGCCAGCCGTCCCGGCGATGTAAACAAAGTGAAGATAGGACTCTGAAAACTCTGAAAGCATCACAGACAGTGGGACTCGGGTGTTACACCCATTGTAGACAATCATGACTCACAGAGTTATTTTCAGAGGATATACTTGATTTATATTATATTTAAGTGTGAAAAATCACATATAAAGCCTTTAACTCTATGTTATACTGCCAGTCCATTGAAAGTCATTAAAAAAACTATTTGGACTGTCAGAGCAACAAGTTTCTGGCTGATTCGTAGCTGGAACAGGTGAATTGATTTTTTTGCATTTGAGTAAAAAGTCCAGCAGAAGGAGAAGTTTCCCTGATCAGAATTGGTCTTTAGATAATCTAC
Organism: Labrus bergylta; assembly: GCF_963930695.1. Classification (NCBI taxonomy): domain Eukaryota; kingdom Metazoa; phylum Chordata; class Actinopteri; order Labriformes; family Labridae; genus Labrus; species Labrus bergylta. Next base: position 4,170,475 of record NC_089207.1, on the reverse strand, counting down.
CAAACATGCTGCAGACATTTCCTTTGACTTCTAGCAAAGATAAGGGTGGCCATACAAGGAGAGTTTGTTGTCCGGAGTTGTGAAGACTTTGGCACATTTCTGATGTTTGACATTTGTTGTAAAAGACAGATAAGACAATAGAATCGTTTTCCCAACTATCCTAAGAGAGCTGTTTGATTCACACATAGGGCGGGGGAAAGACTGGCATTGAGGATTGAAAAGACACAGGTTGGTTGATGTAATTCATATTCTATAGTGAACATCATTATCAAAAAAATATCATTCAATCTGGCTCTCTAGTAAAATGCATTTCAGACATATAACTGAGATAGATTTTGAAGTGATACATTTCAAATACCGACAAAAAAAAGAACAAGATTTCAAACTGACTTTTTTACCCTTTTGTTTTAAAATATTCTGTACACAGAGTTTATACTCAGCTATATTTTGTGTGAGGTTTATTCTGACTTTGGTGAACCATTTCAATTGATCTGTGTTTTTAAATGGAACACCCACAAAATAGATAGTGACGGTGCTACGCTCATGCACCGGTTTAGCTCATTGGTTAAATCATACACCCCATCTTTAGAGGCCGTACTCCTTGTCACAGCAGCTGCGGGGTCCAATCCACCTTGGCCCTTTGCTGCATGTCTGTACTCTCAACACTTCCTGTCTCTCTTCAGCTGTCCTATCCAATAAAGAGTTAGTCTATGTAATATTATCACTCCAGCTAATATCGAGTCAATAGAGAGAAGAAAGAGATATTTTATTCAGTTAATTCCTTAAATTGATACAACAGTAGTAGAACATTTCAGCTTATCAGCACTGATGGCTCATACTTAGCCATAAGTGGAGATGAATAGAAGCCCTGATTCATTCACTATTGTTTTTCTACCTGCTCACCCACACAGGCATTCTATTAGATGTGACAGATTGGACCTTTTTGCTCGGGTTGAAAGTGACAGATTTATGCTGGGAGTTTTGTGAAGTCTGAACTGGACTGTAAAGAATGATTGAGGTGTCCTGCATGGCACGGGAGTAACAAAACTAACAGCAGAATCAGTAAGGGGTCATTTAAGACCTTCCTTTGTTACTCCCACACATGTGTGAGGAGAGGTGCAATCAGCAAATGATTACGTGGGATCAAAAGAAAATGTCATTGCACAGTGTTTTAGTTCATATTTTAATAGAAATGGAAGAGAGAAGAGGGGGAGGAAGAAAGGTTAAAACATCGACATTATCCCTTCTCGTTCCAGCTGCATGTCTGTGTTTGATTGTCAGCAGTTAGCAGCATGAGCTTCAGCTTTGAATCCAACCCCAGTACTTCCAATCCTGACCAAACCATGTAGTTTATGGACCTCAGACTGTCTTAGTATAGACGGTTTTGTTGCACTGCTGTTCATCAGTAGATAAGATACACACACAGGAGAAACAAATATCTTTGAAATTCAATGTTTTAGGATTTTAAACAAATTGTACAACAGTAAACACAACTTCACAACAACTTCAAATCAGTTTTTTTCAAATAGAATAGAATAGAATTACTTTATTGATCTCAAACTTGGAAATTGTGGCGTTACAGCAGCAGGTTATCCAAACACACAATATGAGCAAAAAACACAATGTTAGCAAATTTAAACATAATATAATATTAAATACAAAGTACATAAGCACTAAAAATATCAAAACTAAGAATGGGAATATATACAACCAGGATTTAACTTAGCATTACTAGTCTTAAATAGGAAAGATTAAATGTAAATGTGCAAAAACAGAGTTGACAGTATTGACATATGATTGACATTGACAAATGAAGCTGTGTTTCCTGAATATTCTTCAAACTCTGCTTGTAAAGTCTACTGAGACAAAGTTCCAGACAATTCCAGTAAAAAGTGACCTTATTACGTCTTTTTTTTAAAGAATACATGCCCTTTTGATAGACAGCATGAATCCAAGATCCTTGGAAACTTTGCGATTCAAAGATTCTTTATTGCTTTTCATGGCAATAACCCCTGTGTTTGTCCCTGAATCCATTGAGTTGCATGTGGAAACATCTTCAAGCCCTTTGAATTTTGATGCGATTACAAGCTCACTTCTCATATGAGGCTTGTACATGAGCTTATGAACTTTATTCAGGGTCAAATCCTTCTCTCTCTTTCTGTTGCCTCCTTTCCCCTTTATCTCTACCCCCCTCTCTCGCTCTCCCTCTCTCTCTCTCTGCCTATCTCCTTCTCCCTTTCTCCCCTCCACTACATTCTCCCTCTTCCAACAAGTAAAGAACCCTTTATGCACGCCCCTTCTCTGTTCAGAGCTTTAGCCTTAGACCTGAGTTATAGGTGTCTGCTGGAATTTCTTCCCCCCCTCATCCATTTTACTGTTTAATCGATGGGAATGACAGAGTGCAGGTGCAGCCGCCTCGTGCGTTCCAGCGCCAGCAGGGGACGGTGTGTGGTGCACTAGGACCGGGGAGAGATTCCTTTTCTCGTCGTGTGCAACTCCAGAGCGGAGCTGTGGAGGGAACCCCCCATCGGATCTGGCCATTATATCCATACATTTCTTGCCCCCCCCACCATCTCCTCCGCCGCGGCGCTGCTGAGTGGGAATCGCAGCGAGCAGTGCGTCTGGGCTGGTGAAGCACCCAGGAGGAGAGGATTAGGAAACGACTGCGAATTGAGACAGATTTTTTTTGGAGGGGGGTTGATCATTTGGCATCTGCGCCCCCACTCTTTTTTTTTTTATATACATTGTTTATTGGTTGTAGTAGTATCTTGTTTTTCCCATTTCACCCATCTATTCGTTTGATTTCAAGCGCGCAAAGTCACATCTGCGTAGGAGAGCGCTTGGCGCACTTCTTCCCCCAAAAAGGACACAGATAAGATCTCCATCATTCTGTTTGGATTTTAACCGGACGACTGGCTGAATGGGTGACCTCGCTGAGACACACTCCATCACTGGCTTGCACCAATTTTATGGGAACGTGTTTTCTCGATTGACCCGGAGTTGTGATGTCCAAAGCCTTCCCCACTGACTGACAAACGGCGTCGTACCATTTTGGAATCGAGTTGAAGGTAAGGCCAGTTTTTTCTTCTTTTGGCTTTGCCTCCATAACACGGTTTTTCTGAGCGTTTGATAAAGTTCGGTTTGGTCGCTTTTCGATTATTGCGGCAATTACTCGATCGGCTGTGACTCTGAGGTTTTTTTTTTTTGCCGGTCAGTTGCACCAGTAATGCTCGAGAAGAAAAAAAAAGAAAAGACGGTGGATATGTTATATTCATCAGTTTTAAAAATGATCTGAGTCAGTCAGACGCTGTGAGGAGGAGAAGTTCAGCACCTGCCAGTGTTGCAGCAAATATCGATCATTGTGTTCGATAACATTCAGAAAAGCCACACTTTAAATAATTAAACCAAAAGTGTCGCATTATTAGAGGGAATACCAGAGCCCCATTTTCCTCATGATCTCCTATCTTCTCTTATTTGGCTCTCGATGTGTTTTGTTCATGAGCTCAGTGATGGAGCTTGCCGGAGAAGCCCCTCTGCAGTGCAGTCTCACACACCGGCCCGCCGGGCTCACTGGAGCTCACTGAGGAGAGGATTTAGATAAAGGTGTAAACGAAGCAGCAGCTTTCCCCTGAAGCTAGACTACCAGTAAGCCTTATTAAAATCACAATCCTGCTTTTATATACGGAGGGCACAGAGCCTGCTGGATTCACTGAGGCGCCGTTTATACATTAAAATAGAGCCAAGTTTTCGAGATGGTTGCGCCGCAAAAACAACTCATCATGCACTCTACCTCTCTTTCCCCTGTCTTTCTTGCTCTCTCTTTTTTCTCTGTATGTGTTTGTGTGTGTGTCACGTGCACGCACACACTCTGAACACACTCGGTTTAAAAACGCGCGTGTGTGTGTGTCTGTGTGTGTGTGTGTGTGTGTGTGTGTGTGTGAGAGAGAGAGAGAGAGAGAGAGAGAGAGAGAGAGAGAGAGAGAGAGCGTCACTGTAGTTGCAGAGTCAAATTTGGAGGCAGAAACAGGATGCCAAAAACAGTCTTTTTTTTTGAAGCTGTATGAAAACTGGAGCCAGATGCTTCACCATCGCGCGCACCCTAACAACCCATTGGGGGGTTGTTTGCCTTTTTGACCTACTGTACTTGTTTCCCATGGGGACAAAACAGCGCGGTCCCTTGGAGTGGCAAAGCGCGGATACCGACGCATGACGCAGGGGTCTGAGAGCTGATGGATGATGCTCCTATTTTTGGAAAAAGCGCCGGAATCAGAAATTGCTTTGAGCTCGGTTGGAAAACCTTGGAAAATTGGCGACTTGATTTCATTATTTTCCTGGGTTTTTTTTGTTCGACAATTAGTAAATCTGAAGAAAATCGTTGTTGGTACCATCTTGAACATGAACTTGATGAGTGAGCAAGTGCTTGTGTAAGGATAACCCCCCCCCCCCCTCCTCTCAACCCACACACAAACACAAACACACATGAGGGACTATTAAGCTTGCTTGAAACACAATTAAATCTAACGGGAGCTGTCTCACTGGTTTCTTGCTGAACTGCACTTTGAAAAAGGAACCAAGCTGGGCTTTTATTCCTTTAATCAGAGCAGGCGGTGTTTTATGGTTTCTCAGGTGACCTATATCTCCTTTGTGCCAGAGAGAGTCCAGCTGAGAGGTGAACCACAGCTCACAATTCACCTTATCAAACCATACAAAGTCGTGAAAGAACATTCTGGACTGTCATTCTGGATTTCTGGTGATTTTTCTCTTTTTCTGAGCCTTGCATTTAATGAATCGGTAAAAGTCACTTCTCCTGTCTGATGATCCAAAGTGCAGCAGCAGATAAAACTGACAGGGCCGACTCTGCTGCCAGCGGCACCTCGTCATAGGGAAGATGACAGGAACTGTCCGTGGTGCTGAAACAGACAGCTCCTTTGTTCAACTCCAGGATGAGTTAGGAAGTCGTTCTCTCTGGTAATAGTTAGATTTTAAACTGGAATATGTGAGCACTTGGACTGTGTTGTTTTGCTGTAATGTCTTATATTGCTCCTCTGTGATCATTATGGAAATTTGCTTCATACATAACACACGTTGCCACCTTTAATTGACATTTCACCCCTCATGGTACGGCAGCACATTGTGTCCCTGTGCTTTTCTCTCTCTCTCGCTCCCTTCTCTCTTTGTCGCTCTCTCTCCTTCAGTTGTGTCCATACTCTACACTGTTTGCTTTAAAAGGCCTCATCATGTGTACTGAGTGGTGTTAAAATCCATTAGCTGATCATCATGGAGTGGTGCTTGGCTTAGCTACGTCAGAGTCTGTTTTGTGAGAATGAAACACATAAACACATTGCAGAAAAGGGGCTCCCACAATGTGTTTCTGCAGCTATTTGGCCATAAGTTGTGTTGCTCAATTCAACAATATTAATGTGAAAGTAAATAGCCCCTTGTCAGAAATTACATCCAATAATAAATCCTAATGCAAACACATATCACGTTCCCTTTTTGTGTTGCGATAAATGTATGAACTTGCAGTAGAAAATGCAAAAAAAAAAGTCAAAAAGTTAGAAACTTTTGAAGGAAACAGTTGTGTTTTCTAAGGACTGCAAATGTGAATGTTGGTTAAACTACTTCATTCATGGAACATCCAGGGGTCCACATATCATTTTTGCTGTTGTATTTTTATAGATGTGACCAAATACAGATGAAAGTTTTGAATTCATTTTGAATTTAGATCTTTATTTTACTAGGAGAAAAGTAGCTGAGATGTTAAATCTGCTTTCCACGAGTGTCATGGCCAAGGGAGGGAAGCAATGCAGTCAAGACGGTTTCCGACCAATAATTAGCAGCCATGCATACAAACATAATATAAAAACACGACTATAATACATTTAAAGACATGAAATAAAATGTAAAACCGTGAATATTTGTCCAAATCGACAACAATCAGAAGTAGAAAAGGCAACCAGTTGTACCTGCCTGTCAATTAGAATGACTGTAAAAACATCCATTGAAACCATCTCATTAATTCTCAGATCTTTTTGTGATTCATACAGATTAACTGCTTATTCCTGCGTATGTTTTTATTTGAATTCCACAGAGTAAAATATCCGATTGAGCCTATTATAATAATGCACACCATGCCTGCTATAAACACAGTTGGGGAACTGTTCCACAGCCCAAATGGAAATCAAATTAACCCTGGGGGAGCCATGACGTCCAATGTTTGTCTAATAAGCAGCTGCATTGCTTTTCTGTGATTACTTCTGGACCGATTCTTATATGCCAAAGATCCAGAGATGTTAAAATACCTTTGCATGATAACAGTGCACCACTTTAACTGAGCCACTCAGTGCTCAGTGGGAACCCAGCGAGCCAATTTGTTTGTGTTAATGGTCATCTAGTGGCAAGGAAGAGCTGCTGGAGGAGTCTTCCTCGCCTGCTACTGTGCTGGTGATAAATGATGTGTGTGTTTTCTCCTCTAACATTGATTGAATTAGACCACCCCGCAGACCCATTGCTTTCCCAAGGAGCTCTCGAAGGCGATCCTGCGGTGAAGTGTATCAATAAGCGGGTGGATGGAGTGTAAGTGGTGGTGTTGCCGCGGGCAGACAGCCGGTGACGAGGAGGGCGGGGGGGGACATGCTTAGGGAGGAGTGCCGCTGATCACACAGCAGATTGGGAGCCCTCGGTGCTGGCGTCTGTCAGTCCCTGCCGTAAAGGGAGAGAGGGGCGGAGCCAAACAGGGCTGACCCAGAACCACATACTGGGCCTGTGTACAAGTCAGTTAAGATGTAATTTACCCTTTCAAGCTCTCTCTATTCTGCTAGTTGGCCACTCAAGAAGCTGAGCTGTGATCAGGTGAGGAACATGGCTGTCTGAGAATAAAACAGCAAACAGAGACGAGGCGGTTTTGATGGCTTTGTTTTGAAGCCTGCTCGCTTTGACGCGAACCCCCATGAGGCCACTGGCAGCTGAGCTCCCACTGTGGCAGATTGATATTTGTAATTTAAGGGAAGCTGTCACACAGCATCCTCCAGATGGAGAGAGCCGTGGAGGCACGCAGTCGATTAAACACGGTTTGTTTAGAAATAATCATTTTGATGTGGGAGCTAAGGATTCATTTGAGGCATATTGGCTCAAGGGTTCAAAATGTTCAATTATGCACAGACGCGTTACGAGCATACAATAACAACACGTAGATGGAGAATTCAAAGGAAATAGAAGTGTTTGGCGTGTGTGTGTGGCGTGTGATGAAGCCCCTCAGATCAGAGGAGACAGGACAGGTCAGTGATTTGTTGAGGAAAAGGGGGAGGTGAGGTTGCAACGGGGAGCTAATTCATTAATCCACCCACCGGCATGCAGGCACACAATCTCCCCGCATGCACATTGTTTGAATCACTGAACTATTGGAATTGATATTTGGAGGAGGGTCATGTTTTAAAAAGACCATCTCCTCCTTGTCACATTGATTGACAATAAAGGAACAATAAACAGTGCAGGGAGAATCCTGTTTGATTAACTGCCCTTCAGAATAACCAAACATGCGCAATAAATCAGGTTTCCATCTCGCAAATTAGGACGCTGGCATTTACACGTCGGGTTTGAGGAGCCTCGGGCTTGAACTCTTCAGACGTGCGAGCTTCTAGATCTGAATAAGAGTCGTGCCCTGTGATGATACGAATCAGATGTTCTTCCTTCGGTCAATACTTTGCACTAAAGTGAACAGTGTTTGAAGTATACGCTGGAAGATTCAGGGTAGGTTTTGATAAGGTGAGGAAAACAAAGCAATATTTCAGTTTTTGTCACACAACTGTCAGCTGTTAAGTGTCTGAAATCTCTTTCCAGGACGTCTGTTTTTCTAAATTGTCGCTGTAAATCACGAGCTATAAATCTAACAAAGTGATGTGCAGTTTTGGGGAAGCTCTGCGCGTCAGATTTTTCCTTTTTTTGTGCAAAATGTTTATGTATGCTAGCCAGATGGTTAAAATAAAAACCAGTGCAACGACACACACACAGATTAGGAGTCAATTGGGCTATAATGGAATAACGACCATACGTGCTAATGACCTTAAATCCAAAATGTGCATGCTATCGAGTGAGTGAGTGAGTGACAGTTTGTGGGGGAGTTGAAGCACAGAGAATAAGTTATACATCCCCAAGGAACCTGCAAAGTTTTAATTTCATAAGTGTAGTATTTTTAAGTTTTTTCTTTTGCATATTTTCTCGCATATGGGAAACAAACCAAATGGTTAGCTTTGGTCGGATACAGTCAAGTCAAGTCTATTTCAATAAAGCACTTTTAAAAAATAAAATACATTCTTCAATGAACTGCTGTACAACAGAGGGAGATAATAGACTTGAGATAAAAACCCAATAATGAAGAGAATTTCCATTAGAATATTTTGTGCCCCCTATGAATTAGGACAGATACTTTGTCAGATTACCAAAATAAAAAAGGTGAACACTGAGAGTTCAAAAACCTTCATTTCATTTATTATACAGGAAAGTTTAAAAGTAACATTAAGTTACAGTTTAACGGGCCTGCCTCAGTTCAAAAACTGGTTTCCAGCAGGTTCCTGTTCTGCAGAACATGAAACATAAACCACAGTCATGACACATCAAGACAAACACATTTACAGGACATTAGCATGGGCTAGGCAGATACAGACAAATAGAAACAAACAGTACAGATACTGCGAACAGTACATGAACAATTAATGAGTGCAGGTGTAAGTGTGGAGAAGGTGTCGTTTGTATGTATTTTTGAAATATGAGGTAGATGGTGAAGTTCTAATGTTCACTGAAGATATAAGAGGGTACAACGATGCATCGACTTAACAGGGGGAAGACGTGACTGCAGGAACCACGCAGCATACTTGAACTCACCTCTACTGCCATCTCTTCACTGATAACCTCCCTGACACACGTCGCTCTCTCAGCACAGACTCAAAGTTCCCCTGCTGCAGACACCTGTCTCACTTTTTCTTTTCATGCTCTTAACTTCTGTCTCTCTGCTTGAAGCTCTCACAGTGAACACTTCAGTTACACACTTCACCTCTATTTGACTACATGGAGACAGCTGTCCATGTGTTTTATGAAGTCAGGCCTGTCACCTTACAGTCACTTCAATCACCAGGTGGAACTCTTCTTTAGGTTAAGATAGTTATAATGCAAATTCATGCAAAAGGCAGACGATTCTACATCAATGTGTAAAGGGATTGACAAGGACAAAAAGCATCAGTCAGAGGTTAGGAATGGTTCAAAACTAAGTTGAAAGAAATGAGGTACACTTGTTTTTATTTGTTGTACAGTTGCACATACTGAGCTCTAGTTGTTCGCTACTTGCTTTGATTGTTTTCTCCCCCAGACTCAAGAGATATCGAAAGAGAATTTGACTGATTGTACTACATAGAAATTGTCAATGGGCTTCTACAAGAAGGAGTGTTTTTATTCATTTTGTTTTTGAATCACAAATCATTGTATCCAAAAAAAAAGACTCTTTATTGGATACAGTGATTTTACACACAAGGTGTTTTAGTAAAAAACCCTGAAAACCTACAGTATTCCTTAATCTTACCATTATTGTGACCAACCCCTTAACTTAATACAATTCTACAATTCACTTAGCAGACGCTTTTATCCAAAGCGACGTACATCAGAGAGTAAGAACAACACAAGTAAAGATCTAGAAAAGAGGAAACAATGTCAGTAAGAGCAAACGATCAGCTCTGAGTCTGATTGGACACACAGGTGCTGACAGGAAGTGACCAGAGGCAAAGCACAACATTGAGGGTAGTTCTTGAGAGCTCTAATCAGTATAGAAACCATCTTATAAGTCATCATTATCAAACAAAAACCATCGTCATTACCATCATCATCATCAATAATATGGAGACCATCATCATTAAGTTAGTAGGTGTTCATGAAAGAGCTGGGTCTTTAGCTTTTTCTTAAAGGTGCAGAGGGACTCTGCAGATCACATGGAGTTTGGAAGTTCATTCCACCACAGTAGTTGTTGTGGTAGATGAATCAATACTCAATTTGTGATTTTTGAAGAGAATGACCTTTAGTGTTGTGTTGCTGATGTGGACCAAATATTAGACAATGGGTTACCAGCAGCATTTAGATGGAAGTGTTACCTTGTTTTGTAATTGTATTCTGAGATCATACTGAAGGTTTCAGGCCATCTCAGCATTTATGTTAATGCATGTGTCTACAATAGGCTAATGGAAGACAAACATTAAATAATATCAGATATTTCTTGTATGTCTCTTTATAGTAAGAGATTTGAAAAGAAAAGACTTTGTTCTTGATATGTTTCTTTCTCTGTGTTCACACATTGCCATCCCCATTGTCCTAACACAGGCAGGGTATAGACAACACCCGTAGTAATGGAATCATTCTCTCAGCTGTCACTTTGCATTGGTTGGGGGAAAATCCTGCCAATGTCCCATGGGGTTGAATGTGTAAGATAGGATATATAGCAGAAACACGTGTGCAAAGAAAACGCCTCTCTCGCTGACACACACTAGATTAGTCTTGGCAAACTGTCCTGTCTCACAGGATGAAATTGCATTTAAAGATGTAATTCAATCATTTCTTTCTTCTCTTTTGTTGAACCAGTGCAGAAAGTGTATCACTGCTGTAGCATTCCTTGGAGACAATAATGTTGAAAATCTCCGAGCTTGGCAGCCACAAAAAAGTTGTCAGAATTTTCAACATCAGATTTGCTCACAACAGTGAAATCGTAAGCCGTGATCTCTCTGTGGACTGGACCACAAAAAAAAGAGAGACAGAGACACAGAGGAGGGACTTTAGCTCAATTTTCTGTTTCTTGGCTTGTCAACATGTCTCTGAAATCCACTCCGATGGCCTCAGCCCTAAGCTATGAAGAATGGAAAGACAAAAAAAACAAAAACGGCGGCGAGGTCATGCAAGAATCAGCGAGGGAGCGAAGAGCGGCAGTAAGAGTCAAAAAGAGAGAGAATGAGAGGTGTTTCTAGTGTTTCCTAAAGCTAGAACACTCTTGCGCTGTTATTTTGTCAGCTGCAGTGGTCTGTGTTATGGTGCAATGAGTCCCCTGAGAGGAGGGACTGCCATAAATATTGCACTGTGTGGAGCAGCCGTCTCTGATGTAGACCCACATTGTGTACAGGATGCTGGCTATTAGTGCCATTGGTCAGTAATGAGTGGGTACAAAGTCCTTAGCCAAGTATTAAAAGTCTTTAAACACTCATCCAATCAGGTTCACATGGGTGCACACACTCAGGCAGAAAAGTGAAGAAGAGCAGACGTCCTCCTTCAGCCAAAATTGGAAACTCTTGGATATGGAGAGCGTATAATTATCCATCAAAAAACAGGCAAAAAACTGCTGAAGTATGCACGATAAGAGTTGACCACTGATACTTGAAATGAAATGGAAACCAATTACGGTTTCGAGCAACTAGAAAAGTTAATGTTTGTACCAGCAAGTATGCCAGTCAATTCCTCCAATACTTCCTGAAATGGTCATTGATATTAATATCAACGAGCATGCCTGTCGATTTCTATATCAGATAGAAATCAAACCAATGCCTGGTAGGATAAGGATATCGGAGAGTACTGTACGTCAGTCAATGCCTCTGATACTATCTATCTATCTGCGAGTATTCCTATAAATTCCTCTGAAATTGGGTATTGATTTTTCTATTGGGGAGTATGCCAACCAGTGCCTTCGATACTGCCTGAAATTTGTATTGATATAGAGACACTTGCTGTATCGAATGTGTAAATATGCCAATCTAGTATCAGTATCAGATTCAGCTTTTTTGACCAGGCATGCTTACACACACGAGGAATTTGACTTTGGTGCGCTGTGCTCTCTATATGTACAAAAGTATAACATTGAATATCAAGAATAAACACAAAATAAACAAAGACTAATATTTACAAGACTAAATAAGACTATAGTGCAGTGGTGGGTGGTGCAAAAGATGCAGAAAAAAACATGATAATAGAATATGTAATTTTGTGACACATGGTAAACACGAGGTAGAGTTTTACATTATTTGCATAATAAAAAAATAATTTAAAAATAGTTTTACAGTATTTGCATCATAAAAAAATAGTTTTTTTTACAGTATTTGCATAATTAAAAAAAATAGTTTTACAGTATTTGCATAATAAAAAAGAAAAGAAAATAGTTTTACAGTATTCGCATAATAAAAAAAAATAGTTTTTTTACAGTATTTGCATAATTAAAAAAAAATAGTTTTACAGTATTTGCATAATTAAAAAATATTTTTTTTTTACAGTATTTGATTAATTAAAAAAATAAATAAAATAGTTTTACGGTATTTGCATAATAAAAACATAGTTTTACAGTATTTGCATAATAAAAAAATAGTTTTACAGTATTTGCATAATATTTTTTTTTTTTTTTTTTTACAGTATTTGATTAATTAAAAAAATGAATAAAATAGTTTTACAGTATTTGCATAATAAAAACAAATTAAAAGATAGTTTTACAGTATTTGCATTAAGCAGCATGCATATGACTCCGATATGACCTGAAATGGGTATTGATATCAGTAAGTCTGCAAGTTTGTACCAGTATCGTTGAGTTTGCTAGATGACAGTGGTATCAGCAGCTTGCCAGTCCGTGTATCAAATAGTTAATCATATCAGTTGAGTATTAGCTCCGAGGTTAACTATCGAAGATGACAACAAAGAACAGTGTGTTACTAGCAGAGAGTCCAATGCTAGTCAAAGCTAGCAACATGTTTTCTGCACCTATACCATGTTTACTTTCTGCGACATTAGTATGAGAGGGGTATGCATTATTAATCAATACTTAAGTCTGGATATCAATATCAGGAAGGGAAAAAGGAGATAGCAGAACATCTCTACATGTAATGATGGATCTTTACAAGAAGATTATTAGGCGTTATTGTCTCATGTTGTTCAAGCAGTGACATTGCAGGGTGTTCTTTGAAGGTTAGTGACATCTATGTGTCTGTTCATCCTGCATATGTCTGTGTAAGTGTGAATGTGTGTGTGTGTGTGTGTGTGTGTGTGTGTGTGTGTGTGTGCGCCCCTGTGCACACTGAACTGACACACAGGCCCAGTCAGTCCTGTTCTTGGCTCCTGGAGGGATCTGGCACGTCTCCTAGGCTTGCAGCCCCTGCCATTCCTCCCCCCCCCTCCCCCCACACTCTCCCTCTCCTCCACACTCCCTCTTTCTCTCCTGCTGCCTCTTCTCCTCTTCCTCCCTTTTTTTTCTCCCTCCATCCACACACCAGTGCAGATCAGCCTGCCCGGGCCTTGCAGTGTGTCGGGGGGGGGATAAAAAAACAGAAGATAGCTGACTGGACTTTCACCCAATTTTATCCTGGTTGTCTGCTCATTTCTGGCTTTCCCGTAGCCAAGCTTTGCCTTCATATGACAGTAAAATGGCAGTGTTATGTATCTAATTATAATATGCCACACAAGAGAAGAAGCTGAACACATGGCCTGTGAAGAGCTCTGGCTATTCACAGACTTGGGTAGCAATTGACAAAATCCCTTTCCATATTCCATGGACAGAACCCTGAATAACCTCACAACAGACACACACACACACACACACCCACACACACACACACACACACAGATTCAACGTCTTACAGATCTGATTCTATTCACATAAATCATGTAATAAGATTCCATCTGAGATAACTGGACCGCTCCCCGCAGGGCCTTTCCCCGCTCACAGCAGCTGCACTGTAGAATGAATACAGCGATGGTCGGAGAACAATCAATGATACTGTGTGTGTGTGTGTGTGTGTGTGTGTGTGTGTGTGTGTGAGTGAGTGTGTGTCTGTGTGTATGTGTTTGTATCAAGGGTATAAAGTAGACTTTTTTCAATCACCAGCCAAAGTGGATAATAGATATTAAGGTTTAACAGCCACTCTGAATTTCCAACAGCCAACAACAATTTTATTGAAAGAGGCCAGGCTGCCCCGGCAAAATGAAATACATAAACATATATGGAGCATTAGAAGCCCATTACATGTCATTTCACTTGTTTCACCGTAATTCTGTGGACTTTAAAACCCTAGAGAGCGGAAGAGAGGAAAGAACCGATCAATAGCTTTCACATTATAACAGAAGGACATATGCACGTTATTAACTGAATGACTTTTTAACTCTGACAAAATGAAGGAAAACTAAAGAATATAGTAGCCATTTTTTAAATCTCTTATACCTGCTATCAGGAGTATTTGACTTGTTGTAAAACAAACTCAGTTTCATACTGATTTAACTATATGACCTACAAAAGTGCTGCACTGTAATAATATATAATAATAATCCCCAAAAAGACTAAATATTCTCCATGTTGTTTTTAATATCAGTCAGCAGGCAATTAACAGCACTCTAACTTGGAAATGTAAAGACGTTTCTGGTCTACGGTGAGTAGTGTGCTTTGCAGTTTAAGAAATTATAGTTGGAGCTTTATCTTCAAAAAAAAATACTCTGCTTGTTCATTCAGTGGGGCGGAAGTTGGTCTGATAGCTGGAGAGGTATCACTTCCTGGCACTGATCCCCCCCCACCACCATCAGCTCAGGAGCGCCCGCTGTGGGCAGCTCCCTCACTCTGGCTTCTCTCCATTAGTCCATAGGATCCTGTTTGTGCATGTGTGTGTATTTCAGCCTATGTGTGTGTTGCATTACTTACAGAGTGTAAAAACTGAAATTACTGATCAATACAAGTAAAAATCTTAAATCTTCAAAATCCGTTCAGGATCAACAAAGAGTTAAAAAGAAGACTTTGGAACCAAAAAAAACCCACAAGCTAAATAAGGACAGCGATAGAAAGTGGAGAAAAACCTGCACTTTTCAAAATAGACAAGTGCACCATGCCGACATACCGATTGTATTAATGTTAGATTATTGCTCATTCCAATGTACTCTCAAAAACACATCAATCTGCTTTAAATCATTAGAAATTAGATTTAAGGGGTGCGTAGTGGTTAGTTTGTGTGTCCCATGTACAGAGGGGGTTCGAATCCAACCTGTGGCTGCTTTCCCCACATGTCATTCCCCACGCTCTCCCCATATTTCTGTCTCTATCCACTGTCCTATCTCTACAATAAAGGCACAAAAGGCCCCAAAGTAAACCTTTAGAAATTAAGAACAAAAAAAAAAAAATAAGATTTAAACCATTGTGGAATGAATGAATGGAAAACTTTTCCTGCAAAGCTTTTGGCTTCCTAGAAAGTACAATACCAAGCTTTTTAAATAACTCCAGATTCATCAATAAAACTATTATTTTCTAGCAGCCACAGCTGTCAGTTGTAGGCCGGCTCAGGTATATTGAAAGTGTTTACAATGACTCACAGTTGTCAAAGTAATTTATCTTACAATTGCAAAAAATAGACACATAAACTCAGTGCTATGCATCCTGAAAATAAATGTGTTTGAGAGAGGACAAATAGCAAAGTTTCATTCCACTTTAACTTCTCCCCAAAAATGTCAGCAATACTGTACATACACATCACATCGTCTTTCTTTTGTCTGCATGTTTGTGCCTGGAGATCATCTCTGCAAAGAAGAAGGAAATCTATAAGTTTGCATTGTCTATTGTCTCCAGTCGAGTTCTGTATATTGTGCTGTGTCCTCTTGGGGGGGGGTGGGGGGGAACTTAATTAAAGATCGGGGTTTTGAGTCCCATAGGGGCACACTGGGGAGCGTGGAGGAGGGTCGGGTTGAGGTAAACAGGTGAGCGTTTCTGAGACACGGGAGGCAGTTGAAGGTCACTGAGTCGTGCTTTAGGTACTGTAGTTCACACTTAGTGGAGCTGGAGTGAGATGAGTGGTGTAAATAAGAGCAACAGATTAGCACATATTAAATAAAACATTCTTTGACTCCCCATCCATCCATCCATCCATCCATCTATCCATCTACTCCCCCGTCCCCAGTGATACCATCGACCCAATAAGACCTCGTCTTGTCTAATAGGGCTCTCGTACACCTTCCATCGCTCTCTCTCTCTCTCTCTCTCTCTCTCTTTCTGTATGTGTGTCTTTGGGATTTCAGTTGGCTGTAGCTTTTGTTCTGCAACACCCACAAGTTATTCTCATTGGTCCAGCAGCTGATGAAGCCCATATATCTTTCTCGGCCAAAACCAGCAGCATCCTCGGCTCTTTGTAGGCAGAAAGTAGACAAGATTCTTTTCCACCTCACTGCAACTCTGTGACAGGTTTACCCTCGCTTTGGTAAGTTGCCATGCTTGAGTGTTTGTGGTGGGTGCTGTAGTGTCTTCATTGGGATAGAGTGAGTGTGTGACTGTTGGGTTTTTAGTCCAGCAGAAGTTGATAGAAACATATATTTTAATCCATATCTTCAAAGTGATAAAAGTCTGAGGAAAGGTGTACTCAGTCACTATTTTAATGACACTCCTATGGTCATGTTCTCCACAGCAGAGGAAAACATAGCTGAACGTTTTATTGAGTTGGTAGAACTAATCCATCTCTAGGAGTCAATTGTCACCAAGTTGCATCATAATGTTTTTGTACATGAAGTTCCAGACACTGTTTCATATTGATGTGCAAATATTTTGATAGCTGAGATAAGAGAACAGTTTGGTTTCCAGCGTCTGCTCCTTTATTTATAATTTCAGTGTCTTTTCACAAAAATGAAAAAAAAATGAAAAATCTGGGCAACATTGCAATACACAAAGCAAGATGATCCAACGTTGAGAATTCAAACGTGGAAAAAAAAACTGAACTAATTGTTCACAGTTGAGGACTGAATTTTCAACACCCTTTTCAAAGCAGGAATCCTGTTTGAAAGTGAGTTTAATTATCGTAGTGTATTATTATTTGACTGGCATAAAGCTTAGTGGCTTTAATGCTTGTGGCATCATTGAGACAAACGACAATAGCTGGACGAAATACAAATGCATGAGCGTATTGATAATGTGTGATAGTGCTTGTAGTTTAATAATTTACCTCGCAGTGTAACTTACTGATGAGTAAGTTCTTATAGTTGTTTGGATCAAGGATGACTTTTCTGTTGTAATAAGGGAGTGTTTGCAGCAACTGGGCTACGTCTGTTAATCGTTGATTATCGGCCCACATTTAAAAAAAAAACAACAATTCTTGCATCAATGTTGATTTGAAAAATTATTATCGAAACCTTTAACTACCGTTAACATCCAAACATCGCTCTAACACGGTAAGATGGATCCAGGGCAACCTCACTAAGCTCATACCCCCTCCTGTACTTTAGAGAGCTTCATCCAAAATGCCCCGTCTCGTCTTCGGGAGCTTTTATTGTGAAGTTCTGCTTGAGCTACTATGAATGTACTTCCAGAGTGCAGCTAGAGGGAAGGCGGAGTGGGGGGGGGGGGGATGCATCAAGAAAGACAAAACCTGATAAGCTGTTAAGAAGTTGAATCTGCAAACAGCTGATGTTTTTTTTAATGATTTTTGGTAACATCGGTTAATGTTAATTACACCTATGCACAATGTACATTTCCCCGTTGTGGGATAAATAAAGAATTATCTTATCTTATCTTATCTTATCTTAATGAACTGACTGACTACAACTGAAATTAACAACTTTGTTAACAGCTTAACAGTTTATGAAGTCAACTTTTTCATTAACTGTACTGAGTGCTTGTATGTTTAGCCAAAGATATGCTTAAAAAATAATACATGAGAACATCAAAAGAGGGACATTTATCAGGTCATATGATATCAAATGTTACATCATTAGACTAAATAAGGCATGTTGATGTTGATGTTGTAGCAGCATTATCAGCTGTACCAAAGGCAACCCAACATGCTTTACAAAGTACCCAGAGTGAGTGTAAACAGGAAAAACACAAATCAAGCTTGACGTGTTATAATGATCGCCACATGTTGTTGATCATAGTTAATCATGCAATGACAAATTGATAGTTAGACATGTGGATGGGCTTTTCCACATTCCACATGTAGTGTCTTTTTTTTATCTTCTGTAACCTTTCCTAACCCGCCTCCTCCTTTCCGCCACTTTCCTCTCCTTTTCATTCCAGTTCTCTCTATTCCCAGCCTGTCCCCAGTCAAGCAGAGAATCGATTTTTAAACAGGCTAGACTCCGGGGACCGAGCAGGGAACCATTATTGGCCTCATTTAGGCTCCATTGCCACCGCGATGGCTCCTCTAGACAATAGGATAGACTCTGTCATAGATACCAAAGCGTAAATGCACATTCCAGCTGAAAACTGCTCAGGCCAGCATTTCCTGACTTCAGGGAGCGGCGTTTTAAGAAACCGCTGTCGGGTTTGAGAGGATGCACCGCAGTGCCCCTCCGCACTCTGCTTAATACAGGCACATCCAGCACATTTCGCAGCCGCTGGGCGGGAAAAGCAGATGAAGATAGCAAATGCACGGACTCTTTTCCATGCTATTTAGTTGCGTGCCACCTTTCACTTTTCACAGCCGCCTTGGTTTCTGTTCAGTCTGCAACATATGGCAATGTGCTTCAACTGTGAACAGCTTCCACTGATTCCCCATCAGGGGGACTGGGCTTCCTTTATAGCAGGTATATACGTCTGTCAGCCAGCTCAAGCGTGCAAAGCCAAATCGCAGTCTGCTTCCTCTTTCTAAGGATTGAGAGGTTTCAGGAAAATCTTGTGCTGTAAGTGTATTCAAGATGGTGTGAGAATCTTTCAGTGATCAAACTAATCTGATGAAGTGTGTAAGAGGCACTTCGGGATTGCATTTGCCGAGGCCCCTGAAAGCACCGCGTTTCCCCCTCAGGCTTGCTGTTTGTTTCAAAACACATGTATTCGTGAAGAGACAATAACTCTTATCCGTTGCACTGATGCTATCCTGAAACAAATCTGGGAGTCTGGTAGGTAGCAAAGTGTGTTTGCATGAAAGGGAAAGTAATGCAATGCAGCAGAGCTCATGCTGTAGGCGCCCTGAGGTGCAGGAGGGAAACACACACCCATAGTTTAAACTAGCAAAGAGTGGGTTTGTTTCTCAGAGTGAGGATGCTTAACTTGTATGACATTTAATTGATGCATCATATCCACTGAATAGTTGTGTAGGATACTATACTGGCATCGAACTGAACATTTGGATGCCCTCTAATAACAGCTGTCAATATCAGACTGCAATTTGGCAAATAAAGGACATTAAGGTTCCACACTGGAGAGAATAAGAATCTATTCAAACAAATCAATAACTAGTTGGTGATGTCATTTTTTTACTTAGGGGGGATGAGAGGAAACACTTTAGCAAATCAGCGACATACCCGACTGTGTCTCTCAGCCGAATGATTCACCACAGAAAGGCAGCTTATTATGGAGATGACTGACCTGCGTCCTCCCACATTCATGTAGTGGGAGGTTGTTTGAGGCCGCTTCAATGGAGATGGGGAGAAATATGTGAATATAGTATATATATAGTATGGTGACATGTGATGTATAAATTACTACCACTACTACTGATTTTAAAAGTATTTCACATGATAATGAGACACATCTCAATGCAGTGATTTCCTTTTATGTAATAGTGCTGTATGGCTTTATGTAGTGACCATTTCATCACTGTTAAGGTTCCAATACCACTTAGTCTGTTTGGGATGTCTTGGGTTTGAATCGTGTTCAACAGTAATCCATTGTTAGGACTTTACTTTTAAATGCAGAAGACATAAAGAACATTAAGTTAGGGCTTATTTAAAGTCTTTTTATGTGATTTTTCACACTTAAATATAATATAAATCAAGTATCTCCTCTGAAAATAACTCTGTGAGTCATGATTGTCTACAATGGGTGTAACACCCGAGTCCCACTGTCTGTGATGTTTTCAGAGTTTTCAGAGTCCTATCTTCACTTTGTTTACATCGCTGGGACGGCCGGCTGACTCCTCCCCTCGTGTATAAAAGTTGTTTAATTGAGGGACTAGAGAAAAGAAGAATAACATACTGTACTCACTGCTTAACTGTGTTTCTAGATCACGCTCATTTCAGGTAAATTTACATGCAGTGTGAAGATACCAGCATAATAAAGATCGCTAGCATTAGCATGCTAACACAACAATGCAGCGCGAGTTGTTTTGCATATAAAGCCTTTAAAGATGTGTTGATTAAGCATTATCCCATAAGGGGGGTATTGAACATGTTTAGTATTTAAAAATGTGATCTTCTGTTGTGAGGGAGGAACCCCAAGGGCAGTTGAGATATGCACTCTGTGGATTGTGAGATAAACAACACGTTGACCGATTGGGAAGATGTCTGAAGAAAGAAGTGAAACGGTCGCTGCAAATATATTGTCACTCACCTTCAGTTCGGGGCTTCAACACGCACAGCCCATGTTTGTATATATGTCTTTATACATTGTTTTGCCATTTTCCTTTTTAAACGTCCATAAAAATAAAAAAAAAGCCTAAAAAGTTTTCCTGCTGGTTGTCAGCCATGGTCGTTTACTTAAACTTGTCCTCGAGAGATTTTTTGCGAGATTTCCAGTTTTGAGTGTTGGGACTCTATTTGATCATGAATTCAATCTGTTAGTGTGTGGTGTGCTGTCATGGTCATATCGTCGCTCTTCACACGCTGTAAACTGTTAGATCTAAGAGTCTTTGTTTTCATGTCTCTCAAAACTGTTGAGATTCTTAAAATGTTTTAGTGTGGGTCTGTAAATGGTTGATTTGTTGGACTGTGTGATGAAGTACCATCTTTTCTATCTCTTTTGCTACATTCAAAACACTTAGCCAGATTTATTAAATTCAGAGACGTTTGAAACACAAGCCCCTTCTACACAGTTTTTTTCAGGTCGTTTCTTCCTTTAAAAGATTCCAGAAAGCTAAAGTTGATGATAGACATTGGATCTTATTTTATTTAATCACATCACAACAAAAACTAAGGACGTCTGAATTTATATCAAAGCTAAACATACCAAAGTCTGTTAACCAGCTTGCTAGTTCTTGTATTGGTGTGTGTGTGTGTGTGTGTGTTTGACAGGGTTTTTAGTTGATCAGTGTGTCATCGCTGGTCTGGCTGCCCCTGGTGGGATGTGTACACTAAATGGGTGAGGAGAGGGTTGGCCCCTGCTCTCCATCAAAGGCTCGTATTGACTGGAAGCATGAGAGGGTCTCTGTAGCCAGTCATCCTTGGACAGCTGACAATGGGCCTGAGCGCAGGGGGGTGGGGGGGAGGGGGGGAGGCGTATAGCTGAAAGCAATCAACAACCACTGCAGGAAAAATGCTTCATCGGTTGGTGGAATGTGTCTGAACCTCGGACCTCCCTCGCAACAAGCCACAAGCTCTGCTCTTGACTGATCATGTGAGCACGGATTCAGCTTGCCTGGAAGCTCTTTTAATTAATTATGCACACTGTGTTGAGTTGTATGTGCGGTTTTCTTTTTTTTTTTTTTTTTTGAAGTGCGTGTACAGTATCTGTGGGTTTACACAGAGCAGCGGGAGGTATCGGATTGGCTCAGGATACCGTGGTAATTAATCTCACTCAGTGAAGAGGTGCATGTTGGGACTGAGGCAGGGCATAGCTCGGCGCACCTTGCTCGTTAACTCTAACCACCTATGGCCAGCCTCCGGAGATTAACGAGGGCTGGCCATGGTCAAACGCGGTCAAATGTGGGTTTTTTTTTTAAAGAATGCCCACTCAGCCTACCAGCATTGCTTTTTTTTTTTTTTTTTGTATTCAGAGGCAGTGATTCGCATTGCTGCTGCAGAATAACGCTCCTGGGACCTGACTCACACTGTGACACATCTGCCACACAGCAGAGGAAACACACAAACACACACGTGTGCCACATGGCTCAGAAAGGAGCAGGTAGACGTACAGGAAGCAGAGTTGCAGTGTGCTGTGGCATTTACTCGCAATCCCAGCATGAGTCTATTTGACACAGTGACACACAGAAACCCCTATGACTCATTCACTTGTTGTGTGTGTGTTTGTGAGTGTGTGTGTGTGTCCCCTTTCTTTCTGTACACTATTCTTCTTTGTCTACTGCTGCTCTCCATTCTGGTGTGGCATCTGATGTTTGCATAGATAAAACTACCAACAAAGAACAAAATAACAGCAGTCGTCCATCGCATTCATCGCTAGGTAATTCTGACTTTTCCCCTTTAAACTCCTCGCTTGACTTCAACCCTTTTATTATCGCTCAGTTTGTGTGTCTTCCTCGTTCAGTCGGCCTAAAGCGTATAAATAATGTAAAACTTTATAGGATGGAGGCTGCTATCTCGTCATACATATTCTCGTCTCATGATACCGGGGGCTTATGATCTGAATGCAGCTGAAGGAAATGTTTTCAACCTGCCGAATTCTCATTTAATATTCAGCGGTTATGACTCATGCAATATTTATCAAAAAAAACCCACCACTGGTCTTGTAATGTGCATGTGAGAGAAAGGTTAATTCATTGTGTTTACAGCTGTGTACATTCAGTACTCCACACCTGGCTCTGTGCACAATTACAACATGCAAGAAAAAACAAGAGATGGTCCAGTGTGTAGTTTTAAAACCATCATGCATCATGACTCTGAGGTAACAGTGTGATGCTTTGGATGAATTATTTTGTCAAATGCACATTTTTTAACCGTCTGCATTTCTTGTCCTGTCAGGGCACACAGCCACAGTCTTGTAAATGCTATGAAGATGTGCTTTACCTAAGACCACAGCGCAGGCAGCCTTCAAATTGGATTAAATCCTTAAATCACATGATCAATCATCCACAGCTCGCCGTGCCAAGATGGCGGAGGTTTTTTTCCTTCTCTGCCTTAAGATGGCACAACTGCATTCTTACCAGAGCTGGAGAGTGCTTGTGGTTTTAGGCTGCTTGTTATTTGTGGATGTGTGTGTCCTGTTCCTTCTCTGGAGATAAAACAATTACGACATCCAAAGTGCGCATGCACACACACATACACAACACTTGCTTGCACAAAGCAGACAGAGTGTGCTAGCAACAAATAGCATGAGGTGATAATTGAACTGGGAAACATTAAGGGAAGATGGGGAAAGATATACAGCCCTCCTGGGAGATAGAGTCCCATAACAATGGCACCACACAGTAAATTCCTCTACTTTGTCAGGGCAGGCGGTGCAGGGCCATGTCCCTAATTTTCTGGTTAAAAAAAAAGCAGCAGGCAAACGCTACGTGTGCTACTGTGTGTGATGATGTGTGCATGCTTCATGCATCGCTGAAGCGTGGATATCACGCCATTGCCTCTGTGTGGGCCTCCTCAAACACACCTGCTCCTGACGCCTCGGAGGGAAAAAAAGCTTGGCTTTAGTTAAGAGTACATGCAACGATGAATGTTGTAGAACAAGATGTACAAAATGTGTCCTGACTACTATTACATCTGTACGCTTCTTTTACAGAAAAAAAAAGTTTTCCTTAACCAGATGTATTATATCAGGCATGTGTGAAATTTTGGAGGAGAGAGAGAGAGATGGCAGCTCAGCATCAGAGAGTTTTCCCATGTTGCCCTGGAAACAATAAAATGTGTAGGATGTATTCAGACTCTATCGGACGAGGCCAGATGAGTGCCGGATGAATCGGTTGCAGTTCATTTTTGTTGAAATAATGATGCTCAATGTGTGAATACTTTGTACCAGTCCTTCCAGCCGAGGAGAACCCTGAGAAGTAAGTTCCATGGGGTGAGCCGATCAGCTCTAAACTCTCAGAAGTAGCTCTTTTGAATGCTTTTTTTGTGCAGAATTTTCAATTGATTTGTGAATGGTTGAAATGAATGGGGAAGGAGAGGTGAGACGAGGTGTGTTGGGTGTATTGGGGGTGTTTCGCAATGGGCACAATGCCCCTCTGTGTTTGAGGGTGGCAGGACGGTGATGTCATGGCTTGGCAGGACCCAAAGCCCACTGAGCTTGTGAAGGCGTGACATGATCGGGGACAAAGAGGAAGGTTGCTGGCATTGTTCTGCTGAATCAGGCTGTAACGGGCCGAACCTCTCCATCCTGCAGCTACAGAAACATTCTGCCAATCATTCAGTTATGTTGAGGCGAATCAAGTTGTATCTGCAGCATGTAATGAAATCTTCTCTTTTTTTGGCATTATTTATTGGACAGTTTTGAGTGTACCGTTTAGGGGAGATAGGCATCAAAGGTCCCCAGCCAAAATGAATGTCAAATCTTCACCACCAGACATCTGGACGCCACCAAAATCAAATGATCTCCAACCCTTTTGGTGTTGCAATTTTATTTGATGTTTATAACAGTCTGAACCGCATTGAACAAACTCAGCACCAATAGAAAATTGAAAAACCATGGAGCTGTAATGGTGTTATCGTCTGTTTCTCCTTTTTTATTCCCTTTCTTCTGCGTCTCTGTGCCTGGTTATGGTCTCAGTGGTCCTAGTGTTTTCTTGACTTTTCAATTTTATACTCTTGTCATTGTGTGTTTGGTAGCCGCAATTCCCTTTCGTTATGCTTTTCTTGTTGAATTTCTGGGAAAGTAAAGTGGAGCAATGGCCGCAGGAAGTGTTTAAAGAGGGATATGGTCATTAGGAGGGAGGTCTTTGAAAATCTGAACCGACCTCTGAAGGATTTGGACCTTTAGAGAGTTTTTCTGGTTGGTGTTTTTGAGTATGAACACAAGCATGAATTTGCGGTGGTGTTACAGCTGCAGTCAAAAAACACACAATTAGAACCCGGCCAGCTTATTGGCAATTGTTTTTAAAGGCATTTTAGCCGAACAAAAGAGGAGCCAATCCTTGAGCTGTGGCATTTGCCAGAATGTTATTGGCAGAGCGATGTTTATCGACTTGAATGTTGTTTCCTCGTAGGATTTGATCGAGGAGCAGAGAAAGGCTTCTTTTAGAGCGGGACTCTGCGAGTACCGTGTAAACACACACACACTGAGAGAGGCTCCTTTCATTAGCTATGCTAATCTGGAGTGCACATGACTTGCCGCAGACTCCACAGTCCCCTCCTGGTTCTGGCATTCTGTGCCGTTAGTTTCTGTCTCTAAAGGCCAGGGTCCTGATCTCCTCCTTTCTGGTTCATTGGGTTAATTTGCTTTGCGTTGTGTTCTCTTTGTCTTGCAGTTAGACTGACAGAAACATAGATCTAGCTACAGTTGCATGGGCACTTTTCCTCCAATCACATTTTTCTGTCGGGTTGTCGGGTACTTGTGACATTACAACCCCCCTGACTGGTCTGCTTAAAACAAGGCATTGGGTCTTTTCCTTACATTGAGTAAGATGAAGTGTTTGCTACGACACACATCATTGTTAATATGAACCTTCTGACAGCAACGAGCTAACTTAGCTTGTAAAAGGAATGGAGGCAGGTGGAAACAGTAAGCTTGTCTACATCGTAAAGGCAACAACATTTACCCACCAGCCCCCATGTTATATCTTGTCCAATCAATAAAATCTTTAAAAAACTGTAGTTAGCCAAAATGTTAGATAGCCAGGACATTAACGACCAGCTGAGCCTCTGCTAACCAAGAAACAGTTTGGTTGATTATTTCAGAGGTCTAAGCTTTAGACGATGTGGTATGTGGACTTTGTGTCACCCTCAAAGCTATAGCTGATATATCCTGTTTTCTTTTTGTGTGCTAGCCTAAGCTAAAACAACAACTGCATTAGCTCTAACAAAAAACAACAACAATGAGAGGCATCAATCTTCCCAGCTTTCCCAGAGAAAAAACAAGTTCATTTCCCAAAATCTCCAATTTTTCAAACAACTTGACGATCCTTTTAAACTTTCATTTTCTTCACTTTCACTTCATTTGTCACGTGTTTGTATTTTAAGCTTTAATTACAGCTACGTGATTAATATTGAAGGGTGCTGCCATCGGTTATCGCTCCAAGTTTGCTTTGATGAGTGTTTCTCCTTTTCTCAGTTAACATAAAACAGCAGCAGCAGCTCTATTTCAGGAGCTGGCTATTAGAGGATAATTACTACATGTTAGATTATGTCATTTACTCAGAGAAGACGAGGAGTAGAGAATGAGGCACCTCCATCAATTAATATGATGTATGACTCGATAAGGGATATGGGTGGAATATTTGCCGCATCTCTGTGAGTCACAAGGAGATCATTTTACATTTTTTATCCAAGGATCCCTTCCTGTTTTTTTTTTTTTTTTAATAAAGCTGGAGATTGAAAGTGGTGTTTCTTTTACATCTAATTATTTCTTTATTGATTCGTCAGCATCTCAGGGAATGGTTTCTCGTGAAATATATCCTCGCTGTGATGACATGTGAGAGAAAATCATTACAAGAAAGACCCCCTAGGGGCATGTGCAAAATGGTATGCTTATGTGATTGACCAATTGAGTATCTTTCTGTGCATTGTGTGCAAATGTTTGTCCAATAGTGTGTATTTTCTAGCTGCGTCAGTGTTTGGGCGATTTCAGAACATCCTCCACACGGACACTTACTCTTGTCTTGAAGCAACAATGAGGTAGTTGATTTCCTGTATACTGGCAGTGACTGATTGTTCTTTTTCTCCTATTCTCTCTCCTGTCACCCCTTCTTCTCCCTGCTCTTCTTCTCCAGGCTGTGAGGACGGGGGGAAGATGAGACCTCCCAGCCCTCTGCTGATCCTGCTGTACATCACGCTGTCCAGGAGTGTAAAGGTAGTCTCTAAGAGAGGCTCAGGTATGTGTCCTTCTGTCATTTATATTGCCTCCCAGTCTAAGGCCTGTGCATGCTCCCCCTGTGTGTTATTATCTTCAACTGTTTTTATGTACTAGTTTGAGCGAGTTTTTTTTGCCAGCATTAAACGGTATCCGTCCACCATGAATGGTATTTCACTGCTGTTTATATCATCAGGAGGCTATATCTTCATTATAGCGATAAATAAAATAAATTATTTAGGGAACTTTGTTTTATAGATGAGATGTAAAATTGGTGATTGGCATTGTGCTGAAAAGTTGGTCCTATGGTGTGTATGGTGTTTACTGAAAACACAAGTGTCTCACTGGTGTGTGTTGCATGCTTTAAAAGCGATTGTTCAAATCATGAAAGACAGGTAATTGCATAGGAAGCTGTCCCTCTCACGCTTGTGTTAGAATGACTCACATAGGAAAATTGGAATGAGCAATTTCGACGTTTTTCACCTGCATCTCAGGTGAAGAGCATGCAAATTAATGAAAAGTTATACAATGTACTTCTTAGAATTAGCGAGACCTACCTCAATCCAGAGAGAGTGACAGCTACCAAACGATCCAATTGCTCAGTGACAGGGTCACCAAGGGTTACCGTGAAACTCATTTTGGCTCTAAATGCCAGCAAATTGAGCATCAATTGTGAACAAATGCAAAGGTCAAAAGAGAAAATGGGGAGCAAAAAGATTGAGGGAAGAAAGTTTTCATGACAGGAATACATATAGGGATTCAGACCCGGCAGTTAAAGCACTGAAAAGACAAGTTGCCAATGCTGAGAAAAGTAGGTCCTGTGCTTCATTGGAAAAAAACAACCTGAATGAATAATTTTCAGTTGTTGAAATAGTCTGACAAAAGCTATATTAAAGTAAGATAAGTCCCATTTATTTCTCATTTATCCCTCAAATCCATGTTTTAGTACAGGAGTGTGCACATGGGTGTGTTCGTGTTTGCTCTCTTGCATACTAATTTACTGTTGTCAGTGTGTGTTTTGTTTGTGGTGCAGACATGTGTGCGCATGTCTTAAAGGTTTAAGGACTGACCTTTAGATAAAGGTTTTGTATTGAAGGACGCACGCTCAGTAGACGGGCACAGACACAAAGAGCAAGAGGGCAACTAAATGAATATTGTGCTTCAGCCAGAAAAGAAGATGGTCACTGACAAAGATGACAGACACTCTTAACCTTACACCGATTAAAGATGTATTGTAATCAAGTAATTTAACAGCACAGATTTAGATTATTTAAATCCAACGATTGATGACATTGTAGGCCTGTTAATTAGAGTGCATTTGTTATATTGTAGCAAAACGACTATGTTAGGATAATACATAACTAAATTTAATAGAGACTTAGTGAAAGAGGTTGAAAATATACTCCATTCTAGCAAGATTTCCTAACCATATATTTTCAGCATTGTTAGCTAGATTGCTTACGGTAGAATTAACTTCATTCTCCCATAGGCAATAAACTTTCCTTCCTTTATTCAAAATAATTTTTTTTTGCACAATCACTCCTCGTCTTGTAACTGTTTCTGAACCAATCTCTTTTCTTTAGAGCTCTTTATGTGCCTGCAGTATATCAGCACTGTTGGGATGGATTTGACAACAATGATCATGAGACTAAAAATTTGCAAAGATTTAGTAAGGCCCAGCAATTGAAACCATTATATATTGGGAACTTTGTCATTTTTAAAGGGGATTCCTTGATGCTCTATATGTTGTGAGCCCACCAAGTATTAGCTTCCAGATACAAATAAAAGATTCGTAAAGTACATTAAAAAGAGCTTGTAGATACAAGCCATCCATTCACCCATTGTGTTGGCAAGGGATGGCCAATAGATACCAGTAAATAGTTTAAGTATAAGTTGGGTGCCTGATATTGTACTATAAGTCAATTTAAAAGTGAATAACCATTCCTATTACTAGCTAAAATTATCATTTAGACACAAGGCCAACCTCATGTCAGTGAAATCGGCCTATTGAAGTAATCAGGCCCTTAAGAATGCCACAAAAGATCAATGAACTACACTGATTCTTCAATTTTGTACTCTCAAATCTATTGTGTAATTACCCAGCTAAGTTACATATATGAACACAGATGGTCATTAAATTGTCATAACAAGCTTTCTGTCTTATGGTTATAGAATCCTGTCACACAATAAGAGTCATTTATTGGAATTTAACTTGATCTTTGTCCAACTATTGACCTGTCATTAAATAGTTAATTGACTGCATTCACGTGGCTAATTAGGTGTTCGTACAGTCAGAGCATACCAATATGGCGTATTGTGCAAAAGGTACATGAACCTATATGTTTAGGTGTGTTATTGTGGGTTCTCACATACCTGCTAACACACACATACATGAGTACCTCTGTGGTCGGACACTTTGGTCCACAGAGGATTTCCATATAGATCAGAGACAGGACAGCACATCAGATCAATCAAGTGACTCCTCTGGGTGCTCTGCTCAAATATCGACAGCAGTGAAGTCAATATTACCTCCCAGCTGAGGGGTCAAGAGGTGATGGAGTGTCAGGGGGCAGTTTGGCTACTTAATGGCACTTTGAAAGGCTTTTCCGTCTGCCTGTAACGTTATAAATGAAGGCATTTAGAAAACCAGACAGGCTCACATTAAACTAGTAATGTGGGACATGTAGTCAGTCACTTTCTCTTTATCCCTCTTAGTCTCTCTTTTAAATACCCAAAGGGATAACAACAAAAACAAATGCATGTCATCTACACACATTTTTACATCCATTTGTCTTACTCACATTGATTCTTGCAAATTATTTATAGATGAATCAGAGGGGGAATCCTTTAATTTTAGTCGTTGGCATGATATTAAAATTAGTTTTAGTATTTAATTACTTTGTGTAAAAGTCTTCTTTTGACATATGCTTCTCTAGATATAAAAGAAAGCCCCGCTATATTCTGTCACTGCAGGTAGTCTAAGTGATTTAATTTCAGTGTTTTATTATGTACTTTAATCAATTGTAAGTCCCCCATTTTTTTAAACAAATAATACCCCATCTAACAACAGACATTCACTTAGGTCAGTGTCATGTAAGTCATTGTTACTGTTGTATCCTAAAAAGTCATTTAATGAAACAAAGAGAGAGAGAGAGAAAATAAAGTTTGGGACGGACAAAGACTTTGTTTGGATTGCAGTACTAATTAATTGTTTGTGCATCATTGGGTATCAGATGGGAATTCTCTATTGTTTCTGAAGGATAGCAGGAAAAGTGGGGAATTTGACTCGACAACCTTGAATAGTTATGGTTGGGGGGGATCAGCTATGAGTGCTTGATTAGCCCTCCAGAGACAATGGAAGAAGCAGCTCTTCAATTGATTTTTCCTCCGAATGTCCAGATGGCATTCCCAGAGTTTGTAGCACTCCAGAATCCTATAATTAGTCAGTGTGGGGTCTGCTCCGGCCTGTATTACCTGGACTAATGAGTTTCCCAAAGGTGTGCAGGCTGCATGTGTCTCTTATTCCCTCATTGTTCCTGCATGCTTGGCACTGTTCATGGTTTTAATGATCAACCAGGCTCTAAAGAATTGGATATTGGAATTGGGCAGATTGCTGTTGTTGGCTTCTGTTGGCTATGTGTTTGCACACCTCTGTGGGTAAATGTAAGGGCTGTTTATACACAGCTTGTATTTGACCGAGAACCTGCTCTGCGGCTGCAAATGAAGGTTTGTTTTACTCCACACAGGCACTCTGCTCCATGTGTCCTCTAACCCGGGTTTGATTGTTCAGCGGTCTGACCACGGCTTTCTTGACCTGGTGTATGATTCACTCTCAGGGACTGTGAGCAGCTCTCTTACAGAGATATGCCGTCAGGGTCCACCCATCAGACTCCAATTGTTTCCATCATGGTGAGATCTGGACCAGTCAGACCTAAGTCTTCCAGTTTCAGCCTTTTTTTTCTGGGGATCATAGCCCTTAAAACCCCAGACTTTGATCAGACAAGACAAGATCTCAGTCTTTTCTCAAACCCCAGTTAGTTACCAGCTTGCAGTGGGCTGAAGGATGTTCAATATGGATAAAAACGGAACAAAAGACCCGGTGGTTTTCACACAACATTGTGATGTAGTGTGTAGACAACTGGTTGTCAAGTGCAAGATAACTGGGGATCCAAAAGAAGATATCCAGAAAATCTTGTTTGAAAGAGTTTCTGAAAGGATAAATGGATTAGATCAACTTTAAATAAATCTATGACAGTTCGGATCAGTAAGTTTGTCCTTTATCTGACAGTGTCTCTTTACTTAATTAGAATTATAAGCCAAATGATTGATTTCTATCTCTATCTCTAAGACAAAGTACACTACTTAAGGACATACTTTTGGACAATGATTACTTCATTAAAGCATCTTTCATTTATTATCAAGATGGTTGATTAAGAGGAATTAAGTTCACATCGTAATCCACTGTGTGTTCAGGGGAAGATAAAACCTCTGGCTTTGTGTATAGTGTAAGAATCTTGAACATGTCTGAAGCTGGGAAAAAAAGAGCAAAATAAGAAAAATCCCCCCCTCTGGATCTGCTCTATCACCTGCTGGCACCTCTCTGTTGACTGCACTGAATCAGAGCTTGAGCCGAGATCAGTCAAGGAGATTATCACTAGCGTTCGGGGTGAAGCTGCAATAAGAGCTGGTCAACCGAAAAAAAAGCTGTTCCTCTTTAGATTGAAGCCTTAGCTGGACTCCCTTGGTTCACCAAAACACCTGCTCTCATCCCGATCAGCTTCCCCTGCTATCAACCTGCACACATCTGGAGTTGAATCATAATTATCAGTAGGTCATAGGCTATCCTCAGCTTAGTATTTTCTGCTTCTAAGTCAAAAATGATCTTTTTTCAAAGAGGGTACAACATTTTGGAAGACTGGTGACTTAGGACCTTTGGAAATCAGCCACTTATACTGTTTCTGTAATAGTCTAAAGATGTTCTGATATGGAAATCCATCTTTGGTCCATGACCAACCTCAACCACTCATGTTAATTCAAGAATCAACCTCGACATGTCTGCCCTGGGCTCATGGTAAAAAGTAAGATACCGGGGACTAGTTGAGATATGATTCAAAACTTTGTCCTTAAACATGGAGTGTCCCTCATTTTGGAATCCATTTTTAGCACTGCCTGCCAACTTTCTGCTATCGTCCTGCAGATATGGAAATAAAACCTCATTGGCACAGCTTTCAGAGAAATATCAATATTAATTGGACATATTTGTTAATTAAATGTGCAATTTGCATTTTGATATTTGGCACTTACAAACAGCACATTCTTATTATCTTAAAGCCTTTGCTTTGGTCTTAATGGATCTTAGCTCACAATATTGCTTGCCAGCTTGATAAGATTGGCATGTATGCTAATTTGACCATATAGCCCATGATAGTATCTGGATGCTTTCCCTCAACCTATCACTTTCCATTGCCTTTGTGACAGCTGGTGTTTATCTTACAGTGTATACACTTTCACTGTCAATATAGACTGCCATATGACATCAAATGACAGCCAGCCACTTATTGAGTAAATTTGAACCAAGGATCAGTTGCCACAAAGGAGCAATATGTAACTCTAACACCAAGCATTTAAAATGTGTACTGCAGTCCAAATTAAAGAAACTGGAGAGAGCTGTCTCTCCCCGCCCCCTCCTCCCTAGAAGCGTTGTGCACACAGGTTGCCATGTCGCTGACACTGAAGCTTCAGTGTTTAGCCAGCTCTGCATCTGACCTTCTGTTTTCATACCTCACTTCATTTTTCAAAAGCATCTTCCAATATTTATTTTAGTTTTAGAACGTTTATGGTCATTGAGCTTATTAGAAAATGCGAAGGCTTTTTAGGTTGGGTAGAATCAGTTATCTCTGAAACAGCTCACTTGCCCGCTTTCATTGCTGAAAAATCTGTTGGTTTGCAACAACCGAGGGGCGAACGAGGCAAAAAGACTGTGTGGGGGGGGGGGGGTGCCTTAAAACCGCCTACCTTTCTCTGGTCAAAACAAACTACTCCACACCATAATCAAAACTTAGAAGGAGGACATACTGGCTACAAACCTGTAGTTAAAATTCACAGGGATATGGTGAAAAAACTACATAGAGCACCTCAGATTCTGTCTGTGGCTCCCCATGTGGGAAATGCACACCACCTTCCCATCCGTCATTGTCACCCGGTCAAAGGTTGAATGTTGTGCATCATCATGAGAATTGTCCACAGGGCTCATTGTATGTTTTCCTTTGCCCCAGACACACAGCTGGGACACAAACAGACAATGGCCCTGCTTATGAATTGCTCACAGCTGTGACCGTGCACCATCACAGCGACGGGCCGCCTCTGCTGTCCCATACAGAGACCAAAAAAAATAAACATTGCATGAACACTTTGTCCATTTATGCACTCCAAATGTCATGAGAGAGGGCAGACAATGCACAACACTAAACACATCCAAGGCCTGCTGACCGGTCTGTTAGCTGGAATAATAGCTTTTAAACACAGCCTGCAGGGATGAGTGAACATGCTGCAGTGGAAAACAACAATCTGCACTCAGCTTCTAATGCAAGAACAGGGAGCCGCGCTTTGTCTTACACTTAAAGCAGTAGAGGCACTATTTTACAGTAAATATGTAGCACACTTGAGTTGAATCAATCGCCTTTAATGGGATTATTGACTTCTGCTCTAGGGTACAATGTAAATAAAAGCCACAAATGCATGAAAATGGAACATGATTTAAGTCTTAGATTGATCTTCTTGTCTTAAATACTGGAAATAACTTACACACATTTATACTTTTTTGTCTTTTTAAACCCCTCATAATCTATATCCACAATACCGTTGCGGAATAGAGGCTCATATGTAAAGAATTGTATGCACATTTAGGTTATTTGATGTTTTCTGCAGTCTTATTACAGCATTGTCTGCTTTTGACTGCTGTTTTCTTTACTAGATTTCTAAAAGTTATTAATATTTTTTTTCAGATTCTAAAAGGTGCTTAATAAAACAATCAACATTGAAATCATATGTGGGGTTTTTTTCCCAAAAAATGTAAACTCTGCAGCAAAGTATGTTGATGAATTTTAAATTAACCATAAAAGAAACAACAACAACAGATTGATCCTTTAAAAAAGTAATCCTCGTTGTCTCTCTGTCGGTTCTCGGCTTGTTTCAGAAAGTAAGTGATGTAGTCAAAGTGGGTAAGAGCTGCAGAGAGAGAGAGAGTGTAACAAGCTCTTACCGCTGGTCTAATGTCCCAAAGCAGCTGCAGTCGGCTTGCTGTCTACAAACTATAATTTGACCGAGCATTGCTACCCAATGATCCCAGCAGGAGATGTCAGGAAATGTATGAGTGTGTGTGTAAGTATGCATGCACTGTGCACAATTGTATTCATCCAAAAGTTTTCTCTGTGTGTGTGACTCGTGATATCCCAAACCTTGGCCTCTTGCTGTTTCACTGAGCGGGGATAAAAAAAAAAAAAAAACGATACCGCCAATATTCTAGATGACTCTGCAAAGTCCCGCTCCAAATCCCTGATAACAGCCCGTCATGGATAACTGTAAATCTGACATGGCCCCAAGGCAGTGTGGGGGATGAAGTTCGTTGGAGCTGACGCCTGAATAACCTCATGATAAGTGCCAGGACAGGCAGACAAAATCCAGTCAGTCATTCAGTTAATTTATTTGTCTAGGCGCTCGCCTATCATTGCACAAATCACACCGGTGCAATCTCTCTGACACTTGGAAACTGAAATGTGCCTATCTATACAGTTTCCCCTGTCAGGCAGATGAGCTAAATGACCTACACAAATAAGACGTAGTGAGAACATGTCTTTACTTGTCATTCCTGACTCACGCCCTGAGGCTTTGCAGATAATTGTTCAGGAAAAGAGTTTAAAATAGTTTATTGACACATCAGCTGTTTGCATTGACATGTGTTCGCGCTAATATATGGCCGAGTTAGACGATTGATCCCTGCGAACATTTGACTTGATGTGTCTGAAGATGAAGCTTCCCATCCAAGGGTGGTTTCAGCTTAGGTCTGGCCTCTCTCTTTTTTTTTTTGGATCGCTCTCCCAGGCCAATCTCTAATTAGCAATGATGTGCTTGTCGTTGGTGCCAGTTTTCTTGACGTTAGCGACCAAGCAGGAATGTCTAACTAAGGTTGTATTGATGATAAGTACAGAATATGGCACTGCTGTATCACCCAAGTAGACATCAATATGCAAACAAGCTGACTTTACTATTGTTAAACCTGCTCTTTTTTTTACCTCTACCAAGGACCCCACATTTCTCGTAATAAGCATGCAAACAAACAGACACACAACAAAGAAACAAACAGCGGTTTGTATCGTATACACTAGACAATTTTGTTCATTCGTCCCTGTTGGCTCACAGCGCACATAAATGCACTACGGATGCTGTCCCGGCCTGGTCAATACCTCTCTCTCTCTCTCTAAATGATGAGGAATGGCCCGCGCTGCAGTAACACTGTGCCGGGAGATTGATCACATGCAGACTACTGGAGATTAAATGGCTTTCTTGTGCACAGCAGACTGCCCCTGGATGGTGCATTGTGTAGATAGGAAGCCCTGTTTTCTCTCGCTCGGCATCACGACAGCTGCACAGCCTAAGGATAGGTCAGTGAATGCAGGAAACTGTAATCCATTGATTTGCACAGGGAGGTACAGGACTGCATTTGACTGCATCATTATTTTTTTGCTTACTTAAAGCTCCCGTGTGGAGCTTTTAGCTGGTTATGAAACAGACTGGACTGAGTACTGATGCCTTTTTATGAGCTGCAAAAGCACCCAAGACCAGCAGCAACAAGATTGACTATTTCTAAAGAGTAATTTTTAATGTCTGAAACTGTTGCCGCAGGGTAGGTGATTAACAGCACGCTGCAGAAACCTCCTTTAGTTACATTTTCACACTGCAAAGATTCTAGATAGAGTGATCTGTGTGGCTGTTAAAAGAAAGCACACAAAAAAAAATCTGAAAACAGGACTTACACATGAACAAGACGGGATCCTTAAAGATATGAGACGCACCCCTCTGTCCACAGGGGGTTCCAAGATCGACTCAAACCCAAGCATTCCTCAGAGAAGCTTTATAAGGGAAGATCAAGGAGGCTGTTGATTGTATCTGTAACACATTGGAATGACACTTTTGGAGAAAAGTGTTACTCAAAACAAATGTAGGGTCTCTAAATGAGGATAACACATTTCTCAATGGCCAGGGGACGACTAAAACCTAAGAGAACGATTTGAAAACTTTACTTTTTTCTCACTGCAGGTTTATATATCTCCTCTTAAGGGTTCCCTTTATAAACAGGATTGCCTGGGATATTACTCCCTCTGGTTAATGTATGCTCAGGGAGATGCCGTGTGTGTGTGTGTGTGTGTGTGTGTGTGTGTGTAGAAGAGGGAGCCAGATGATTAGAGAGACGTGTGGTTTGATGTGTGTGCTGGTGTTCACTGATAATGAAGCAATTATGCTGCAGAATCATTCACGTTTGTAGCACAAGTAAATATAATGCAATACTCAGCATATGCAGCGGCGTAACAGTGTGTGTGTGTGTGTGTGTGTGTGTGTGTGTGTGTGTGTGTGTGTGTGTGTGTGTATAAGTGTGGCTTATATACTACACAAATAGACTGCTGGGTAATTAAATGTTGGTAAATGAGGTGAAGTACCACTAGATGCTTTTATAGACATGAAGGTAATTCAGTCCATATTAAACGGTTGTGATGTAGCGGTGAGGTGTGTGAGGTATGTGCTGTGATATCTAATTTTCCCAGAAGCCTTTGCCTGTCTGTAGGCTTATTCATCAGTATGAACATGTTTATTTGATTAAAGTGGAGTTAGAAGGGTTTAATTGCTCTTTGAAATGACTACATTGTACAAGTAAACACTGCAGCAGTTTTCTTACATTGTGTTTTAGCATATTTACAGTTAATGAAATCTAATGTATCTAATGTTAAAGTTGGAAAAGAAGACAAAATAGCTAAATTTGTTAAATCCTTGTTAATTGTTTAGCACCAATACACCAAGTCAAATTCCTTGTATGTGTAAATGTACTTGGCAATAAACCCTGATTCCGATTCTGATTCTGAAAATGTTCTGTTTAAGGATTTAAGGGTTAGTCTTGCTTTTTGTTTTCTCTTTTTTGTTTTGTGACAATGAATAGATCTACTATGCACTCTGAACCCTGGAACGTTTTAATGATGCTCATGTGAGCTCATGCGGGCTGGGCATATCAAACTTCTGTTTCTATTATATTAAGAGAAATATTGAAATCTTCTGTATCCGGACTTTACATTTTGTGAAATTATAAGTCAAAGTCAAAGTCAACTTTATTGTCAATTTCAAAATGTACCAGACATACAGTGGAATCGAAATTGCGTTTGTCTCCGTCCCGCGGTGCAATACAACCAAAATAAGGTAAAATAAGATAAGGTAAAATAGATAAAATAAAATGAGGTAAAAATAAGATAAATAATATTTCCAGTAATAAATTCTAAATTGTGCAAAAGGTACAAAATGGTAAATAAAATAAAATAAAATTTAAAGAAAAAGTAAACTTGTGCAATTTGTGCAATGTGCAGTAAACTGAGCGTACTTTTAAATAGTTAGCTTCATAATAAAGCATTAGTTCATATAACCCTTCTACTTTTACATTTATTTAGAGATTCTGTCATTCAATCTAATACAATTAAATCTTAGTACTGCTATTTAAGTGAAAGCATTTACATTTTATCAACAATATGTATTGAAAGTATCAAAAGAGAAACACAATTTCATACAAAATATACCTGTCACTTTTTCCTAGATATATAATAGACAGCTGATTTACTATATTATGACTCTGCCTGTCATAGAAAGGTTGTTACAGAGGATGACTGATATCCCCCTTAAAACTGCAGTGGAGTCAAATGTTGCATTTTTTTGGTAAATACTGAAGTACAAGTTCATCAAAATAACACCAAATTAAAGAACTTGAGTGAATCCTCTTGTTTAGGACTACAAGGACCACATAGTGTAACCTTAACGACATGCCATCGCATCATTATTTGTTGCACTTGGCATACATATGTTTGCTTGCTCTTTGATTGTCATCACATCAAATGTCTTGTGGAAAAACCCAGAGGTTTCACCGCAGGCTGCGAAAACTACAAAGACCAGCATTCTAGAAACCCCCTCCAGGCCATTTAAACTACAATCACCCACAGTCCCCTGCCACCTCCTCCTGTCAAAGTGATATGCACTCAGCTGCGGTTGTTAGACCTTTCAGAAGCACCACATCCACGAGCGCTGTACACACATACGAGTGCGCGCTCACACACACATCCCGCTGCCGCAGTGTGTGTGTGTGTGTGTGTGTGTGTGTGTGTGTGTGTGTGTGTGTATCCATCTACCATCCCTCATTAAGCAAAAAACTTACAAAAAAGAAAAAAAGTGAGCTCCACGCTGGGAATGTGGGGGAGGAATCTGAGTATGTCTCCAAATGCTAATGAGAGGAGCGCTGCTTCAACAGACTGCTTTGTCTGCGTGTGTGTGTTCATCTGAACATGTTTGTGTGTGCATAGGTTTTTTTTTTTTTTTCCCACAAAGGTAGGACAAAATCTAAGCACAGTTATTTTTACATATCATTAGTGGCTGAGCACAGCCCCATCACCCTGACAACTTCATCCCTTCTGCTTATCACCATAACAACTAATCTACCGTAAATAGTGCTCTCGCTCTCTCTCTCTCTCTCTCTCTCTCTCCTCTCTCTCTCTTTTTCTCCATCTCTCTCAATCACCCTCTATTCCCCTCCGATCATTTTCTTGCATTTCTTTCCGCTCCTCTTGTTGCCACAGCACCTCCCTCTCTTGTCCTTCACCGACGCCATTTCTTCCACTTTCTCTTGTCTACTTG
Source organism: Labrus bergylta (assembly GCF_963930695.1). Lineage (NCBI taxonomy): Eukaryota > Metazoa > Chordata > Actinopteri > Labriformes > Labridae > Labrus > Labrus bergylta. The sequence goes on along the minus strand of NC_089207.1, from coordinate 4,131,969 downwards.
TTCAGCACTGAGTTCATTTTTTCTGTGCCACTGCAGATGTGGGTGGTTCTGGTGACTGCACAATAACCTTTTTTCCCACTGATTCACGTTGTCAAGTGCCTGAGCTCGGATGGCGATCAATAAAAAAAGGCAGTTTTAACAAGTTATCTAACAAACTCCCTGATCCTTCATTGATTCCTGTACTTTTTCTTTTTTTTGGTAAGCCCTTTTTATTTCTTTTTTTGCACATACGTATAGATGTACACATGAACTGTTGGGTTGTTTCTTTGTGATTCAGTGGAGGTATGCGTTACGAGGATCAGGTGTTTTCCATGCCTTTGTGTTCGACCTAAATGTGTTATTGACTGAAGGGTCCAGGCCTGACAACTCGATTGGCCCACTCGGCTCTAGGATTAACTCACCAGCCTGGCAGGTCTCTTTTTTTTTTTTTTTTTACAATCAAAGGTCAAGCCAATGGTCTGTTTGGCTGAGTAGCTCTGGGATTGACTTAACAGCCTCGTGTGCTAATGCGGAGTTATCCCAAGGTTGAGCTGCATAGGAAGGACACACATGCTGTTTTGCGGTCCATGTAGATCCACAATTTTTTCTGAACAGGCACAGGACATTATCAAGGTGACAACAATCGCTTAGCTTTCATGGAGAAAGTCCTGAAACAAAAGTCTCTTTGGGTTTAATTCACATTGTGTTCAGTTATTTCTCTGCTGCTATTTTTCCCTCTCTCTCTCTCTCTCTCTCTCTCTCTCTCTTAAACATTGTTTGAAATGGCTAATCATCCCCATTTATTCACTTCCCCTCCCTCCTGCTCTCCCTGACTTAATCTTTTTCATCAGCCCGCATATGAGAGGTCACCTTTGGCTCTTTCCTTTTCACTTCCTCTCAAAAAGCTCAAGGGAAGCCCCCCCCCCCCCCCCCCCCCCTCCTTGGATGGATCCCCCTCTTACATAACCGCCTCCCCCTCACTCCCGCTCTCTCCTGGATGAGAGCGAACGAGTAGAAAGCAAACGAGGCAGAGGGAATATTGATATCATCAATGCTAACAAAATATTACATTTTATCCCGTGCCACATCAGAGCGAGACACATAACAAAAAGCCTGAAAAAACGTCTCCTCGGGTTGCAGCCGGGGTTGTTTGTTGGAGATTGACAGGCGACAATAGCAAAAAAAAAAAAAAGCCTGAAGTGAGAACATTTGTAGCATACCGCTTAAGATGTCACTTGAAAAGCTGCGTTTGAAAGCAGCGCTCACCACACATCTTGAATTTCTATAGTGTCCGTTCTCTAGCTGGTTCGCATGTGATGTTGTAGCCTGTGATGCTTTTGAAGCTAAAAATGCCTCCTCGCTCTCTCTCTCTCTCTCTCTCTCTCTCCCCCCTTCTCTCTCTCTCTTTTTTTTTTCTCTCACTGCCTTCATTAAGAGGTTGTCTTAAGCTACCCAGCTTAACGCTATTTACATTTTCATTATTACACCGTTACCGGGAAGAAATGGCATGAAATCCAGTAGTGTTCAGGACATTAGACAAGCTTCATTCTCACAGCAAATGGATTTACATAAATAAGGAGGTTGATACACGGAGAGAAAAGAGAAAAGCAAAAGAGATGAGGCAACAAAAGATGAGAGGAGGTGGGTGGGGGGGGGAGGTTAAAGTGTAAGGGGGGAAATGGATCAAGGGGACGTTGCGTTGCAGATGCAGGAGGGTCGAGAGAGAGAGAGAGAGAGAGAGAGAGAGAGAGATGTAAAGTGGTAAATGAGAGAGGATTGTGTCGGGGTCTCCGGCTGTATAAAGTGGGCTCTGAGGGACTGACAGAGGTCTTCTGAGCCACTGCATGTGATCAATAGAGCTCCGAGTTTCCTCATTACAGGAACAGACCTCACTGTGTATACCATACAATGGACTTGTGGGATCAAATTCTGTTCATGTGTATTTGTCAGCCTGTGTGTGTTTGTGCATAATAAGGTGTCTTTGTTTTAGCCTTCTTTAAGCCCCTAGATGATTATGTCCTGCGTCAACCTCTCTTAAGGCTGTAATGCAGCGTTCAGCGTGTCACAGATGTTTCAGCAAACTGTCTTCATGTCTTCGTTTGAATGCTTGTCAGCATGGTTTTATTTTAGATTGATTGAATTGGGGATACAACTAATGGTTATTTTCTTAGTTTAATTTGTAAAACCCAAAAGCTGGAAAAATATTTAGCCCAAGATTATGTCTTTAGATGCGTTATGTTAATTCTGCACAGTTTAAAACTCTAAACATATTTTAGTAAACTGTAAGAAAAATTAAGTCTTCAAACATTAAGAAGCTGGAATCTTTAAAGGCTTTATATGTGATTTTTTTGATCCAGCAGATGTCGTCCTTGAGCACCAGCATGAAACCAAAACAACTCGCGCTGCATTGTTGTGTTAGCATGCTAATGCTAGCGATCTTTATTATGCTGGTATCTTCACACTGCATGTAAATTTACCTGAAATGAGCGTGATCTAGAAACACAGTTAAGCAGTGAGTACAGTATGTTATTCTTCTTTTCTCTAGTCCCTCAATTAAACAACTTTTATACACGAGGGGAGGAGTCAGCCGGCCGTCCAGGCGATGTAAACAAACTGAAGATAGGACTCTGAAAACTCTGAAAACATCACAGACAGTGGGACTCGGGTGTTACACCCATTGTAGACAGTCATGACTCACAGAGTTATTTTCAGAGGATATACTTGATTTCTACATTTAAGTGTGAAAAATCACATAGAAAGCCTTTAAGGAAGACATGACTGTGAAATCACACGTTGGCTGGGAGCATACATTTGAGTTTAGCACAGTGCTTAGCATTTTGGCTGCCTCCATTGTGATTATACAGATATGACCCAGAAGAGACTGTATTTGGCTAAGCGAGTTAATAGACATTGTGATGTCTTTATCCTGATTGACGGGTTGCATTGGCAGTAAATTGTCAGACATAGTGAGCAAACATCACTTATTCAGGTGCTGTATATTTTTATATTACACACATAGATGTGTGAAACCTCTACTCTCATTTTTACAATCAGATTCATTCCAGGTTCCCAAGTTTTTTTCCCATGCTTAAAGTCTAATTTGCTCCACTATGATGTCCAAGCCCATGGGTGGGACTCTGTGCTTTTGTGAGATAAATAACACCCGGAACTGTTTTTAGCACCAATGCCTTGCTGAAGGGCACCTCAACAGTGCTCAGGAAGTGAACCGGCACATCTCCAGCTACCAGACAAATGTCCCGAATAGGTCTGCACAAGGACTTGAATCTCTGGTGACCCTCTGGTTCCCAACACAAGTCCCTACTGAGCTACTGCCGCCCCCATAATGACAGTTAAACAGCACAAGAGAGTCACATTTCTTTATTCAAGAGACAGGATCAGTTGACAGCATCAGAAATCAGGGAGAGAGATTCAGAATCGAACCCAGGACTGTAGCCTCTGTACTTGGCCGCACAAACTAACCACTAGGCCCCCAGAATCTGAACTTTTCAAATTAGAATTGGGCCATATTGTATTAACTCGCACTCGATGACAATACAGGCAAACCACAAGCAATACTAGCGGGTTGATATTTTAACCGACCTGTGTTTCAAGGATATCGATTTGCATGTGACGTTTTTTTTTAGTAAATCAGAATTAGAATGAAGGCTTACAGTGTGAATGGGCTCTTAGAGGTTTCATCAGGCTACATCTTTTTTTGACCATGATCTTTGCTACCAAAATCTCATTCATCAATAATCAAGTAATAGTTGTGGGGGGTTTCTCCGTCTATTCTTCTGACGACTATTTATTGCAAAGAACACATTTTTTAAACTGAACAAGTTGTTATTTTTTTGTGATTTTTATAACCTCTTTGGGTTCAACCAGGGGTCGACAGGAGAATTTCTAATTCAAATGCCTGTTTCTGTGCTAAATAATAATTAAGTGTGTGTGTATGTGTGTGTGTGTGTTTGTGTGTGTGTGGCCTTCAGTTTGATTCAGAATAGTTCCTTTCGAATGCTAATGATGGAATAGCCTCAGAGGTTTCCTCAAGCCTCACCGATTCTCCTCCGGGAATCTTGGCCAATCATGGATGCCATTTCTTCCTTTCAACTCCCTTTCAGCACACATTCTCGACCACTCTGACCTCCAGACCTTCTTTTTCAAACCAGGAATAAAGGCCTAACTATAACAGGAAGGACTCAAGTTTCCCTTTTTCCTACTTCAGTTTCTTTTCATTCAAATATTCTAAGGACATTTCTTTTTCAAGACCCTTTGTTTTTTGAGTCCCTCTCTCTCACACTTGTTGTTGTTGTGCGTTCTCTGCCCCCCCCCCACCCCTTGAGCTCATGGCTGTATCAGCTGTCCGAAGTGTACTCTGGAGCTGGAAGAAAATGTTCAAATGAGAAGAAAGAGAGGCTCGGTGAGCACATCAGAAACAGCTAATTTCCTCAAAGAATGTTCATTTTTTGCCAGCTGCTCCACACTGCTGTCTCTTTGTAACATATGCTACACAGTGATGTAATGAAGAGCTGTTATTGTAATGCTGAATGTAGAGGATTCTCATTGACATTCCCATTTAACGCTTGTAAAATACAGACATTTTAAAGATTTTTACAGAAGAGTTTTGGAGACAAATAACCAAATATTGGTCCAGGAATGAATACGGAGTGCATAAAAAGATGGACTGCATAGCTGCTCCTTGAAAGTGAAGCCAAAATCTTCACACCTCTTTACTGACATTGACAGAAGTCAGATACACTTTTGTCGTGAATGCTTTCTGTCATTACGGTCAGTTATTATCATGCTGGTTCCAGTACAAGTGTTCATTTTTCAATTCATTTATTATAATTAGTTGTTTATGCTTAAAAGAGCAAAATTGTGAATTGTGGGTCCAGCAGTCAGATCCAGTCTGTGCATGCCCTGGCTCCAAATGATGACAACAGGGCAATAAGTCTGTGCCCTTTTGGGTGTATTTGGACTACATATTTGCACAATGGGAAGAAGTGGAGTTGCATTATCCATATTTATGTACAGCCAATGAACATTATTTTTCGTCTGCATACTAAATTGAGCCCTAACATTGTTTCTTTTAGATTCCTGATGATAGCGTTTTGTAAATCTGCCGAGTGATGTGAGCAAATCATAATGAAAAACTACAATAACTCTAGGGCTCTCACTGTAATAGACACATCACCGCTTCTAATGGAAGGTAAACAGCGTGAACACACAGGCAGGAGGCAACCCATTGTATGCACAAGAGCTGAGTACACAGGCGGCGCATCCACTCTCCAAACTTTGCTCTGTTTGACAATAGGGGGGTCATAGGTCCCCCTTTTTTTTTTTTTACACACAAAAAAGATTGAGATGAGAGTGTTCTGTGTGTTTATGCCACTCTATGCCATCTGTCCGTCTCTTCTCCCGGGCCATTTTCTTTTTTATTTTAAATCACAGATCCCAAGCCTCTGTTTCTTATTTTTTGTAACGTATGGTATCTGATAATACTGTTACAATTAGATTTGCTCATCCCTGTTTTAGGTTTGATTTCGCCCCAAAACACACCAATCAAATTAGCGAAGCAATTTAGCCCCAATCGTATCTCACTTTGATTCTGATCTTGATGTACTATACTCATCTATGAACAGGACATTTGGCTGATGTTGCCATCCATCATATGGCTGAGACTGCCCAACCTTACACACACACACACACACACACACACACACACACACACACACACACACACACACACACACACACACACACACACTCACACACAGATCCGTTAGTGTCATATGAGACGCTTTTATCAACCCCATCTCCACCTCATCATTGCTGTGTGTGGGGAAACTAGAGTGTAATGTTGTAGTTGAATGGCTGAAGGACACCTCCTCTCCACAGGCGAACGCCACCCTTCCACCCCTCCTGTCCACGGTCATGCATTCAGTCCACTTCTGTGTCCCTCTCCATTCCCTCTTGTACACTCCATTCATCAATAACTGAACTCAGAGGTTTCAGGCAAATTAACAAAATTATTTTGAAGTAGCTGAACGCCGGCTTTTTTTTTTGCCAATGGCACGGCGCTTTCGGGCAGATCTTTTATTGAAAAGGAGTGGGTTTTAATTCACTTTAAATCTCTGATAAGTGCTGTTTGACTTAGATTATAGGTAAACCCATTGTACTCCTCTAATGGATGGGAGAGCTGTTGGAACAACTTTACACCAAACACCTAATGCTCTGGAGCTGAAGTACGTTCCCTGCTTCCCATACAATAGGACAATTCTATTTCAGTGATATTGTTGGAAACAGTAATGACCATAAGTGCCTTGCCAAGGCTCATTCACATCCACAGCTCAATACACTGCTGGTTACATGTGCTTCCCTCTTGTGAATCCTGACCTTGCTCTGTGTGTCTCTCTGCTTGCCTCCCAGTGTTAATTTAGGGTGCAGTCACAACTTCTTAGCGTATCCTAAGAGGGAGACACAGTGACCTAAAAGTTTGGTTCCCTATTCTGCCACACAACCAGCTTTGTCAGTTCATGCAGGATATACAGCTTCCTAATAAACTTTTCAAGATTTCCGACTTTTGGATGAGCAGCAAAAGTTAACAGAATACGACGATTACAAAAACCGCCACACATTTGTTGAGTTGTGAAAAAAAAAAAGTGACTCATATTTGTTTGGATACCAAACAATTGTGGGTTGGATGTAGAAAAAAAGTTAATGGTTTGAGTTTTAATGAGTACTGACCAAGTGGCAACCTCCAGTGTTGAAAAATTAAGCCATTGCAAAAAAAAAAAAAAATTGAGTTTCTTCAGGCTTGCTCCAAAAACCACAGAATCCCCATTAGAGCTCATTTATTAGAATGCCAATTTTTACAGCAGAATAAACATGTTTACAGCCTGGTACAAAACAAAAACAGCTTGGGTCTCTAGCTCATTTCAATACGGGTAAAAACTTTTTTTTTTCACAAGTCCTCCATTCTGATCATGATAAGACTAATAAGAGTTTTACATATTTTGGGATAATAATGGGTGAGGCTAATTTGACAGAATGGTTGGTGAGTTGTTGCAGTTTTTCCAACGACATTAAACTCCAGCCTAAACTCCACCTCTTTGCTTATAGATCAACCAAAAGTTAGGTCGAGTTAACATCCCAATATGGCGACCACCATTATTGGGCTTCTTAACGCCTCTTCAGAAACCAATGGGTGACGTCACTCAGACTGTTTTTATTATAGGTGATGGTACTACCGAACAAGTGCAACAAACATATAACAAAACTACTGAGGGAAATAATGTATGTAACGTGTCTAATGCACAGATGAGATCTAGCGCATTACATTGGACATAATTGACTTGTGTTGTTATGTTACTACAATAAGCAACTAAAAATTGAGTCAACTTTCTGTAGACATTTCACACAGATAAATACCTGATTTCCTGGATGAGAGTCTCTTGATTGATTGAACCATCCATTGCACCAATCCCAACAACAAATGTTTTTCTTATTGTAAATACATACCTAGCTTCAGTCACATGCAAACAACAAGCTAGAGGCAATGTCTGGAATGCAGCTAGCATTTCTTATAGCTCCTTAGGCCACTGACTAATCAGATTTTTTAAGACTTGGCATTGGCAAAAGGCCGTTTTCGCACATATCCTTAACCGCAGTCGTGACCTTATCTCGAGACCACCTGCCCTCCCCTGTAATGTCCACAGTAATGTCCACCCGCCACTAGCCTGCCTGCTCTGGGTTCTGGGATCCCCGGTGAATCACTGGCATGACTGAGCATAGGCGCAGCTGCTCCAGCGCTGGGCAGAGCGGGTATGGGCACAAGTCCAGGCTTGCCGGCAGCTGGATTAGCGGTGCAGCCATTAGCATCTGAACTCCAGTAATGTGACAATATGACAGGGATTATGCCATCTGAGGCGTGAGTGGCAGGAGTCTGGGAGAGAGGGGCAAGCTTGGAAATGGGGTAATATATAAAACTGGGAAGCAGGCAGGCAGGCAGGTGTTATGGTGTGTGTACTGCAGGATTACAGGATGCTGAGTAGAGGAAAGGTGTGCTAAAAGAGTGAACAGCCTGAAATTGCAGAGTGGGCAGAAAAACGAGAGATTGGGTGGGAGACAGGATTATTCATAACTGAAGAGAATCCTGAATTAATGGAAGAAAACAATAGAATTTGTGCACATGTAAGAAGAAAGGGTATTGTTGGATAATGTACTCAAAAGCTCCTGAAGATTTACATTTTAAACACTTGCTTAGCAAAAGATCCATCTAGCATATTTGAGCAAAGATAGACACAAAACACAGAGGTAGCGTTAACTATTTATATACTGGACATACTGTTTTCTTCATTTTGGGAATATTTAATCTATATATTAATCTAACCATTGATTTGTTTTCTACTGTATACAATCAATTTATAGAAGAGAAATGGTTAAAACATGGAACAATGCCGATTCAGAAAAACTAAATATTTGCAATTTTTTGTCCTACCAACAGTCACACCCCAAATATGTTTTTTATTCCTGTAATTTTTTAAGAAGACATTAAAAACCAACATATTTTAGAGGCAGAGAACATTAAATGTTCCTCTTTTTTTTGTCAAACTTGAACTTTTCCTTTTGAGGACATAATGGCACTTCATGTCGTTTTATTTGATATTTAATTTCCAACCAAACATTTCTAAAATACAAATACTTATGAGGAGCTGAACTTCCTTTTTGAGAAACTCCAATCTCAGAAACAAATGTTTGAATGAACATTAAGATGTACACATCGTACTGGTCTCTTGGTTCAAGACAATGGTAATCTTACATCCTTGGAGTTGTATAAGGAGAACTGGGTGTTTGTTGAGTTATTAACGGATACATCAAGAAGTGTGGACTGAGGTCGTTTTTTGTTGTTGTTATCTCTGGGAATTGGTTTTAGAGACCTTTGAAAGTCGGAATTTTCTTGGTGCTCAAGGCTCAGCTCCATCGCTATGACCGAAAACAGACTTGCACAAAATGCAGTTATAGAAAATATCTTCACTTTTTTCATCTTCTGTGTGTTCTTTCTTGCAATAGCCTATATCAGCTCCATGCTGCATTCAAAGACAGTAGGAAAATGAGAGAGTAAAAAATTAGATTTGATGTTTCTATTGGGATCTGAAGCTAAAAGGTGACTATGGAATTCCATTTCCAAAGATTTTTACGACTGCTTGAATAGTTGCCCCTGTGTTATTTACAGTATAATATGTTTCTAGTTGTTTTTCAGTTGGAATTAATTACATCTCATCATCACTTGGATAGTATTAATTTCACTGGTTTATTTTGGCAGTGCTTTCTATCCAAGGTGTACGACAATTTGGGGTTCAGTGTCTTTCCAAAGGACACTTTGAAATATGGTAGAAGGAGATCCAACAGTCCATCAGTAATTCCCCTGATCATGATCCCTGCAACAGTAAAATGGCTGTTATACTTCTGTGTCTTAGTGATTGATTTTTAAAAGCATTTGGTGATCCAGGAACCCGCGCGTTCATGTCTTTTCTTTATAGCATTTCATGCAAGAAGTGCAGCCAAAACTTCTTTATGAGAAAACAAATGAAAAGGAATTACAGGTGACGACGTAAAACACAGACAATGAGCAGTTAATGCAACTCATAGTAAGTGTAATGCTGTGTAAAACACAAAAAGACAAAATGAAACCCTTACATCATTGTGAGGTTTAAAAGAAACAAACTTATAAATGATTCACCGTGTTCTGAATCACCAAACGATCCAGTGAGGTAAAATAGCACCCAGGTAGCTGTGTAGGATTCAGTGAGGCATTTTTCTTGCCAAGGAAATGGTTATGCTAATGCTCATCTTAAACAAGTTTCTGACTGGCTGTGCCATTGAGGGAGCAAAGATACTACAAGCTGCTTCTCCACACTTCGTAGTCTTGGTTCTGGGGTGACTGAAAGGTCAGGGTATGAGTGCATATCATGCATATGCTGAATGTGTGTTGGATGGGAGTTATTCCAAGGCAAATATTGAATATTCACAGCCAAGGTTGAAATAGCATCCATTATATTTCCACGATAAGCAATGAAAGCTTTGTATTTTATAGGTGTAATGCCATGACCTAGTAGCTAAAGTAATACCGACAATTATCTAAACTGTTATCGAAATATGGCTTCTGGCTGCAACACAAATGACATAAAAAACGAAGATGGTGCACGACCAAAATGTCAGACTTGAAGCTTCCACATAGGTGTTGTAAAAATGGCTATGTCAACAAGGCAAGACAAGTTTATTTACGTAGTGCATTTCAGCAACAGGTCAATTCAAAGTGCTTCACACAAGACATCAAAGGCATCATCCATCCATTCATCCGTTATCTAAACCGCTTTTCCCATTCGGGGTCTCGGGGGATGGAGCCGATTTCAGGTGTCATTGGGCTAGAGGCGGGGTTCACCCTGGACTGGTCGCCAGTCAATCACAGAGCCAAAGACGTCATGACAGGAAGAAAAAGAAACACATTATAAGAGAGCATTTACAAAATCATTACTGTCACATGCAGTAGTGGGTGGGATTGGTTCGTACTGTAAGAAGAAGGCCACAAATGTATTGTACATTTTGTTTAGTAAGTCTTTATTAAAGAGTGAATTGAAATACAAGATGGAAAATGAAGGAAAGAGGTGATACTGAGTTGAAGTAATGTCTATTTTTATACCTGGAGGGTAAAAGGAGAGTCCGGTTTTAAGGATTTGGAGAGGCAGTTACACTCCGTCTTCCCTGATCTCATGCTTCCACTGCCTCTCCAACATCATCTCCTCTGAAGGGAACTGATCACCACTGACCTCCCAGGCAGAATCAGTCTCTAGTTGCCGTGGTAACCAAGTCTGCTGTTGGCCCCCTTGTCCTTGGTTAAGTGGTTCAGATGGACTTTTGACTTCAAATGGCTCCACAAAGGTGCTGCACTTCAACGAAAAAAAACAAAAAAAAAAACAGGATAAAATTTAACTCTGAATTTCCAACATATGTTTTTGTAGAGTAGATAGACTGAGAGGAGGAAGGAAGGCAAGAGGGAGCATTAATGGAAATTTGCAAGTCTCTCTTCAAACACGATCTGAGTAAAGAGTTGCGCTGATTTGCTTTGTTTTTGTATAATTGAAAATAATAAAATAGTATTGAGATGGAGCAAATTCTAAACCTAGAGTACCAAACTTAAAGTGGCAATTTAAGCCTCAATTTTAGAAAATCATTTTCATCTCTTTTTGTGAACTTTTTTTTGTTTTGTTTTTAGCTGTGCCTTCTGTCACCTTGTAAATTGCTTAGGGTCTATAAGCAACCAGCGAGAAAAACAAACTTCAAGGAATGTGAGGAGTAAGAAAGACATTGCAAATATAGAAAGACAGAGCACTAAACTAATTCCTGCTGCAACCGCTTTGAGTAATTACTAACTGTGTCAGTTAAATAAGGACGAGCCATTGGTCGCCCAATGGTTCCTTTGTCCCTTACTACTAATCCTCAAATATTTGAAACTCTACCCCTGCACTCGTCCCGTGGATTCATTGGACAGAGCAATGACCTGCAAACCTCTGTCTATATTGAAATTGTAATATCTGAAATAACTGTACTTGTTGATGTTCTGCTGAAGTGATGAAAAAAGCTCCCTTTTTGTATGCTAAGCCTCTTTCAGACACGTAAGTCAGATGGCAATTTAATATATCAGTCTCATGTCCCGATAAGCATTCTGGTCATTTCTACGTCGACGTCACAACAGCATTCTTACCCTGCATGTCGGACCTAGTTACACATCTCAGCAACACTTTCAATAAGTCTGAATTGAATGCTATTAGGCTAAAAGAATAATCCACAGATTTAGCATCAATCTCCTATACATTTTTTTCTGCTGGTTTAATGCAGCTGCTGGCTGGTTTCTCTGGTTTACACTCTTAGAGTAACAAAACACAAAGCCTGGGAGGGTTTGAAAAGAGCACTAAAAAGTTTTCCACATGATACCAATTTTGTCTCTTTTCAGTTCTTTTTTACTTCTTTCCCCATATTTCCAGTTATAGTGCTGCCATGCTCAGCCATAAATGCACTGCAATCTTGATTTTCTTCTTCATTTCAACACCAAATCTTATCCAATTTAAAATATAACAATCCCAAGTACCGTTTTAGTTCTTCATATTCCCTGTAGTGGACCAAGACCAAGACCAAAAATACCAAAGAAAAATCTTCAACTTGTAAACAGCAGGAGTGTCACTCACAGTAACCAGGGGATACAAACTGTAATTATGTATGAATGGAAGTCCTTAGCTCTTTCAGAAAGAGGCTTTTTCCTTTTAATCACAATAATGAAGAGGAAAAATATTCCATCTTGACTGTACTTGATTTAAAATTAGAATTTTAAAAAATTCTTTCGATTCCGAGATGAGACCAACCGACTTAAAAAAAGTTGTCTCGAGACCGGTCTTAAAACCAAGACCTATTTCAAGTCCTACAACACAACGCAATAAAAAATATGCAACATCAGGGTCGACTTTACGAATAAAAACTATCAAACGTGATGATAATATTCTAACATATTCTATATGACGCTTGCTGACAAATGTTTAACATCTTGTGACTGTTGGACGTACAGTTGTCATTCATACTTTAGCCCTATTTGTTGTGGGGGGGGGGGGGATTCATCTTTGATGCTCGAGCACTCTATCTAAAATAAGAAGCAGAATTCTATGAAACAAGAAGAAGTTAATGATTCAAATTACGAGTAGGTCTCCGATAAGCAGGTGGAGCTTCACTCATGAGTCACAATTGAGACTGAAGATCCATCTCTGATGAAGCCTTTTGAAGAACTAAGATCACTTCCATTTCTTCCAGTAATAACTTTTAACACCATGCTGTTTTTCAGCAATAACTCGGCTCTTTCTCAGGTTGTAGCTTTTTCTGTTGATTTTCTATTGTTTCTTAATGAAGCCATATGGAGCCTTCACATAAAGCACACCTATGCAGAGCTATAAAAATGTCATTACTGTAGCATCTTTACGGCTCCAGCAATGTTGCACCTTTCATGTTTGAAATGGCGTCAGATGCTACCAATGAAGAATAAAAGTCCATGTGCCACAGATATCTGTGTCAGGCCAAGCCAAAGCCCAAGATAGCCACCTGCCCAATCATTCATCCATCTCCTCGCTGACTCGGCCCCCAAGCGAACCCAGTAGGCGCTCGCAGCCCGTTGGCCTGCTTCCCTGGTTCCCTTCAGGCTGAAGTGCTTGTCACAGGCAGAGCTGCATTTAGATACAATGCTCCATTACATCAATAATAGATAGGAGGATGAAGGAGGAAGGCCAAATAGGATGGGACAGCTCACTCAACAGGAGGAGACAAGTCGCGATGATGGGTGTGTGGGTGTATGTGTGTGTGCTCATGTACAGTATGCAAGTGTGTGTACGCACGCGGGGTCGTACATGTTACTTGACCTGGAAGGGAACGTGAGAGGTGGGATGACAAGCGAGGGAGCAACTGTAGGATTCTGAAGGATATTGACTTAGTGGCTTTCTGCTACGATGGCACCATTTAGGATCAGACTGACCCAGTTTCCACAGAGCCCATACAATTTAGATAATCCCTGAGGAAACTGGGTTTGCACAGTCTGTTTCCCTCTGCTTGGTTTTACATTGTAGCATACATCAGGTGGAGGCAGGGACACAAAATGAAGCACTTAGACGTACATGCTGAATCATGCACAGTTGTGTTAAAGAGAGGATATTCATTTCCCACCCTCTGCTAAACCACCCTCCTTTTGCTCTTTCATGCTCCTCCTCCCTCTTTTATCCCCCATTCCCCCTCCCTTTTTCCCTTTTTGCACCAGTTGAAGTGGTTATGTGGCTTTATGCAGCAAGCCATTTAAATCATTACCTTTCCCACATTGATCCAGCCGGAAGGTAATTGGCTCAATCAAGAGAATTAAAAGCCCGGGTAAGATGGAATAATTCAGCTCAAAGATCAAAAGAGGATGGGGAAGACGAGAGAAAGAGGACGGCGGGAGTGGGGCGGGGTATAGAGGAATGCCAATATAACACGATGGATGAGAAAGTGAACATTGCAAGTAAAAGGGAGGGCAAGAAAATGAATTAAAATAAGACTATTAGCATATGAATGCGACAGAAGTATGACTGAGAGACAAAGACAGAGCTGAAATATAACATTAAGATACATAGATAAAATGATAGAGAGGCAGCGCTATGATTGAAAAGAGAGCGAAAGCGACCGAAGTAAATACTGAAGCAGAGATGAATGGGAAGATAGCAGTTTTCTAGGCTTCACATATTTTATGTCGGGACACATTTTCATCTTAGGTAATCATAAAACATCCCCTGACTGTGTTTAACTTGCCGGCTGTCTCTCTCTGATTTAGTTTTTGGAAATGCAGGCAGACTCTCCGTTTACCCCTGGAGCCACAAAGCTCCTTAAGTAATGACATATCAAACCACATTTCTGCCTTTTCTGTCCTCTTCTCAACACCCTTACATACTATCCTGTGTCTGAATTGGAGGGGCCAACGATGCGCTATTTCCTTGCATACGACTCAGCTGTGTTATTAAACTAGCAGGCCTTGCCTTGGTTAATCCTTCAATTAGAAAACAGACGGTGATGATAAGAGTGCATGCAGGAGGTGATAAATTCCACTGGTCTGTGGATGAACCTGGCATCCCCCTTTTTTTTTTGGAGAAAGAATTGACTTGATTTTGCAGCAGGGTTTTTTTTTGCCTCTATATTTTTGTCCTTTATTCTTTTCTTTTTATATTCCAGAATTATGCTGAGTCAAGTATAGGTCAAGCAACAGGAGAGATTACATGATCCAGCTGGTTTTGAAGTAATCCACAATCTGGCAACCTTATCTGAACAGCTTCGTAAGGGAGCGCACCTGTATTTTATTACAATCATCCATCAGGATGTCAGTGTGTGATAGCTCACAACAAGAGTAGCCTCCATGGGGCTCAAGGTGTTCTGTGTTTTAGAGACAGTATGGGTTCAGACCATATTCAGCCCTCAAGAAGATCTGGGTTTAGATACTGAAACCTTCTGGCAACCTAAAGACAGTCCAGGTTAAAGCAACAATCTAATATAAAGTCAATCTAATAGTATAATGAGTTTCAACAAGGAGAATGGTGTCTCTTTTATTTCCACAGCACAACCCAATCGCCTGTTATTAGCACTATTATGTTACTTTGGCTGCGGCAGGTGGCAGGTGGCAGGTGCAAAATCCGGTAATATGATTGTACCTGAGCAGTCAGCATGGTTCTTTGGCTTCTCACAACGTCTTTTACCTGTTTCTCAACAAATGCACATTGTCTATGAGAGGAAGGCAACAGCTCTGTTTGTCTTATGACAGTGCAGTTGCACTGTGACCATCAATCCTATATATTGTTACCTTAAGACATGGTCAATGTTGAGACCATCCTTGACCCTAAAGATGGTCCAAGCATACAGGCCATCATCAACCCATTAAGATTATCCATGTTAATATTAAGCTGAAGGATCCAAGTTTAAACCATCTTCAACCCTAACAACTGTCCATATCTAGATCATTCTCATCACTAAACTCTAGCCATGTTTAGTCTTTTTTCAGCCCAGATAGTCCTTGGTAAGTCCATCTTCAGCCCTAAATATAGTCTAAGGTCATACCATCTTGAGCTCTAAAGAGTGTTCATATTTGGACCATCTACAGCCCAACAGACGATCAATTTTTAGACCATCTCTAGCCCCTAAAGACACCTCCTTATTAAGACCATCTTAAACCCTAAAGATGGTCTTTGTTTAGACCATTCTTAGCCTTCAAGACTGCATATGTTAAGACAGTTCTTAGCCCTCAAGACCATCTATGTTTAAACCATCTCTAGCCCTAAAGATACCCCAATTTAAGACCATCTTCAGCCTTAAAGATGGTCTTTGTTAAGACCATTCTCAGCCCCAAGACAGTCTATGTTTAAACCATCTCTAGCCCTAAAGACACCCCATGTTAAGACCATCTGCAACCCTTATGATGTTTAAAATTGGGCCTTTCTACTAATGCCAGGAGAGTTCTACTGCATTGGGATCTTTGGGAAAAATGACTGTCGTCCAACAACAAAAACAAACACACATTTTTGGCTGAGACACTTTTTTAGTTTATTCGTCAGATTATCTTTTTACCTGTGTTGCTGACCAAACTAAACTTTGGTGAAGCTACTGTAGATTATCAAATGATGCTACCTCCAACATCTTCTCCAGATATCAGCAGTGATGTTGTTGCATAAAAACCTCTGAATAAGTACTATGAATGAAGTCGTGAACTATCAAGATGTACAGTATGTTTATACAAACCTCTTCATGAAAAGACTTGTTCAATGCCAGAGAGAGTGAGAGTGACAGTTATGGAATTGTACATCATTCTTTTGTGATCAATGTGACAGTCAGCATCATAAAAAGAACTGTCCGTTACGCAAGGTTTAGTGTTAAATAAGCTGTTCCAGTTATGGGCCTATACATTTGAACTCTCCTGTTATGTAAAGCCTCAGAGGCATGGTAAAGCTTTACCATAACCAATGCCCATTACCTAGCATGTGATGTTATTTTTCGGGGTGTTTTGATATGGCTGTATGCAATATCTGTATGATTTGTAGACATTCATAGTTGCTATATGTGTGTAGTTATGTGGCTATACATTATGTGAGATGGATTCAGGGTCCAATGTAAAAGTCACAGATGAGCAAACTTGACAAGAGGCATTACTACCCCCCCAGGCTTATAAGGAAGAGAGATGAAGGCATGTAGAGAAAGAAGAACAATAGGCGGGGGGATGTAGTGTAAAGGGATCACTAGGACAATTAATGATGGCAATTCTTCCTGACATTTGACAAAGTTGGATAAGGACAAAATGTTTTTTCGAGGGTGTGTGATAAAGTTTGGGTCAAAATTCTCATTACTGACAGATAAGGATAAAATAAAGTCGCCATCTCACTATGATCCTTTTGTTTCAAAGCCGAAATATTCATTGCTTATTTATTCTTCAATGTGGTCAACATGGAAGGTCAAGGACATACAACAGTAGAGAAAATGCTCTTTAAAAAGCACACAAATGTCGGTATTTCTATTTCAATTACGGAGAGAAGGTTAGAAAGACTATTTTTTGCCAATTTCTGCTTTGAAGTGTCGACTCGTTCTGCGCTAGCTTTTTAGGTCACCTTCTTATCTATCCAAACTAGATTGCACGACCGAGTAAATATGCTGCGGGTCTTTGATTCCAGGTCGTGTCAGTCCATTGACACGTCCATTGGTTTTAGCTGCGACTGTGGCAACTGATGCAGAGATTGGACTCTGTTTTAAAAATGGGCAGACGCTCTCATGTAACTCGGCTCCGGGCTCCTCCAAGCATAGCTGCAGTAGCCTCACAGGAGTTTTCCTGTCGACTTAACTGCAGTCCCCGCTGTGTATTCCCTGCCTGTCACTCTTCTCCCTCTTTCTCACCAGTGGTAGAGTCACATTAGCCCGGGCTCCCCCGCTGCGTTCCCCTGGCTGCAGAAAAACTCCAGAGGAGATGTCTGCGCCTTGAAAGCACCATCCAGTCAGTCTGAGGGAAGGAAACAATAGATGGATGAATATAGAGTACACATAAACAGCTGCTAATCCACCAAGGCTATGTGAGCAATGATGAGCGAGTTAGTGTGCCGGTTTAAGCAGCTGATTGTGGTGTTAAATGTGGCCTATTTGTGGATGGGTTTTAATTGATGTTGTAATTACTCTGTGAGTAAATGCATCATCCTCATCCCAATGTTTATTTTTAATTTGAGCTGTTTTGGTAATGAGTTGTGATGAGAGCAACCCCCTACTCTACAATACACGCACACAAGGTCTGATCTGAATAAGATAGGAAGGTAACATTCAACATGTTGAAGACCCATTCTTGTCAAATCTGGCATCGCCTGTGACCCTAAACTTCAGAATATTACAATCAAGTTAGGAGTCACTTAGCAGGCAGGACCGTGTAGTTAGGTTAGCATAGTGTTGTGGTCAAGACCACACTAACCAAGACCAAGACATACCTGAGACCAGAGTGCTCAGAGACCGAGACAAGACCAAGACCAAGACCAAGACCAAGACCAAGGCAGGGCAAGACTGAGACAAGACCAAGACCAAGACCAAGACCAAGACCAAGACCAAGACCAAGGCAGGGCAAGACTGAGACAAGACCAAGACCAAGATCAAGACCAAGGCAGGGCAAGACTGAGACAAGACCAAGACCAAGACCAAGACCAAGACCAAGGCAGGGCAAGACTGAGACAAGACCAAGACCAAGACCAAGACCAAGGCAGGGCAAGACTGAGACAAGACCAAGACCTTGGCAGGGCAAGACTGAGACAAGACCAAGACCAAGACCAAGGCAGGGCAAGACTGAGACAAGACCAAGACCAAGACCAAGGCAGGGCAAGACTGAGACAAGACCAAGACCAAGACCAAGGCAGGGTGAGACTGAGACAAGACCAAGACCAAAAATACCAAAGAAAAATCTTCAACTTGTAAACAGCAGGAGTGTCACTCACTTAACAGTAACCAGGGGATACAAACTGTAATTATGTATGAATGGAAGTCCTTAGCTCTTTCAGAAAGAGGCTTTTTCCTTTTAATCACAATAATGAAGAGGAAAAATATTCCATCTTGACTGTACTTGATTTAAAATCCAGAGTCGGTCCAGTCTGAGACTGAGACGGGATCGAGTAAAAATTCTTTCGATTCCGAGATGAGACCAACCGACTCGAGACCGGTCTTAAAACCAAGACCTATTTCAAGTCCTACAACACAACGCAATAAAAGATATGCAACATCAGGGTCGACTTTACGAATAAAAACTATCAAACGTGATGATAATATTCTAACATATTCTATATGACGCTTGCTGACAAATGTTTAACATCTTGTGACTGTTGGACGTACAGTTGTCATTCATACAGTTTTGTTTTGTTTAGACACAAAAAATGACTTGGTTAAGTTTCAGCATCAACCTGATTACTCAGAAAGATCATGATTTGAGTAGAAAGTACTATTTTGTGTACACTTATCTTACATAACTTGTGTTTGTTACATAACTAATGGAGCATATTCTTGACATTTCTAACATAGATACATTATGTCACTTTTTGCAAAACAAAAAATCTTAAAATAAGGCCATACATAGAAAAGATAAAGATAAAGATAAACTTTATTGATCTCCCATTGGGGGAAATTTCTGTTACAACAGCTCAAAAACAGTAGTATAATTAGTAAAAATAGCAAAAAGTTAAAAAACAAACATTTTTGGAGAAGCTTGGTCTCCAAAAACAAACAAAAAAAACATATAAATGTGTTCCTTTCCCCCACCTATAATATCTTACTACACTCCACTGTGTTCTTTCATGCTCTTTGTACGCCACCTTACTTCACTACCTCAGCAAAGCAATGACTTAGAGGATAGCGTCCCAAATGCTTTTAGGTTTACCCGCAGCTTCCTCTTTTGACACTTTGTGCCATGACTAGGGACTTACTTAGTGACTTGGCAGTGAGAACTGCATTTAATATCAATAAAATAGTATGGTAACAATGTGTTGAAAAGCTGACCAGGCCAATAAAAGTGCACTTTGTTGCCATCCATGCCAAGTTTATCATTCAGAATGCAGAAGGCTCTTTCACTCATTCACTCACATATGTGTGAACCGAACACACAAATGCTTCCTCTTAAGACTTAAGACTTCTTCTGTGTCTTCAGCCAGCACTAACTGTTCTAAGAAAGCTAATATCAGTAGAGAACAGTGTTCAAACGTAAGTGTATCTTGTCTCTGGTAATGTCTCATGAATTATGGACATGGTCCATACATCACCCTCATTTTCACACTCTACCATGTGCACATTTGCATATGAGATTAGCCAAAGCTGCTTGACCTCTAACCAAGGGCATGATGGGTGGTGGAAGGAAGTGATGTGTGAGATGAAGCTCTAAAATACGAGTCAATTTCCTGCGGGGCTTATCGGAGCTGTTTGACTGGCGTGTGAGCAGCGAGCGGCCGTCAGTTGTCAGGATTTAAACTTAGGGAGGAAATGAGACACTGGGGTGTGCTCGGAATATTCTACAAAGATAGGATAAATCTGAGAGAGAGAGACGGGATGGAAAACCCATATGTCAAACATTACTGGAGAAAGGAGTGTATGCTTCACTGGTGTAGTTAGTGTTTACAAATCACCTAAATAGAAGCAGAGGACTAATCTGTAGTTCTCCTCAGCTGGAGCAGTATAAGCACCCAGCTTTCCCCAGTGTGTTTTGAATAGATCCAGTACTTCAGTGGCTGCGGTGGCTGCATCACACTGTCTGGATGACAGACACATCTTCCTCCCTTCATTAATCTCCATTTAGTTCTGCACTGGAGAGGAGAGATGGAAAGGAGGGGAGGGCTGCAAGGGAGCGTCGGACATGGGGAAAGTGGGAAGTGCAAGATTAAAGATATGGCCGGCCATGAAATCGAAAAAGCAGATGGAAGATGGGGAAAAGATGGAGAGGTAGAGGAAGTGGGGGAGCCAGAAATGAATATTGAAAGTGATGGTATAGTGGAAGATGAGTGAGGAAAATAAGGGGAAAGAGAAAGAGGTGGGAGCGGAGATGGGCTAAGGTATAAATTGGAGAAAGATTGAGCTAGCAGAGAATGGCAGGAGGAGGGAAAAAGAGAGAGAGCCTGCTGTTTGATCTTTAACAGGATTATTTTTCCCCTGCTTGCCTTTTATTTATTTGATTTTCCCCTCATATTTATTCATATGTAAATGCTGGCTGCGTTCCAACGGGAAACCATATCAGAGTCATGCACTGCATCGAGCCCGCCCTCTGACTATGCATCTACCGCACACACACATACAGTCCCATACACACATCCATACTGGGTAATCCTAAAGGGATTTCTGTGGACCTCAGCAGCCCAGCCGTGGGCTTGGATGGAGGCAGCAATGCAGCAGACTTAAGGGCTTCATTTTGAACAGAGAAAACAAAAAACAGTTATGCAATCTATAGCCCCATCCTGCTTTGATTCATGCCAAGACAACTTTAAAACAAGAGCTTTATATAAAATCCACTTTTAAGCTCACCTAAAAAAAAAACTGCTTGCATAGGGTAGATGTGGAAGGGAGACAGGAATGCATGTCTGTCATGTATAAGGGTCCACCTGAGACTTGTGTATATCTGGTCCAGTGGTTAAGAAAAATGCTGCCTGAAGAAAACCTACATACTTTTTCTCACATTTAAAAAAATACCAATTGCTAAATATTACCAGAACACCAGACATGACTTTTGGAGGCGTTTCACATGAGCTTTGCATTAATCTCAGAACGCACATAGCTTTTAATTAACGATACATCCTCTGGAAGCAGTGGGAAAACTTTCATGGTATCCAGTATTGTCAACGGTTGGTGATGACTGATTGCTGGACAAGTCTTCCTTTTACAGTACGTGCCTTTGTTTACAGTTTCACTAGCAACTGGGAAGAGGGAATACCGTTTGTGTTGAGAAACAGCATCAAAGAGGGGATTATCAGCTCCACTTGCATACATACATCTGTTTATAGACTGCTCAGGTCGTCTGGGACAGGTCTGCTCTCTGTCCCCAGAGCCAGAACCAAACACGGAGAAGCAGTGTTCAGTTTCTATGCTCCTTATATCTGGAACAAACTGAAACTCTCAGCTCTTTTAAATCCAGGTTAAAGACTCACCTGCTTACAGCTGCCTTTAATTAAACAGCTTTAATAAGAGTTTGAATTTAAATTCTGCACTGTAACTTTTAACTCTTTTTATATTATTACTTTATTTATTTCAATTAATTTCATTTTAATTATTTTTATTTGAACACATGTTCAGATTTAATAACTTCAGTGATTTTTTTAATGTTCTATTTTAATGTTTCTTTTCTTTCCTCTGTCACGATGCTTTTTGATGTCTTGTGTGAAGCACTTTGAATGGCCTTGTTGTTGAAATGTGCTATAGAAATAAACTTTCCTATAGACATGAATTCAAGCTACATCACAGTTAGAGGACTTCTGATGGATTCTGGGATTGGATCACTGAGTGTCGCATTCGCCCTCTTGGTTGTCCAGGCAGTAGTGGATGAAACCGCACATTCTACCTTTTGAAACCTGAACATTTCTGATAACAAATTCCGGTCTAAAATCTAGAAATTTTATTCAACATCTTGGCATATAGATATCATGTACATAAATCCAGTGATTTAAAGAAGAATGTTATGAATTGAGGCACATGGATCAAACTTCCAATAAATGTAACCTACATCACTAATGAGATCAGTTTTGAAAAAGGAAATGATTACTGGAAATGGTCCTCAGACTGCTCAAAGCCCTTTTACACCACATGCACCATTCACCCATTCACACCACATTCACTCATGATAGCAGAGGCTGCTATGTAAAGTGCCCAAATGCCTAACAGTCCTTTTCCATTTACACACTTCTGGCTGTGCAGCAGGAGAAATTTGGGATTCATTGTCTTGCCCATGGACACTCCAACATGTGACTGTAGGAGCTGGGGTTCAAACCGACTCTACCACTGAGCCATAGCACAAAAAAAAAGAATGAACATAGGCAATCATTTCTGAGTGTGAGGGAGGATTATATTAAAAAGTCAACCCAAGCAAATATGACTTACTCTGCTAAATGCTGCTTTAACCTTTGCGTGATGCTTGAATGTTTTTGTCTTGTTTTTCTTTTTCAAGCACCCGGGGGAGAAATCTCTGCTTATGTGGAAATAATTAAAAGAGATTCGTAGTAAATGAATAAAAAATAAGATTAGGTATACTTGTAGATTAACTGTGGAGGCCTTTCTTTGTTTAACAACATGACCTTTTACAAAATGATGTAAAACTCTCTTCGTTTACTCTGCATGTGTGTGTGTGTGTGTGTGGAGGTCCTGCAGTCATACTTGACTCCGTCGATCAGCCGACACAAACACAAAACCGAAGCTCCTTTTTTCACTGACAATCATTTTGATTCCTTTAATAAAGCGGATGGTTTTGGGATTTGTCTAGTAGTTGGCCTCCAGCCTCCTATTTCAGTGGGTTAAACCTACATCTGAGTGGAAAGGGGTTGGATCTTCTGTGTGTGTGTGTGGGTGTGTGTGTGTGTGTGTGTGTGGATATTGATTGGGTCTTTCTCTCAGATTATACAAGTCTGGCTCTGTCGATCATCAATAAGGCCGTCATTGGAGGAGAATGCTTAATCTCTGTGGCCCGTTGCCCGAAAAAAAGAGGATTTATTTATCTCTATATTTATCTGAGCTACTTCTCAAAGCGAAATGGTTGATTTTTTAAAGGACGACCTTTACTCATGTCCTCACACTCAATCCTATTGTCCATCAATAGAAATGTAAGTTTATTTATATGTGTGTCTCTGTGTTTTTTTTAGTATGTGCATATGCTTAACCTCAAAACCCTCTCATGTGGGATGTACAAGACCTTTTACGGTCAATTAACCGGAGCAGGAAGGGCGCTCTCAGTCCTCTGTGACATGAATGTACGCTCCACAGGCTCCGTCAGTATATTCTGCTGCTGCTTGTGAATATGTAAACCGACCCACTTACAGTACATACATAGAAACACTCACAGCTCTGTGACCTATAGACCTATATGAGACACAGTCATAGAACTCCGATGTATGAGAGCTTCACAGATGCTGAGTTCATAAACCAGCTTGCAGTGTGTGTGTGCGTGTGTGCGCGTGTGTGTGTGTGCCCTCCAACATAAACCGAGCAGCACCAGCCATTAGAGCAGTATTGCAGATTGTCTGGTGGGGCGCTCAGGGCCACAAAATGCAATTAGATTCTAGTATAAAATATTTATTTCCACAACACCTACTGTGCACCAGCAAGGAGCCTTTACCCACCCTGAGCTTAAATATGAAAATAGTATATAAAGTGCATGCCTGAGAGAGCAGCAGATACTTTTCCTCACTGTGGCCTCGTGCGCTGCCTGTGTGTGCATATGTGTGTGCATGTGTGTGTGTGTGTCTGCAGCCACAGATGAGTGCGTGCACATAAATGTGAAGGCAGGGCGTGTTGATAGATGACTACTGGTTTAACACTATCTCATATATTTGAATCGAATGTGTTATATTGCCCTATAAACGGAGGTGAAATCACTCAGGGCTTCATGTTACGATGCATTTTTTCTGTGTATCTGAAATTGATTTCACTTTAAATGGACTGTTTTGTTCTATCCCCTGTGTAATTGAAACCCATTTTTTTACATCAATAATTGCTCTATTAACTGTTCGTATTATAACAAGACTCCATGTTGATCAAATTAGATTTTACTAAAACATATCTTGACAAACTTCACTTTGAGAGACTTACTCTAGTGTCTCCCTTTGATGCTGATTAACCACCTAATCCACTATATTTTAAAATGAAGTATTGAACGTTGAAAGCTTTAGAAGATTAGTAAATCAGAGAAAGTTTATTAAAGGTATAACTCAACACCTAACAGTGTGAGAAATTAAAATCTTCAAGTCTATACGCTACAGCTTTAAAATGCAGTTTATGATTTCATGATGGCAGAACACTTTGAAAGCTGTTAGGCTGTGAAAGATCTCTTTGTTTGAGACATTTTCTTTTACAGTAATTATGAAAACTATGTGCAAACAGATTCTTAACTTTGAGTGAACTGACTTCTTCAATCAGCTGTTCGATTTAGAGAGCTTTAAAGTGAGTTCAACTCATTGTCGTTGCAGCACCAAAAAGCAGAGAGTTAGCTACTAGCCTGTCAACACAGTGGAGCACATGCGAAAGATCCAGATATTTCTTTCTGAAGCATGTAGGGACCGAGAACAGAGCAAGGAGAAAATAAATTCATTTGCTTTACATTCACCTGATGGCTACATGTGACTTGAGATGATTAATAATATTGCTTTGTAACTGCTTAAAGTACCAATTTTGTAATGTTACTAGCTCACAAGCGCCCCAATATTAACTAAAAAGATGATAATATGTTAGTTTTGCTGCCCCCATGTGGTCGCACAAAGAATCTGGGACAGCAGGTTTACGAGAAATATTGACTTTTAGTATTATTTTATCAAGTAAAGGTTTTGAGCACTCATTTCTTTGCTGATGTCATTGTGTCTTCTGTCCTAATAGCTAGCTAATGAAACACATTTATTAAGTTTAAGTATTAAAATAATTAAATACAGCCATCAGTCAACTAAAGCGTAACCTTTGTATTTCAAAGACAAGCGTCATTCCATGTTTGGGTCTTTTCAGTCTTTATGTCCAGAAAACATATAAGGAGTTGGGTTTGGAATGCTCTCTCTGTGTGTCCCATCCCCCTGAAGGAGGGGATTAATGGATTGTGGCTTTTTACTCCTCTGAAGCCGCCGTCCTCTGAGCTGTGTGCCGAATGAGGACCATATATACAGCTGCCTCTTCTTCCCTCTCCAGTTTGGAGCTGAAGTATACTTTCCAGCGTTGGCTGATCAGGCGTTTGTGTGGGTTTCAGGAAAGTTCATCAACTGGAGCTAGAGTTAGCAATTTTGCAAAGTAGAGAGACAGGTGAACAAGAGCCAGAAAAGTAGATCTACACTCTCACTGCGGCTCAACAACTGTGTGTGTGAGTGAGTGTGTGTGTGTGAGGGGTCAACTTCTTTGACTTTGTTGGCCAGCCTGGTGTACTTGTTTATGCAGGGGTTGCATAAAATAATGTGTGGAACATGTCGGAATAGCATTTATTTACGTTTTCTGTCCCTGCTAGTCTTATCTACTTTGACTAGTAAGGAGACATGACTAATTAAATAAAATATACATTTTTAATCCTTTAGTGTTTGAGGACTCAAAAAGAAAGATATAATGCCAAAAGTCATGTTAAAAGGTTTCAACAAAATGTTTTTGCAATGTTAAAGTTGACCTGTTATGCTTATCCCCATTTTAAAACTCACCTGTGCTGGACGCTCATACTAAAGAAAGTTTCAGCTCCTGAGGTAAATGTATGTTGGCGTAATCTCCAGGGTTAGTCTGCAGAGTTCGCTTGACAGATTGGCTTCAAGCTTCTATGTAGGCTGGTGAAGCCATTTACAGTACATAGGCTGTTCTCCCAGAAACTAGAAAGCAGCCCTCCCCTGGCAGCCCCACAGCGTTCTGCCCCCCGAAAGAGGCTTCCAGAGAGCTGGCCAATCAGAAAAAAGTGGGCTTGTGAGGAGGGGGCCTTTAGGTTTCACATATAGACAACATGAAAAGTGAGCATATGGGATCTTTAACTTAAGTCAGGTAGCCATTTGTGTTTATGGAAAGTTAACCTGTGATGGCAAATCTGATTTTTGGGGTGGGCATGCAACCCTATGCCACCCAATATAAACACCCCTCGGCCAAAGTTTCTATATATATTAATTTGTGGTTGAGTAGGGTAACAAAGGGAGGATTTTCATGTTTATTTTCTTATATAATCACCCTTCTGCTGCTGCTACAAAAACACTACACTACGTACACTACATGCATGTGTGTGCGTGCATTATTCATGTGTGTGTCTCTGGCCCGCTCTGGGAGGATTACTGTAGATTTACAAGGCCTGGTAACAATGAGCAAACCCACCCTTGGGACCCACACTCAATCACTATCACAATGAAACGCTGCTAATTCCTATTTAAAGCTGCCGCACAGGCACTGCCCTCCCTGCCCTCCAGGCCAGGGGGAAAGCAGGAAGCTCAGAGACGAAAAGCGAAGAGGAGTCCGTGTTTTGTTAGTCAGTCTAATTTCTGTTAATTTCTGCCGCCGAGTTAATCTCCTGTGTCCAAATAAATCACTCTCCTGCTATTGTTTCCCTGGATGTTTATGAGGTAAACTTGCAGGAGACTAATGTGTTTGCCACTAGAGAACAGTGCGTGTGAGCGTCTGTGTCATTTGTCTCAGAAGTACCCACCCAAAGGCCCCTTTTCGTTCTCCAGCACTGCTCCTTATTGGGCGAGCTGCTGAATAATTCAGCAGTTTTGAGACGTAAAGGGGATTGCTTTAATTCCTAGCTAGCAGGTTAATGTCAGGAGTTTGCTGTTGCATTAAATGCAGGCAGTAATTTATAATGTCAGCACCAGCACAGCACATAAGCACATGATGTTGTGCGGCTAATGTGTTGCATTCATGGATGAAAGTGGTGCATCTCAGTGTATGTTATTGCCGCTGTTATGAAATACGGACGGTACGATTGAGTAACAGAGTGACAGTGTTGTGTTTGACTGCTGCTCCTGCTGCCTCTTGCACGGGCACGTTCATTTAGAGACGAGCTTTAATTGGAATCGCAATCAGGGGTAGAAATCTCAAGCTGAATGAATATTTCAGGGAGCATTTGACAAGCCTGCCTATATGACTGTTTTCTGTCTTTTTCCCATCTCTTCCTCTTGGACTCTCCTGTCCTTGCACATGCATGAAGGTGCAGCAAAGCATGCACAAGCATCGCAGATTTCCGAGAAGCTGTAAAAGCATTTTCATTTAGCCATTAAGGGGGAATTAATTATTGGCATCAAATCACTTGAAGAATAAATTTTTTTCCAAACGCACCGATCACATATGCTTGCATTCAAAGGCTAACAAGTAAATACACACACGCACTCATACAGTGGCTTTAAACTAGGGCACTGTCGTAATGGGGGTAATGATATTTGCATTATTAATGAACCAAGCTCCATTCTCGTCTTAATTGAAAATGTTCTTTCATCTTTGGCACTCATTTATCGCCTCTTTCAAAACGAGTGTTGTAATGCGAACGCTGTTAGATAGCACACACACCGTCACATGCACAGATTAAACACTGCTCAGTGATTCCTCATTCTTCTTGTTTTCTAGGGTTAAAGACATCAGGATGAGTTGGTTTGAGGTTGAAGGGCGGGATTAAATAAGGGTCGAGTACAGGGGAGGGGCGGGGAAGAGAAGAGCATCGAGTGAGGATCGATGGTGTGTTTGAGCCGGGAGATGCAAGTAACCAAGGGAGTGAAGGGAGCATCGTACTGTAGTGTATCGTATCCCCCCCCCCCCCCCCCCCCCCCCCCCGTGGTTCCTGTAATGAGGGAGTGGGGGAGGCGAGGTAACAGAAAAAAGTTTCAAGTGTGGGATGAAACCAATAAAACTCAGTTATCAAATCAGCATTATACAAGCTTTGCTGTAACGTACATATTCTGGGGTTTGTGTGGTTCCCAAACCT
The DNA here is from genome assembly GCF_963930695.1 of Labrus bergylta. NCBI lineage: Eukaryota > Metazoa > Chordata > Actinopteri > Labriformes > Labridae > Labrus > Labrus bergylta. The sequence goes on along the minus strand of NC_089207.1, from coordinate 4,103,780 downwards.
TGCTTTTCAAGTCGAGAGATGTATTTTTTTCTGATAGAAGTCTTTCTGTGTGGATTCTGTGACCTTGTTACCAACCTGAGAGGTAAAGAAAATGAAGAGAGAAAGAGCGGCTGAAAATACGTTGATGAAAAAGACAGAGTGAGGTGAAATAAGAGAGAAATAATTTACGGGCATGTGCCCACAGAACGCTAGCGATACTTTGGCAGGGGGGAATGATAAAAACAGGTTTTTATTGACCTTCTTAACTTTCTCTATCAGTCTAAAAAGAAGCTGAGGATGATGGGTGTGAAGTGGTATAGACCTCACTCTCATTTTCTATCTGTCTTTCATGGCTGTTAACTTTCTCCAGAGGGCAGGCTGGTAGAAAAAATACAAGTTTGAGTGGTAATCACTTGAGCTGTGCATAAGTGTGTGTGTGTACATGTGTGTATATATGTGTGTGTGTTATGATTATAAGCCTAGTGCCCAGGTCTGAGCCCAGGGCAGAAGTGTCATTAGCTTCTGTTGCCCCGAGTGTGACTCTCACTGGAGATGTGTCTTTACTCCATGGATGGATGCATGGAAAGCTCAACCACAGCTGTGATTTGATTTATTTTGACTTTTTATTTCATTTCCTTTTTTTTTTTTTTTTTTTGAAGCATTTTAGGCGTTTAAGTGGTCATAGTGATGAAAATGTCCAAAACAGAACAGGAGGACATCTTACCTAAACCTTTAATATCGTCTTTTCATATTGCGCCAAATTTTCAATATAAATCAATTCACTTCAATTCAATTCAAAAAACTTTATTTGTCCCCAGGGGGCACACACACAATTCAAAGGCACACAGAGCAGTAAAAAAACAACTGTGCAGGTAGACGAAACATTTTAAACCTAAAATATAGAGTGTCAATTTAAATACAACTTAAAGCTTAAACTTAAAAAAACAAAATATAAAAGAGTAGATATAAGTGGACAGTGATCGGACTAACAGATGTAAACAGATGTAAACAGAACTATGTGCAGTAAACAAGAAATAAATAAAATGAGTACAAATTGTCACGTTTTACATGAAAAATGAATCATAATTAAAAAATCAAATGAAAATGTAAGGCTTTCTACTCTTTCTAAATAGATAAGAGAAAAACACGATCTGATACACACATAACTCTAATGAAAGAGAGCGGAGAGCTCTCTAAAGAGACAACATAAAGAATCAATGAGAGGCTTAATGCCTCAGATGAATAAATCATCCTTATGTATTATGTAACGTGATAAATAATGAAAAAAACATGCACATTGATGACTAAAGTAACATTCCAGTTTAACTCCAATTAGCTTGACAACCATGTGAGGCCTTTGCATATCATCATGTTTATTGTATAGCATGGTCTGCATTAAAATAATTCACTTGTTATAGTCACACAACTGTTCAGCACCATGGAGAGAGTCACAATGAGGTTCAGTTAAAGGGCTGATCTAAAGAGGTCCGTGCAGTTAGTGATCGGTTAATTCAGCTATGCTAACTTCAAATGTAGCCTCGTTTTAACTTAGGACAGAGTTTGCGCTTTACTATCACTCACACTAGCATAGTTGTCCCGTACCGTACTCAAGCACAACTCAATCACTTCTTTAGAGCTATGATTTGAAACGTCAAAGTCATCATCATAACGATAATGATCATGAGAATACATTTTATTTATAACTTACCTCACGTTTAATAAATCTCAAAGTGCTACAAATACAGAAAAATTAGCTAAAAGGAAGAATATGCGATTTTTTTTTTGATCCAGCAGATGTCGCCCTTGAGCACCAGCATGAAACCAAAACAACTCGCGCTGCATTGTTGTGTTAGCATGCTAATGCTAGCGATCTTTATTCTGCTGGTATCTTCACACTGCATGTAAATGTACCTGAAATGAGCGTGATCTAGAAACACAGTTAAGCAGTGAGTACAGTATGTTATTCTTCTTTTCTCTAGTCCCTCAATTAAACAACTTTTATACACGAGGGGAGGAGTCAGCCGGCCGTCCGGGCGATGTAAACAAAGTGAAGATAGGACTCTGAAAACTCTGAAAACATCACAGACAGTGGGACTCGGGTGTTACACCCATTGTAGACAGTCATGACTCACAGAGTTATTTTCAGAGGATATACTTGATTTCTTTTACATTTAAGTGTGAGAAATTGCATATTCTTCCTTTAAAGACATCCTGTCTGTATTAGCATCATGGCATCACGTGAGGTCAGTCAGATTTTTATATTCTTGTATATATCATGTATTTATATAAAACATTAAAGAACAAAAACAAGCAGTACATAGTAATTAGGCAGTAAAACATAAAACATAACTTCAGATAGAAATGTGCAGGAGAAGCCAAAGGAACCCAGAGGGCCTTGTGGAGTGGCCCTCCTAATGTTAAATATGTTAAACAGACAAACAATTAAAGCAGTCAAAGCAAAAACAATAAACAGAAAACATACTGAAACAGATGTTGAAACAAAGAAGAAACAAGAACAATACAATGAAAGAATGAGAAAGAAATATGCAAAGTGAAATAAATCTTTTATGGCAGAGAATGATTATGACGGTGCATTGCTAACATGTTTTAGTGTTGCTCTTGCGATGTATAGACCGACACAATATGTTGTTGTTTAGTAAGGAGTTTTTTGTTGTTGTGTGTGTTGTTTCACCATTTTCTGTCCCAATTCTGAATTCCAACTCTGCTGCAGACTAACTTGACTGTGGGGCCCTGAGGGTGTGCACAGCCATGTGTGTGCGCTTCTCCCATAATGCATGTAGCCGCCAGCTGCTGCTTTTAACCAGACAACCAACAGCTTCACCATGCAGGCTCTATGTCTAGTGTTTTTTTTTTGCATTTTATAAACATAAGCAGGCCTTTAGGGAATGACTTTCAGAGAGATGTGAAGTTTTGCAGAAGACATCTGAGGTGCGGAAGACCTTTGTAAATTAATGAAAGCCACTAACGTCCCCTCCCCTATTCTAGCCTAGGTGTTTGGATTCCCTGATTATGGGGAGCACGGTTTGTGCATCTGCGGAGTGGAATTTAATGCCCTTGTTTTTGTCTTACTCCTCCTCTTCTTTATTTTTTTTTGTGTGTCTCAGGCGGCGAGAGGGAAGAGGGGAGAGGAGCACGGGGTGATAATGACTTGTCAAATTAGAAGCGATGGAACCTGCAGCGAGTGTAAACACAATTCGAGGATGTTCGGATGACATTTTCCCGAGCTGTATTTCTACTGGGGGGAGATTAGCGGAGTGACAGCTCAGCCTGAATCTCATGGATCACAGCTGCACGATGGAGAGCACACACACACACGCAAACAAAGACACAGAGAGAAGAAATTACTAGATTTTTAATACTACACAGCAGACTGATACCTGGGAGAGCATACATGGAGAATTCAGCAGCGAAAAAGAAACATGCACACACTTTGCATTTAGAGATCTTGGGATTTCGAAATGCTTTAACTTTCCTTTCCAGTCATGGTCCAAGAGGCTGTGTATGGATTCATGTCCATGTATCCTGCCCACGCCCTATCAGCATGATGGATGGTGGTCATGCACAGCCTTGACTTTATAACTTATCGGGACTTAATATGCATGCGTCCCCATCGCCAGTAAAAAGTGCCCGTGAAGTAGAAGCGCCGGAGACTTTTTTTTTTTTTTTTTTTAGCTGTTAAGATATTAGGGCCTCCTGTTTCTTAGTGTTCTATTTTACGCATGGCTGTCCTCCCGCTGGTTGCTGCTCATTTCCCAACTTCGCCTATGAAATAAAGAGCCATTTACGAGGAACAATGTCCCGGCCACCACATCTCCCTCTATCCTGCCCCCGCTATTGGAGAGATACTATTGAGAGTCCCGAGCGCATCAATTTGGGCCTCAAATGACTTTCCCCAGCTGGCCAAATCCTGACAAGCTTTCTGTTCTCCTTTAAAAAGAGCCCTTTATCACGAAGAGAAAGGAAGAAAGGATGAGCGAGAGGGACGGGCAGAGAGAGAGAGAGAGAGAGAGAGAGAGAGAGAGAGAGAGAGAGAGAGAGTGTGTAGAGTCAAAAAGCTAATGTCTTGGTGACACCCTTTCTCACACAACAGGGGAAATTTCTGTTCTATAACGGGTTCTGGTTAATTTGAAGTCAATTGGAGAGTTATTAAAAGGATCTGTGTGAGCTCGGCTGAACTTGGTCAAGGGCGACAAACTCACCCTGGTTTCCTTATGATACAAATACAAGACTGTCACCTTGAAAGTTCCTCTGATTTGCCTCTAAACGACTTTAACACTGTACACTATATGTAGACTCATCCCATCCTGTTTCACTCTCTTACATGAACTTATTTTGTTTCCTGCTTCCATTCTGCGCGGTAAAGTCTCACCGTTAAGGATTGTGCTTCAATTTTATTTTAAAGGTATTGTTTTCGGATTTATCTCTCCAAGCGTCATGTTGCCTTTGAATTTACTCCGCCCCAATATGTATGCAAATGCCAACATCTACTGCCAGAAATTAGATTAACTTCATTTCCCCATTGTTCCTATATCCTTTCGCTAGTTCTCAGGTGCAGGTTCAGTGGTTTAATGTCACACTGTTGTGCATTACAGCCCCAATTTACAGTGCATGCACTACAAATAATGTCAGGGAAAGGGAAAAATATGAAGCAAGAAGCAGAGGAATGGAAGCTCATGTGAAATTCCTCACGCACTATATTCCCTCTTATGCCTTTAATCTGCGGACATAATGTGGATAAAAGCCTGTTTTTATAGGGAGGGTATAAGGAGTGATCGGCTCCTCATTATCAAGTATTATCTTCAAGTACTTTAATTGCATTTTTCACGTAATTGCCAAAACATAACTGGGGCAATTCATAAAAACAACCTCGCAATTTCACAATAAAATCAATAACATAAAGGGAAGAAAACGGAAAAAGGACAAAGTGATGCAACAGAGCCGCTGAAGCATAAAAGTCATTATAGCAAACATTTAGAAAACCTTGTTTAACATTAAGTGAGACAGTCGATGTTTAAGACCTCCCTGTAAGTAAAAGCCAAGTGTTACATAATACAAGAAGAGCTACACCAAGATAACAGCTGTAATTATGGTAAAACGACCACAGTGGAATTAACACTAAAGGTTAAGGTAATAGGACACTTCCAAAGAAAACATGCATGAGAATGTAATCTCAACTTTATCAGAGCAAAACGGTCCTTCTTACAGTCAGAGGTCAAACTGATTTTATAACTCATTCTGCTGTGACTTCAAACATGAAGATTTAAGTCAAATATTGAAGCTTTGTTGAAGCTGCTTCTGTGAATCTTTATCATATTTCTATTATGAGGACATTTGTGCTCAAAGTGTTGAAAGTACAGTTTCCCTTTATTTGAGTTGTCAAGGGAGAATGCAAAACAGTTTTCCATTGTGTGAGTTCTGCTGCAGGCTAAAATGTTTTATGTCTGTTACGTTTCATTATTGTTATTTTATCCACCATTAAAAGTATGCTAACCTAGCATGTTAGCCGTTTTTCAAAGTAGAATAACTGTACAGACAACTGTACAGCTATGGTTGGATTTTTCTTTAAAGACATTATGATATCTCACTTTTTTGGCTTTAAAGGCTTTATATGTGATTTTTTGATCCAGCAGATGTCGCCTTTGAGCACCAGCATGAAACCAAAACAACTCGCGCTGCATTGTTGTGTTAGCATGCTAATGCTAACGATCTTTATTATGCTGGTATCTTCACACTGCATGTAAATTTACCTGAAATGAGCGTGATCTAGAAACACAGTTAAGCAGTGAGTACAGTATGTTATTCTTCTTTTCTCTAGTCCCTCAATTAAACAACTTTTATACACGAGGGGAGGAGTCAGCCGGCCGTCCTGGCGATGTAAACAAAGTGAAGATAGGACTCTGAAAACTCTGAAAACATCACAGACAGTGGGACTCGGGTGTTACACCCATTGTAGACAGTCATGACTCACAGAGTTATTTTCAGAGGATATACTTGATTTCTATTATATTTAAGTGTGAAAAATCACATAGAAAGCCTTTAAGGGTGGATTCACACTAGGACTGGGATCTTAGTACACTTGACCCCAAAGTCCAGTTCATTTGATCAGCATGAACACAAACGTACCGTGCTCTTACCGTACTCAGGTACTGTGCCCAAGTCCGCTTGAAGAGGTGTTCTCGATTTCTGTTTACTCTTGTATTGTAGGCGGGAGATGTGAACGCAACCGTTCTCAAACAAGGAAGTGGTCTGCTATATGGCGTAATCCTAAACATTGTATCTGCGCAGCAAGGGCCCGTTTCATCTTCTGAGCTGCACGGTAGATGTGTACATAGGATGAGGGTCTTTGTTGCCGTCTCAGAAAAGAAACATCCACAGTGAGTAGGATGGAGTCAGCCCGCGAGTGGTTGCCATGGTTTGTATCTGGACTGGACTGTGCACTCGGGTACAAAACAATGTTAGGGTACCAAACAGTCGTGCATAATGTGAAAACTCCCTAAGAAGAATTTCTAATGACGCTTTTCCCGATTTAAGAAAGTTAATGTGACAGACATGAGCAATAACCTTCAGGAGGTGTATTAGTCAACATGAAACAGCATCTGTGTAATAAGTCTGTGTGTTATGACTCTGATGAAGTGTATGATTTGGTCCAGCAAACACCTGAAGGAATAAAAACAAAATAAATTTTTAGGCGCTGCAGCTTTTTCTGAACACGTTCGAGAAACCTTTAGGACAAAAACTTCAATAGTTGCCTTTCTGTTGTTTTTAGCTCCACGTATAGCTGACCTTTTGACCTCACGCCTCTTCTCTGTGAGCTGGAGCCTCCAGTTTGAAAAAAAACTCAGTACTTTTTGTGAGTCATGAGGAAAGAGGCAAGAGAGGGAAACGCCAAGGAATGGAAAACATGTGGCATTAGATAAAGAGGCTGTAGAAGAACCAAATACTTGACAAATGACTGAATACTTCTTTGAAACATCACAGCTGGATCTGGGGCCCTGGTAACCATGGCAGGGGGAATACATTTCAAGTGTGTGACATTACAGTGTTCAGGCACAGGGGGTTGTGTCGGCTGGTAGCTGGACTGCAGCAGGCCTGACAGCTTGTTTGCTTTGCACTTAACATCACATCTCATCATTACGACACACATCTCTTTGTTTGTTTCTGTCAGTCTGCACTTCCTGTTCTTAATTACTATTTTAAATTTGACAAACTTGGTATAGTTTAACTAATGTGACATAAAAATGGTCATCGCAGTTCAGTGCATTTCTGTGGTAGGCCAAAAGAAAACCAGTTGTTAGGCTGATCTCTCCAACATTGTATTGATGAAAACTTAAACCCAGATGGCGGTGATTTAGGAACTATAACTTACCCAAGATTAGATGTCTTTAGAATATTCTAATATTTTATTTCCACTCTAATAACAAACAGGCTGAGATGGCAAACTTACAATGAACTAAAGAAAAACAAAAGCAGAAAATGACGTCAAGAAAAAAGACTCAAGTTCTGATTCTTGCTCTTAAGGGGTTTTTTAAAACAAAAATGGAAACAGCATGTTGTCTTAAGAGTCTCCACAGAAGGAAAAGAGAGACAGAAAAGGTTAGTTTAGCCTTTACAAGATGTTTATTATTGTAGTATTTGCAATCTGGGACATTAATAATGTGAGTAGATGTAATGTAAATCCTTCACTTTAGAACTATATGAATTATTTAGTCATGACAGGAAGAGAAACAGATTTATATTGCTCAAAGTCGTCTGCTTTTCACTAACTGTTTTTTTGGAAAGGCTGCTAAGGTAGTTCACCGCTATCTTTTGAGAGAACGAGCAGTATTGGTCCACATTTGCATATAAATGAGTAATGGTGAACTGTCAGAGAGAGAGAGAGAGAGAGAGAGAGAGAATGATTTAGAGACAGAGAAATATGGAGTGGCATTGCACAGAAGGAGAAATTAAAAAGACAGACATCAAGTGATAGCTCAAAGTCTGAGAGGGAGATAGGCGTCAGTGCTTCAGTGCAACATGTAATGTTAAACACATATATTTATAATATGATACATAGTCAATGATATGAAGCTCTGGTCTCATGGATAGTTCAGGTCCAGTTAAACCAGATGTTTGACCAGTGGAAAAAGCAGTTAGAACCAGAATGAAAGCCATGCCGCACTAACTGTTTATTTTGGATCCCAGAGAACAAAGAAAGACGTCACAGAGGCTTATTTCCTTATCAGGATGTGGTTTTCTGCGAATGGCAATTTTGACTTCAAAGGCCTGAGTCTGTAGCTGTGCTTACATAACTCATTTATGCTCTTTCTTAATTCAATCCAACATTGACTACTACGGCAATATTGCATGAATGGGTCTGTGACTTATCATTCTGTTTGTCCATAAAACTATGATTTTATCTATTTGACTATTTTATTTATCTATTTATTTAACTTGTTTGATCTTTATCTACAACAAGAACTAACACAGGAAGAACAAATAAGAACACAAACTCAATGGGCAGGCAGAGCCCTGATTGCATAAGCTGTTTGGCTGCTTCATTTTTATGCGTCTCTGTGATTGTCTCGTTCACAGCTGTGGCTTCATGCAGGTGAACCGTGCTGCAAACAGCACCTCTAGCTTGTTTCAATTACACTCCTGGTGCACTCAATCCAACGATTGCTGCCGTTTTCCCTCCCCTACCTCATCCTTCATCCTTCTCATTATTTGATGTATTCTTTTTTTTTTTATCGTGCTTGGACCTTATCTTCATTAGCGCGCCAGCGTAATAAAGAGGGGATTAATTCTCCCTTTAGAATCATTGCTCCTGCACTGATTCTTTGAGAACTCTCTCAATAACAAAGCTTTTTGTGAAGCAAAATGAGTAACTATAACGTCATTTCTATAGTAGCTTGGGTTAAGAATTGTTTATTCTTTCCAATTATACAACCAATTATTTAATCAAAAATGAAAATGAACCATACTGTCTGTTTCTTTTTTTTTTTTTCCAAATTCATGTTAGAAAGAACTTCTAATGACCATATTTGTTCTAATTCATTTGAATTCACCAACACCATTTTTGTTACAATTTAGTGTTGAATTGCACCACTCTTTATGCTGAGATCTTCTTTAACTGCTGTGTATGAGAATAATAAAGACACAACTGCATGCTCTTACATATAAGCATTTCTATGAGCTTCTAGTTAGTGGCCGTCTACAGCTCAGTGTGCTCAATAGATGGCAGGTTGCACAATTGACGTTGCTTTGTGGTGATCCATTGTCATAATTGGTTGGCAAGCAATAAGTTGTTTACTCGTTATAGAACAAGACAACTGTTTTTTTTGCAACGTCAACAATTGCCCCATACCTCTGTTGGTTTTCTTGCCGTCTTTGGTGAAGCACCTTCCCGTCATGCTTCTGAGATGCTTTGATGTCATTTCTGTAGTTAGGTGGTTTTTAATGTGTGTTACATTCCTAGCTTATGTCAAAAGGTCATAAGAGGTCAAAGCTGAGAGCTAAATACTTCAAGTAGTCTTAAGCCATTATCAGATATTCACATGAAAATTTCAGTCAGGCTGCCACTGAAATCTTCCTGGCTTGCTTGTCCACGCACGCACCTTGTAGCAGGACATTTTAACTGTTGGATGGGAGTGAAGGTGGTGGTGGGGGGGGGGGTTGTCTCAGGAGGTAAGAACAATGTGGAAATGGCAGACAAAAGCAACAGAGTCTGCTATAAAATGCCAGAGTGATGTTTTTTTTCCCCTGTAGTCTGACACAATCACAATATCAGAAGAATAAAATAACAGAGACCAGCATACTGGAGAACAGGAAACCGCACAGGTTGCGTGCATTCAGTCTATGGTTGCGCGCTGGTCGTAGGATGTGAATGCAATCGCATCCTCCCGCTCGCTCAAGGTGAATTCTCCTGAGTATTTCCTGCTGCTTTCACAAATCAGCTCACCCCGACGTCACAAGGCAAATTTACTAAACAGGGTGGCAGGAAAAAAGTCAGCAAAGTCAGAGCGAATAACTCTGCTGTTTGCATCTACACACGGAAAACTTCAAGAAGTGCTCAGGAGTTTTGTGCAAGTGTGAAAGAACTATTATAGACTTAAGTTGAAATCGAACGGTTTCCGTTTTTTTTTTATGATACAAAACTCAATTTACTTTCGGTATACAGGTAGAAAATCTAACAAAAAGACAACAAGCTAAGGAACACAACAGGCATTTGAGCAAGTGTGTGGGCATTTCTTCCTCCTTAGTGTGCTGTTTTTGCACTGCCCCTCACCTATGTGTGTATAATATGGAGCTATTATTGTGGCAAAACTATTTGAATATGCGTACACCGATCCACAAATGCACACACTAATCCACAAATGTGTAAAAAGATTCACAAATGCACACACAGATCCACAAATGTGTAAAAAGATTCACAAATGCACACACAGATCCACAAACGCGTAAACTAATCCGCAAATATGTAGACCAATTTTGAAATATTTACTTATTTATTCATGGTATATAATATAATAAATAAGTAAATATTTCAAAATTGGCCTAAATATTTGCAGATTAGTTTACGCATTTGTGGATCAGTCTACGCATGTTCAAATAGTTTTGCCACAATAATAGCTCCATAGTATAACCACACCCCTTTTTCACAATAATGCAGTGAGCATCGTCAATGCATGACAACCACAATGTGCTGAAACAGTCCCTAAACACTTTTATTGTACATGTTTAGGTCGCTCCCTCCCAACATACACTGTCCAAAACTGTTGTTCCATAGACATTGAATTTTTCCACTTCAGCTAATTTTTATTTTTATTTTTTTCAGTTAGAAAACATCACATAAGCCATGATGAAGGTAAAATATCAAAGCCAACCTGGAGAGAAAGAGTTTAGTGTATATGAAAGTAGAGATGGAGTCATGTATGCAGAGTGGGTGTAAGCAAAGGAGAGGAGAAATCGAGACTAAGAGAGACAGAAGGTTATTAAGAGTCCTTTGCATAAAGATCATCGAATGTCTTCTTCTTTGCAAGAACCCTGCCGCCCACCCAACATCTGATAATTACACTTCATTAGGAGTGCAGGTAGTAATGTGAGAAGAGAGGCTGACTGCTGAGGCCAACATGAGAGCGAGTGGGAGACATGCAAGTGGGAAGTGAGGCACACTTGAGTAACATACTGTTGAAAGAGAACAATGGGAATTTGATAATGGGGGGGAAAAAAAGCAGGAGTTAGCCTCGGTGACTTGAGGACCTCTTGTGATCGTGTTTGTTTAGGGGGCTGGGTTTGTTGTAAGAGTGCAATTGCATGTCTCTGTGGCTGTGTGGGTGTTTATGCATAAAATTAAATATGTGTTTATTGCTTTGGTTTAGTGACACACAAAGATAGACATAGCCCCCCCCCCCCCCCCCCCCCCCCCCGTCAGTTATGAATTTAATAAGGCTTCTGCAGGGCACAGACACAAACACACACACACACACACAGATATTTTCTGGCTTGGCAACCCCCTCTTGCCTTTTCCTTGCATCAGCCATACCTTTGCCCCCTGTAAAAGAAAGTAATCACAATTTATTTTATGTAGACATCAACAATTTTGAGGCTTCATAATTTAGCAATGCTGCTAATTATCCTGAAAACACTGAAAATCTGAGATAGTTCATTAGTTAAACATTGGAATATATTCTTTATCACACATTTCTAGAGCTGAATCATTCATTTAAAGAAAAGACAAAAAAACAAGTTTCATGTTCAGAGCGTTTAATGCTCTTCTGTGGAAACAAAAGGTCTGTGGTGTTTGGTTTCGAGTGCTAATGTTAGCCCTAGTATTTTATCTGCAGAAAATCAGAGTGAGCTGATGTCTGAACGCAGCAGCATATACTCCGGAGATTTCAATTTCAGCCAATGAAAAGAGAATGACGTTTATATAGTGACCGGCTAAAGTGTCTGCACGCGACCTCTACGATCTCCGTGCTCTAATTAAACATCTGCATTCTGTTTTCTGTTGGTCAGTTTGTTGTTCTCCTCTCTTTTGTGGATGTTGTCATTCCATTGGATTACACATAGCATTGATATAAAGGTAAATATTCTCATTATAACGTCGTTAGCGGACTCTGTTGCTTCGGCCGCTACTTTCGTGTTCTTTATTTACTTCACGTCTTACCTCTGGGAATTGAGTCACAGTTGTCACTACGTTATACCTGGTGAAGAGGCTGCCACCTAAGTTGCCATCAACTTTCACACAATTGTTATCATGTTACAGTTTTTGTTTCGGTCTAGCAGGAGTTCATTTTCCTTTTTGTGTCCCTCATTTTTAACTCAATTATTAAGTCCACCATGGGTTTCAATGTAAATCCTATACATATATATATATATATATATAAATATATGTATCCTCCTCCCACAGCAGTTCTCTTAAACTAACATTTACTCTTCTATACATTTTAGTGTTACAGGAAAGCATTTCAACAGTCACACACTATTGACCTGCTAAATGTTCCTCTGACGCTCCAACACTCTGTCTGGTGTCTCCTTTGTCATATCTGTCATTTTCATTTAAATATGTTTACGCAGCCTAGAAAAAAATACCATATGGGCCACAGTTATCTATTTTTTAGACTCTCACACACATGTCCTTTAACCTGACCCCCCCCCCACCCCCTGCTTTTACCTCGCACAACCACATATATATTTGTCATCTCATCATGTAATGTGGCAGCATTTGGACGTCAGCAGCCGGTGAAGGAGTGCTGCAGCTTACAGTGCTGCAGTAAGACTCAGTGGAGCAGAGGCCAGAATCCCTCAGTCTGACAGTTGCGTGGGAATGTGTCCATATGGGAACATCCTTTACTGTATGTTCTTGTCCGAGAGTGGCTGAACAGAATCGCTACTAAAGGCGTGATGTCCCAGAGGTGCAGCGAGGGAAAAAAAGGAGAGATTCCTGTGTGTTTGCGTGTCCATGTGTGTGTATGTGTGTGTGCTGTCAGCAGAGAAAAGAGTGAGAGGTGAGGACTGCAGTATTCCTCTAGCGGGAAGCATTGATTTTCCAGCCCAGCGTGGGGATGGGGAAATGTCAGCCTCTAATTGAGTTGATAAAACCGTTTTGAGTTTCAGACGTAAATATGGTTTCCCCCTCCTACAAAAGGCCACCGTATTAGACGAGTCCCACTGGGAGGTCTGTGAGGAATGAAAAGGGTTCCTTGTTCCTTTTTGCTTTTCTGCGTTTGTTGCTTTTAAGCGTCTTGAGTTTGTTTCTTGGACAGCCTGTCATCAAATCGCTGTGTTGAAAGCAAGTGACAGGCATTTTAGTGCTGGAAAAATATATATATTTTTCACTTTGAATCAGGATTCAAGCTTGTTAGAACCCAAACTTTTTTGTTCTGGCTTGTTTGTTTTCTTCTATACCAAATACTTAAGTCTCTTACTGAGAAAGCCTTTAGTTGAATAACTCGTACATGTCTTCATTTTAAAGGCTTTATATGTGATTCTTCACACTTAAATGTAATAAATCAAGTATCTCCTCTGAAAATAACTCTGTGAGTCATGACTGTCTACAATGGGTGTAACACCCGAGTCCCACTGTCTGTGATGCTTTCAGAGTTTTCAGAGTCATATCTTCAGTTTGTTTACATCGCCAGGACGGCCGGCTGACTCCTCCCCTTGCGTATAAAAGTTGTTTAATTGAGGGACTAGAGAAAAGAAGAATAACATACTGTACTCACTGCTTAACTGTGTTTCTAGATCACGCTCATTTCAGGTAAATTTACATGCAGTGTGAAGATACCAGCATAATAAAGATCGCTAGCATTAGCATGCTAACACAACAATGCAGCGCGAGTTGTTTTGGTTTCATGCTGGTGCTCAAGGGCGACATCTGCTGGATCAAAAAATCGCATATAAAGCCTTTAAGTAGGGTACTAAAAGTCTGGATCTGGAACCTCAAAGTGATTAGCCTAGCTTAGCGAAAATACTGGAATCAGTTCAGCAGCTAACCTGGCTCTCTCTATAATCAAACACCTACCAATGCCTTCGAGACCTTCTTGAAAACACAAATGTTGAACAGACTTTTGGTTTGAGTTCTGTGACATACTGCAGCTAGCTGTGTACCACTGCTTCTACTCATCTCAGCTAAGCTAACTACCAACGTATGGGTCTTAGCCTGCAATATCCTTAATGCACAGATGTGAGAGTATTGATGGTCTTAAACGTCCTCAGTGTAATTGCACATGTTTCTCAAATTCTAAAACCATTTTAAATCTGGAGAGATAAAAATAATGGTCATATGTTTCAAGACCACAGCTTTGAAAACGTCCCACTGGGAGGTCTGCGATGACTGAAAAGCTTCCTTGTTTTATGTCTACATGAGTTTGCTCTTGTGCTTTTATGTTTCTGCGGACAGCTCGTCCGCAAATCTGCTTGTTGAAAGCAAACGACAGCCTGAGTGAAATGTTTTCACTGTGAATCAGGATACAAGCTTTTTTAGAACACACAGTTTTTGTGTTGCGGCAGAGGGGGCCGAAATGAAGCGAGCGAGATGGAGGCGGGAGGTCATATCCATTAGAGGTGTGGAAGGTGAATAAAGAAAAAGGTTGAATGAAGCGTCGGCTGTCCCTGCTGATTAGCAGAATGATATGCAGGGAGGGCAGAGGGCTCACCTGCTGCCTTCAATGGAAATTCACTCAAGTGTCAAAAGAGGAAAGAATGCATTTGGCCAGTGTTTTTAATGATGATTACCTTGTATGAAGAGCCTTGGAAATCTATTTAGATCCGTGCGAAACGTTGAATTGTGCTGTTATTTCTGCAAAAATAATCAGATCATGCATACTTTTATTTACTTTCATTTTTAAAGATTCATTTTTTGGGCCTTTTTTTTTTCCGCTACAGTTGAAAGAGTCAGATATCAGGGAGTGAGAGAGTTAGGAATGACATGCAGGAAAGGAGGCCCAGGTCGGATTTGAACCCGGGCTGCCCGCCTGTAAGGACCACAGCCTCCGCACATGGGGCACACACACTAAACACCAAGCTACTGGCGCCCACAGAATATGCATACGTTTGTCTTCACTTTGAAATAATTTATACATTTATATCATATAACTAATATTTCAAATAACAAACTTCTTTTCTTCTATTTATTTTTTTATTTTCATCATTCTGATGATTAACAGTTCACAGTGTCACCAAGTGAAAGTTGGAACGAGTGCACGTACTATGAGAGTGCATGTGTTCCCGTTTTGCATCTATAGGGGCCCTGCTCTCATTATTAGGAGTGATAATTAGACAGATTTTCACACATCACACCCCGCACACACACACACACACACACACACACACATGCATGCACACACACGTTCTGTTTCTCCCACTTTCATATGTAAGCACACGCACACACATTTGTGTCTAAGCCTACTGGTAATTAACAGACATAATTAGGCAGACAACCAATCGTATGGGGAATGCACACTCATGCAAACACGCGCATACACGCACACACACACACACACGCACACACACACGCATGCACACACATTACTTCCCTGATAATTAAGAGTATTAATTACAAGCATAGCTGTCCCTGCGAGGCGCCGTATCACTCACAGACTGGCACGCAGTGGGGTTCTTATTACTTTATCTCACCACACCATCACCATTTCTCTCTCTCTCTCAAGCTCTCTGGTTACACTTGCACACACATGTTATTCCCTAATATACTGTACACCTCATGGATAAACAAATGGTGGCTAATTAGTGTGAGAGTGATAGGCGTTCAGAGGTTAACCTCTGTTATAGCTTGGGAATTGAGAGGGATTGGCGTTTGTAGAGCTTGAACAGACCCGTGTTGCCTGTGGGGTTGTGCCAGTGTCTTTTTATTGCTTGACAAATATATTTTCAGCTCACTTGATTCTCTTCTATACTTGGTTATTTTTCATTTGTCATATAGGCCAGAGGATAAGGTGTCACATTACGTTGTTATCTGTATTGCATGCAATGTTACGTCGTCTGCTAAATAAGCAACTTTCTTTCAACATATAGGCAAACATTCTCAGTCCAGTAAGGGTACAGCTTCTTTAGTAAGTTGCATAAAAGATAGTTAGCCTGTTAGCTCAGGACAAAAACTGTCCCACGGGACAAATATCTGTCTGCAGAATTGTTAGACAAGTTACACAGAGCTCCAGGCGTATTCCCAGTTAATGAACTAGCCTTGCACTCTTTGACAGCGGAGCTACAGTGCACCCTCAGCATTTAGAGGAGCCTATACTGTACCTGGCATTATTTTTTTGGGGACATTTTTACAGTTCACTCGGCAAATTTCACAGTGGTTGCATGTTTGGATATTGCAGGATAGTGTCTGAGTTGTCTCTGCACAGGCCAAGGTGGTAACACATGCCCTGAATGTTTGAGCAGCATCGAGAGGAGAGAAGAGGAGAGGGGAGGAGAGGAGAGGAGAGGGGAGGAGAGGATGGGAGAGGAGAGGAGAGGAGAGGAGAGGAGAGGAGAGGGGAGGAGAGGATGGGAGAGGAGAGGTGAGGAGAGGATGGGAGAGGGGAGGAGAGGAGAGGAGAGGCGAGGCGAGGCAAGGCGAGGAGGGGAGAGGAGAGGAGAGGAGATGTTTCTGCCACGGGTGTTGCGCACTAAAATTGCAATCCTTCACAAGCTCATACATAATATAAAGCAGAAAGCAGTTGAACTATTTCAATATACATGCAGTTTACAACTTGCTGAATGTAATACTTGCAGCATGCTGCACAGTGTTGTGAAGCAATTTAAGAGAGTTTCTTTCCCTAATAAATAAAGATGATTACCATGGATGTTGAAATCAGACATATTTACATTGAACTCAAACACTTATTTTTTTTTACGTTTTTAAGTAATATGTTTATTAACGTCTCCATCCGTCTGTGTTTTTTCTCTGCAGTGGACGGCTGTACAGATTGGTCAGTGGACTACCTGAAGTACCGGGTGCTGCAGGGTGAGCCCGTGCGTCTGAAGTGCGCTCTGTTCTATGGTTACATCCGGGCCAACTACAGCCAGGCGCAGAGCGTGGGCCTCAGCCTCATGTGGTACCGCAGCTCCGGCCTGGGACACAGCGACTTCGAGGAGCCGATCTCTTTTGACGGCATACGGATGAGCAAGGAGGAGGACGCCATCTGGTTCAGACCGGCTGACCTCCAGGACGCCGGCCTCTACTCCTGTGTTTTGAGGTAGGATGGAGGGAAATCAATAGTCCTTCATAGATTTTGTTTGTTTAATTTCCTAACATCAACTGTGAAGATTTGAACCACCCCTATGTCTGTGCAATTAACATTGAGCTGGAACCTAGAGGGGGTTAGTCTAGCTTAGCAATAAAACAATTTCTCCAAAATGTATGAATATGCTTAGCAGCCACTCCGAGTTTATTCTGAATTCTGATAAACGCTCCAGCTAGCTATTTACCCTTTGTTTCCACTCTTCTTAGCTATGCAAACTGCTTTCTGGCCCCCACATCGGCGCTGTTCTCGATGCACAAACATGAAAGAAGCTTTCATCCTCATCGCCTTAATTGCAAATAATCTTTCCTAATTATTAAAGTATTGCTTTTAATCAGGTAAAAAAAACCTCATCTTTATTTTCTAAAGTTATTTAGAGTGTGTTTGAGGGGGGGGAAAAAAAACCTCTTTCAGATGTCGTCTATTTGATCCTCAAACGTGTAAGTAGTGTCTGTACCTCTCAAAGAGATGAAATCATCTGATCCTGTCGGCATATTTATCTTGCTTACTCATTGAGTTGATACTTTAAAAAATGACTTATGGCACATCACTTATTCAAACTGTCACTTCTATTATTTAAAAACCGTCGTAGATAAAGCTGTCTCTGTGTTTTTGTGCGTCTGTGTATTTACGTGTGTTTATGTTTGTGAGTGTGTGTGCAAGGGATAATATGAGGAAGCTAATGAACTGTAATCTATCTGAGGTGTTGAGTGGAGATACGGCATAGACAACGAGATAACAGACTACAAAGACAAGCACAAACACACACACATACACTCGTTCACACACTTTAGTGGGCCGTTACAGAGAGCCTCCTCCTAATACAGGATGCATAATTATGTGTCAGTAACTTATTAACCTTTACAGTGGAGAACATCCCTCAATAAATGGCTCATTGCAGCTCTTCATTTCAGAGAGTTTTTAATAAACCCAGTTAAAGGCCTCTTAAAGACCCAGAGAGGCGTGCACAACACGTGGAGTGTGACCGGGGGGAGTATGTTTGTGCGCAACGATACCCGAGCCTGCACTTAATTTCATTACTGCACAAAACACTTTCAAGTACTTTTCCAGTATTAAATTCATAAAGTCTGCGATTGTTGACTATTTCACCAGACGCTGTGTGTTCGTTTGAAACGGAGCTCACTGCTACCAGTATGATAGTTATTCAAAGAAACCCCCCAGCTCTGTGTTCAGCTCTGTCTTCATCGTGCTGAGCTGGGGAGATTTTTAACTTCTCAGATACTCCTAATCAAAGTACTGCGAGAGATTTGCCTCAGAGCAGAAATCGATGGTCTTTTTGTAAGGGGGGTAAGCTTTTCAGTCACACATTTGAGCACATATGACCCAAACATTCCCCCCCTTAAACTCCCTCCAGGCAAAGAGAGGCAAAGAGAAGGGGAACTGAGCCTTTGTCTTTTCTTCACCCCGTTTGGGTTTTGAAGAGTATATTCATGCAGTGGGTGACATCCTTTATGCCTATTATAAAAACCATTTCAAACAGTATTTAGCAAAGGCAAATATCAATATAGAGTTGACTTGAATTATGTGACACTTTTCTTTCAAATAGCAAATGTACATTTAGTGTTGTACAGTTTGGCTTTCTTTAAAGTCTTCTGTCGTCTTTTTGTTTGATTAACTTAAAATATGTACCTAATGAACTGGTGCCTCAGTGTATGTAGCCACAGAAAACCATAATGACTTACTTTAATGTCATCATAAATACATGCAATTAAAAGCACATTATGTGCCACCAGCACTGTGTAGCGTTACAGAATAAGAATGCATAGTAGGTTTCATATTACACACATTGTATTTCAGTGTTAATTAGTCGTGGGACCTAATCTAGCAACTTTAATCTTTTTACTGAATATCTGTTCACTGATTTGGATCACATGTTTTTGTTCAGTTTGAAGAAAAAGAGGATTTTCTGGCACAAACTTCACCAACTGACAAAGTGCATGAAGAGTGAAAGGCTTAGATGTCAAAATGCTCCAGCAACACTTAGTAGTAAGAAGATCAACTTTATTAACAATTTAGACCGACGCGTTTCGGCTCGTGGCCTTCATCATTTGTTCAGTTTGAATAAAGACAAAATTCCGGTCAGTTCCTTGAAACATAGTGAAACAAGCCATTCATGTTAAACTCACGTACCACAGAGACAAATAAGCCAAATTAAATAATGATTCTGACTGAAGGTGACTTTCTGGAGCACTGTAAGACATAACTACTTAGCACTAACCTCAGTGATGACCTGCAGCCTCTCTTAAAGCCATAATGGGGTTCTACATATGTATATTAACCTTCCTGGCATAGAAAATGTCTACAAGGTCCAAAAAAAAAGCTCACCTCATGATGGAAGTCAAAAACACCTTTCACACATGCACTCCTGAAATGTTCTAGAAAATTCCAGGACAGCATGCTGATATGAAGTCGTCCTGAGTTTCCCTTTCACACGTGACTCTGACAGCGGGAGATTTTCACTGTCATTTGGGAGAGGGGGAGAGGGGGAGGGAGTGGGGGGTCACGGGAGCTGTGATGTGAAAAGGATGCTGTAGAAATGTCAGAAAGCTAAAGAGTCTGACGTGTTTTTTCCTCATTAGATGTTTTCACAGTATCAACAAAAGAGTGAAAGAGAATGAAGCAGTTTTATAACGCACACAAAGATCAAACATGTTTCACAGCGGTCGCGGGATATTAACGTCATCACGCCTGCCTACCCCGCTCGTGGTGAATATTACTTGTTGGCTAACACATAAAGCTCCACCTGACAGACCTTTAATCTTATCAGTGCTTATTCCACGATAAGGATATTTTTTTATATTTAAAGGGGACTTATTATTAAAAATCCACTTGTACAGTGTTTTTGAACATATATTTAGGTAACCTGAGTGTCTACCGACCCACAAAATGTGAAATAAACCCATCCAGTCCTTTGTTTGTGGTCTGCATAAGTCTTACAACACAGAGCAAAATGCTCCGTTTCAAATTTACTCCCCTTGTGACATCACAAGTGGGTATCTGGTAAAACAAACAAAAACAAAAAACTCCCCTCCCCTGATATCTCCACCCATGGACTTCACCTTCAGCCTAGAACAAAACTTATGCGCAGGTCCGCCATTTTTATTCCTGCTAGCGAAAGACTGATGTCTACCAGGAAAACTCGGGGGGGGGGGGGGTCATTGTATTTAAAGAGACACACACACCAAAACGGAGCGTTCTGAGAGAGCTGGTTTATACAGGGTCACAAACCTCCTCTGGTGCTTGATTCATGTTATATTTTGACCAAAGCACAGCACAGATGTTTCATTTAGACCACAGGGGGCTGTTTGAAAAGGTGGAAAAAGGGGTATAATATGTCCTCTTTAAGGAGATAGGAGGTAGGAGACACTGCAGGAGGTAATTTTGACCAAATATAATTCCCCATAAGGACTGTGAGTGTTTGAGTTGAATACTTTTGTTTCTTCAGTCAGCATGAGCTGCAGACATTTTGAGGTTTAAAACAATGGGCTATTTAAAAACAATCATGGCTGTATACTGAGCTTCAGTGATTTTGTTGTATCTCAGTTCAATCTGATGTTGATGCTAGCACCCTGAAAAGCTAATAAAAACTGATAGTCAGTATTTAAAAGCTATAGTCACTTTTTTATTTCAAATCGAATGTGCTGGAGTTTAAAAGCCAACTGAATGTAAAAAAAAAGAAGAAAAAACGTGTCACTGCTCTAATACCTTCTGCCTGCACCGCGTACACGGTAGGATAGTTTTCAATAGCTGGGGGCGTGTTGCGTACTATCTATAAATGTAGGTAAATCCATCTGTGTTAAGTCCAGCTTTTCACTGAAGCCCTCCAGATGTTTTCCCTCACAAAGAGATATGGAATTGTGTGACTTCAAATGTGTGCATTCAGAGTGTGAACGGTTATCTTTGTCCTTCTCTGTCTGGAAAATTTAAGTCTAATCGCCATTTTTTTCACATGAAGGTGACTTCATTTACATAGCAATCTCACCGTGCTTTCTTTTTCTGCCTCTCGCTTCCTCTCTCTCTCTCTCTCTCTCTCTCTCTCTCTCTCTCCTCTGCATGTCACCTCACATAAGGTCTGTAGCATCGATTCAGGCCCATCAATCTTTCTTTCTTTCCTCGTTCTGTCTCTCACATGCTGCCGCATTCCCTTTATGTTTCACCTGACAAATTATTTTTTTAATAATAAGGTAATGAGTGTGTGCCCTGGAGTGGGTAAAAGCGCATTTATTTCCCTTCCCATGATCACATTTTCCAACATGCAGGATAATAACACGTGGAGAATCACAACTAGCGTGAGCTGCAGATTAAAATCCCAAATCAGCTACGTTGAAATAGGAAGTGACAGACGTGAAAGACACCACAGGACTGTGCATCGACCCCCAGCTGTCCATCAATCAAACGCCAACCCCTGACACCTTCCCACAATGCCACGGGGGTGCCCGCTGTGAATATTCAACATGCGAGGATGTCTCCCATTGGCTCCCTTGGGACCTTAGCGGCTCAGGTGCATGACTGTGAGAGGTCATTTCTGATCTCCTTCTCTTCATGTCAACAAAGCGAGGGAGTTTGCCTTTGTGAGCGTTGGTGCATCTGTGTGTCCACATGTGTGTTTGCACGGCCGCGTTTGTTTCTTAAAACAAATATATATATTTGTTTAAGTGTACCCTGTTAGCCCACGGCATCACATCTTCCCACTCCTTTTCCTCTAGATAGGAGGCATCGAGTCGATAAAGCGAGATTTCAGCACCAAGAGGGCATAACTCTGTTGCATTATCTTACATCTTACTTTTACTTCCTACAGCATTTTCCAGATGCCCTTTTAGTCATCTTCTATATTGTAGAAGCATACAGTATCTATTGTTTTTTACTCATTCCAAGAGCTATTCTTCTTCTGCACATCTCATTGCTATCTCTACCCCATGCTCCACAGCTGCACATAGCCACATTTGTCCTTTTAGCGTGTGTGAGTGTGTTTGTGTGTGTGTGTGTGTGTGTGTGTGCGCATCTGTGTTTTATGGTCCCGAGGGGTCAGAGGTGTTTATATAAGAGAGGTGACTCCCTTATTGCTTCCATAACCTGAGTAGATCATATGAAACCCTGTCATTTACAGTGAATGGGAGCATCTGGTGAGCTGTAAATGTAATGTAATGAAATGAAATGAAAGCCCATATGGCTGTACGCACACGGCTTCCCGTTCAAAGGACCGGGGCGACTGACCGAGTCGAATCACACCCGGGATGGGCCGGGGTAGCAGGTGATAGAAACACAGACACACATTTATTATAAAGCAATATGGACTTACAGTCCGGGGCGTTTTTTTTATGCTTCCGACCATGAAGCCACTTATTACAAATGAAGGAAAATCTTAACCCTAAAGCTAATTGTTGGGTGGGGGTTGTTGCTGCTGTATAAATTCAATGATGAAATCGCGGACAGACTGTGGATTATTCTGCGGTTTAATCGGCCGAGGTCAGACAGTTACAACAGAACACAAATTGTTAACAAGCACGAACCGACAAAGTACTGACAAAGTTTCTATGTTAACAGACTTGCTTATATTCTGCTAGAAGGTACATCCTACAAATTCTTGGCTACTTTGGTACATCTCTATGAGGCAAGAAAGAAGACCTCAGCTTGACTCGTAAATGTCAGACACATACATTTCATTCTTAGCAAACTTTCGCTTACAACAGACAGTTGGCTCCAAACCAAATATAACTCTGCTGCTATGAGATGTTTTACAAAGATATGGTTACAGCTTCAACCTAAGAGAAGAGTTACTCTGAGATGGTAGACAGATTTAAATGGCTGATTCACAAAGTTACCAAAAAGTATGAATTCATGAAAATTCATACTATCAGTCATGAATTTTGAAGTCGTAGGTTTTTCTTTCCGGCTTGTGGTAACACTTTGGAGGCTGCTCTTTCCTGTCTTGACATGACCTTGCCCCCCATGCAAAAAGGGGCAGGGTCATGGCAATGTCTTTCTGCATATTACAGAAAGAATCTGTGGTACTGCTAGACTGGTCTTCTGCACAACATTCTTCATTGTACATAGACAGAAAGTCCCTGACACACTTCATTATTGTCAGAACTTCCAAATACCAGCTCTGTCTCAAAGTACCTCCACTAACTCCTGGTCCTTTAAGCAGTCAAATACAACTCCATCTCTTCAGTCACAATTCCCATCCGACTGTAACTAGGCCCCCATGAAATATCAGCCAACCTTCTTAACTCCCAAACTCCTTTCAGCTAGCCTTGGGTCATCGTAGTCTTCTCACCTTTTGAAACAAAACAACATGGTCCTCTCCCCGGCTGTCATGAAAACGCATTACAACCCAAGGTCCTAAAACACAGACACTTTGCCCGCACCCCTCAGATGCAATAGAAAGTGTTGTCTCTTTTTACTGCCTTACACGTTGTCAGGTAGCCTGTTTAGATAGGGTTAGAGATAATAACCACATAGTTTAGGTCCAGAAGTGCATCAGTGGGTAGATTTAAACACAAGGTTTCACATGGGGAGGCTTACCTCATTCTCCAAGGCATACAATTCTACAATTCTACAATTCACTTAGCAGACGCTTTTCTCCAAAGCGACGTACATCAGAGAGTAAGTACAACACAAGCAAGGATCTAGAAAAAAGGGAACAATGTCAGTAAGAGCAAACGATCAGCTTTGAGTCCGATTGGACACACAGGTGCTGACAGGAAGTGACCAGAGGCAAAGCACAACATTGAGGGCAGTTCTTGAGAGCTCTAATCAGTATAGAAACCATCTTATAAGTCATCGTTTAGCAAACAAAAACCATCGTCATTACCATCATCATCATCAATAATATCGAGACCATCATCATAGGTGATCTGTCAACGATAACTGCCGACAAGCACACTCAGTCAGTTTATCTCCTACCTCACTAAAGCCAATATCTCTTTATTATCTAATATTGCACATGGAGGGTTTAAATTAGAGTAAGTTAAACGCCTGGTGAATCTAATGCAGCAGTGAAGGCCTCTTGTGTACATTATGAGACACTGAGTACCACAACAAAGAAATAAGAAACCGGCTGAGTATGCTCTCCCACGACTGCAGAAGTCTTGCTATGGTCGAAGAAGTCGATTTAAACTTCTTTAATGTTTAATTAAAAGTTATGCACTACAGGCTTTTTTTTTTTTTTTTTGGTAGTTATCTTATAGGGTGTCTGAGTATTCTACAAACCATTCCATTAATAAATACAAATTAATTTAACATCCTGCAAGCCAGGACCCCCTCTACCCCCCCATACCTAATGTGTGAGACTTAAAAGGCTTTCCTAAAGAGCGTAGCTGACTTAGAGGTTAAGTTTTAGAATGCTCTGATTGAGCGTCCACATTGTTAATCATGTAGCATGAGCCTGACAGGGAACTCATTGCGACAGTCATGGCGCAGGTGCTGTGGTCTGAAAGAATGTTGACTTTGATGATGATGATGATGATTATGATGCTAATGACACTAATAACACTGTCAGAGAGAGAGAGCGAGAGAGAGACTTCTCTACCAGTGTGTATCAGAGGTGAAGTGTGTTGATGGTTGCTGGGAGACGGGGGGAGGGGGCGGTGGGGGCGGTGGGGGACTAACTCCTTGTGATGACCAAGCAGCTTTCAACTTACTTTTATGTCATGAGGCCCCCTCTCAACGTTTGCCTCTCCTCTGATTAGCATTCCCAGGCCCGGCCGACTCCCCCCATAAATCCAATAGCGGTGGTGAGCGTGAGTCATTGACTCGGTAAAGCTGCTGAACACGTCGTTATTGCTAACCCCACAAACAGAGGGGGGAGGGGTTTGGAGTCAGCTGAGGGATGCATAAGGATAAAAATAAACTGCAAGGGTATCAAAGGGAGTGAACAGAAAATTCCACTCCTTTCATTTTTAGTGGTGGCGTCATGGTGCTTTATTTGTTTCCACATAAGGAAAGTGTTTCGTCATCTTTTTTCCTCAAGAATGTAACTTCTTAATTGGTGATGATTAAGATGATGTTCTTTACTGAACTCCCAATGTCAGAGAAGCAGCATCTTGATCCCTTGTATCCGTTTTCTCTTCCCCGAAGGAACTCCACATACTGCATGAAGGTGTCCATGTCTCTGACGGTGGCCGACAATGACACTAACCTGTGCTACAACTCCAACATGAGACGAAACGAGAAGGCCGAGCTCAGTAAGAGTAAAGAGATCCTTTGCCCTGACATAGACGACTACGTGGAACCCGGCAAAGAGCCTGACATCACTTGGTACAAGGTACGCCATCTCTCTGACAGAGCCTGCTTGTTTTATTATACTTACAGTGCTGTCTTATAATTTCTGACTCATTTGCCTGGAGGTTCATTAATTTTCCATTGTTGTGTCTTGAATATTATTCACATGTTAGGGAAAAGTAATAAAGAGAGAGAGCCTGTCTTTGTGGTTATGCAACCGAAAGATATTCTTTAATGGTTCATCGGTTTGTTTTTATCGTATTTCTAGGCTGTTTATATTGAAAAGCCTTGTTGAAAATATGGTTCCAGATCACTTAGGCTGATTATATAGAGATGCAAATGATCCGAATGAATTACATAAGTGCCTTTGTGCTTGAAGAGTCACCTAAGGAGAATAAGGACCGAGCAGAGTGCACCCACAGAGATGGCTTTTAGTAATGAACAGAAATCTTGTACGAGGAGAAAATTGTGCAATGTCACTCTCGTGCCCCGCGGAAATGAGTGGATGTCCTCCAGTTGCTCCTTGTCCCCTGATCTTTATGCAGCATGCACTTTTCTCCTCTCTCACCTGGACTCCTGCCTCCTGCCTTTCCCAGGTCAGGCATGGCCCGCGGACAACAAAGTGCATCCCAGAGAAGGGCTCAGGCCAGACTAATCACAGGCAGATCAGCAGTAGATTAGCTGGCCGAGCTCGACCTCTAGGTTTTTCCAGAATTCAATTATGGCCTGGGTAATGACTGGAAGTGCTGGAACCCAGAGTTATTTGGACCACTGCGGAGTCGCAGTGATTGAATTCGAAGGTTGCCGGGAGCAATGGTGGAATAGAATCCGCAGAGCCATCGTTGTCTCTGCCGCAGCGCTGAGGGGCGGTGGACAGGATTCATGTCATGGAGCCGGTCTTTGTTCCTGGATAAGCATATACTCGCATACGTAGCACAAACCCACTTATTTTGTCATCAGAGACTACTGTAAATAACATTCCCCGTCCTTTGTGGCTCTACAGGAATATTGAATGGAGAATATTTACTTCAGTGCAATAAATCTTGATCAGATAAGTGTGATAATGGCTAAGCCCTATCATTTTACTGTATAGAGTCCATAAGTCAGAGTGCCAAGCTATGGATTCTTACATAGTGGAAACCTCCGGTGTTGATAAAAGAGGCAAATGCTGAAATGCAAAAAAAAAACTTGAGTGTTCACTTCCAAAAACCAAGGAATCCCCAGCCAAAAAAAAAAAAAAACATTATTACAGCCAGGTTAAAAAAAACATTGTTAATCTCCATTGCTAATTTCTTTATTGTTAGAAACTGTACGGGTGGTGAATTGCACAAGGCATCTTGTTTGATTGTATGAAGCCCCAGAGTTAAGCATTATCTGGTATAACAAAGTGTGTTGCTTAGTTTACTGACGTGTGGGCACGTTGTACTTGTTTGCCAGTAGGCTCAAGGTCCATTTCACTGCCACTCTCTAGAGTGTTCAAAAGTTAGGTGGAGAAACCATTTCCAATATGTCAACCACCGTTGTTGGGCTTCAAAATGCCTCTTCAGAAAAGCTATTGGTGACGTCACTGAGACTACGTCCAAGTTTTATACACTGTATGAAATCCACCTACGGGTACAAATAAAGTTACCTTACCTTATGATCCCCCTCACTTCAACTTTCCTAACACTCAGAGACGTTTGGAAGCTTTTATGTCCAGCTCAGACTACTTTAAATCTTCCAGATCTAATTCATTATGAAGCAAAGAGAAAGTCTTGCATTTCATAGTGCCCGACTGGCCTCGAATATTTCCTTCAGATAATGGTTCAGTACCTCAGTACCTTTTCTGTCTGTCTGCACCCAGTCGTTTTCATTTAGCCTCTCAAGTGATTTACCTGTTGTAAGAGCTGCTTTGTCCTTTCTCTAACAGGAGTGCCGTCCAAAGCAGTGGCGTGCCAGTATCATTCTGAAGAGAGACATTCTGTCAATCCAGGAAGTCAAGGAAGATGACATTGGGAATTACACCTGTGAAGTCCAGTTTGGCGGCTTTGTGGTCAGAAGGACGACTGAACTCACAGTGACTGGTAAGTCTTCTGGAAAAATCCATGAAAGGGAATTTAGAAATTGTGTTTTTTAAAGTGTCAAACGGTTAGGAGTGTTCTACCCTTACCAGACAATGGGCGACAATCAGAGGCACACAAAGGAATGGTTGGTTACAAACACACACTCTCAAACACACACACACACACACACAACTGAGCACTGCAGTGATGTCCTGCTGCTGTGTTAATTGCTGGGGGAGGTTGAATACTGTTGCTTGGCCTCTATCCCTTTTTCTAGCTCAGCACTTTCCAGCCAACCGAGCAGCGTTGAAATATTTAAGGCTGTGGGCTAAACCCCTTCACACAGAGAGCTAAAGAGCAACGACCAAGGTCAGGAGATTTATGGTGCTCTGCCCCCCTTCTGTTCCTATCCATCTCTCTATCTCTCTCTTTGCCCCGCACAGGTGAACACATGACAGATAGGTTCACTCATTTGTTTCTTACTCAGCATGAGTGGACTCTAGGGTATAAGACCTGGGGATAGAATGATCTAAGCCTGCGTTCTGTCAGGTCAAATGTTCATATTAGGGTCGTTTGAAAAGGTTAAATCCAGCCTTTCCCTCTAGATTTGTCAACAAATTATATTTTCGTGTGTACATCTTTTTTTTATTCTAGGGTCAAACCATTTCAGTTCCAGGCTACAATTTTGGTTGTTTTGTGTGTGCAGTGATTCTGTACGTATTTCACATAGGAAATGAAATATTACTCGACTTTCAATTTTCTCCCATCATCGATAATAAGAAAAATATACATACAAAAGACTACCTTGAGAAAAGACGCGTCATTGCATCAGTTTGGTCCTGCTTAGGATGACTTGTGTTTGGAAGTATATATCATTAAGATAAACTAATTTGAAGTTTTTTAGCTCAAAAAATGTGTCCACATTGCTTTCCCTTTGCCCTGATTGCCTGGTCATTGCATCATGTTGTTTGTGGTTACGTGTTCAGTTTTCTTATCTAAAACAAATTGATAAGGATTTTGCCACAGCTGCTTTGGTTTGTGTTTCTGTTGAGTTTGTCTTAGGATGGTGTGTACACAGAGATGGTGTTAGCGTTTTGATTAGTATCTTGTTTGGAGTTTCTTCTCGCACCTGGTCATTGCTCTTGTGTGATATAAGGGTGATAACGGTGTTGCGTTACACCTGCTATTTGCTATCTACCAAACAGGAAGAAGCATATACCTTAACCTGAGCATGGTGCACTCTGGGATGGGGCTAAAGTGTTATCCTGCAGATGTGGCTACGCGATTAGGTCGCTCTTGTGATTGATGGTCCAGCATTTTATCCCCGGTGGGACTCAATAAATATGAGCCAGATAGGAAGACGATTACACTAGGTTTCATTTTATCACCGTTACCATCACTGTATGGCACTCCCAAGTGCTTGGTGTGACCATCATTCCCTTGTGAAGTACCTAAATTAGAAATTTATTTAGACTTGCATTGGCCACATGCTATTGGAAGCAGTGCGAGAGACCAGAGGCAGTAAATCCATTAGTTTAAAAAACAAACAGAATTGGGGCTAGTGTCACAGTTTAAAGGGCAATTTCTCCCAGCTTCAAGCAAACATATTTCCCTCATTTGTTCTTTTTGCTGTGTTGGGTTTGTCCATATGCTTTTAAGACTTTTACTGCTTACTCATTGAAATGGATGGAAACAGAATTTTTGGTTCTCTCATGATCTTGTAAATGCATTTAAACAATGTTGTAGCAATGTCTTTCCAGAGACGATGCCTCTGTTAGTCGTTAATCTAAAAGGCCTTCCAGATAATATTTTTTTTGCCTCTGGGGAAAACTGTTCTAAATATAAACTTAAGTAGGCAATCTTTCTTGAAAGGCTTTTCACTGTTTTGCTTTCAATATTTGGTTCAGAGCATCAAAATCCATTTCACCTTTTGGAGGCACACTCTGTGGTTAGCGCTCTGTGTTTGTGTTAGATATATGCCGTATGTACTTTGGCTTTATCCTTGTGTGTTTGTCAACCTGTCAGCATGACCTCCATGTCCTATAATGACGATGCTCGTTAAAACTTTATTGGGTTATAAATATACACAATTCACCTTAATGATAGTGAGAAAAGGAAAAGGGAGAGAGGGACCAGTAGGGGAGAGAAAAACATAGAGAGGCAGAATGAAAATTGTTCGAGCCACCCCAGCATGTTTCTCGTCTGCAGTTTGAGGTATGAATAAAAAAAACCTGTCTAAATGGACGGAGCGGGGAAGAATGGGACGTATTTATAACTGGGAAAAGCAACCTTCACAGTTAAATCAACCATGTGAGTAAGAGTTAGTCAGAGAGAGCAAGGAAGAAAGAAATACATCATTTTGCTCGTGATTTTCTATCACTCTGAACATGTTTTTCATTCGTCTTACTGATCTTCCTTAACCAACCATAGTTTCAATGAGGCTCTTGCATCATGCCTCAATGCACACATATACAGCATGTGCATGCATACCTATATAGAGCCACACAAAAAAATTGATACAAGCACACAAAGATACATTGATGCATGTTTCCCATAATGAAATGTCAGTAAGTCAATTGTATTTGACACTTAAGATGCAAAGCTTTTGTGCAGCAGGTAGGTGTGAGTTTCCAACAATTGATTCTTGCAGCACATGAAATAATTGACTTGGAGCGCATTTCCAAAACGAATGCAATGTTCTTGGAAACTGACTGAGCTTAACAGCCCCAGTGTCTTATATTTATTAGAAAACTTGCAGAACCAGCAGAATACCATCAATGTCTCTGTGGGAGAAAAAAAAACGACTGAATCACATTTTGTGCCTCAGTTTCAGTTCACCAATTCTGTGTCATTTACTATGCACGTTCTGCTGTGGAAATATGGCCAGCTCTATATTACCACAGCATATTGCCTTATTACTACACCAGTGGGTACCTCCTCCTCAAAGCTGTAGTGTCCTGGTAAAATTAGATTATCTCTCTCTCTCTCTCTCTCTCTGGCCAAAGGCTCATTTCCTTTAATAAACCTACACCATCATCCCCTCAAGTGGGCGTGAGATTATCCACGTTTTATCGCATCCTGTTAAAACCAGAATTGCCTGGATGGCGAGCATAAAAGGCCCAAACTACGTCCGAGATCCGAGGGCTAATGTTGTAGTTTATTTGATAGGCCAAGAGGATGAAGGAGGTTGTTAAGTTTAACCGATCTTAAATATTGTGCAATAGACACTGGCCTTTGCTTTGACCCTGCTGCGCCGCAAACCATGTGTGTCTCCCTGTGTGTGTGTGTGTGTGTGTGTGTGTGTGTGTGTGTGTGTGTGTGTGTGTGTGTGTGTGTGTGTGTGTGTGTGTGTGTGTGTTTCTTCTTCCTTTGCTCCATCCCTGTTTCACCGCGTAACAGCCTCCATTAAAAGCAGAAGAAGAGCTGCTATCTGAACTCAAGGTCAGCCTTGTAATAGAGGTTAACTATGGGCATAAACACAGGCACACACCCAGATCACTCTGATCCAGGAGCCCCTTAATCAAGCGCTGACGCTCCCCAGGTTAATAGAAATGTAAAAGAACGAGGGACCCCCCCCCCTTGATTCACTTCATGTTCTCTCCACTTTTATATCAGGGTGCGTTTAAATGTCCTTATCTCATTCTGAGCAGGTAGACACAGCCCATGCAAGCGTTGGGCTTTGAGAATAAAAAAAACACTATTATCAACAGATGATTTTTTATTTCTCTCTCCCTCCTCCGTAGACCTTCACCTCAACCTCCCATCTGTAAAGAGAGAGTGCCTTTTTGTGTACTCTTATAATTGATTCATAGCTGCAGCAGGTTCGCTATTTCCCCCCCGTTCCTCTGTGGAATACTGAGCGTGGTCAGATTAGTCGACTGTTTTGTTTACCCCCCTTTCCTACTATCAGAGACATGAGAAGCGACGCCTGAGCGGAAACGACCCGCCAATGATTAATTGATACATGCAGGTAGTATATGGGCCGCTCTCCGTGTGCTGTATTTGCATCCTTGAAGGTAAATGCATACCGATAGGCGCGTCTGGCATGATACGTCTGTTTTTTTAACAGCACATCTGAATCATTTCCATTCCATTTTTATGGTTCTCCCAGGCCTCATTCCGGCACTGTGATGGTAATGCTACAATAGTATAACACCAGATAAAAAAGCCCCGTTCGGCTGATGTATGCGTCTCCCTGTGCGCTTGTGTCGCAAGGAAAATATTATACAGAGAGAGAGTGGGAAAGGATAAAGAGTACAAGGGAGCAAAAGTGACTGATAACGGCAGAGGAGCGATAGAAGGAATGGAAAAGGATAGAGAGAGGTTGCTCCTCCTGTATCTTATCTGTATTCCCTGCCAGTGTTTCCCAGCAGAAACAGTGTGTCCAGGACTATAAACAGACTATTATCCCAGTGTTTATCACTGCGCACATTACCGTTTGCCTCTGTCGGACTTACTGTAATGGAGTCGTTTGGTTTGATGGATGCCTCAGGCGCGGGGTTTCTATCTATCGCTCCCATTATATCTCCGTCTGCATCCCCCCTCCACTGCAGAAATGTCTGTCTGCACATTCAGCAATAGCCTGCAAGCATGGTGATTGAGGTTATGACCAATGTAAATGTACCATTTGGCACAGTGAATTGGAGGTGCAGGAGGGCAAGAAGAAATCGAGGGGAGGAGAGGAATCGCGTACATTGCATTGCTTCTTCTGTTGAGAGGGGAGGCGATTGGGAAGCTTGCTTTATGGAGAGTGAATAAATGTATACAATATGTGTGGGAATAAAAAGATATGACATGTTGTGGATGGTTTTTGTTGGTTTGCATGTGGCGTTTGCTTTATTCCCCGGCGCAGTTGCATTTAAGATTCATCCATCAGACTTTGCTGTAACCTGATTGCCCTTGCCTCTCAGGGCTAGATCCTATATTTGATACAGGACAACATGCCTATATGAATGTGCGTGTGTGTGTGTTTTGAGGAGCTGAGGTGTGGGGAGGTGATCCAGGACACTGTCTCATCGCCATAAAAGGTTCCTTACAGTTCGTCTTCAAGTAGGGTCACCTTCAGATGCACGATCACTTCACAACCCTTGTAAAATGTTACAGCCCGCGTGCACACGTGTGACTCAGACTTTGTGATTGATTTCCTTATTTATTTAATATGGCGATGGCTTGACTTCTACCTGTCCAGCTGGGGTGTAATCGCGGCACAGCCGATTGTTGAGATTGCAGCAGGGGGGTGGCAGAAGTGGGCTGCAGCGGGACCGCAATGAAAAAAAAAGGAGCATGGCATCCAAAACCTCCTCCATCTGTTCTCCCTCCTGAAGGTGGATATACGGTAGGAAGAGACAGCGATTAGCGCTGATATTATCCTCAGAAAGCGGTGCGACGAGAAGAGGTGCGAGCGGGGCGAGATAAGAGGTTGTGGTGGGGTGAGAAAATGAGATTCTCAGACCCCTCTCCATCTCCCCCGGTCTTGTGTGGATATACGCGGCTCCTGTGGTGGTCATGCTAAACACTCAGCCACACATCCTCAGGGACATGATGATAAAATCACACCTTGAGATAAGTGTCACTCCGGCAGTTGACTTTTCCCGACTCCACCTACACACATGTACGCACCTGTGGACACAGATAGGTATGTTAATCACAATATGTTTGAAATGCAGTAAAAACTAGATGGTCAGTGTGTGGAAACTACAATATGAGGGATATCTATTGGACATGTAGGTCAATACATTTTTAATGGATATAAATTGACTAAGTTAGTCATGAAACAGCGGTATTAGTGGGCTTGAATGGCTCATTAGTTGAAGGTCAACAATCACTCTCATCATTTAACTAACCGCCCCCTGTCTCTCTCCCTCACCCCCTGACCTCTCCACCCAACCACCACGACCGCCCTCCCATCCCCCCCCTCCTTCTTTCCCTCGCAAGTGTTCTCCAGCTCACTTCATCACTATTCACCAGCCGTCCTCCTAGACCCGGAGCGGGCCAAGGGTTCACATTGTTTTAATTCAATTAAAATTGACATCAATCCGCACGTGACGAATGAAATTTACATCCCCCACAATTAATCTTGCTCTACCTACCCCACCCCACACACACACACACACACACACACACACACACACACACACACACACACCCTCAGTCTCTGGTTATTATCTAGGCCTACAGTGCTGCCATCGGAGAAGGAGGGGGATGGGGGGAATTATAATCATAATCTTGTCTTCTGAAGCTTTTTGAAGTTTAGGTCAATAATGAATCAGTGTTTTTTAAAAACATATTGGCTAGCAAAACACATCTGGACAGCACATTATTCTATCCTTATTAGGTTTGAGACGCCACTCAGTTTCTTTCCTTCAGTGAAAACTTGCATGAGTGTGCAGTTGCAACGTGATACTAAATACTTCGAATAGCACTTGACATTACTCATCACCGCTATGTGGATGATACACAATTCTACATTTCAGTTCCTCCTGAGAAACATTTTGCACTTCAGGC
This sequence comes from Labrus bergylta, assembly GCF_963930695.1. NCBI lineage: Eukaryota > Metazoa > Chordata > Actinopteri > Labriformes > Labridae > Labrus > Labrus bergylta. Next base: position 4,069,765 of record NC_089207.1, on the reverse strand, counting down.
TGGTAAGTTTGCCTGAAGGACAGAATTTCTATTCACACAGCAGCTTCTTGCTGAAAGTTAATTCCATCCCTCAAGAAGTCACTTCAAATGTATCCAACGAGCAGATACAATTTCTGCTCTGTGTGTTCCACTGGCTTTCTTCGGTTTCAGTTGATTTGTATCTCAAAAAACAACCAAACAACCAAGTATTTGCCACTAATACGCCTCAGTTGGCGATACATTGGGTTCAACTTGTAGTTAAAAAAGCTTTTAAAGGAATAGTTCAACATTTTGAAGAATATACAAATGCACATTTATGTCACAATGAGAAGAAATAACTCCCACAAATAAACACCCTGAGATCACAGGAGTTTGGATACACTTTGGGTAATCTGGTGGATTTAAGAAAATATATATATCTGTAACTTGCAATCCACTAATGGGTGTAACACCCGAGTCCCACTGTCTGTGATGTTTTCAGAGTTTTCAGAGTCCTATCTTCACTTTGTTGACATCGCCCGGACGGCTGGCTGACTCCTCCCCTCGCGTATAAAAGTTGTTTAATTGAGGGACTAGAGAAAAGAAGAATAACATACTGTACTCACTGCTTAACTGTGTTTCTAGATCACGCTCATTTCAGGTCAATTTACATGCAGTGTGAAGATACCAGCATAATAAAGATCGCTAGCATTAGCATGCTAACACAACAATGCAGCGCGAGTTGTTTTGGTTTCGTGCTTGTGCTCAACGGCGACATCTGCTGGATCAAAAAAAATCACAAATAAAGCCTTCAATATCTTTGGCATACGGCCACTTTTATTCGCTGTAAAACATATTCAGTTTGACCAATTGTAAGAATTGTCAGGGTCTTTCTTAATTATATAATAAACAGAAAAAAACAAATACACTACACCACAGTGGTGGACCCATTGCTCACTGCTGCAGAACTGCATTCAATGTGCTGCGGAGAAAATCTAAGCTCTGTTGTCATGTATTCTCCTTGATAATGTAAATTACTCTTGTTAGCGCAGCCCTTAGCTTTCAATCTGTCCTCTCTTGAGAGGACACTTCTAGGCTTCTTCTCTCTCTCCCTTTTACTTTCTCAATATGGAACCAATTACCTTAGCACGCATCAAGCAGCTACTGGAACATTATAACCTTGCCTCCATTTTACTTCCTATTTCTGCTCCCAGGTCCAAAGACAATTACCTCTGCATACAACCTTTAGGGGTTTATTCAAATGTATGCGTTCTCCTACAGTAAGGTGCATTTGTCACGTGACACAGAGTGTGGAAAAATAGGTGATGTGAAAGGATCCTTTTGTTACAGGAGGAGGTGGAGATTGTTTTTTTGCTGCCATATAGCCCAACGAAACTTAACCCAGGGGCTTTTCCATGCCTTGCATGGTTTGGCACCATTGAAATCCTACACTATGATTGGCTTGCTTCCTAGTCAGAAGCAGGTGTTATATTCAGTCAACAATCTGCTTTTGTGTCATTTCCATGTAGCACATTTTAATTGTTGTCATTTTAAACTGCCACATAAAGACAAACATCCGCTCTTTGGAGCCTCTTGGGAATTAAGCAGCGGAAAAATCAGTCTGGACATGCCCCTGAAGCGGCTTCTAATGCACACTGGGATAAATGCCAACTTGAACTTAACTAATATATGTGAAGTTCATGTTATGCTTGTACATTTTTAAACTTTGTATCAAGGTAAGATCTGAAAGTCTCAGTTTAATGCTGGAGCACTAAATGTCCTTGTGTGCAGTTTAATTTGAACGACTGAGCCTGGAAGTTATGTTGTTGAGCTCTGGGCTTACAATATAACACCTTTCTCTTGTTATCTGCTTGCCTTTACTCTTTTTGTGTGTTCACTAATGAAGTAACAACACCATGTTGACCGTTTTTGGCAACGGACCATGGTTTCTGGTACCCTGATCTCCCTGCAATCCCTGTTCTCCTAGCCCAGCAGTCCAGTGGTAATTGGCCCCTTACATCCTGTCGCAGACATTCTTTTTGCCTCTCCTCTCCCTTCCTCTCCTCTCTCTTTTTCTTTTCTCTGACAGGGAGTAACCAGCAAACTTTGGGTATGTAGTTGCTGCATCGACAGAATGCAGTGTGCTCGCAGTCGGGTTATAATCAGAACAGTGCCATCTGCAGTGAGGTTCTCATGACAGGATATGAAAAGACTGAAGGTCAATTAGAAGGCCCTAAATAACCCTCTCATTATACAGTGTCCTTAAGAAAAGAGCGCTCTAGAAAAGCCTCTGTCCAATTAAAAGATAAAAAGATGACCGTTAACAACCGACGGGGGGACGGTGACAAAACAGAGGGATTGTCACACATCTGATCTCAGCCACAGAGCCGCCATGGACACGCTGTACAGCAAGCCCAGAAAACTCTACAATAATGAAGAGTTACTTTAGGAGAGTGAGCAGCGAGAGACGTGTGTTCAGTGTGTCTGTGCATCTGCAGTATCAGAAGGCCGATAAAGCATATAGGGTCTTCATCCCCAGGTTGGTAAAAACAGAGGCTTAGTGAGTGGCCCAATACGTCAAAATGCAGTATGAAGCTTTAGGTACAAATTCAGGATAACAACGTGAAGCTGTTCTCTGGCTGATTGTTTCAATTGAGTTTGAAGCTGAAGAGAACAAAAAAGTTCTTTGTCGGGTACAACAACTGATTGTTAGCACTAACACACGACCTTCATGGACCTTTAGGAGACTTGGCTTTAATTAATTGTAATAGCTAGCATTTAGTTCTTTAATGAAGTCCCTTAAGTCTCAGTTGCATAACCAGCTAGATATGCCATTTGCATAGTTATGTTAGGTAACGTAAGCACGTCAAAAATACCCAAGTTTCATTGAGGAGATCACATTTTAAATTCCTGTGTATGTCGACTTATTTAAAGGATTTGAAAGACAGTTGCAACAGTTGATAAGAAAGAAAGGAAAGAAAGTTACTATATATATATATATATGTCACTTAATTTAAGTCACATCATTTATGTCATTTATGTCCTCAGTTACATTACGTCTGAAAGTTAGGTATAGTGTACCTAATTGATGATGAGTCATTAATCTAATCGTGTAGTTCTGTTCCCTTGACAGAATCACATTTTTACAGGTGTTAACTTGATCATATTCACTTCTCCAATGGAGTTGCTTTAAGTAATGGTATGCACATGAGACCTAATAGTAGAGCTACGTTAGAAACACCACTTAAAGGCTTTATATGCACACTTAAATATAATATAAATCAAGTATATCCTCTGAAAATAACTCTGTGAGTCATGACTGTCTACAATGGGTGTAACACCCGAGTCCCACTGTCTGTGATGTTTTCAGAGTTTTCAGAGTCCTATCTTCACTTTGTTTACATCGCCAGGACGGCCGGCTGACTCCTCCCCTCGTGTATAAAAGTTGTTTAATTGAGGGACTAGAGAAAAGAAGAATAACATACTGTACTCACTGCTTAACTGTGTTTCTAGATCACGCTCATTTCAGGTAAATTTACATGCAGTGTGAAGATACCAGCATAATAAAGATCGCTAGCATTAGCATGCTAACACAACAATGCACCGCGAGTTGTTTTGGTTTCATGCTGGTGCTCAAGGGCGACATCTGCTGGATCAAAAAATCACATATAAAGCCTTTAAGTAGATGTTTAAGTCATGTAATAGAAAAAATACAGTGTTGAGAAGACCATGGTATGGATTCCTGAGTGTATGTTGACTTAAAGAAGTTGAAAGCTTTGTCATACATACTGGAATATACGATAACACCATTAGTTTTACACCATGTGTTTTTTTACATACTGTATACATTACATTGTCATACAAAGTGTGGTAGTTACATTATACACAATGCATTGTATTTAATTGTATTTTAAGCATCACTTGTGTTTTTATTCTGTCTTGTGTTATGCTTCTTTATTCGAGCTGTGTGCTTTCTCTGCACTTTTGCCCGAGGCAGATTTCCCCCTGAGGATAATAAAAGTATGTCTAACAGAAGTTAGGTAAACACTGTACAAGATGTAGTGTTTGTTTAAAACCAAATTAGGATCATTCATGAACGTAAAGGAGATTATTTTTTTGTTGCATAAGCAACATGAAACTATAACCATTTTGCAACGTTATGCATAATGTGAGGAAGGTGGCGTCCAAAAGTGATAAAAATGACTAATTGGGTAAGAACTGCCGGATGCTTCATTTTCATAGTACTTAACTTAATCTCAGATCCTTACACATGCCATGTTTATGCTCGTGTTTTACGACGTTCACCACGTTTTGAAGATTAAGACCACAGAACAAACTGCTGTATTTGACAAATTGGTGATTGAGAACGTGTTGAGTGCAGAAATGTTGGAAAAGAGGAGATTGTGTTTTCATGGAGGGGGTGGGGATTATGTTCCTTGTCAACAAACTACAAAGAAAACTAAAGCACGCAGCTGCACATGAGCTTTAATGATGACAAATGCTTGACATGATCTGTCATCCTCCCTATGTTTCTCGGTTGCTATCTATGCCCTCACCTCTGTTTTGTTGTTGTTGTTTTTTTTCTCCACCCTGGAGTTATGGAGCTTCAGAGGGTTGATGCAAACTCTTGCCCTCTCCCTGTCACTCAATACTCTAAATCGAACATATAGTGTGGAGTCAAAGCCTCTCAGCCTCTCAGCCTCTCAGCCTCTCAGCCCCGGGGTGGAGACATGAAGAGATCTCGGTCAAGACTGTGTGATGTAGGTGCTCTCCCACCAACATTTCCATGCCCCCTACAACTATGTGTATACCATTACCCACTAAAAAATACATGTGTGTATATTTCTGTTACCATGTCCTTTCTGTTGTGGTGCACTGGATGTTTTTTTTTTTTTTTTTTTAGCATTTTGGAGCTGATAGCGATGCCTTGGAGAATGCTGGTTATGTCAAAATAGTTATTTTTTTTCCCAGTTTCTTGCACTCAGTCCGTGACTAAACGCCTTAACTGTCATTACCATTTTGTGTTGCCACCACTTCCCTGTTACACAATGGAAATGATGTCTTTACAGCGGCATTGCTCTCTCTGCCTCTCCTCCTCTGGCATCCCTGCATGGCTAGAGAGGCTGTCCAGGAAGACAGGAGTCAGCATCCAGTGTGTGTGTGTGTGTGTGTGTGTGTGTGTGTGTGTGTGTGTACAGTCTGTTCTGTGCCTCTGCTTGTACCTATACCCACATATACTAAGAGAGTGTGTGTGTGTGTTTGTTTCGGTGCGTGTCTGTTGCACGTTTATACCTGTGTGTATGTACACATCCATGCATGCCTGCCCAGCTGAGATAACTGCAAATGAATGGCAGAGTTTCTCTTCCACCTGTTCGTCCCTGAAGCCAGTTGACGATTTGGGAAATAAAACAAACAGGTATTAGTCTCATAAAACAAAGGAGAGCTGGTTTCACATTTAAAGAAAAGCAGTGCATCTAGACAAAAAAAAAAAAAAGGTGTCATGCTATGTTTAAAAAATGTCTCCAATATTGTCTCCATGCCCACTGGTACTCTCTGCTGTGTCTCCAGCTCAACATAAGATTCCTGCAGTCCCTTAATCACAGGTGTGTTGAACAAAAGGGAGATACATAAAATGTACATCGCCGGAGAAGGTTGAGTCAGGCTTTATCCCTGACGTGCCAGTTTCTCTGCAGAATGATGTGGGTGTCGGGAATGTCAAAGCAGTTTTTCTCTCCCCCTGTATATGCTCTCCTCTCCTCTCCTCTCCTCACCTCAACCCTCTACTGTACTTCAGCTCTGGGCTCTTTCATTCTCCTCTCCTCCATCTGTCTCCTGTGTCCCCTTTCTCTCTGCTGAATTCTTTTGTTGTCGCTCAAAAAAAAAAATGGGGAAAGAAGTAGAGGAAGGCAATTACCATGGGCGAGAGATGAGTCCTCTCGTCTTCTTTAGATTCTCTCCCACAAACTCCATTCTCCCTTCTTTGCCATATTGCTCCTTCTCTCTTGTTCAGTTATTTTTTAAATTCCCTTAAATTACCCATTCTATAGAGAATAGACGGACTACCAGTATGTCTGTATATGAATTTGATCTCACCTCAGTGTCTATGTGGTTTTGGAGTCCCAGTGTGGTGCAGTGTGCAGGGTTGGGCCCCGTTCCTGCAGTGGTTTGTTTTAGCAGTGCACTGGAGCAGGCTTTATGCTGATTAACTGCATCACATCTGATGGATTCCCAGCGACCTCTCCACCCTTCAGTATAGCTGTGGGAGCCTTTCAGGGGAAAAAAGGCTTCCCTTTTTAATTAGACAAGAATAGGAAATCTATTAGTGAATGCAGAGGAGGCCCAGCGTTGACTGAGGAATTGCTGAGTTCAGTTGTTGTTGGACTAACTACAGTCATCTCCCCTGTCACAAGTAAACAAGTGATGGGCTCGCTGTCTCTCTCACCTATCAGACAGACAGAAAAAATGTATTTCTATATGTATAAGGTAGGTTCAGTATGAGAATCCATGCCTTTCTTAATTAAATGATTAAGATAAAGAACCAGTGTTTGATACTATCAGTGTTAGTGTAATATACTTCTACTAATGCACACAGTTGGCTGAGTTTTAAGTCTGCATTGAACCTGGTAGCTTTAGCCCTGTTCTATTGTTATTTCTGTTGTTGACCCTTACTAATATGCAGTGCACTCATGAACAAGTTCGATTGACCAGAGGATCTGCACGTGAAAACTAAATTGTTTGGATCCGTTTACTCTGATGAGGAGATTTTGTAAGTGACAATAAAAACTAGAGATGTTCCTAGCGACTAATCTCATAGTCAGTTTGTTTTATTTAACCTTTATTTAACCAGATAAAGAACCCATTGAGATCAGGATCTCTTCCACAAGGGTGACCTGGCCAAGAGGTCGGCAGCACACATCATAAGAACAGTTACAATGAAGTGACAGTACAGATTAACAACATAGTGTTTTCAATAAAAAGAAAGTGAAAGTTGCTGTGACACAACAATAAAACAACAATTTAAGATTTTAAAAACACAGGCACTGTGCAATGGTCTCACGCTGTCTGTCCCTCAGGATAGAACAGAAAGCTCCAAGTGGAATAAGTTCAGGGAGTTTTAGTTAGAACGCAAGGCAATAGCGACTGCTTGTTCTCAGTTAAATTCAAATTTGCTTTAAACAACTTGTCTAAAATTAAGAAAACACTCCGAGAGTCGAAATAGTCAAGACAGTCAAATTGGGCATGATTTATATAACACAGTTTAACATGGGATTGAAAAGCCTTCCAGTAAACGGTGTTGAATTGGTTGGCCGAGTGTTAGCACTGCCAGCCTTCGGTCCTCCTTGCGATACGGATCGTATCTTGTACTCACATCCTCTTTGCTCCGTGTCTGCTGGGGTAAAAAAAACTATCTCGAATAAAAAAAACATGCAGTACAAAGTAACGGAGCCGTGTCGGTCATACAGCGGCCGTTATTACAACAAACTGTTGTCATAGAGACAGGACGGGATGTGCAGCGCTTTTCTTCTCAGAGCACATCATGCGGTCACTCCCGAGCGTACAGCCAGCGCTTTTCTGCCCAGGGAAAACACGCTAGGTGGACACGGGGCCTTGAGGGCATCAACATTTAAAACAGAACAAAAATTCCTCACAGGAGCTTTAAACCGACTTTTTCCTGCAAGTCAAGACGTTCAGAGTCACAGCTAAGGAGTGGTCATGTTGATGATCCTGTTCAGATTGAGTTTCGCAGTTTTATACTTCTTACCTCGCCTCATATGTATTTAAAACACATCCTCATACATGTTTTATTGACATTAACCTGAAAAAAGACATCATTTCAGAAGATTCCTGCTCTATAATGACCTATTGCAATGCTTCTCACACAGACAATCTCCCACTGTGTGCTGTATTTGTGAAAGGGCAGGTCCAGACAGTGTCAGGACCGGATCAGCTGGAGACTGCCCAGAGTTCATATCTTCAAACAGCTTTAGTGACAGTGAGCCAGCATGCAGCACCAGGACTGTGGCACTAAAGCACAACAGCTGACTAAGCTAAACAGAAGTCAGCCATCATTAACTGTAGTGTTTAAACTACTGTTCCAAATCAAAATGTTTTTTGACACTTTTTCTATTCTAATAATCTTTGTCAGCTCAGTTAACTCTACAGAACCATGACTTGTAGTTTGATGCTCGGGGCCGGTCCTTGATTTGAACCTGCTCCCCCACAGTCTACAAAAGGAGACCTGTGAATTTTCATCTTTAAAAAAATGTTTCTGCTGGATCCAAAAATCGCACATAAAGCCTTTAAATACTCACCAAATAATATACTCACCCATAAAAGCAACTAGTCCTCAACCCATGCTCCTTTTAGTATTGTCTGACGAAAGTGAGCTAAAAACTTAACCAGCCAGCTATCTTTGGAAATTACTAAGCCTTTTTTAAAAATTCAACTTGATATTTTGGACCAGCGTTTAAAGATTAAAGTCTTAAGGAATAAATGAGCTTGGCGCTGAGAGCCACACAGACAACGGTTGGGGGAAGTCATAAAGTATTGACAGACGCAGTAACACATTGTCAATTTGGGGTTTTATGGGATTTGTTTGACAATGACAGAAACATTTTTTTAAAAATGACAGCCGTATGCTTTGATGGGAGTGTCATGTTCAAATTTGCGAACACATAAAACAGTGGAGCGGAAGTAGAAACTGAAAAAAATAAAAAACGGCTCACACAAAAAAGTCTTAATGCTGGTTACCATGTGGAGAACTGTGCAGCATGTGTTGTGTAAGGCTCTATGACTTTGATGAATAAAAGAGCAGAGAGGTATTCTTCATAATCATGTTATATTAATGTGGAGGAGCAAAACATAGAGCTTCAGTGCCACAGCTCTGTCCCAGGCTCAACCACTCGCCGCCTGCAAAGACACAGCGCGGCATCACTGTTCATTACTTTCACAGCAAAAAATATAAATAAATGCATTTTTAATCTCCGAGCTGAACTTCCACTGAGCAATGTTTGTTGAAAGATTAATTCAGAGTGTCTTGCTTGTAGAGATGAATGTTCTTTAACAATGGTTCATGTGAGGATGTGTTTCTAGTTGGAAACACACACTCCCCTCCCCCCTCCCCCCCCCCCCCCTTCTGGTTTTCCTCTACTCACTGAAGTCAGGAAACAGATGCAGACGAGTTTTTCACACAGCGTCTCTGTAAATGCTGAGATTCCGCACACTCTCTTCCGAGTGCCTTTGTCTCGTGGCATCTGGGGCGTCTCGCTGGGATAGCGTGTTACATAATTAGCACCAAATTAACACTCAATTAGGCAACCCGTGTTGAGAGGGTGGGGGGACAGACTGTCTTCAGAGGCTGCAGAAATCACATCAGAGCCTCAAACACCACCTGGCCCTACTGAGAACACGCTGTAACGTCACTTGAATATAAACTTCCAGCTAATGCTTTTTTTTTTGTTTTTTTCCTCTCCACAAATATTCAAGCAACAATTTTCTGTGTTCAGGAATCCCCCCGACGGACGAAAGGGATCAGGGTTGACGCGTCCACAATAAGATGTGCTTTCCGCAGGAAGCTTTGATCTGTAAATTCAGCCACTATAAAGCTGCGTAGTTTGTCATTTTTTTGTGCTCCTCTGGAGAGTTAAGGGATGAAGAAGAAAGTGGAGAAAGTTTTCACAAAGTTCAACTTGAAAGTGTTTCCTTTGCAGATCTGTTTGCGATGGGGGGGGGGGGGGGGGGCATATACAGGATTCTCTTGTGTTATTAGGGAAGAAGAAATAAGACCTGGTCTAGCTTCTTTTTTTTCTTTTAAAACTACCTCACAGATGAGCAAAGCAAAAAACTCTCAGTACACATTTTCTCCTTTGAACTATAAAGTTTTGTTTGCAGCCCAATATCTCATTGTGGCTGTCTCCCTTTCTCAGACTCAGACTCCCTCGAGCAAAAGATTACAAAAAGACAGAATTAACATCCAGTGAACATGGCTACAAAGTCCTTGTTGTCCCAGATTATTTCTGTATTATGCAGCCCCGTGTATATGAGATAAGCAAACCAAAGCATCCGGAGCTGAAGGGAACAATGTTTTGTAATTGGAAAAAAAAAACAACATACAGGAGCACACACACAAATACAAAAAAAAAAAAACATGCTCATATGCTTAAAAACTTCTTTTCCTTTTCTCCGCATCATCCCTTCTTGTCGTGGACTCAAATAACCCTCACCTATCTCTTTTCTTTTGGTTCTTCAAATGTTCTCTGTGTTGTCCGCTTGCTTCCCCTCTTTCACACACAAACACTCCGCGCACAAACACATATTCACACCTCTGTTGGGGTGGGGTTCTTTATTTCATTAACAGACGCTTGCACGCCAAAATTCATTATGCCAACCTTCTGTTCTCGCGCATCCAAGCATGCCAGCTAACGTGCGGAACAAATTTCTCCCCCCCTCCTCTTTCTCGTCGCCTTTACCTCCCTCTCTTTCCTTCCCCCCACTCTCTGCTAATAAGTATGTTTAGGATGTGATTCACCTGCATCAAAGGCTGTGAAGAGGCCCCGCTTTGTATCGCTCGTCCATGATTAGTCATTACTGTCAAAACCCTCAGTGTTTCCCCTCTTCTTCCTCGCTTTGAAGGCAACAGGTGGCTGCATCCCAAATGCAAATAAACGCAGATATCGCCCCTTCTCCGTCGCGTGTCTCTTTGCTCTAATAGAATGTGATAGCACAACGCTGATGGGGCTTCTTTGTGAAACGGTTGCAGAGTGGCTGCCTAGAGTTTGCTGTTTTATTCTCTTTTATCCGAGCTGCAGAATTTGTTGTCAGTGGCGCAAATTCCACACGAGGTATTGTGAATTATGCATGCCAAAAAGGATGTTGAGATCGCTGTTACGACACTACTGTAAGGTGAGCAAGTTTGGGGAGAGAACCTGTAAAACTTCCAGTCATGCACTGACGGGGGACGCCATCGCTGAGAGTGAATCACGATCAGCTGGTGTTTAGTTTTAGTCGGAAATGTGGCATTGACTAAGTTTTGTTGTGTTATAAGTTTGCTTTATTTGTTAGAATATAGATTCAAGATTTATTTTACATCTACCTCAGTTAAATGAGAAAAGGTAACCTACAAACCCAACAGATGAAATACTGATAAAGTGTGTCTGTGTTTATATAAGCTCTGGTGAGATCTGCTGATTATCAGGATAAAAAACCACAAGACTTTTATTCAATCTGAAATAAAAATGCTTCTTTTTATCTATAATAGCCACCTCCAGAGACAACATGCTCGCAAAACTCTTTTCAACATTTGCCAATGCCACCTACCTTGTTGCCATGGAAATTGAAAGGGTGGCACCTTGGGTTCGCCTGTGTTGTGACAAGTTATTCCTGAGTGGAATGAAAAGGGGGCTTTGTCTTGAAACAAAGAGGTGGCTTAGTGGGGGGCTTTCCAGCCTTTTGGGACTTTCCTTATTTATGAGACACAAGGGAACACACTGGCATGGAATAAAAAATGAATAAAAAAGACTGCCACAGGGGGTTTTTCATACCCAGGGAGAAGAGAATTATGTGTTAGTATCATTCTTTAAGTCAATTTGTTTTATGGCTTTCCACTAGAATGGGACCAAGAGATGTTGGCATCAGTTTAAAGGTAACAAAAAAAAAGAAAGAAAAAAAGATGACACACGCAGTCACTTTTCATATGTAATTTTATTTCCGATCTTGTTTTCCTTCCCTGTTATTACCTTTTTACTTACAAGTCCACCGTGCAACTTTTTCCCCTGATATTACACTTTTTTTCTCCTGACAAATATATTGCTCTGCCTTTTCTGGTCCACACAGCAGCCCTGATCATAGAGTATAGTGGGAATGTTTGTGTGTGTGTGTGTGTGTGTGTCTCTCTCTCTCTCTCTCTCTCTCTCTCTCTCTCTCTCTCTCTCTCTCTCTCTCTCTCTCTCTCTCTATATATATATATATATACTGTGTGTACGTGAGTGTTTTTTGTGGGGTAGTAATTGCTGGTTGATTTGTGGTCAGAGAGGGTCAGACTTCCTGCAGGGAACATGTCAGGCTTTTAAAAGCAGAGAAAAAGAGCCCCGGCCCTGCACCCGTTTAACCTCGACCACCTCCAGGGAGGTCAAAGCACTCAATCAGCTCCCCTTCTTTTATTAGCCCAGGATCCGATGTAAAATACTGGAAAGAATATGGCTTTTAGTGTTGTCTAGTACCATGCAGCTGTATTGCCTTTATCAGCTGCAAAAACATGTATAGCGGCCGTCATAGTGATTAAACCTATTGCGTACTTTAGACTGTAGCGTAGCAGAAGAGCAGAAAGGAAACAATGGATGCTTCCTTAGAGGTAAGCAGTGATTGCATGAGGCTCAATAACACAAATTAACACGACTATTTCAGAATCCTGGCCAAAATCTACAAGACTCTCTCAAGACAAATACCTGTGAGACCGCCGGCTTTTAAGCATGATTGTGTTCACAAAATGAAGGCTGCCATATGCACGGAAACAAAGATGTCTTCTCCAAACCTCATTAACGCTAACAACTCCAGTCTCAGCCAAATACTAAAGACTGACCTTGAAGTACTGTTTTTACAGTATATAACTGGATCAACGTTTCTCTTTGACTACAGTAGTTGCTTCCAATTACTCAACCTGCTAAAAGCTGTCTGATGTGTGGTTAAATACTTTTTGAAGGTGCTGCACATGTATCAGAGTACAAAATCTAAGGTTCCAATCCATGTTTTAAGCCCAATAAGTCATTAGAATTTACCGCAGATCAGTTAGTGCAACAGTGTTTTATAGGTTAAACAGGAGGTGTAGAAGATAGCCTTACATAGCAAATATTAAAGTAATAATGAAAATGATGTTGTGCCTCTGAAAGTCCTCTGAAACGAAACATCAAAAAGACTGCATGCCACAATTGTTCCTTCCCTTGCCCCGCAAGCAGTTAAGCCCTCAGGGCAGCACTTCAAAGATCAGCCCTCGTATAACCACTCACTCCTTTTGTTTCAAGATGATAAAGGATTTTAAACTCACAGGAGCCTTATTCAACCTTTATGTGGTGGTGATAACCGGACTCATGTTCCTAATATCCATTTCATTATTTATTCATATCCACCACAAAATAAAACAACATAGCATTAGCTTTTGGCTCAGTGCCTTTTTCTATAGCAGGTCCTACAACCACGGTGTCATAATGAGATATTGGGAGTCAGGGCCACGGAGGACGTGCAGGAGGAAGTAATGGATTCAGTCCAGATGGTCACTGGTGCAGACGGGACAGCAGGAGCTCTGTTAACACTTTTCAACACTCCTACAAACAGACACACAAGCAAAAGCTGTAACAATGCTAACAATAATAACTCTGCCGTTCCTCACCGTGTGGAGCTTGTTTAGCCACATGTGTCTGCTCTAATAATGCTGTTAGTGACAGTGGCTCATAACATATAAAATATTCTACATGGCGTGTGGTGTGTTCGGAAGAAGCCGAAGCCGTGGCGTTTATTAAGTTAAGTATTAACATTGAAAGCCTTTGGAAATAGAGCTTGAAATTGTAAAGAGGCATTCATGATATCAAAGTTAAGAGTCAAATTAAGAATTTCCCAAAATTTAAGCTCAAATAAGTCTTCATAACATTTAGAAAATCTTGCTTAAAAAAACAGCTCATTTAGCCGTTCAGGCGATTTCTCAAGACTGTGGAAGTGTGGCCAGTCAGGTTTGATTGACATTTCCCTGTTTTTTTATTATCACAAAAAACAATGATGCATGCCACTTTCAGCTTATTGCCCTAAAAGTATGTATGCATCATCTGAGTCAGAATGAAAGGAGGAAGCAGAAGCCATGAAACTGCCTTGCTAGGCATAATATAATCAGGAGTTAGCATACACTCGCACCGTTAGCTGAAATGCTGCTACTTGTTCTCAAAACTATTCATGCATCCCTCAATGATGGCTATGTGGTGGCAGCTCGTGCTATAGTATTAAATGGCTAACTTCCCCCAATGCTTAATATCGTTTGCTGAAAATAGATAATTAAATGCCCGCATTGAACACCCATTGCCACCTAAAATAAACCACCGGGGTTGACACTCAACACCCACAGCCGTCAAATCAGTTGGGTTTGTCAATACTTGGCATGCAGACTATGCTAACAGTGGGCACCAATGGCTGAATAGCTGTTGTCAGGCTATTCCTAGGATTTGGTTTGAGTGATTGTTTAATTTTATGATACATATCAAAGCTTCAACATGCCTAATTCAAACCCCACATGAAGGAGAAGTAACAGACGTCTAAATGGGACAAGAATTTCAGACTTTGATCAAAACGTAATGTTAATATTAAGAAGAAGTCTTTTGTGGATTTGAGTTTTGATTGCATACCGCTCAAAACTATCTTGAAGTGTAGGCATAGTGTTGAGAATGTTGTACCTGACATTAGAGCTGCTGCTGTCCAATGCTTCTATGTCAAGGTGTCAAGGACTGGTGGATTGCCGTGATAGAGGCCCTCCCGCTCGCTCCAGGATCAGCACAGTCTAATGGCCACTCATCAATTCCTCCTGTCTTGGGAAGTGTGTGTCATGACTCCTGTAACTACTTCTGACAAGAGTGATGAAGCACTTGTTAAAGTTGTACGATTCCGCAGGAGTTTGAAACCTTTTTAGATATAAATCTGTGTAGAGGGAGATGGACAGGGACAGTGAGCGAGGGGGCCATACGGAGGAGGGGATGAGTAAAAAGGCGAGACAAAGAGGGCCTGTGGTTTAGACGTGACAGATCGGGGAGAGACGGAGAAGGAGGAGGAGGAGGAGGGAGCGAGAGGAGCTAATGATCTCCATCTGTCTTAGAAGGCTTGGAGAGAAGAGCATCGTTAGGCTTTTGGAATAAGGGGAAGCAAACAAACACATGATTTGCAGATCTCACCCTGGCACTGTGTTGCGTGACTAGCTGGCGGAACGTGGCTTAGAGACACATACGACCATCAGTTGTGACACACTAATGATTGCTGCACTTCAGTTAGAGGACTTGTGTAACAATATGTCTGCTGCATGTACGCCAGAGTCTGTCTCGGTGAATATGTGTACAGTATCTTTGTTGATATGTTTGTGTGTTTAGTTTTTGAGTGAATATCGTGATCTCAGATGAGATGACTGACGCTATAATTATAATTTGGCACAGACTAGACACTATATTCTGTAGTGGCTAAAACATCAAGGAGAGGGAGTTTGTGACCATTAGTGTGGCCACTCATGCTAGAACAAAGCATTTGTTTGTGTCTGGCTGTAGAAAAAAAAAAAGCCCATCCTTCGCTCTAAGTATAAAATACATCCTCTGTCCATCTCCTCTCCAAAGACACAGAGGCACTGTCTGATCCGACTCTACTATTAGCAGGAGGACGTCTTTGTCTGTTCAGTCACTGTTAAAAATCTGCTACATTAAGAGACAATGCTGAAGGAAAGTTTGGGTAAGTGAGGGAACAGGATGGAAGGATGAATGGAAGGATGGATGGATGTATGGATGAATGGATGCATGAATGGAAGGATGGATGGATGATGATGGACGATGGATGGATGGATGAATGGATGGATGGATGAATGGACGGATGTATGGATGGATGAATGGACGAATGTATGGATGGATGGATGGATGAATGTATGGATGGATGGATGGATGAATGGATGGATGGATGAATGGATGAATGGACAGATGGATGGATGAATGGACGGATGAATGGATGGATGGATGAATGGACGGATGTATGGATGGATGAATGGACGAATGTATGGATGGATGGATGGATGAATGGATGGATGGATGAATGGATGGATGGATGAATGGACGGATGGATGGATGAATGGACGGATGTATGGATGGATGAATGGACGAATGTATGGATGGATGGATGGATGAATGGATGGATGGCTGGATGGATGGATGGATGAATGGACGAATGTATGGATGGATGGATGGATGAATGGATGGATGGCTGGATGGATGGATGGATGGGTGGATGAATGGACGAATGTATGGATGGATGGATGAATGGATGGATGAATGGACGAATGTATGGATGGATGAATGGACGGATGGATGGATAGATGGACGAATGGATGGATGGACGGATGAATGGATGGATGAATGGACGGATGGATGGATGGACGATGGATGGATGGACGGATGAATGGATGGATGAATGGACGGATGGATGGACGGATGAATGGACGGATGTATGGATGGATGAATGGACGGATGGATGGATGGATGGACGATGGATGGATGGACGGATGAATGGATGGATGAATGGACGGATGGATGGATGGATGGATGGATGGACGAATGGATGGATGGACGATGGATGGATGGATGAATGGACGGATGGACGGATGAATGGACGGATGGACGGATGAATGGACGGATGTATGAATGGATGGATGGATGGACGAATGGATGGATGGATGGTAGGATGGATGGACGAATGGATGGATGGACAGATGGATGGATGGATGGATGGATGGCTGGATGGATGGATGGATGGATGGCTGGATGGTACAGCAGCAGGTTATTAGAGCAAATAGTCTTTTTAGAGTCTATTTGCAGAAGAATTAAAGGACACATTCCCATTCCATTTTTTGTTTTACCAGCACAAAGCTTTGTCACATCCATTTGTTATTTCATTTCAGAGGCAACATCTAGTGTCTGTTGTGTTACATAAGGACAAATGTTGTATTTTTCCCCCCCAATATGTTTCTAGTTTAATATGTACATTAATATGTATATTTAGGTTTTGGTGGAAAAAAACTACAAGTTAGTGCAAGGCCGCCCATAAGGGGAAATCAAGGGGAAAGCTTATTGGGGCCCAGTCTCATGGGGAGGGCCAATGGAGGTTTGCAAAAACATGGTCCGTCCTAATTTTAATCAACAATGACCATATTTTATTTTACGCCATAAATACCCACCATTACCACACATTTTATTCATTACTGCTTCAGTAAAAAGGTACCCTGTTTCAAAATGTAAACCCCCTCTTCTTAAAATGATATCAGACTTTCTGTAATATTACCAGTGTAAGCTGGCCCAGAGGGAGCTACTGTTAGCCAGGAGGCTAGCGCTAACACTACTGATTGAATGTGCATAGGTTGATTTCAATCATATCCTGGAGGGGCCCATTCACTGAACATTTCAGGGTTTCGCAAGACAGAAAGATAAAAGCATTGTGAAAAGGAGATGCTAAAGAGTAACTTTTACATCTCCTTAAAACGCCAAAAACCTGAACAAAAGATCAGTATTTAATGACTCAGCAATCTGAATTGGCTAGGGACTTTTTCCCAACCAACCACAAAAGACCAACCTATCTACCTGAATATACAGTCATTTCAAAACGAGCGTGCAGCAGTTAAAGACACAGTACAATGTTTAGCAGTGTTGATGAGGCATACCATCCATTATGTGAAACAACACACTTTTACAAGAAGTCCCCATTTTGGTAACTTGTTTATGTTCATACTGTTTCAATCCGTGTTTTGTTGACTTACAGGTACACCCTCAGCTCTTGGTTGACTTGTTCTCACTCCATTACCGTCGCTTGACTTCCCCTTTGCTACCATTGTAGTTCCAATGTTAGATAGTGAACTCATTCTAAGAATATGAGAGAGTGTGTTTTTGGTTGGGGCAGTTGCTAAAAAAAAGACTGAAGGTGTTGTTTCGAGGGGGAAAGTCCCTGAAGTCAGTTTTACTTTGGCAAGCACCCTTGGCATGTAGAAATCACTGCATGTAGCATTTTACTGCCACAGAATAGAGTTTAAAAATATGTTATGTAAGGAACCAAGGCCCAGCAAATCAATCAACAAAATGTTCTTTGTTGCAGGAAATATTTTTGGCTTATTTCTAGCAACAGCTCTGCTACTGTATCTCAAGCAAGTTTCTGTGTGGTTTTTTTTTTAGATGGCGGCTTAGCTCTTTTAAGTTGTGGGCTGACTGACACAGTAAAAGGAGAGGCGAGTTGTCTCCGCCTTTCTGCTCCACAGCTCTTCTTTTTGTGGAAGCTGCCTGTCCTCATCAGCTAGTCTAACATCACTCCTTGTTTTACCTGGACATTATCCATTTTGCATGTCTGCCCCATTTAAAAAAGAACCACCAGGGTGCCAAGTGAGAGTTAAGCTGCTCGGAGAGAGATGTAAAAATAATTTGGTCTACTGAGAGGATTTGGCTCTGCTGACAAATATTTCTCACTGGTTAAAAAAAATTATGTGTTCTCTTTGTTCACTTGTTAAAGTTGTTTTATGTCCAAATGTGTTATTTAATTAGCTTTTAAATGGTTGTTCCAAAATGTGACGGACATCATTTCAGTGTTTTAAAGGACTAGCACAGGTTTGTTTGAAATTCCCATTTATCTTTTTCCCTTTGGAGAGAGTTTCTAAGAACAGATTATCACTGAAAAAGCTGTGTTGAACAATGAAGTTGTGACTCAGATATGATAATCATTGGGCACAATGATCCATCAAAAGATTGGAATCAATGCAACTTTTGAGACAATTTGAAATCTTCACAGCAGCAATATGACACAGACAGGCAAACAGTAGCTTAAAAAAAGTGAATTGTGGTTGAAATCAATGTAAACTATAGAGATGCAGATGGGCTGTTTTTGGGCTGTTCTTCACAAAACTATGAAGAATCATATCAGCAGCAATCGTAAGAAAAGTTTGAAAAAGAATTGAAAGAAAAGAAAGAATTGACATTGACATTGATTGAATCATTTCCAATCAATCAGACGCTTTTCTCACAACAACGCCGTCCATTTAAATCTGACTTCCTTCACAATCACCCAAAGGGGCTAACCCTAACCCTGCACACACACACATACAGCTGTTAATCTGCAAATACTGGCAAATATTTTCACCATCACAGAACTCCACTTTTTTGGTAATTGTTGGTAATAGACAGATTGATAGATTTGAAGCCTAAAAGGTGCATACAGATAAGTTTTACTACTTCTAGTGTGACTTGTCCTTGTGGTCATCATAGCATAATGCTACAAAAAAATAAATCTAAACAGGCTGAGACAACTACCGGCATATACAAACAAGCATACAAGATATCGTTTTAGGTGAAGTTAGGCGAAGAATGGAGCAAGTGAAACCGACACGTTGCAGTCAGTCATCTATAAGAAATGATTTTGTCTCATTCAACCGAATGCAAATGACCCTGAAACTGTCATACTATCTAAAACTTGAGAAAAGGGAAAAGATTAGGATATAAAGTGAGTATCAAAGTGCGATGAAACGATTTGATGACAAAAAAGAGACACAAATACAACCAACAGACAAATATTCTTTCCAAGCCTGGGCGTCTTTCAGTGGAAATTTCCCCTTTTGAAATCAGTCTGCATCCTTACCTTTGATAAAACACCATCTTTAGCACCGATAAAGACATGAACACTTTATATTTTATCACAAGCTGTGCAGAAGTTTAGCACTTTTTTTATCCAAGCCTGAGAATGTATTACAATAATGCGTGTAGAGCTCTTCATAGTTCTTCGATTGCTCTCCTTTCATTCAAGGTTGGCACTGACGCACATGTATTACAGCTTTTTGTAATGAAAATATAAAGCACCTGTGCTTTCCTGTTTGGGTCTAACAGACACCATGGCTGTTATCAAGACACACCAGCCCTCTGTCACTCTGTTATCAAACTGTTCAATGAGGTGAAATTGCTAAGAGAACAGTGATGTTACTGAATAAACAAACATATTTTCTACGTCTAAATTGTGTACATTAATCACAGATTTGTTCCGCACGACTGAGAAGGGGAAAACAGCGGATTCTGTGAACTGCTGAGGTTACCGTGGTGACGGGTCAAAGGGAGCTGACGGAGCAGATGGCAGTCAGGTGACCCTGCAGGCAGCCTATCTGCTGCTCTGTTACTTCTTGTAAAATCTCAGCCCATGCGTGTGTCACCTCAGGCACAGCCTATAGTGACACCGCCAGTGTGTTTAACACACCTGGACAGACCTGACGCTGCATTTTAAAACATGTTCAAAATAAAAGGAGAGAGAGACACACACACACACACCTTTTTAGGGCTTATGTGCATGCTGTTTGTAATGCTCCAGGACTGTGTTAATCCTCTACCCCAGGTGTGTATCCACCTGCCTTGGCTGTTCTCGGCAGGCAGTGGGGTTAGCCTTGTCCTCTTGCTCTGACGGAGGAACAGAATGGACGCCGGGCCCACTTGGGCTTCCCTCTGAATGTCCCACAGAGATGGACACTGATTAAAGAGCTAATCCTCTTTCATTGCCTGTCGTTTGCCTCTATACTGTAGGAATAGCTGCTGTTCTGATGTTCCGATGGACAGTATCTGCCCTGTCAGAATATATTTTTCCACGTTTCTGTCAAGTGTCGCATGTCTCCCTTGTCGAATCTTTCCCCCTGGCCATCTGTTTATCTATTGTACATTTACTCTTTAATTTAGGCGCACCTTTATCGCTGCTGCACTGCTGGCTTCTGTTATCTGAGGCTAACAGGAAAGGTGTGTGTACTGTAAGAGTGTGCATGAGTGTGTGTGTGTGTGTTTGCAAGGATAACAGTCTACATGTCCTACAGGATTATGTGCAAATGTTTGCATGTGTTCGCCTATGTGTGTGTGTGTGCGTGTGTGTGTGTGTGTGTGTGTGCTGCACCAGGTAGCCAGGTTGTATGCTGAAGTTGCACACTGGCAGACTTTAAACACCGATCTGCATTATTGAATGTGTACAAGCTGTCTGCGAGCCGAGCCCTAATGGAGGAACAGTGTAGAGTACACTCCACCCAATGGGGGACATTAAGGTTCACAGTGATATTATCCAAGATACACTGCACACACACACACACACATACACACACACACACACACAGATGCTGTGCAGGGAAATAAGCTGGGTGGAGGAAAATAGAGAAAGAAGGTTTACTCAGAGGTAAGAAAGAGTGATGCAGGGGCCAATTCTGGGACGGCGACAAAGGGATGAAAAGACGACAGTTGCAGAGAAGGGCTACGCTGTTTTAGCAATATGGAATGAAAGAAAAAACATCGCTGTGCGGCACAGTGAACGAGGTTAAGAACAGAGCAGATGAAAGGAGTGAGCCGTTGAGCTCAGAGATGGAGTGCTAAGCTACACCCACACAGACTGCCGGTGTGTCAATACTTCATCAGGAGTATGGTCGAGGCTGCAGACTTTGACTGTGAACACAAGGATCTTCTCCCCATCAGGTTCTCCTCCTCTCCATCTTTTCTTTCGCACATTCCTTTTTTTCTCACGTCTTTATCTCCTCCACCCCCTTTTTTTTTTGTTCCTCTTTCATCTCTCTTCTCTTTGTAACTTTCCACTCCCATCCACGCTCCCACAAGCAGTAATGTTCTTGGTCCTAAAACAAACGCAGACATACGCGCCCTACTTGTGGTATGCCCTCCCATTTATTCATACTCGTTTGAACTTTGAATAACATCACAGCCACGCACACATCCTCACATGCTCCGTCTTTATGTATCCTCACAGGCACGTAACCCCTGTGAAGATCATGAACGCGCAGCATGTGCGTCCTATCTCACACCTTCTTCCTCTCTGTTTGTTGTTTGCCCGTCTCCTCTCCCGGTACATTCATACCAACACGCGTGAGTGCACACGTTTGCAGGGGGGGGTTTAAAACAGGCAGACGTGCACCCCCTCACTTGTCGAGGTTTACACATAGACACAGTTCCCTCCTGCGCCAGTCTGCGGTTGGTTGACTGGGTTTTCTGTTGTCTTTGCTGTGTGACTTTAAAGTGGATTCAAAAAAGTATATTGAATATTTAAAATCTGCCTTGTCTTGAATCTTCTCTCCATATGCATGTTTGTTTGTTTTTTTGGGTGGTACGGCTAAAAGAGACTGATCTTGTGTTTTAAGACAACAGCAACCATTTGGCACTATTTTTTGCTTCTTTCACAGTTTAGTTTTTTTCTTCTTGACCTTGAAATTCACAATTTCACTGTGTGGATTTCTTTTGCGCCGAGGACTGTGATGCAAACAGGTGAAATGTTCATTTAAGTGATGCAGTGCAAACATAGCTGTTGGTACTTTAATGAAAATGAGCATTGCTCTTCATGGAACAGAAGTCTCAGAACCCCATCTGCATCACACGACTACCAGATTTTATCAGAAAACAGCAAACAGATAGAAAAGTGCAGATCTCCTCCAGGTGTGTTTGCAGGAATGTGGGTGGGAATCCCGTTGTGGGAGCCCATTGCAAGCTGTTTCTAGCGTGTATTAATGATGCAAAGAAGGTTTAGAAACTGTTGTAACCCACCACACAAAATAAAAAACTCTTCCTACCTCCCCCTTCCCCTCTCAAAGAAATATGAAAAGTTTACGAGTAAGCATTGCGCTCTTGTCAACACTGTTAAACGACTAATACATTTTTTATCCATCATACAAATGAACAGTTTAAATCACAAAACCATCCGCTTTTTGCAGCAGTTTTGAGGCCATGTGTTTTTCTTTTGGTGCCACTCTGCACAATAATAATAATAATAATAATAATAAATGTAATTACAAAGCGCTTTAAATCAAAGTGCTGTACAAAGCATCTCATACTCATACTCAACAGTAAACAGATGGGTCTTTAACTTTGCTTTAAAAACCTCAACAGAACAAGCCGGCCTGATGTCCAGAGGTTAAACTGTTCCAAAGTGTCGGTGCACGGAAAGAAAAAGCCCGCTCACCAAACTGTCTTCTTTCTGACCTTTGGGACACTCAAAAGACCCGTCCCCTGAGAACGCAGGGCTCAGACCAGGCAACATAGGGGTTCACCAGGTCGGTAAGATACAATGGTGCGCTGCCATTTAATATTTTAAAAGTTAGCAGCAGCACCTTAAAATCTGCTCAATACAGACAACAATGTGATGTCAGGTGTCGATGTGACAGCCAGAGTCATTTTACAGAGTTGAGACCAATGATGGCTGAAGGTGTATTTAAACTTCACCCCGCCGTCTGATCTATATTCAACTTCACACAAATCCAAACGACACAGTCTGTATGTCCAAGACAAAATGCGCTTGTTGTTGTGCGTCAATATTCATATACTGTTCCATATGCAACACAGCATGTACAGAGAGATGATTGGTCAAATAGTTTGTGAGGTGTGGCAGAGGAGGAACAACAGAGAGACTACATTCTTTACACCAGTTCTTCTGTTACTGTTCTCACTTTGTCAGGGTGATTAATTTAATTTAATTTAATTACACAGAAGGACAAAGTCCCTGTTGTCAACGCAACACTAAAGCAAAACCCGTCTTACATCCGTCATGAAAGCTTCACTTTTTTTAGTCTGTACACACTATAAATACGAGAATGAATTACTTTGTGTGTGTCTGCGAACGTGTACTATTGCATGCAAGTGTTTTGGTGGAGTGTTGTCAGTCTTCCGTGAGCGCAGGCAGAGACCATTAAATCTTGAGGGCACCTCTGACTCTCTCATCAGCTTCCCTGCTTTCTGCTCACTATTCTGCAAACAATGGAGCCATGAAAAAAAAATGCTCCTCATTCATTTCAAACACTCCTGCCTGCGTAATTGAACCTCTTACTGTGAACACAATGCAAGTTACTCTATCCACCTGCGTAAAATGTAATCCTTGTTGAGAGTGGTGCAAAAACAAATTAAGACAGTCTTAATGAGGTTGCTGTTAAGTCGAGAATATTATTATACCTTGTTGACGTACACATATTTCTATCTGCAGCCACTTGAAACCTGACTCAAGACGATGCCTCGGCTAATTGATGTTAGAGTAAAAGGCCGGTTTGTGTGCAATGTAAACATATGGGGGGATTAATCCTGAGCGTGTTGAAGGGTCATTGGGAAAAACGCAGTTCTTTATATACAGACTTGCACAGACAGGGGCATGTCCAGACATTTTAGAGGGGGTGGCCTGTCTGGAGCATTGGTTAATACAGGGATTACGTGACATACTGCACTCACTAAAACATGTCCAAATAATATTTATCTATCATTTCTTTAGCCTATAATCATATCTGCTCTAATTATTTATGTTATCGTTCAATTGTTGCATCTTTGTGTGGAGTATTTCGAACAGAAAAATAACCAACACCACTTCTGGTGCATTCTAGTAATGAGTGTGTATAACAGTCAGTGCAGCAATCAAACAGTACTGCCAATTATCATCAAGATCAACATGTTCAGATAGATTCAACGTTTGATAAAATGAAACAACAACAGGGGTGCGAGAGGAAAGTGTAATGTCAGTCAAGACTAACAATATGCAAATCATCAGTGTGTTCCAGATGAAACTATTCAATTTTTCAGAGAGTTATTCCATATCGGTCAGTACTCAGGATCTAGGCATAATAATTGGTATTTGTAAGGGAAAAAATGGTATCTGACATCTCTTAAAAATAACAGAACTGAGTGGCACCGTATAAATCTCTAATGCTTAATTATTGAGTGACATAAAAAGATGTATTCCCAAACGTTCCAGTAAAAAGAACCAACTTAAAGAAATTTGTTACATTGAAAAGACACAAAAAGTCCTCGTAGCCTGCTGCAGCAAAGCCCTACAAAAAATGGAAATGGAATGAACCAAAATCCCACCTCTGACAAGGCAGATGGCCAATCATAGGCCGGTTTAAACACTATGATTACGCAACAGCGCCATAACCAAGTTCCGCCAACATGACGCAAAAGTCTTTTGACATCTGCGACAACGTAATATTGGCATCCCCAATGTGGGGTTTCTCATTACAGCATTGAGGAAGTGCGAGAGGCTACCACACAGAAGGGGCTTCACATTCACACACACTAAGAAATGCAAAAACTCACTGTTCAGCCATGCCAGTTACACGTTGCCACTGTCTTTCCCCCTTTTACATCTCTGTTAATACCTGCGATGGTCAATCAAGGGTGGAAAGACTTCAGCCCACAAATCCAACTCTGTGCGTTAAACATTGCAGAGGAGGCGTAACAGGGGGCTAAATATCTGTGCTCCATTAGTTTATGGGGTCTTATCTTGCAAGTCATATCTCAGACGGGGCTCATGCCACTACAGTCTACACCCTTGAATTACCTCTTGGTGCCTTGCATGTCATCTGTACAGCCATCCATGAGTGAATGAGTAAATATTGGTCAATCTGTTAAGGTAGATTAGAGCTACATCAGTGCCGTCTATTAAGGATTTAGCCATACACTTGTACATGAGAAGGCAGAATCACCTCAACCAATCGATAACACATTTTCTCACTCTGCTCCCTTCCCTCTGTGTCTCTGTATCGCTCTCGCCCCGCTTCATCCTCCTCTGATGGTCTCCTCCTCTTTAGGTCAAATTCCTCTTTAATTGGCCCCCATGTTCTACTTATTAGGTAATGAATTGTTAAATGTGGTTCCAATTGGTTGGTTAACATTTCTTGCAAATGGGCCAAAGGAACTGACATGCTTTTAATTTCCCCCTTTCTTTTTATTTCACAAAGACACAGATTATCCAGGCTGCTCAGCTGGAATCTTACTTTGAACAGCTTGATCACTGCCATGTTTCATCAGCTGATAGCCTCCAATAGAGACCGGCCAAAAGAGTGAATCTTGGAACATTTCTCTTTCTGTTCCTTTTTTTTTCTTTTGAAGGATTTACACGTCTTATCATTTACATTCCTGTCATGTTTCCTGAATCATTCACACCTGTGCTCATTACACACCTGCTCCTGATTATGTCATTAGTCAAACTCTGTCATTAACGCCTTGGTTTTCTATGGGTTTTTTTTTTTTAACCGCTTTGTTTCTAGGATTTCTTTTTGGATTTCTACCTGTTCTGTGGCGGAATTTCTTTGCCGTTTCAGATTTATCTCGTGTGTACAAAAGCCTGTTTCAATTGAGACTAAGTAAGGGATATTACAGTAAAAAAAAGTCTAATACCTAACAGGGTGTCCATGTCCACCCATGCATGTTAAATTCCAGACAGCCATCTTTGTAGGGTTTCTGGTGTGGGGCTAAAGGACTTCCAGCCAAGACCAACTTCTCGGTATGTTGCCTTTGTTCACAGTCCCTTTGGCAACTATAGAGAAGTAAGTAAGGAGTTCAAGCGGCAGCAACGTCCAAAAATGGATTGTAAGGTGGACCTGTAACAGATCTTTTTATAGAGTTTAAGCTAAGCGGTTGTTCCAGACAGCCAATAGCAGCAAGGCTTGTTCTACAGCTTATATATTCTACCTCTCATGGTTTCCACAGAGGCTGTTATTTCCTCCATTCAGCCAATACCTTCTTAAACGTCAGTGGAAAATACTACTGGGACTACAAACACAACCTACACAGAACACGTCTGTCACCAAGATACATGTCACTTGCCTACAGATTCTGCATTTGTAGATGACTTTCTTTATGATAACCGTTTGACGGCATCAGTGACTATGATTCAGGCGCCTGACAGGCCATATTTGTGGGTGAGGACACACTCCTGTAGCTTCCACGTTGAAGTGCTCCAGTTTTTGCCAGAGGCAGATCTCATAGAGCACGACAGTATTGGACAGTAAGGGAAGCGTGATGTGGTTTAGGATGAATATAGCCGCTTTTATTTGCTTTTCTTTGGAGGACGCCAGCCCGCCTCTCTCATGGGAGAAATGGTTGAGCTTAGAATTAAATTCCATATATACTCTGAGGTGACTTCATAAGGGAATCGTACAGGCTGGTTATTGCACCATCAGGAATGTAATGAAACTGGCTCAAAGATGACAACCACACAGAGGAAGGTCACTGTTAATATATGGCGATCTCCTGCAATAGAAGGAAGGTAAGGGGGGGACTATTGGAGTCTGCCAGCCGTGGAGGAGATTCAAGACTTCTCTAGTCGAGCTCAACGCTCTCGAGAGAGAATCACAAGGACCTTGTGTTTGCTCAAATCTCCATCCGTCTATTTTGTTGTCTCTCTGCCTTTGTTGGTAGAAAAAATACTTAAAACCTTTGGGAGCCAATTTCCTGAGACCAAAGGACAATGCGAGCTTGTTTTCACAACTCAATACAAAGATGCATGTGTGTGTGTGCCTTTGTCCATGCATGCATTTATGTGAGAACAAAATGCTGTGCCCATTTGTATGCCTGTATAAGCAAATGTGTTCCAAATATTCTGCATGTGCCAGTAATTCATACATTTCATTTCTCCCTATTTTCACCTTTGTCACCAATTTGCCGACAGCATATTTCTTTTTTGCAAATCCCCCGCTGCCGGCCCCAACAAATTGAAATGACTAACAGAAAAAAGCCCAGTGATCCAAGTATCTCAACGCCATCCTTAATTCATTAATTTGCTGTTTCCCTACAGTCACTCACCCAGAATAATCCATCCGGAAAGTCCAGTGAGCTTTTCCGCCACCAAGCAGAAATGGGATTGTGGATGACTGATCACAAAGCTTATATCCACACAGTCCCACTCTGTGTGAATGTGTCCACATGTAGGCCTGCAGGCACACACACACACACACACACACTCTCGCACATATATACACACAAAGCTTAATTTAGTTTCCCTTAATAGCTCTTAAACCCTACTCAAAGAGAAGTATCCCTAGCTATAAAAAACTTCAAACAACGTGCCTGCTATTACTCTGCAGGTGCATGCTACAATGTTCGACACATGCTGAGGATTATTTAAGTCCACTGCATATGCTACACACTGCTTCACTTCATATGTGTGTCATGCAACCCAATGCTGAAGGAATAGAGGCTAACTGTCATTTGGTTCTCAAAGTTAACAGAGATACTTTGTGTCACCTTCTGAAATTCATTCAAGCCTGGCTGGCTGCAGAGAATAGACAATGCCTCTACCCCGAGGATATGCAGACATCAATGTTTTAGAGCGAATCATTGATCCCAGAGCATAAAATTTGCAGAAGCATACCAGCTCGGCCATTCCTCTCCCCTTAAGACACATCTTCATGCAGGAGATATTAATTGAGTCTGCTCACAGAGAACCATGTGATTCAGAACATGTCATACCCACGCAGTATCACTGAGGATAAGTTCAAATATAGCTTTTAAAATCCCCCCAAACTGGCCAGAGCTTCTGTAACATTTCATGTTCGCTTATAATTTGAGTTATTATGCAGTTCTCTCACTACTGAGGTACAAGTAGGTAGGTATTCATTGCAGGGTTTGGTTGTAGGTGTGGCTGTTACCAATTTGTTTCATCTGATTTGATCTGATTCTGTGTTTTCTCATTTGAACTCTACTTTTCAAAAGGTCTTTTTGCAGTGTGTTACGCCTTTATGTGGCAGGACACTGGATAGAGTAGGACATTGGTGAGAATGTGGGCAATGATGTGTGCAAAAGGAATCATGGGTGGGACCGCTTAAAGCATTGGTTCTCAACTCATCTAGCCTCAGGACCCACCACCAACTCCTCCGTGAAAAATTGCGACCCAATTTATTTATTTAGACAAATCAGATTTATTTACTGAAACCTCGTGCAGTTTGGACCTCAGTCTGTTTAAAAAAGCACTTCACTGACCTTTTTTTTTAAACAAAATGTGTTTCCAGGTACGCATTAGCGACCCACTGAAAATGGCTCTGCGACCCCCCTCTGGGTCCCGACCCACCAGTTGAGAGCCACTGGCTTAAAAGACGATAGCACCCACATTATTTTTACAATACAAACATGGATACTGACATGATACCAGCACTACAGTAATACAAATACCAATGTGGTACTGATAGTGTATCTTAATATATTCAGAGCAATGGTTTATTTTTTGGAAAGTACTTAACTCTCATGATATTTAATTTATTGATTGCCCTTATGTCTCAATATTTATGTTAATGAGATTCAGATGGTGGTGGTAAAAAAGATAGAGGTAACACTTGTCGTCAAAAAAAAGTGTAGTTTTTCATCTTTTGGTTAGAAATAGTACGACAACATTATATGTTATACCTTCATGACAGAAGTTTGATGCATCAGTCAATGACCTTGGACGACAGGCGGACATTAGATCTCCCGAGTCATGTGAAGCATCATAGAAAAGTACTCAAATGTCTGAACGAGAACACACTTTGCATGTTGTATTTATTGAATTTCTAAGGATGGATAATTTATTTTAAAAGAACCTCCCCAAGATGAGACGGTTGTGATTAACTAAGTATCGATCCTGCAGGATGGATTCGCCTGCCACTAAGTGGTGGTTAAATCGGCAACACTTTGCATCAACATTAGAGTGTAAATCTTTGAATACGAGGTCAATTGTAAAGTGCTTTTTTCCACGATGCAAGTTTCGAAAACAAAGGAAGTGAGCAGCAAACAAATGTGACTAAAATGTAGTTCATATTATTCTTCACAAAGAACTAGCTGTCATTCAGGTGTTATATTTTGTTCATCACATGTCCTTTGAATACAGAGATTAAGAGGAAACCTGATTCTAACCTTGAGTATATATCACATAATCATCAACGGTCTTGTAGATATGACAGAAAAACATCACATTATTTTTCACAACCTTTCCTTAAGTCAACAGCTCATTGGATATATTTGCACCTGCTTGCGTCCATGCTTGTTTAATTCTACACTTTGCATGGTAATGGCCGTCAGACTCGCTCCTTTGTGAGGAGCTGCAACCAATCCTCAACATTTTATAAATGGTGTCCCCCTCCTGAACCGTGGTAATTGATGTATTTCCCATAAAGGAATGGTAATTAAGATAATGAGATTTTCACAGGCAAGTGTAGCATGCCAAAACGAGGGGGGGGGAGCATGTTTCTTGACTGCTTCACTTCAGCTTTTATAAATGCTCCACTTTTGTTCTCTTCATTTCGCCGGCTCTTACTTTTTCTTCTCCTCCTATCTTTGAGTTCTCCCCTCAACATCTGCTTTCTCTCTCTCTCCCCCCCTCCCATACACAGCTTGTCCTCATTTGTTTGCCCACTGCATAATTGGCTATAGGATCACCCATTGTGTAATTATGTATAGCAGTTTGATATGTAATTAAAATTGTATCAGTATCCAGTGTAATTTGTGCGATGTGATTACCTATTAACAGTGCAAACAGTTGTGCCTAAAAGCCCGTGACCGCCCCTCTCATAGATGTCACCTCGTCTCTGTCGCCATTTACATACCAGCAGGTGCTACATAGACGCATAATAAACACTTCTCATACATCCACTCTCATCAACACTTCTTTCTGACAGCATGAGTAAATGTTGAGTACATGATACACTAAGATAGAACTTGATTAATCCATGAGGAAATCCGAGTGCCATATTACTTTAAAATTACTCAAAAAATAAAGGAACGCAGCAGGACATTAAATACAAATTAAAAAAAAAAAAAAAAAGATGTGAATCAAAAATATGAAGTGTAGCTACGAGGGTTAAAGCTCATTAGGAAAGTGTTAATTACTGTGACAGTACTGTACTGGGGAGTTGATATGAAATCATGTTGCCCTGTTTATGGCCTATATGATGGTGAACGTATGATTAAGTTAAATGAATGAAAAGTAATTTTGAACATGATAATGAACACGATATGTCTAATTACACACATAACAATGAACATAATAAAGCCCATTATTTTTTAAAAGATTGCACCTGCGGATAAAAACAATATAGACCAATACTGCCCTACAAAGGCGAAAGACCTTAACTCGCCAGAGTGTAGAACTGAGAAAAATGACTTTAAAGTCTTTTTGTTGCCCAGCCAAATGATTTGCAGGCAGAATATTGGAAATGTGGCAATTCTTTATCTTTTTAATGAGGTTATTAATGTTGATAAAAATCTTTAACTCAAACATGACCTTTGACCCTTATTTGGAAGTTAAGGTACTCTGCCTGTACAATAATACTTCTAAAAAAAAACAAAAAAACAGCACAATTGACTAAAGCACATCTGTAATGTTCCAAAAATGATAAAAACTCAGTTACTGCATTTTGCCTTTGTAGGGCAGAATACTGTGAAGTAATACTGCACCTGATATTGAACTTAAATTCCAAATATATAAAAATCATAATACAGCTAAGAATGAACGGTAAATGGTAGAGGTGAGGTAAAAAATCGATACAGTATAGTATCGCGATACTATACACAGTATTACTATATACTATACTACACACAGTATTCTGCCCTACAAAGGCAAAAGGCAGTAAAATTAGTTTTTGTCATGTGTGGCGATATTATATCGTCTCATGGCGGCCATGTGTTGATATTTTTAATATGATATTTTAGATATGCTTTTTTTTATTGTTAACTGCTGAAGGGGGTTGCTCAATTCATTTGGAACAAGTTGCATTGTTAAGAATTAATGTTCAAGGTAAATTAGACTGAAATACAAATAAAAAGACTGAAGTCAGATGAACAGACATTCAACAGATGATTGTCCAAGAATAAGTTTCATTGCACAGGGTATTAATAAGCGTATACGTTATTCTGCATTGACAATAAATAACACGATATAGCTCATGATGTTGAGAGTAATAATAGTGTGCATGACATCTAAAACTGTAAACATGATGAAATTATTTTAATGTGCGCTTGTCTTTATTTTAGACCAAGACTGCGCACTTTGCCGAGTTAGTCTACTCGGCAACTTTTCACAGCTTCTTCCTCTCCGATGAAGACTCCAAAATAGTTGAGGGCTCTCAAAGCGCTTGTTAGTGCACTCTTATAATAAGGCTTAAGAAGAGGGCTAGTGAGGACTCTAAGGAAACATCTTAATGAAAGCACCAGACTATGAACTGGCCTGAACCCCCCCCCCCCCCCCCCCCCCCCCATTGCAAATTCACCACAAGATAATTAGTCATGCCTGAAAGATTTGCTGTTAGGAGTACCCTCTGTTTTATTCAATAAAGGGTTTCTCTCATTATAGCTGCTCTTGGAAGTGCAGAATTAGTGTTTAGCACCTTAGTGTTTTTGATTTAAAGCAGCATGTGTGCTGGTTTTCTTGTTGCATCTCTGTGTAGTTTGCTCTGGCTAAAGGCTACACCCTTCTTATCCGAGCAACTGAAAAAATAAATTGCCTAGAGTTATCAACATAAATAAATCAGTTTGGTCGCTGTACGCAGAGATGACCCAACGTGCTATTTATAAACTAACTATATTGCAACAAACTCCATCTTCAGCTTAAGCCGTTATATGAGCACTATGTGGTATTATAGAGAGAGGGTGGAGTTCTGCTCTTGAAATCTTATCAAACATGTCATGTTTGCCAGGAGAGGAAGGTGGGTTACATTGAGCTTAACGTGCCCCCAATTTTGTGTCATGATGAAATGCAAGAGCAACCAAAAAAAGAAAAATGTGCTAAAAGTTTGAATGGATCACTGATTAACCCAACTCAAACCGAGTGTTAAAATCAGTAGAGAAGCAGAGAAACAATGTGTGCATGATTCGCTGCGAGACAATGTTTTTAAGTCAGGATCAACATTTCGATCTTTTTTTTTCTGTCTCCTTCAGCAGCTTTTCTTTATTTGCCACCGTCTTTAAAATCTTTTGGTGAGCAGCCAACAGGTATTTGCAGATTCAGAATCATTTTTACACAGATTAAATAGGAAAACCTGGACCTGTCGGTTTGAGAAATCCCCCTTTTTGAAGCCTTAGTTGGCAGGCTCTCATGGAAGGGACTGAATCACTGTCAATATTAATCTAAATGGGACCATCATTTGCAAAAAAAAAAAATAATAATAATAATGCATTACAGAAGATTTGAAGAAACAGTTGTGACAAGAAATCCATAAGCAAGATGTTAATAAAAGTAGGAATTCCATTGGAGGCGCTCCCGGCTGGCCACTTGAATAATGCAGGTTTAAGTCCCTATAGAAATGGCGTCACTGAGAAACAAGAGGCTTTTATATAAAGTCTATGAGGTGTATTTGAGAAAGCTCTGTTGCAAACCAAAGCCTTAGTCTGGGGTTTTAGCAGCACCAGGATAAAGTGACTCTTGCCCTGCTGCATCTACAAACAATTATCAAAATGCAAAACAATTACATCCTTAAAAAGCTTAACCAGCATGAAGAGAAGGAGAAAAATGGTGGTATTTACAAGTTGAATAAAAATGGAAACATGAGTTTGTTGAAGTTTTTGATTTCACCTCTGCTCTTAAAGGATTCTAGACCTGAAGAAAATAAGCCATGAACTGTTTTCTTCATCGTACTGAATCATCCCAACTGTGCTTTGATGCATTTTGTCCTCACTCCAATGGATTCATAACTTTAAGAACTCCCTTTAAGACGGAAATACTTCATCTCAATGAGTCGTCACTTTTGTGAAAAATGTCAAAAATGCCTCTGCTATTGCCAATATTTCAAAGAGCTAAGATTACTCTGCTTATGAGCCATGACTTCACATATCTTTGACGTGTTTTGAAATTGTTCTGGTGCAGCAGCTCATGGACTGGGATGAGGATTTTTTTATTTTTTTGACCAACTTTTTATTTATTTTGACAGCCTTTGCAGGTGTATATCATCCAATAAATTCATTTGGTAGTAATTCATACATCCATTTCATTGTCATAATAACAATGCAAAATAAAAAATCAATTAAAAAAAGAAGAGGATGACAGCAACACCCTGCAAACCTGGAGTTTTCAACAAGCAAACAATCAAACCAATAACAATATTATATAGTACAGATCTGACCGAGTTAAAGGCCTGTGTTCTATTTTCTAAAGTAGTCGGCCCTGCACGATTTATCCGAGCCACAGAGAGCTCCAATGTCAGAATTTCTATCCACAAGCTGGATGAGGTGATGTTTTAAAACAAGAATTGCAAAGGTTTTTTTAAGTGTTTTCTGAGTAGGGTGACAAAGTACCTCATGATCGAGACATCTAACACGTTGCACCTCCATTTCTCTCCCCTTACAAGACCCTCTCCCTGTTCCTCTAACCCCTCCACCCATAAAGTGCAACAGCCTTTCTCTCCAAACACACAAACGCTTTTAACAACAATAAAAAGGCTTCATGTTCAGGCGTTCCCCAGAGGGAGGACTCAAGCAGCAGGTCTGACATCCGCCGTATGGATGATTAGCATCATTAGAGCATCAGCTGCTCCCTCTCTCTCTCTCTCTCTCTCTCTCTCTCTCTCTCTCTCACACACACACACACACACTTACACACACTCCACGATGGCTCTTCAAATACACCCAACACTCGTGCAGATTAAATGGTGCCATGTTTTTGGCAAAGAGGTGATTAATTTATGATGAAAAGTGGGTCAGATGAATAGAACTCAAGGTCTATAGGCACTAGAGAGCAATATGTCTGCAAAGAGACAAAGAGCAAGTTAGGAGAGCAAGAGGACAGACAGACGGGGGGGGGGGGGCATTTGTTCGCCTTGAAGAGGAGATACAGTCGGCAGATAACGTCTGCCTGTGCTTGGTGTTCAAAGAGCTAACAAATGCCTTCAACGAGAAGGAATAAAACTGTGAACAAAGTGCAAGAAGCACGTTGGGAGTGCGCTAAAAATAGCTGAAATGCATACCTCGCTTTTCTTCTTTAAAGAGAGACTTTGAAGCGTCTTGTATTCAAATCTCCTCTTTTTCTTTTCTCTCCTTCTTCCAGCTCCTTTGACCGACAAGCCGCCAAAGATCCTGTTTCCCTCGGAAAACAAGATCAGCAACATGGAGCTGCAGCTAGGTAAGAGCATCATGGGATTTCCTCCAGCTGTACTCACTACTATCTCTTGTCATTTTTCCCAAATATGACAGCAAATGGATGACTTTACAAATCCTCTCCAACACACCTCCGGGGGCCGCCCAACACAGATTGATGATGGCACTTTGATTTTTTTTTTTTTTTGGAGGAGTGTGCGAAAAGCCGAAAAAAAACAACAATTGGTAAAAGTGTTCTCCATAAATGCAAATGGTGGCTGCCCGAACGTCCCCGAGGCTGTTTTGTCAACAATGACGAGCCCATATGGTGCCAGGGTTTTCCATACGCTGGCTCGCCACATGGACAGGCGGCTGCTCGCACTCGCCGTTGTTTGTCTTCTTTGACGTGGGGGTCACGGCGGGCTCTACCATGTGTGTGTGTGTGTGTGTGTGTGTGTGCTTCTGTTTGTTTTCTCTCTGTGACAGCATATTGCTTGATTTCTGGGCACAGGCGGACATCCACATGGTGCTTGCCACTCCATGAATGGGCTTATGTGTCCGTCATGGTGAAGCCGATCGGACAGGACTGAGAGGTCTGGGGGATTGGACGAGAATGTGACAGACAGACAGAGAGAGAGAGAGAGAGAGAGAGAGAGAGAGAGAGAGGGAGAGAGAGAGGGAGAGAGAGATAGAGAAGGACAAAGAGGCTGCAGCGGGAGAGGTTACCTTTTGTCTCCTGTCTGATGCCGTTTGAATCCAGGTAGTTCATTGAAAATGCCGCCACGCTTGGCTGATCGAGAGTGAAAAATTGCTGCCGTTGATAAACTGACAAGCACGGCCTCCCGGTGTCGGCCGTGTCGGTGCCCGACGCATGAACAGGTTGCACAATTGCGAGGGGCCCCCTTTAGCTTGTTTGTGTCGTTTGTCTTTATCTCGATTAAGGGAAGGGTTTGTCTCGTACCTTTGAAACTTTTCTCGCAATTACTTAAAACGTCGGTGTCAGTTCGTTCTCGTGCTGTGTGACAAAGTGGTTTTTTGGTGGAGTGTCTTGAAGGGTTGGTGGTGCGCTAAGTGATTTAGTGCTGCGCTCCTTTCAAACTGAGGGACGAGGAGGAGATAGTTTTGGAAGAAGAGTCGCCTAAAAATCAGTCTCAGAGGGGTCAAAATGTCCTGATTTTTTTTTTGTCCCATTTAGTCAAGCTCTAAAAGCTTCCTACATTTTATGAATGCAATTCATTAGTGTCTATTAAACCTTCCATGCCTGGTAAAAAAAAAAGAGCATGTTTCCAAACTCCATTTGTCTCCAAGCCTGAGCAGAGAAATCAGCGGGGTTATTTTATCAGACTCAACCAAACTCCCGCCTGAGATATGTGACATTATAAAGCCAGCTAATTGGTACTCCCTGTGACAAGAAAACTGAGTTTGTTGTGTAAAACCAGAGGATTTCCCCTTCTAATGGGCTGCAACATGGACAAAAAAAAAAAAGAGAGTCATGAGCAAAGAACTATAGTCAGAAAAAAAAAAGTGTGTGTGATGCCGTGCAGCCCGGCCCCCCACAGAATTCCCCGGCAAAGAATCTAAAGCACAGAGAAACTGAGGTAAATATTTTACAGCCGGGGCCCCATTTTGTGCGCTGGAAAAAAAAGTTGTCTCTCCCTGCAGACGAGAGTTTTCTCTTTTATTTTAGCTTTACTTATTTATTTATTCTCCTCCTTCCTTAATATTTGTCGAGTCATGCCCTGAGCAGCTTTATGGCGCAACGTGGGAGATTTATAGTCGGGAGAACGTGCACAGAGAGGAAGCTGGTCCCTCATGGCGAGTTGGAGATAGAAGCAGAGAGAGAGAGAGAGAGAGAGAGGGTAAAAAAGAAAAGAGATGGGATCCAGTGGAGGCTGTAGTGGACGGGGCAGTAAAATCAAAGCCGTAAGCAGAGAGATAAATCTGCAAACACTGCCGGGAAATGCAGCCCCACACTTTATCTCCTCGGCTCGCTGCAACCGGTGCGGGGTCTCAGACAACCTGCCATGACGGGCGGCTTTACACATCAAACACACAGGCAGACATTAATAAAACACATGTATATGTTGCATAAAGCACCACAGAGGAAAAAAAAAAAAACACAGACGGGATGAAGAGGATAATAAAGGAAGAAGACTCTCAAAAACCAAAAAGGAGCAAAACTGAGCGGTCATAGAAGCTAGAAGGGTTGTTGGAGAATAGATGGGGATTGGCTGAGAAAGGGAGCATGATGGGAAATGGAGACAGGAGGAGTTTGTTTATCTCAGGAGAGTGTCAGAGTGTCCCTTCTTCTGCTCTCCTTGCATGTCTCTGCCACTGTGTCCCTTTCTGCTAAAGGGGCCACCAAAATCCCACAGCTACAGATGCTGTCACTCAGGACTACACACACACCAGACAGCAGTGTGTGTGTGTGTGTGTGTGTGTGTGTGTGTCTGCGTGTGTTTGTCTGTGTTTGTGTGTGCAGCTATCATCACAGATCTACAAGGATTCAGAGCTTCAGGGGTCCTGGGGGAGGTGTGAATGTGCGAATTCCAAAAATCCGGCCCTGGTTTACGTCACCAATTTTTTTTACTTTTGCACTTGACATTTTCAGCTTCCAAAAAGGAGGAAAAAAAAATACAAGGTTGTGTAGGAGTGTTCTTGGATTTTTATTTTTTATTTGCTCTGTAGCCATCCTGTTTCTCTCTGTTTGCCAAGATTTACTGCTGCCCCCCCCCAGTGGTGAATTGGTGCAGTCCACTTCTGCAGATTAGGAGGATGATTCATATTGTGGGGTTTGAATTTGTGCCTCTGCTGCTTTTGTGTTTGGGGCTCGTGAGACTGCGAAAACACACACACACACACACACACACACACACACACACACACACACACACACACACACACACACTCACGGTATGAGACATAATACACAAAGCGCCACGTTTTTTAAACATACATTCACCCACACACACACACACACACACACACACACACGCAGACTCACTGACTTGGTGTTGATTCCCTCGGGATGATTTGTCATGGATTCGACATCCCGGAGGATGGGCTTCAGGGATTCAACTCACGCTTACGCTGCACTCCACCCCGAGAATATCTATTCCTCACGAGCTCTCTCTCTCACTGACGCACCCGCACACACACACATTCACGCATATCTTCGCACATGCCTCTTCTCAACTCGGGGTTGTAGGTCACACACACACTTGCGGCGCAGTTCCTGGTAACTGTGGGATAATTGTAACTGATAGAGGATTTTTACCGTCCCCCAAAGCCAGCAGATGGGTGCACTCT
Source organism: Labrus bergylta (assembly GCF_963930695.1). Classification (NCBI taxonomy): domain Eukaryota; kingdom Metazoa; phylum Chordata; class Actinopteri; order Labriformes; family Labridae; genus Labrus; species Labrus bergylta. The sequence continues at coordinate 4,031,939 of NC_089207.1, read as the reverse complement.
AGTGGAAAGGAATTAGAATCAATTATTTCAGAGAGTAGGACCCAACAGTGCCGGAGGGGGCAGCAGGAGAGACTCCTTTAACTACTTACATTTCAGGACACAATAAAAAAAAACTCAACAGTGTTGGTGTGGTTTTGCAGGAAGAAGCAGGCCATGCCCATAAACGGTATATAAGAAGTTAGACAGCCTCTTTGTTTAAAAAAAGTGAAGCCAAAGTATCTTCAAAGTGCATTCTTTCTAGTGGCCAGCAGGGGGCAACAGCTTGGGTTACAGTCCCAATAAATGGAGTGACGCCTGCGAGCTTCTTTCACGCAGACAACTAGAGCTTGCTGCACTCATTAATTATTCCACATAAGTCTTCATTCTCTCATCACCCATCAATGCATCCTCACAATTTTGCGCTATATTTGAGCTGCAAGATTTCCGGTCTCACCCTCTGCTTTGCATTTGCCATTGCTGTCTCATGCCGTCTCATAATGCACCTAAACTTTCAGCCCCTGCAACAGCTTTAACGTCCACCTGAAGGCTCCAACAGGGGGGGGTATACGATTCCATTTCATCAATCCTCAAATCTGCATGGAACATAATTCTGCGAGGAGTGACGAGGTCGGAGCGTAGACGCCAAACACGTTTAAACTATTACAAACTTAAATTGTCTGACTGAACTACTTATAAGTCTCCATCAACGCAGCATGATATCAATTTAGACAAAGAAGGTCTGATGTAAAGTAAAACTTACGTTAAAGGAGGGTGTTTTTAAAGGGAGTGGCTACATCTGATTGACAAGTTGTTGCCAATGACAAACTCGAGGCTTCAAAACAGTAGACTAAGTCTCGGTCTATATATGTGCAGACTTCAGAGAGCTGTTGTATCCCCTACACACCCTAAGTTTATGTAAAATGATAGTGCCAAAACCTTACCCCCCCCTTACCCACAATAAGAAACATAATATTCACATGTTTTGTTTCATTCTGGAAAAAGATGATGATTTTAGACTAAAATAATAATCCAGGCCTCATGCCTTAAACTCAGAATACAGATCCACCACCTCATGGAGAAGATTTAGTCCTCTTTTAATATCAACTTATTTAAGCATCATAGCGCTTAGTGTTCCTTCACTATAGTCAGTCTGCAAGGAAATCGACTTTACTGCTGGCATGGTAAAGTTACAGAGCAGAATCTAAGTTTACCCTTTAAAATAAAAGATAACAAACCAACACACAATTATCTTAGGTTTTTATTAAAGAATGATGTCTCCTGCAGGTTAATAAACAGCATATTAGGTTATGGTCTTGCAAGGAGATGATTCAGAGGCAGAAATCTCAAAATGTTCCTTTTGTGAATTTAACAACATAGCTAACTCAGGACATAAAAACAAAGAGAGCAGCAGTTGACATTTTATAGCCAATAAAAACATTTCGGTAACACTCATTTGGAGCAGCTTCGTGGTAGGGGTAAGTAAGGAGAGTTTATTCAAGGTTTGGGGAAGTTTAGATGCTTGTGTAATAATACACTTTCCCCCTCTGTGGCAATGCCCCATGTGTTTAAGGTTTCAGTTCTTTTAACCATCTCTGACAGACAAACTCTCTCCTCCCTGTCCCTGAATACCTCCACCTTCCTCCTTCACAACATGCGAGCATCCCTCTGATGGCACAACACAGCAAACAGTAAAAAGGCTTTTGTGTTTTTTTTCTTTTTTATTATTTCATTGAACCCGTCCAATCAGTGGATTTGCTTGTGCTAGCAAAGTGAAACCACGCCGGGTTTTCATGCCGAGCTCAACTTTGGTGGAGTTTGACTTTAGAAGTTTAAGTGGCCCTTTTTTTATTCTCCCACAAAATTAAAGATTATTGTTCTGCAGGTTGTTTTGTTTTTTTAATTCCAATCAATAGCACAGAGAAGCAATATATATTCTGTTTGTCAATACCTCACTTCATCTTCAAGGAACATAGCTGAATAGCTGCTCTCAGGCTCTCAAGTCGCCATGACAACTGTATGTAAATGAAGCGCATTAGTAAGTTTATTATTATCAAAAGTGATTAACTTTATTTCCTTTTGTAGTTTGCCACGCTCCACATATACATGAACTGAAATCAGTTTTATTACTTTATTTAGCCTACTGTAAACTAGAACAGACAGAGAGAGAGAGAGCGAGAGAGAGAGAGAGACGACAAATACCTTGTTCACATATAACAGCTCAGATTCTTTCTCTAAAAGCTCTCTTCCATGTTCCCGCTCTCCTCCTGCTTTTCTTCTATCCCTCCCTACATCCTTTTATCCCTCACCTCTCTTCTCTCCTCACTGCCTCGCACATCGACCTCTGCCTGCTGACAGATTTGAGGATTTGTGAATGAGGATGTCTTGAAAGTCTTCCTCAGTCTCTTCTCTTTTCTTTTCTTTTCTTTTCTCTCTCACCCCCACTTTTTTTATTCCCGTGAACTCCCCCCAGCTGTGACACTAGACGTGTCACCTTTACATTGAGAGGGGTGAAATTGAAATTGACATTACTCTGGAGAGTTCCTAAAGGTCAACGCAGAGTCACTCCTCTAAATTACTTTCTGACTCTCTTCTTGCTCTCTGTCCATCTGTATGATACACACACACTGTCTCTTTCTCTCTCACACACACATCAACTACAAACACACTTTTTCCATTCACTCACTTGAACGCCTCTGACAGGTCCTCTATTACTCCCTCTTACCCGACTTCCTGTCATTTTTTTAAGCTCACATGTCCATGGCAGTGTCTGTAAAAGCATGGTCGGTATATTTCGGTGTTTGAGTTCAGACTGTGGTGTCAGTTTTAAATATCAGATGATTTGTTGTCATGGTGATTAAAAGGGTCGTAATCTTAAAGTCTTTATATGTGATTTTTCACACTTAAATGTATAAATCAAGTATATCGTCTGAAAATAACTCTGTGAGTCATGACTGTCTACAATGGGTGTAACACCCGAGTCCTACTGTCTGTGATGTTTTCAGAGTTTTCAGAGTCCTATCTTCAGTTTGTTTACATCGCCCGGACAGCCGGCTGACTCCTCCCCTCGTGTATAAAAGTTGTTTAATTGAGGGACTAGAGAAAAGAAGAATAACATACTGTACTCACTGCTTAACTGTGTTTCTAGATCACGCTCATTTCAGGTAAATTTACATGCAGTGTGAAGATACCAGCATAATAAAGATCACTAGCATTAGCATGCTAACACAACAATGCAGCGCGAGTTGTTTTGGTTTCATGCTGGTATATGGCATATAAAGCCTTTAAAGAGAAACTGATTCAACAGCCCCTTTAAGCTTTTGTAGCCTTTTTCATTTAATGAGATATAATCTTTCAGAGGAGGATTTCCCTTTTTCTATTCACTAAATGAAAGTGGCCGTATCTTTAATGTCGGGGTAAAAAGTCCACAAGGCATTTTGCAAATTAGCTGTTTAGATTTGCTATATTTTCACATGATAAATGACATATTTTTAGCCGAACACGGGTAGAGGGCGGGGGGGGATGAAAGAGAGAACCAGCGCTTAAAGGTCAAACTGCAGACATGAGAGAGGGGGGACAAAGAACCTGTGTCGTCATTCAATTTAGTTTCAGACCCACAGTGAACCAACATTAAGTAACCCGTGGTGACCGGAATGGTAACTAGTGTGTCAGCGAAACAAAGCTGAATGTTTAAGTGTGTGAACGGTCGTCATTAATCACTGAGTCTGGGGCTGAGAGCCGGCGCCCGCTGTATGATAAATGAAGTGAAAGCGCCCCACTACATGTGCCTAAAAGGAAGGAAGGGGAGAGGGAGGGAGGGAGGAAAGAAAAAGACTGAAACATCAGCATACAGCGGGCGATAAAGACAGAAACAAGACCCCGCTGTGCATCACACGCTGCTGTTTGTTTATTTGGACGCAGAAAGGTGTGAACCAGCCCGCCATGCATTCCAGGCTATTGGTTGTCTCCTCGTTCTCCGAGGCTGACGTCGAGCTGTCAGGCGTCGTCCTTCAGCAGCTGTAGTTTTTAGCCGCGTATCCAGCCCAGTTGGTTTTAATAGACCTTATCAGCAGCCGTTCAGCCGATTCAGCATGTTGAATCAGCGGTAGAAGAAGCAGGTGCTGAGAGACGGAGCTGTCTGACTGGCTTGCTCAGCCCAGTGAATCAGTGATTTTTCCCATTTAGTTTGGTTTCTCTTTTTTTTTTTTTACCTTGTGTGTCTTCAACAGAACAGCAGCGCAAAGCAAAAACTTCTACAGTGACAGCGCTAACTTTTTATCAGACAAATTCTCAGTTAGCATCCCACTTAGTCTGCAAAGCATTGTCTTTGATTTGACTTGTGCTCCGTTTAATTAAATCCAACTTTTCTTGCACATGAAAGCAGTGCACTCGTAAGTCCAGAGGCAGAGAGGAAACATTTAATGAGGGGTCTGTTTGAAGGTTTGGATCACAGAGGGGAAATAAATCCTCCCTCCTGGTATTATCACATGTCATAAATAATAATAATTCAGTCTTCTTGCACTTGAAACTTCCAACAACAGCAACTATAAACCAAACTTTTTTTGAGCTTCTGATATGACGGAGAAAAATGTAATTATTGTGCCATCCATGAATAAAAAGGTCAAGCCCACAAAAAGCTGAAAAGACGCCATTGTTTAGACAAAGAGGAAAAAATGTAGAAACATAGTTTACACATGCAATCAGACAAATAAACCATCCTGATCTTTCTGAAAAGCTCTGCAATCAAAGATATCCGTCTGATGAACATTCAAATCAACATCCACCTCATTCTGTTGTCGTCATTGCACCAAAACATTTCAAACATCATTAGAGAAAATGTATTCTATATTATTTCTCCTAATTTGCATAATTCACTCAACCATCAAATCTGCCAATTTTAAGAGCCAGAGGAAGAATTCATTCAATTCCCAGCCGTGTAACTTCAGAACTGTGACTCCTTGTGAAGTTTGATTTACGGTTATGTTTAATACCATATAAATGCTCTTGGTTTGGATATTTCATTGTGGTATGATTTAAAGAGGTCATATTCTGCCCTTTTTGGGGTTCGTATATTTAATCTATGTATCTACTTTTGTACGTTCACAATAGATAAAGTCCGAAAAAAGTGTACTGCTCCCTCTACGTTCTGAGTCCGTCAGCTACACTCTGTTGAGCCCACACTGTTAGACCCCACGTGGGCCAAGTCTGCTCTGATTGGTCTGCCGATCCGCTCTGTCGTTATTGGTCAGTTGCTCAGCTCAGAAATTTCAACATGAGCTGCAGGGCTTGTCACAATGAGCCAATGGGCTTAGATCAGTGATCTCACATTGACAATGACGCCGCACTGACACATTTTAATCGAGGGGGGCTAGAACTGAGCGTTACATGCAGCTAATGCTACAGCTAGCAGGAGGAGGTAGGAGAAGCCGCGTTTCTGCAGGCTTTGAATTTTTGCAAATAGATGTGCCTAAACATGCACAGGACACTTGGAAAACACACTAAAGAGCATATAAAACCGGAATATGGGACCTTTAAGTAAGATGTCTTTCAACACATTTTTCACTTTTTTGATTGTGAAGAAGCTGTTTCTGTAGAAGTCAGCTCCCTTAAAGCTCCTGCAAAGAACGTTTGGTTTATGTTGTTTTGGGCGACCCCTGTGGTTAAAATTTCACCTCTAACCTCTGATTGCTTATAGGTTAGGTTGGTGTCCCAGTGTAGTGAAGGCTGTAGATTTCCAAGCAGGCAGCCCAGGTTCAAATCTGACCCGCGGCTCCTTTCCCAACATGTTGTTCCCCACTGTCTCACGATTTCTTACTCTATCCACGGTCCTGTTTTAATAAAGGAAAAAAAGCCCAAAAATAAATCTTCCAAAAACACAACTCACTCTGTTTCTTTAGACAGACAAACATAATCCTCACTGTGAAAGATTAGCCGAGGAAAATCTTAATAAAGGCTATCTGATCTGACACTTCCCCTGTGGTAGCGGTTCTAATCAACTATGGAAAAAAAAAGAGAATACTGTCGCTTTTGAAGGTCATACAGTACAAGGCGTTTTCACATAAGGACTCCGGATAATGTCTAGATAATTACAGGAGGACTGCTCCGGAGATTCTCAAGTCAGCACACTCAGACTTGCTACGGAAAAAATACTAGGGATCTGGCAGGAGAAACTCCGGGTGAAGTCAGAGCGGATAATTCGGCTGTTTGCGAATATACTTATACAACTCCTCTGGGAAATTGTTTTTCAGGAGATTTCTGCCAGTGTGAAAACGGTAATAGAGACATCAGTATTCATTTCATTCAGTGTCACAAGCAGCTAAGATCTCCTTACAGGAGCTTTAAAAACGGCATGAATCTCCATAGAACCACTGAGAGCTGTGTGAATTGTTCAATAGAACATCTTCTTAATGCATGTTATTCTGAGAATGATTGAACTGTTCTCAATACACATAAACTGTTGAATGATCTTTGACATATACATGTGACTCTCTTGATGTAATCTTGCCATGATAGCAGGTTTTCTGGGATCCTTTTTTCGAAGGAGAAAAACATAAATTAATGAGTCTCTTGCCTGCACCAGCAGAATGAGCATGCATGTTGGCACGATTGTCTGCCCCCGCTCTCTCTGTTCTGTGCTTAAGTGCTACTTAGAAGATGTGAGGTGACGCGAGGTGACGTACCAGTCACTTTTTGTCAGCACTTTTTCGTTCAGTGTGTCGTGTCCGCGAGGCGACAGATCTGTTCCCCGTCTCTCTCTCTCTCTGGCCTGAGCTCAACTTTATGCTTACTGTCAGTGTGTGTATTCCATTTTGTCAGTCATGCGTTGGTTGGTTGGTGTGTGTGTGTGTATGCCAGTATTTATAACCATTATCCAGGCCGTCCCGGGCAGTTGTGCTGCATCAGTCACCGGTGATAGTTTCTCCACCTTTTAAGCCAAGGGATGTCTTTAAAGAGAGAGGATTTAGGTAATGGTAGCTTTTACCTCGTCTTGCCTCTGACGCTCAGGCTCCCTGACAGGTAATCAAAGAGAAGGAGCTGCCCCACTCATCCCCTGCATCACTCCCTATTTGATACAGCAAGGGCAGACGGGAAGAAGGAGCAGACATAATGAGAGCCTTCTCCTTTCAAAGGCTTCCAGAGACATCCTCTCGTCCTTTCCTTCCGGTCGTTGCCGCCTCTGTTTGGTCAAGGTGAAGCAACGACAAGGGGTCGACCTGACACACTGCACACAGAAAATGCAGTGACAATTGGTTAATTGACCCAAAAACGGAAGAAAAAAAAGATGATTGTACAGTAATGAGAAAAGATGGAGTAAGGATGGAGAAGTGAGGAAAGAAGGCTATAGAGAAGGGGGGAAAAGGGAGGAGAGAGCTGGCACCGGAATGACATGCATGAACAGCAATGCGAGCAGGGGAAAAGGCGGCTTTGCCATTCACTTTGAAGCTTGCTCCACTTCTGTCTGTCTTATGTAACAGAAAAACGAAGAAAAACAAGTGCCAAAAAAAAAAAAAAAAAAAAAAAACACAGCAAAACTAGGCAGGGGTGGAGAAAGGAAGGAGGAGGGAGGGGGGGGAGAGAAGGAGGTAAGACACAACTTCCAAACTTTGGTTCTGTCTCTGATGTTCCCAGCGAGCGATCAAGAAAGCTGAATCTGGACGATGGAGTTAGTCACCACGCCGTACTGAGCTTTGGTGTGGTACGGGGGGGGGGGGGGGGGGGGGGGGGGTACGAGAGTGAGCCGAGAGAGAGAGAGAGAGGGAGAAATCAGTCAGTATTGTGATGAGAGACAAGAAAGGAGGGTTTGAGAGGACAGAAAAAGATAAGCAGGCGTAGGAGGAGGGAGGGTAAACTGAAAAGGAGAGGAGACGGACCACACGGTGCATTTGAACCCAGGAGAGCTAACTACACTATCATCATCCCTCCATCCTCAGCAGACAGGTATTTGAGGAAGCAGATGAGACTCTTCACACATGTCTGTTCTTCATTAACCACAGGAGACCCCCCCCCACCCCAAGCTGGAGGCCCCCCTGCCTCAACCCAGCACGTTAGCAGCCCTGTTGCTAACACCTTTTGCTAACACCTCCATCGCCAATGCCCTCTTTTCTGCTGTACTGTTGCTTTTTTATGACAATCAATCTTCATGATGTCACCATCGCCCACGGCAGTGAATGTTGCTATGGAGATCAGTAGATCTGCACTGAACTACAGCCTGCAGGAAGAGTGTATGCAAAGCTTACTTCAGTACATGTGTGTGCTTGTGTGTGTGTGCTTGTGTGTGTGTGTGTGTGTGTGTGTGTGTGTGTGTGCTTCTTCGTACACACTCAGTTCGTGTTTAATTGCCATCTGCAATCTGCATCCTGAACACAGGCGGTAATTCAAGAGGCCCAGCGTGGGGTAAATAGCCGAGACTCATTTACAAGTATGTTAATGGACTTTCTATATCCCTGTCTTTCTTGTTTCCTTTCCTCACCCTCTCTCTCTCTCTCTCTCTCTCTCTCTCTCTCTCTCTCTCTCTCTATCTGTCTCTCTCACTCTCTCTCTCGCTCTCTCCTCTCGATCTCTCTCTCTCTCTATCTGTCTCTCTCACTCTCTATCTCTCTTTCCACAGAGTGAGCACACATTGTACATCAAATTAAAACATACTGCAGAGTACACAACAGAAGCAGCAAAGAAGTGGTTTGTGCAACATTTGCATAATTGTATGAATAAACAGTTATAAGCGGCGGGTGATTGTCTTTAATTGTGTCATCAGCATAAACATTGTTTGATTGACTGTGATTCGTTGCTAACTGACTTAAAGAAAACACAATTTAAAATAGTGTTGGTGCTAGCCTGGGGGGATGCTAATGGCACATAATAGATGGATTACATTTTTTTTAGGACATAGGTTATAATTTTAATAATGTTAAGGTTACTGTTTTCAAGAAACAGCGTTGTTTCAGAACAAGAAAACAGTTAAACACTTTCTTAACTCGATTTTTCCGATTACAAGCTTGAGAGCATTTCCTCTTCTATTTTAGCCCTTCTGTGCAATTTCTCCTCCCTTTCCTCCCCACTCTTCTTTCCTTCCTCCCTTAACTACTCGCTTCAACCTCTGACATGTGTTATTAGCATTGAACAATGGAAGAATGGGCATTTAAAGCACCAGCTTTCCTTTCCTTAATAACTACCCTCCATGATAATAATTACGCCCTTTGAAACAAAAGAAATAAACCCTTCTTGGGTTACCAGGCAAGAAGTGTGCAGCTGGGATTGTGTGCGTGTGCGTGTGTGGGTGAGCACCGTTGCATGTAGTTGAGCACACGTCCTTACAATTTCCTTTCCTCTTCAGCTCAGGTTTCTTGTTTTTCTCCTTCTATTTCACAGGCAGCTCATACTTGTGCTATAAGAAAAACATATTTTGCTGTAGTCTGTTCAGATAGTATTTTTTTCCCCGTATTCTTATTGTGATTTTGTTCTGTTTTTATATTCTATTTTTATTTTATTCATATTTATGTCTTTACATTTCATCACTCCCTTTGTCAAAGGAGCCTCATTAAGAACAAACATTGCACGTATTTGTATAATCAGAGTAATTATGTTCATCTTGAATCTTCAATATTGATTTCTTCTCTCCATGGGCAGTTGAGGAATAGATTACAGTATTACAAGTTGACACAATTGAGAACCTGGTGTGGTGTGGTGTGGTATGGTGTGGTGTGATGTGATGTGATGTGATGTGGTGTAGGGTGTGCCGTGGCATGGCATGGCATGGCATGGTATGGTATGGTATGGTATGGCATGGTATGGTATGGTATGGTATGGTATGGTATGATATGGTATGGTATGGTATGGTATGGTATGATATGGTATGGTATGGTATGTGATGGTATGGTATGGTATGGCATGGTATGGTATGTGATGGTATGGTATGATTTATTGTGTAGTGGTATGGTATGATATGGTATGGTATGGTATGTGATGGTATGGTATGGTATGGTAGGGTAGGGTAGGGTATGGTATGGTATGGTAGGGTAGGGTATGGTATGTGATGGTATGGTATGGTATGGTAGGGTAGGGTAGGGTATGGTATGGTATGATAGGGTAGGGTATGGTATGTGATGGTATGGTATGGTATGGTATGATATGGTATGTGATGGTATGGTATGATATGGTATGGTATGTATGGTATGGTATGATATGATATGGTATGTGATGGTATGGTATGATATGGTATGGTATGGTATGGTATGGTATAATATGGTATGGTATGGTATGTGATGGTATGGTATGGTATGGCATGGTATGGTATGTGATGGTATGGTATGGTATGGTAGGGTAGGGTAGGGTATGGTATGGTATGGTAGGGTAGGGTATGGTATGTGATGGTATGGTATGGTATGGTAGGGTAGGGTAGGGTATGGTATGGTATGATAGGGTAGGGTATGGTATGTGATGGTATGGTATGGTATGGTATGGTATGATATGGTATGTGATGGTATGGTATGATATGGTATGGTATGTATGGTATGGTATGATATGATATGATATGATATGGTATGGTATGGTATGGTATGGTATGGTATGATATGATATGATATGATATGGTATGTGATGGTATGATATGGTATATATGGTATGGTATGGTATGGTATGGTATGGTATGGTATGGTATATATGGTATGATATGATATGATATGATATGATATGATATGATATGGTATGTGATGGTATGGTATGGTATGGTATGATATGGTATATATGGTATGGTATGATATGATATGATATGGTATGGTATGGTATGGTATGGTATGGTATGATATGGTATATATGGTATGGTATGGTATATATGGTATGATATGATATGATATGGTATGTGATGGTATGGTATGGTATGGTAGGGTAGGGTATGGTATGTGATGGTATGGTATGGTATGGTAGGGTAGGGTAGGGTATGGTATGTGATGGTATGGTATGGTATGGTATGGTATGGTATGGTATGATATGGTATGTGATGGTATGGTAAGGTATGTATGGTATGGTATGATATGATATGATATGATATGGTATGGTATGGTATGGTATGGTATGGTATGATATGATATGATATGATATGATATGATATGATATGATATGATATGATATGGTATGGTATGGTATGGTATGGTATGGTATGATATGGTATATATGGTATGGTATGGTATGGTATATATGGTATGGTATGGTATGAAAAATGTACTATAGTATACACTAAAATGCCATACCATACCAGACCATACATTTCCATACAAAACAATGTAGTTGTGTTTTCCGTGTAGGAGACAAGCTGATTTCTTTGCCTGAGCAGAATGTACCTGTACAATGATGTAGTCCATTAAAAAAAAGGGATATTGACAAAGATATGATTTTCTTTTCTTTGCATTTTGTCCTCAGTTTGAATCTGAAAGTGTAGAGAAACGATAACCTGTAAAGAATACAATAAATGCATTGGTTTGAAATTTAAACAGAGGAAACTGCAGTTACAGGGTTTATGTGCCTGGACACCTGATTGATAATCAGGTCAATATTTAATAAGGTCAGTATTGACATGGATGCTGGCAGTGTGTAAATTGTGAACTAGCTGATGATTAGTTTCCTGTTTCGCTTCTTATAGGTTGGATTAAATTGGTAACAATGGTTTAACAAACCCTGGATTTCCTGGTGTGCCTTCATATATTCCCATGTTTTGTGTGCCTGAGTCGATGAGCCTTTTCTATTTGTTCTATGTTTACATCTCACTGCAGGACAAAATTCCCCTCAGGGACAATTAAGTTGAAGCTGAGTTCAGGGACCGATCATCATACGAGTGCTCTATTAAAACCATCCTCCATGCTTTAACTGTGTCTTTCCTGTGGGCTAATAACATCAGCCACATGTCAAAATAGGATAACCATGCTGTCATTTACAAGCATTAAACAGGCTAAATGGCCTATTTCAGGACGACATTGATGCGTGTAGTGACTCTATGATGTTTCTTGTATGCAAGATCGAGAGTATTGATTAGTTTTGGTAAAAGCCAGTGGCCTCTTCTTTCTGCCTTTCACTTGAAGATGGGGCAAGCTCCCTTGAATCTTAAACCCTGTGGTTATCATCATCATCATCATCATCATCATAGTTGAACTGTCTGTGAGAGTGTGAAATAATAACTATCGATCTATCTATCCATCCATCCATCCATCCATCTACATTGGTCATTTATTTAAATATGATAAGAGACTTTTTACCTGTGACTCTGTCATCAAAATACATTCAGCTTTGGTAGAAAATGCAGAATACGTTTAGCTTATTGATGTTAGGTGGAACATGTGATCCAATATTCTACCAAAGGTCAACTTTTATTTATTTATTTTTCAAGGTTTATTGTTGGGCTTTTAATGCCTTTGTTTCAACGATAGTACAGTGGACAGAGTCAGAAATCGGGCAGTAGAGTGGGGAAGGGGCCACAGGATGGATTTGAACTCCAGGTCCGACTGCATAGAGGAGTATAGCCTCAATCAAATCAACAGATAAGAAAGCAGAACATTTTCCAAACCGCTTATTCTTAACCCTTCTGTTTTATTTAACGACTACGACCAGCTGCTAGTAAAAAATGCATTCTGTGACACACTTTCTGGCCTGTCATGTCTCTCCTCTTACTCTCACCCTTCATGCCTGTCTCCGTCGATGTCAACACTCAGACGACGTGTTCTTTAGATTCCTGTAGAGCTGTCACCATCTGTCCAGTGGGGCCTGCTGGCATCAGAGCCTGCCTGTTGTGAGGACTGTGAGGGTCTGTGCCCTCCTACTGTGTGCCTCTTTGAATTTGACTCCTCATTTTTAGACCTCACATTTTCACTTGTCTGCTGGCAGCGGCTCGCCAAGTAGTGCCCATCATTTTCTAACTTTTTAACAAACAAATATTGATGAAAATTGCTTTTTCAAAATTGCAATGGTGCTGTTCTGTACTTTGGTTATTTCTGGCGTTTATTTACTTAGTTAGATTTCTAAGAAGCACAGGGGGTGCATAGCTCTTTTCCAATTTTCCTCTTTAACTTTTCCATTTCTATTTCTATTTCCTCTAAAAGCCTGTAGATTTTATGTAAAAGGCTGAACAGCATCCTTTTGCTAATCGTGTTGTTTAAATAAGTCAAACTGAATATTTTGACCATTGTGTAAGAATATATAGTCTGAGTTTTTGTACTGGACTCTCTTTAGTATTAAGTGTGGCCTTTTCCATATGAGGTTCGGACTGGCAGACCATATAGCATGCATACAACTACATCCCACTCTCTAAATCATCCCTGCTTTTCTGTATTTTCTCTCCTCAGCCGGCTTTTTTAATCGCATGCGCTCCCTTATTAGAGCTAACATGACCTTTAGTGTGTTGGCAGTTCCCTGTGCGACCTTTAAGAGTGAGAAGGACTGCGAACAGCTGTGGATCGAGTGGAGCATAATGTGGGGCTCCATCACTGAGTTCACCCTGAGAGGGCCATTACAACACTTTGTCCCCAGCTGGAAAATGAGAAAATTAGTCACCTTTACGTATGTGCAAGCGTAGCCGAGCTTACAAGGACTCCTCTGACCTCATCTCTTGTTCTTTTTCAGTGGAACAGGCCCCTCCAGATCACGCCTTGTTTCACAAGTAATCTGTCACTTTTGCTCTTTCACCGTGTTCTTCCTCATCACATTCTTCACCCGCCCATTGGCTTTTGGACTCCTGCCTCTCTTTTCTCTCTCTATGGCTCCATCAGCTTTTTCAATTTATCTCTCACTCTGTCCTGATTCCCAATCACTAGAGTAAATACGCCATCATATACTCTTCCATTTACAGCCCTCTTATGAGGGGAAACTGTGTAAAGTTGCCTCGTGCAGCACAGAAGTAAAATGAAGTTGTACTTTTTTACCTTCCCTTTGTTATGTTTCCTTTGAGTTTTAAAAATAATATAGGTTTTATGACCTCTATATACACCTTATTCACCGGTGAGTGATAATTTTATTGCAAGTAATTGAAGAGTAAGCTTATATCTATAATAATAAGCAAGGGAAAGCTTTATGTTTGCTGTTAAAATTCAGGGTCCAGTTATAAAAGGCAGGAATAAAATAATTGATGTGCACTCTATATATTGCATTTTGACCAGAGCTGTGCAGTCTAATGCTGTCTTTTACTTCTCTTTGTTCTCTTGTCAGAGCATGCACTCATGTTATTTCCAACAGAACAACAGTATTCCCTTTTGGCTTTAACTCTATTTGTGAAACAAATAACTTTTCCATTACCCAGATTCCCCATGCTCTGCAGGTAGCTTGACTTTTCACCTCTGTGATTTAACAGCAAGCACACACACACGCACACACACACACACACACACACACACACACACACACACACACACACACACACACTGAGGAAAGCACAAAAGCGCAATTGTACATGCACGCACACACACGCCTCTGAACAGACGCACACTGCCAAGCCTGATTAGGGAATCATTTTTATTGTTTGATGGATTTTCCATTCAGCCATTTTCTGCCTTCGCATCTCTCCGCACAGCCACATCCTTCAGGTTCTCCTGCAAAATCGTGACACTCTCCCTCGCCAGCCGATATATATTCCTCCATAATAACTCCTCCGGCGTGTTCTGCAAACTGCCCCTGAAGTCTCCTTCCTCTTTGGTGTAAGTTTAACACCTCAGAGACCACAGAGAGACAAAAGACAGAGACAGTTAAGCTCGCAGACTTAGTCTAAGGTACCTGACAAATTAAGGATTTAGGTTACCTTTTACCTTTACTTATTCAGAGAAGTTTCACTAGGAGCCCAGACTACTTTTGCAGGAACACCCTGGGACATTATTTTAGATTAAGGGGCCTTACTAAAAGGCACCTCAGGGGTGTTTTAGAGGGTATGAAGAAGCCCCTCGATTAATTAGCTTGTATTCACTGCACACCCATAAACTGTAAATATTAATGGATGAATCCTGAGTGACATCATACATTAGTTTCTGAAGGGCTGTTTTGGAAGTCCATCCATGGTGGTTGCCATATTGGAAATGCAGAATATCAAACTTTTGGTGAAACTAAAGACAGACAAAGAGCTTGAGCTGAGGCCTTCTGGCTACATCACATCAACTTGCAGTTGAATCCGTCAAGCCCCTTATTAAGCATAACTCGTACTTTTGAGAAACTCAATGTTACAAAAATACAGTGTGTGCAGATGAAGACATTAACGAAAAAGATCAAAAATCGTTCATTTCTGCTGTCAAAACGGACATTTTAATATGGAGTGTGTATGTGACTTCCTGGTATTTCTGGGCCGTGCTCAAGGAACTCAAGAAACTGCATTGGTTTCATTTGTCAACACCAGAATTTGCCGCTTGGCCACACCATTGCTCATGATCTAACAGGACACAATCTGCTTTTTTTTAAGCAACCAATGTGTCAGAAATGTCGCTGGCTTCGTTTTCTGTGAAATTGTCTTTATCTTTTTTTTTTTTTTTTTACAATGCCTGTCCGGCAGTAATTAGTTACAGGATATTCCATTCGCCAATACTCATATTCATCACAGGTTGCAAGCTTTTGTTATGCTTTGTGATAACACCTAAATTTATGTGAACAAATGTATGTGAACATTTGTTAAACATTTTTTCGGTGGATCTGTTGCTGTGAAAAGATCCTCTAAACTCCACATGCAGATGTAACCCAACCTGCATGTGACAGCTGATCAGTATAGGTTTACTTTTATTTACAGACATACAGATGCACAGTAAGTTTTTACAGAAATGTAATTTTATATTACAATTATTGTCGAGCTCCTTTGTCCAGATGTGCATTCACATTTTCATCTTTCCTTCAGTTTTTACACGACTACTAACACAATATAGAGTGACATATTCTTATTTACATTTGAGGACGTAGTATTTATTTGAAGCATGGTGTAACATGACTGGTACAGGAGGTGAAGCTAGCAGCAGGAAGTAGTCCTCCTGGAATAGCTGGTTAGCATCAGGTAGACAGACAACAGAGTGGGGGATTTCCACACGGAGCTTTTATTCTGTATTACTAAACTGACCATACAAAGCCAGGTCAGCACGGCACTATACATATCCTGATCACACAGGACGGGTAAAACATAGGCTAACAGCCTGCATCAAAATTGTCACTGTAGTTTGAGAGTTCTAGACAGACCTTCTCACACACACTTAAACATAACAGAAACACCACCTTGTGGCTCTATTTGGTACTACTTCCATATTTTGACTCTTACAATGTTTCACCGTCATTGGGACTGGATTATCTCTATGTTATTGTTGTTGGGTTTTTTTTAACATTTCTTGTTGATCATGCAAACTTGGGTCACGGCTTCAAGGTCACACATGGCCGTGTTATCTTACAGAACTGTTATTAACAAGTGGAGATAATCAACTGTACATAACAGGAGATTTTTATATCTGCATGCATGTTGTGTATACTGTACATGAACATGAAATTGCATCCACATGCACACGTAATTCCACATATTTCCCAGTTGGCTGCTACATGCGTTATATATATATTATTTTCATTTTGATGGTGCTAGTTTGTCTGCAGTGATGTGCTTGTCTTGGTGGGAACGATGCAGCGCAGTGCAGTGCAGGAGTACAGCATGGTAATGATATCCTACAGGAGAAGTTCCAGTCTTTGCAGCGATAATCATTTCTACAGGATTAAGTCCTGACCCACATCAGCTCGGCAAATTAGCATTCTGAGAGAGTACTGCGGCAAGATTCCACGCAGACTAAATGCCTGCAGTTAATAGGATGGGGAAAGAGGAAGGGAAATAGGAGTGGGAGACAGAGCGAGTGGGAGAATCAAAGAAGGATTGAATAATGTAGGAGAGAAAGTCAGCTTTGAGAAAAGTGTCAAGACTTGCGTGTTTGTTGTGTGTTTTTCTGGCATGCTTTTTAAAGGAGGAGCCCTCCTGCCAGCCTCTGTTTGGAGACGCATGCTGGGGATTCATTTGCATCTTAACTCCTGCATTGAACCAGAGAGGGATCTGCGAGTCGTCCTGCACCGCAGTGACACTGGAAGGCTGATATGAGGCTTCAGAGGAACTTTATTTGAATTTCCTTGATTTTTTTTTTCCCCCTGCTTAATGCTGTTGGCATTCAAATGTGGAAGGCCTTGTGACCATTTGAAGGAGCAAAGAGTTTTTAACTTGTGAAACATCAACCAAAGAATCAGTAATACAAACATGAAGAATATGTTCTACACAGCACACAGTAGTAGTGCCTGGAGCCATTTCTTATCAAACTAAGCTCTTGCTTTGTTGCACTTTTCACCTGTTTTTGCTGTTGATGATGGTGCACACTCTGATCTTTGTTAAGTCCAACGTTTCTAAGGCTGGAAGCCCTCCATTTGTCATTTTGCCTTCATAAGAGATTGGCTATTGTAACATCTTGTAGTAATTATAAAGTTTTAGCAAACAGCTTTTTAGTGAGCCTCTGCCTTCTTGTGGGTGTGAGCGAGCAGCAGATTGTTGGTTTGAAATAATGAAAACATTAACAACCACTGACCCACTCAGAGCATTTAACGGAGAGAAGAAAAAATATTCACCCAGAGTTTAATAGTTTCCCATCATTGCTGTTGGTTATGAGGACATCAAATTGCAAATAAATTCAACTGAGCTGTATTTTTTTGCTTAAGTATCAGAGATAAGACTTCGCATCAAATCAAGATTTGTGAACCAAATATTTGCAGCAACCGTGGAAACTTGCACCACTTCAGTCCTAAGTATTAACTCAGTGAACTCTTAAGAACGATCTGAGAAGCAAACACCATTTTTATAGTTTTCCTCACAGCACATAGAACACCTGAGAGTTGAACTCGCTCCAGTCTCTTTTAGTGGAAGTGTATTTTATCGATTGATATTTTCGGACCAAGCTCTTTCTTAAGCTCCATACTCTCGTCCCACCAAATATCTAATGATTCCTTCCTTTATTCTCATTCACATCAGCATAAATATCTTCCCTCAAAAAACAGCCCTTCCTCTCTATCTCTATCTTTTTCTTTACAAATCAAGGTCGGGTTGCCCTGAGACCTCTGACCTGACCACCATGGATTTGGCAGATAGAGCGTTGTGTCTTAAGCTCCTTTCACATATGAACTCCTGTCCTTTTTTCTGGAAGACTTGACCACAGCAGGAGATTTTTATCGTCTGAGGCACTACCACCACTCAAAATGTTATGTTTGGATTAGGTGGTGCGGTCTGTCTGGGTGGATCTTGAAGTAGGAGGAGGAAGGGTCTTCAGCAATGGTGACCATTTATGGATTATTATCAATACAACATGTGTAAGGATATCTATTTAAAACAAAAGCAAACATCGAAAACATAATACTGCGAAAACTCTGAATAGCTGTCTGTGTTCACACATGCACCTCATTCGAACAATGTCGGGACATTTTAAGTGTTTTTTTTTAGGTATCCTTATATAAGTCATTTTGACCTTATTGGAATAACACTGGTATCATTTAAATGCATGTTGTACAGAAACACACAGTAGATTTCTACAATTCCAGAGAATCTGAATACATTCATTCACAAGTATGGCTGCCATTGTTACTGCAATGCACTCTGGGTAGTGACATCATCAGTCTTTTCCGCCATACACTTTCCCTACGCGAGTTTCGTCTGTTGAGCCTTTTGAATATGAACCGGAGTGCGGTGTCCTTTTTATAATCTTAACATTTTTTTCCTCTTGTTGTGTTGTTTTCCTGTTTGCTCACACGTTTTTTTCTCTTTATTAAAAAAAAAGAAGAAGACGATTGATTTAATCATGTTGGTGTACAAGTAGCATCTAACTAAAAAGAAACAGAGAGGCAGAAAGACAGAAATAATAGACAGACTCGTCTGAGAAGTTCATCCGAGGTCAAAAACAAGCAAAAAAAAAGTCAAACCCAGGGAGATAAGCCAAACTTATCTGATGGACGATCAGACTGGAGAGCAGGAATCCAAACAACAGGCCGGGGATCAAATCAGGCTAAACTCAGGCAGGCAGCGAAAGAGGCTGGGAGCACAATAGCTGATCTGTGGGTGAATGAATGGAAAGGGGGTTGGTACATGTGCCAGGGGGCTGATGTGTGTGCGCGGGGATGAAGAGAAACCCAGGGGTAACTGCAGGGCAGGTGGGGGTTGGCGGAATCTGAAATGACAGGTGAGTTAGTTCGGGGGAGGGGGGGAAAGTGTGGGCCTTGAAATAAGCTGACAGCAGTGAAGCCTTAATGATGACAACCAAAATTAACCTTTGACAGCTTTTTCTTATGAATGGCTGCAATGTGGGAGGATTGTGCTTTTTAGGACACACTCTGACGACACACATTTCACTCTTCCCTCTTTCATGAAGAGCAGTTTTTAGTGTACCATAGATGTTTCTTTTTCTGGATTTGTCTTTTTTTTTTTAGGCTTTTTTTTTTGTTGAAACACAGACATTGTGTACTCATAAATATTGTACTCCAGCTGTCCATAAAATATAAAGTAGATCTGCATTGCAGTGGTCAAGTGTTTCAGTGTGTATTGGCTATTTTTCCTCTACATTCGCCAATGATAACTGCTTAAACATAAAACATTATCATTTATCCCCATGTTCCCTCTAGTTAATATTTAATCACATATTATCTTCTGAAAACTTTGAAAACTTGAATGCCTTCTAAATTTAATGGTTGAGGAATCGTATTAATTTGTTCTGGGTGAAGCACTGTCGGGACCATTGTCTGCTGAGTCTGTACTTTTTGCTTTGTTTTCATGCCTAATGAGGGGAAACACATAATACAAATCAATTTTCATGCCTGCTTTTTTCAGAGGAGTAAATTAGAGTTTGCTTTTTTATACTGTATATATATATCTGACTAAAATAATACAATACATTTTTCCTTTAAAAAACAGACTTCTTATCTCAATCCAAAAAACTTCATGTCAGATTTTTTTTGGATTTAGAGAAGAAGTAACTTTTTTTGCAAGATGCTCTGTGGTCACATGAATTTAAAATGTCATCTTACGTTAATATTTTAGTTGGTTTGGACGTAACTCTTCACTAATTAAGATGAACCATATGTCTTCCTGGTGCAACCAAACAATAACACAACTTGAGTTACAAACTAACTTGTCATAATGTATAGTTTAGTGCGTATAGTGTGGACTTTACACCCTAATTCAAGGAAGAATTTAGACATATCTGGTGCCACAGGTGATCAATGAAATCTTTACTTTCTCTAGATAAACAGGAACATTTCTGTTACCATGGAAACCCAATCCCCTGTTGTGTTTCTTTGATGTAATAATCCGCAGGGACAATGGGAAAAAAAAAAGTGTAAATAGGATATTTGTGTTGTGTTGTTTTTAAATTAGATCCTGGTGATGATTCATAGTTTGGAGCCATCAGGAGGATACTCAGATTTATTCCAGGGGAAAATGTGATATGATTACAATAACAGGGCAGCAGAATTTAACATTCAGGTCAACATGACAGAAAGTCAGGAAAAAAAATTGTTGATGAGTCATCATGGTAAGGATTTGAGCCGTGCAGCTTGTTTAATCTTATTAGGATACAGGAAGTCACTTATTGATGCTGAAATCTCCCCCATTGCATGTTGGGGCATATACATCCTGTAGGTACACATACACACGCACACATGCAAATGCACACACAAATCAAACACAGCCTGCTTCTCACAGGAAATCATTGCAGTAATTAACGTCCTAGTGCGTTCCCTCGCTGTTGCTCTGATTGGCTGAAAGTCATCCTAAGAAGCGGCTCTGCACTGTTCCCACAGGTATTTTTTTTTGCCAGAGTGAAATTACCCGGGCGCTTGGCGAGTGCCAGGGGACTTCATCAGGCTGTGTTAGTTTGTAAACATTTCTATTTTCCCCTGTGCCCCTGTCCCAGTGTCTCCAGCCCACTCAACACAATTCATTTGTCAGCCTTGATTTAGGTTTATCAATCGTTATAGGCCTCCATCCGTCTCCCAATCTTTCTCAAAAGTCCAGAATTTATCAGACGTTTTCATGGTTGATTTTGGAAGTGGTTTCAGAGTTAAGGAAAAGGGGGGGAAGGTCTAGAAGGTGAGAAGTGCAGTGAAGCTAAGCACATGGCGGGTGTCCAATTAAAAACAGAAGAGTTTTGGTTTTTGAACAAATTAGAAGTAAAAGATGGCTTTTAAATGCTACAGAGCTAGGTAGCAAGTTTGCAAGGTTTTGTAGAATATAAGCTGGTTGTTTTAAATGTATTCAAAATCATAATTACAATGCTTTGTCCACGAGGTAACACTTTTAACAGAAATGTTACGGGTAGCGTCGTTCTTGTACGCCACCATCATACATCAAAACAAATGTAGGAGAAGCAACTATGCTATGGGGCTAGTTAGCGTCACGACTTTTCTGCAACATCTCTGGGTGAAACATATGATTAGCAATACAGCGTCAACTTTTGCTGAAGAGATAGTAAGGTAACTGCGCTAACTTAATTTGGCATTTGGCACTTCATTTGGGTTAAAGTAGCATTGTTCACATCTCTGTATGGATGTTTTGGATAGCAGTGTTCTCCCTACTGACACCATCTTTAGGAAACAAATGTATGAGAAGCAATGCAGAGCTAATCTATGCTACTATAGGTAAATTCTCCGGGGTTTTTTTACACTGTAAGCTAGCTTTTGTTGAATTAATCAAACAAAAGGTAGAAGATTTAATAAATGTCTATGGTAGGGGGGTACACATCAGTGATGCCAATAGAAATGTTTTTTTATGGTGACGCCGTATCAAAGAATAATATAAAACGATGAAGTGCAATACAGAGCTAAGAAGCTACTCCGACGGTTTTCTTCACTCAATACTGCTTCTGTGTTTCAGTTTGGAGCCAAGGACACTAAGCTAGCAGGTTTGCACTGTTTTCTAAACTGTATGCTGGCTGTGATTAATGCGCCCAACAGAAAAGTTAAATGTTGTTCAAATGGACACATCAAAGTGAAATTGAAATATGGGAGCGAAAGTGATGACAAGGAGGGAGGCTGAGAGAGTAAGAAAGATGGAGAGGAGGTACAGTGACGCCTGGGTGTCTGTCTAGGCTTCAGTTCAAAGTGGCTGAAGTGGAGTGTTGAGATTTGAGAGTCAGGAATCAAAACCGGAGGGTGAGAGGGAGGACAGAGTGCTTGAGGTACGATAAGAGGCAGAGGTGAGGGAGGTGAAGAGGGGTGGGCTCCTCTTTGTGTTGTACAAAGGAAGAGGGTTGAAAGGGGCTGTGTGTGTGTGTGTGTACGCTGAGGGATGTGGTGAGAAGGAAATGGGACAAGAGGGGTTGGAGCGATGCTCGGGAGATAAACAAATCTCTGGTTGGAGGAAATAGCTGGTTGAACATCCAGAAAAAAAGGCTATCTTCAAAGTTGAGGTACAACTTATAGGCAAGAGGCAGAGAGGGTCTGTGTGTTCAGGGAGGGAAGATGTGATCTCTTGCATGGAGAAGTGAGATGAAAGAGTAAATTAATTCTTTAGATCTGTTATTCTCAAGACAGGGTGTAAAAGTAAAGCCAGAGGCTGTGCAAGGGGAAAAAAAAATCCCAATTTGTGAATAAAACTATTAAATTAAGATCGGAATGACATGAGCAAGTGTTGTGGTTTTTCAAACTGCAAATTAGTGTTATGTATTATGTTTTTTAAATCAGGTATTAATGTCCTGTTGTCCAAATTGGTTTGAATTCACCGTATTTCTGTTTAAATGTTTCATTATTGCTTTGAATTAAATGTCCTTTAATAAAACATCAAAGAGAAAGCCTTTTTTATATGGGAGAGTTTATAAAACTACAACTCCCAGGGAGCATTTTTGGTAAGAAACATCCAATCATAGAGATTGACATTCTGCCTTCGGGAGAAGGAGCTCAAGATTATTTCTTTCAGAAGACTGAAACTTTGTTAGCATATGTACTTCCAAATGTCAGCATCCTCTAAGTGGCTTCATCTCTATAGCAACAACAGCTGAGGTTTATGGGTGTTGTAGTGATAAGAACCATTTACCTTGGAAATCAAGGTAAGGTCTTCAATGTTGAGGAAATTTAGGTTATCAAGATGGACATTAAGGGTTGGGTTAGATTTGATTCAGCAACTCAAATTCAGAATCAACGTCATTAAAATGGATACACTCAAACTAGGTCCAAAAAGATGTAACAACAGGCTAAAGACCATGAAGAAATTATCTGGAGCTAACATCTACAATTCTACAATTCACTTAGCAGACACTTTTATCCAAAGAGACGTACATCAGAGAGTAAGAACAACACAAGCAAGGATCTAGAAAAAAGGAAACAATGTCAGTAAGAGCAAACGATCAGCTTTGAGTCTGATTGGACACACAGGTGCTGACAGGAAGTGACCAGAGGCAAAGCACAACATTGAGGGCAGTTCTTGAGAGCTCTAATCAGTATAGAAACCATCTTATAAGTCGTCGTTATCAAACAAAAACCATCATCATTACCATCATCATCATCAATAATATGGAGACCATCATCATTAAGTTAGTAGGTATTCATGAAAGAGCTGGGTCTTTAGCTTTTTCTTAAAGGTGCACTTAAAGTTAAAATTTCAATATGTGAAAATGGTGTATTCCCTTTTTAAAGCATAACGGTACAAGCTCAATATTGCTGATCCTTTTCCTTACCTTGCTTTTCTGTAGAACTCGCCAGAAGATTGAATTTGGAAACCCTTGTTGACAGCGCATCCCATCATCACACAGTAGTTGTTGTTTTTTTAGCATTTTTATGTTGCCTACAAAGAAACCTAACTGATAAGGAGACACCTTCCCGCACTGACAAAGTCAGTGGAGAGTAAATCATTGTTTTCCTCTTCTGTCTCTGTAAGTCAGGTGGAGAAAACATCAATATTTGTTTGGTCACAATCAACCGGGCTGATGATGTAACAGTGTCAGTGTTCTTAGTTCTATGGAACCGTGCCAGAGTTGTTGCCATTAACAACTGAATGCTCCCCTGAAAATAACTGACAGAACTTCCTGTTCCCTACATCCATTTATGTCAGTTATTCTGCCGCCTCGTTTGGTATAATTGAAGCACTATGAATGACTTTGTCTTACTTATTGTATTGCTTTGTATTTGTATTCTGTTGGACACAGTAGGTGTTGTTTATGTGCCTCTCTTTTCTCATTAACACCTCAGCAGTGGTTACTAAGAAGAAGGTGCTCTATCGTTCTAATATCAGACACATTTTTTAATCAGGTTACGACCCGTTTTTTTACTTTCAGTGTGATATTAGTCTACAAAAAAATGTAATTGTGTGCGACCAATAAAACTTAAAATAACCTAAATAAGTCCAAACCCACTTTGGGGTTTAAAATGTGAGGAAAGTGAAGTAAGAAATCAAGAAGCTGACTGACGGAGAAAATGAAACGAGTGTGTCTCTTGTCTGACCAGATTTTGTGTTTATTCAGCTGATTCATCAGTCTCAACACCCCAGCCATTTCCTCAAGTTTAATGAGGAAAATTAATTAGGTCCAGACAATGTCCTGAGTTGCCCTCTCACAACTACATACACAAAAGTGTGTTTTTTTTTTTGTTGTTGTTGTTGTTGTCAGAGACAGTCTTCTTAACGACTTTGAAATACTAAGTTTGGCTTTGGTTGGACTCCTGAAAGAATCAAAGAAGAGGGGAAGTCAAGATATGAGATGATATGCAGGAAAGTAAGTGCGAAGCAGGGATGCAACGATTATAGATTTTGATAGTACGATTAGTCTGAGAAATGATCTCGGTCTCATGATGATCACGACTGTAGGAGCCAATTTAGTGTGTGTGTGTATTTATGTATTGTATTTCAATGGCTTTTGTGTATATGTTTATTTATTTACTCAATTTGGACACTAGGTGGTGATAATTGATCATTTGGGTTAATTGGTCAAGCGGGTGGTTGAGTGTTTATATGTCACAGGTGAACAGGAAACAAGGGCATTACCGTAACACAACATAAGTAGTTCAACATAACAAAAGAACGACAACCAACAGTATAAACTCAGAAATAACAACTCATAATATCATCATCACGGTTTGTCTCTACTTCATATGTGAAGAACTGGAACATCAGAAAGTTATTTAATTTTGGACATTTGTTTATTTTTTACGCTTCAAGAACTTTCCATACACCTATGCAAGTGACTAAAGGCAAGATAAGAAATTTGGACATTAGATATCCACTACAGCGACTATTGTGTCTTCATACATTACATAACATTACTAATATATAAAATCACTATGTATAAGATCACTTGGACATTCTTTAGAAATGTCAATATTCTCCTGAAATGCCCGCACACTGCCGACTTCACTTGTTTGCGACAACTTTGCTGCAGTGTCCTTTAAAGTAGTATTAGCCTGTTTCTGCAGATGAAGCAGGTGCGCCAGGTGTCTCCTTTGTTTGAGTCCCGCTCAGGTTGCAGCCAAAATAATGTTCTGCCCTCTTTTTTTCAGCGCCAGAACAGAAACAGGCCCGGTGTAGCAGAGCCCGCTTGTCATACGATTAATGAATCTTGAAGTTTTAAATAGTGGTTTGGTTAGTGTAACAGGTGAATTCCAATTATGAAGCAAAATTGGTTGTATGCAACTCCAACAACATGCCAACTCTTTTGCTTTTGAATTCTCGGGAATTCAAAATATTCTCCATTCACACAATGGCTCAATCACGCATTCATGCAAGCTCACTCAAAGTGCTCTTGACATGTCTCAGTTTTCTTTCTCATAAACTGATCTTTACACCCATCATTTTAGTCCATTTAAAAATGACTCAAACTGAATGCAAAGCTCTCAACCCGCTTTCCTCAGAGGCTACATTGTTCCCCTTCTCCTTCATTGTGTGTTGAAGGAAAAGAGGGTCCTTGATGATGGATCTAATCTGGCATAAGTGTGTGAGGAGGTTGTGATTAAATCCACTGTGACATGTGGGTTAATAGTGGATGGTCTGGTTTGCGTGGCCTGGTCTTGGTTAGCGGGGCCCCGGCTTGGGTTGAGTTAGTCTGGCCTCAGTTGGTATTCTGGTCAGTGGGTCAGCCCCGGCAGCCAGGCCTCTCTCTCTCTCAGGCCGTTCGTTAAAGTGATGTTCCTCGTCAAGTGTTCAAATCACACCATTTAATTGGTCTCCAGCCCTCTGGACAGGAGACGATTACATCTCTTAGTCTGCGTGTCTGGGCTTGTCTTCTGAGCAGTGTTCACACTTCTTGTAACCCCTCTCAGGTTTTGCCTTCACATTGTCATTTTCAGGATCACATGTATTGACCTAAGCCCACATTTTCTAAGTATTCTCTTGGTCAGGATTTTCATATTTCAAGGCAGTCTTTAGTGGAATGAATCCTCAGTTTCATTGAGGGGAAAAAATTGCATTATCTTTGGTCTCGTTTTGACCATAAAAGGAGATTTTCACGTGAGCCCACAGCGGTGGGAAATTGTGGTCCCCCCCCCAAACCCTCTGGCGTAAAAAATATGAAAGAAGCATAAAGAAAAAGAGAGGCTGTGGAGCCTGCAGCGATGATAAGACATGAGCGACAAAGGCACTTTGTAAAAGAACAAGACACGGTGGTTTCTTAAATGTCTGGATTATAGTATGCCAGAGTGCAGGGAGGTGAAAATGGGAAATGTTCAAAACATGGGAGAGTGTGGGAGAAGTTTCTTGTGTCATAAAGAACAGGGTCATACTGGGATGTGGTTAAATCTGTGGTTTGAGGCAGGGGGGGAGGGGGGGGACATGCAGGCACTTGTTGCTACATTGATCCTTTAATCAGTATGAAACTGCCAGAAAGATAGAAGAGCGTTTATTCACGATCAAATAATCGCATAATCCCCCCACAGTTCCTTTTATGGTATAATGTGCCTCTGTCATCCGCTGCCTCGGACCTATTATGTCATCAAAAAGAGGGACGATTAGCAAACTAAAGGGGGGGGACATGAAAGCGAGGGCAGCCACTACCTGTTCACAAAAGCTGTAATTTTTTTACCGGTAATTAAAGGCTTGCATTTCCCCTGATGGTTCATCAGGAGCCGTGCTACAAATGGGGGAGAAGCGGCGACAGAGAGTTAAAGAAGCAGGGATTGGTTTCTGTTAAAAGCTCTCAGGCTTGTAATGGTAATTAAGGGCTTGTCTCTGGAGAGGAGACGATATTAGAAACAGAGGAGAGAAGCTGAGGTGGTGGGGAAGAATGCCGCCCCCCCCACTCCCCCCCCCACCCCCAACTCTTTCATGTTCTCATTGCCCTGACTCATTCCTCCACTTCTTCTGCCCAATTCCTCTTCTCCACTCTTTCACTGTACTTCTCACCCCCCTGTGTCCCCCCCATTCCTTACCCCCGAGCTGCACTTCTCCGCAATGCAGAGTGAAAAGTAATCAGTTCAGCATGTCGTTTTTTTTTGCTCCACCTCAGCTTGCTGTTATGTCAGGAACAAAGAGCGTCATCCTTATAACAGAGTGTTTAGAAACAAGTGGATGAAGCCACTTATTTCAAATGTGAGCGCCTTAAAACTGCATTTCTTTCTTGAAGTCACCAGAGGGCGACTGCACTGGTTTGCATAGAGATGTCTGAATATCCAGATGGAAAAATGGCCCTAATTTTCTTTTATTTGCAACCCTTTCATATGTAATTTCCTTATAAATGTGTGGTCTTGTTTGCTGACTTCGAATCTGCTTCAATACTCCAAATTGGGACTATTATTTAAATAGACCCATTCAGAGGGAAAACTGATAATAAAACAGGGCATGCTAAGGGCATATCTATTTTGATTCTGTGTTTGCAATTGGAGCTTCTCTGATGTAATAAAGATTTCAGACCTTCACTCAGTCAGTCAGTCTCTATCACAGTGGCTGGCTGGTCACTATGGCAGCCAATCAAAATCAGGGCAGAGATGTAACAAAGCCTATCCATCCTGCCGTCCAAATATGGTCACTATTGGTTCTAAAACACAAAGATAGTGAGAGGCAAAATGAGAGGATTCAAACGGGAGATTTACAACAACTTCATCGGCTAAATCGACGTATTTCACACAGTTTATTTTATACAGATTTTCAATGCTTCAAAAGCTGCTTTGATAAAAACAAGTATTTTTGTGCTCTTGTGCACGTCCAGTTATGTTTTGGCCCGTCTCCAATTACTGCCGACTGTGAGTGCCGCTTGCCATCGGCACGAATGCACACAGGTCCTGATGTGGCACACAGTACCTGTCTCTGCAGCGTTTTCCCGTCCTGACGGAAACCCGCAGAGCTGCTCCAACCCCAGCGCAGTAGGCGTTGTCATGGTAACCTGCAGGAGGCACAAGGAAAGAAATGTTTACTCGCAGATTTTGGATTTTTTTTTTCTCCTCTGAGCTCAACCACCACTCCTGATTAAAAAAAAAACATCTAGTCTGGATATGCTTCTCTGGAAATCCCCACCCCCAACACACACACACACACACACACACACACACACACACACACACACACACACACACACACACATAACTAAAGGCCAGTCCCCCGCACCCCCACCCTCCTGCAGGAATAGGATGGGATATTTTCAGCAAGAATTTCCAGAAATCCCTCAGGGATCTTTTCGATACTGACTAGCTGTCATCAGTCATCTTGTCTTGGTGCTCCATTTTTTTTTTTTCATCACTTTCCGCCTCTCGTCCAACTCCTCTCACTCTCTCGCCCTCGACTAGAGTGTGTGTGTGTGTGTGTGTGTGTGTGTGTGTGTGTGTGTGTGTGTGTGTGTGTGTGTGTGTGTGTGTGTGTGTGTGTGTGTGTGTGATGAAAGTGTGCCACTCTGATTGCAGGGTGAATCACAGGCTACATGTATAGTTAACATAAAGAAAGTTCATGTTTTATCATATGCAACATGCGCTATAGGGACTTCTTCTTCACTGCTACGTTCCATAGTGGTCCATCCATTTTTAACCACGCAGATGGATGCATCTCCCTCTGCTACATAAAGCACACACACACTTACACACACACACACGCACACAGACATGTGCACACATAGCAGTGACTTATAGAAAAGTTCATTCAATCATACCAATACTCAATGAAAAGATGGTTTGGATACATCCTGATTTTGTTGTCAAAGCCTCGCATGTATTCATTGCTTGTCTTGAGCGCTCTCTTATCCTCGCTGTGTGCAACAAAAAGGATTACACAGTAGCATGTGCACCATTTTTTATGCCTGTTTCACACCTTGTGGGGGAAGAATCATGACTGACAAGGCTTGTATCAGATTCTCCTGCAGCAATATCCACAGGAAGTCTTCACAAGCACGACTCTCTCTCCTCCTCTCTCACACACATACATAGACAAACACTTATAGTACATGTGCAAACTGAAACGCTTTCTGCTTGGCCCCGTCTTAATTCGAGTTTAAAATACCCAGGCGCTTAAACAAAAGTCTCTGCTGAAAGAAGGGATGTATAGAATACAGATGTTATATGTGAAAGGCATGTTTATTGACGCCACATCTTGTGATTTTACTTTTAGATCAAATGTTGTAAGAAATCAGAAAATGTTCTTATTTTTAGGTCTAGATTTGATTATTTCAAGATTAAACTCTCTTGATTTTTCCTATTGTGAAATGAAATGAATTCAAGGTTTCACTTTAGAAAGATCGTTGCTGCAAAAACCTCAGGTTGCTTATTCTTGCAGCATCTTTGTTTCCCAACCAATCAGAACTCAAAGAAATAAGGATGCTACTGTCTTCTTATAATATAGCAGCATCAAGTGAATTCCTTCTATTGCTGAGCCATGCATCTTATTCAGGATTGAAATGACAAACAGCAAAATATATATATTTTTTATTTAAATGTTGAAAGCTGGATTGAGCTATCAGTCAGAGGCAGTGCTCCATGTGCAAAGGTTTCAGTCCTCGTGGCAATCCTGGGTTTGAGTCTGGAACCTCGACATTTGCTGCATCCAGTGCCACACATCGATGATAGCGGATCCCGGTTTTAATCTTTCCCATCCACTTTTAAACATTAGGTAAAACAATGCAGGCACATATTAAACATGGAAGAAGAATATCTACAATCCAATTCATTCAAAGAGGACATTGATACATCAATCAAATAAACACAGTTGGTTTTGTGTATTTCATTGCTGGCTAAACTTAGCAAACAAGTCACAAGAGCCACTGCTCTCATGTACAGTCAGACAAAACGTCTTCAGTGTTGCGTCCCTGACGTCCACGACTCTCCTTTAGCTCTGTGCCCGCTGTGCCCGCTGTGCCACGGCTCTGTGCCTGCTGAGACCACCGACACTGAATCACAACAGCTAGTGGAGGCCCCCCACTGCTCTGAATCATGTACTCAGGACATAGAGATCGATACAGCTGCACAGCTAATCATAGAAAAAAAAAGGAGACGGCTTTGATCATTTCGCCAAAGAGAGCAGTATACTTCAAAGCAGAGTGCTACGAAAATAGAGTGTTTAATTCTCTGCAAAAACCACAAAGCAAGTTTTTTTTGTTTTTTTTTTAAAGTATACAGATTTGCTGCTCTCAAACAGCTTCTGTAACCTCGTAACCTTCTCTAAATGTGCAGATAGCGGCTTTCAAGTCCTGAATTTATCATTTAACATGTCACCAAGTCTCCTTGACATCATCAGAAAAGTGTACTTACAGTGTGTCAAACAGCTGTCACCACCCAGCTCGTCAAACAAGAGCACATTGAGCAGGAGGAAAGAAGAGATCGTCTGCACTCGTTACACCACTGCTATGAATATCTCAGAAAACACAGAACAAGTGGTTATGGTGAGTTTAAATGTTCTTGCCATTGATATCAATGAGGGGAGGGTGTTTCGCTTTCAGAATCCCACTTGTGATGTCACAAGTTGAGCAAATTTGAAATGGAGCATTTTTCTCTGGGTTATGAGACTTATTCAGACCACATACAAAATGTCTGGATGGATTTATTTCATATTTTGAGGGTTGAGCACTCTCTCAAACTTATTGTTCCTTCCTTCCTTTTGTAGACAAAAGAATTGAATTTAGTTGGCACATGGAAACAGCTGTTTGCAGTTTGCAGCTCGCTCTCTTGCACACACTCTCTCTCTCTCTCTCTCTCTCTCTCTTTCATTGACTGTCCCTTCCCTTCCTTGAAAAACAACGCAAAGCAAGAAGACTAAGAATATTCTGTCCAATATTTTAATAGCAAAAATATCCCAATCACCATTCGCGTGCTATTTGCCCTCTCTGGCCACAAAGGGATGAATCTGTTTTAAAAAGCATTCTCAGCATTTTTTACACTTCAGTGAAAACTATTTAATGGAAGATCTTTATCGGGCCAATATAAAAATCCGATCATTGTGACGCCATTTGTGCGGACGGGTTCTTAACTTTATTTTGTTCGACATTATTCCGCAGTTACAACCGCTCTTTAAATTAATCAGTGGTTTTTGCAAGACACGCTGGAAACGAGAGAGATGCACGCAGCTGTTCCCCCTGCTAACCTCATGTTTTTGGATGAGTCTGCAGAGAGAACACTGGTGAGAACATGCAGTCCTGATTATGTGATGCAATGTTGGTAAGAGGCTGGATTTGTAATTCTAATTCTCTCACTATCAATTTTTCAAACTTTTGTTTCCCCCCACATTTTTTTTTTTGAATCCCTCCTGGCCCCGAAACATCTCCTCCAACTTCTTTGTTGTGCATGTTTTCATCACAGAAGCCAACACTCATTATTGTACAAGATGCATTTTGGTTTGTTTTTTGTTGCAGGAATTTTTTTGGGTTACCCCTTGCTGCTGTTTATTCAGCAGGAAACAAAATCAAATTATACCATTTGCGACAAAAAAAAAAAAAAAACCTGACGAAAATGAATGACATTTTAATCAAAAGTGAAAAGACAACCAAGATGAGGCAAAATTTTCCAACACCTCGACTTGCTTGGTTTACATGAAACTTTAAACTCACTCTGCTGCCTCTCCTCCCACCTGCAGAGTGCAAAAAAATCAAACAAATAAGCAAAGTGCACTTCAGGGTGAGGAAAACACCAACATGTTGTATCTCTTCTTGTGCCAGCCTTCGCCCTGCCTTCAAAAACACAGCTCTGAGAGAACATGGGGTTGTGCTCAAGACCAGCGTGTGTTACAAAACATCAAACACACTCTGACTATAACTTATTCAAAAGGCACTCTGGATTGTTGCTTATTCTACAAATAAAACATGGTGGTGGCTGTCACACACAAAGAGACGAGGCAACAAACTAACTCTGCTGCAAACGGCTGCAAAGAAGAAGCGAAAAGCAGGGCCTATTCAGAAGATTCAAGGAGAGCGAGATGAGACAGAAATGACATTGACGGGCGAGTGTGCGCGTCTGCTCGTTTATAATCATGTTTGTATGCGCGTAGTTTTATTGTTTTCTCCTTCTTTTTTTTTTGTTCCTCTGCCTGTCTGTTCATTCATCTGCCCTTCTGTCTGCATATCTGTCAATCTCAGTGTGTGCCTGGTGCATCTGTGCCGCGAGTTTGGACAGCATCTGCAGTGCGAGGTTTGTTTTCCTCTCCTCTGGCTTGGAAAAGTATTCCTCTGACTGACTGTGAGTGCCAGTTCTGTGAAGGCAAATTATCCTGAATACTGTGAAATCAGCTAAACAATGCAGCGAGGGCGGATGCAAATCGAATTCACAACCCTGTTTTTTTTTTTTGTTTTTTTTTGCACACGTCATGTTATTGTCTCTCTCTAAAAAAGATAACCGTTCTGTATCCCTTCTTTTTGGCTCAGTTGTTCATTTGTTAATACATTTAGTCATCTGGACATGCAGAGGGTTTTGCTTTGTTCTGCGCAGAATGTCTTGATCATGTTCACACCGAGGACATTTCTCTCTAATGTCACAGTCAGAGCGGGAAACTCAAATACTGTAATATCGTGGTACTGCTGTGTTGTCAGACTTAAATGTAAGGTTTCTGACACCGCTTACCCCCACACAAGTTAGTCTTAAAGTGTGAGAATTGCATGAGTCTTACTGTACGCTCACTATGTAAAAGTTGGCAGCCCTGCATAGCATAACCAGTTAGCTACAGTCAGGCATCAGCTAACGTTAGCATTCCGCCAGTAAGTTACTGTAATGTTAATTAGGAGGAGCTTAAATGCTAGCTGTGGTTTAAAGGCTTTATATTCTGGATTCATTTGCAAAGGCTGTGATATAAAATGTTATACCGTTTTACTTCTTTTCTCATCCAGTACAGTCGCCCTCTGCTGGCCATTAAGACAAATGCA
This sequence comes from Labrus bergylta, assembly GCF_963930695.1. Taxonomy (NCBI): domain Eukaryota; kingdom Metazoa; phylum Chordata; class Actinopteri; order Labriformes; family Labridae; genus Labrus; species Labrus bergylta. The sequence continues at coordinate 3,998,727 of NC_089207.1, read as the reverse complement.
GGTTTAAGGCACTTATGAGCTTCATTTAAAGGCTTTATATGCGATTTTTTGATCCAGCAGATGTCGCCCTTGAGCACCAACATGAAACCAAAACAACTCGCGCTGCATTGTTGTGTTAGCATGCTAATGCTAGCGATCTTTATTATGCTGGTATCTTCACACTGCATGTAAATTTACCTGAAATGAGCGTGATCTAGAAACACAGTTAAGCAGTGAGTACAGTATGTTATTCTTCTTTTCTCTAGTCCCTCAATTAAACAACTTTTATACACGAGGGGAGGAGTCAGCCGGCCGTCCTGGCGATGTAAACAAAGTGAAGATAGGACTCTGAAAACTCTGAAAACATCACAGACAGTGGGACTCGGGTGTTACACCCATTGTAGACAATCATGACTCACAGAGTTATTTTCAGAGGATATACTTGATTTCTATTATATTTAAGTGTGAAAAATCACATATTAAGCCTTTGAGGAAGCTAATGAGTTATCAAATATGATGGCCAAATTTCTCACCATATTTTCACCATCACTATCTTTTCAGTTGTTCATTTGTGGAGCAGGCAGAAAATGAAAACAAACCTTACACTTACATTTTTATGACAGTGCATCAGTACAACTTTATAACAGCAATTTAGCTTCCCTCCCTGAGCGTGAAGTCTGAAGAAAAAGAGCCACCATGCCAGAATGATGAACAGGGAGCTTCTTTTATGGAAAGAATTATTTGTTTGTTTTTTTATTCGTTTTTCTGCAGTTATTCAGCTACAGAAAAGACGCACAATCATGCGGTTACTTACGTCACATTAAGTGTGCTTTGCCTCTCAAAATAACTGCTCTCTCATCACCAAGCGTCCCTAACTTTCTCGTGTAGGACCAGAGTCGTGATCAGTCTGTGCTGAATTAAAAGAAAGGGTGGATCTTAAATCTCATTTCCATCAGGCGCTGTGACCAACTCTCAGCCGGGGGGAGGATGTCAATCACGCAGATTACATGGATTTGTTCCACGCCTACGCATGAGTGAAGGGAAGAATCGACACACAAAGGCGTGCGCATGGGGGAAAGAAACACACACTCATGAAAAACACTTAATCGTGCTCTTGTGCCGCTCAGCGCACACGTTCAGTCAGCGGGGGATATTTTTCACACCACATCTTGCCAAGTCTTGTAATGGCACATTTTATATGTGAAGTTAAAAAAAAAGATGACACAGTGATGGACTGGAGTTTTTGAGTTGTTACCAAAACACTAGAAGTCCTCTGAGAGAGAGGGGGGGCGGGGGGGCATCAAGGGGCGATCGTGGAAACCAGTGAATCCGTGAAGCAGCCTGTGAAATGGTTGAGCTGCTTGTTTTGTTAACAGTGTTAAAGGCAGGATGTGTCAACATTTCTAATCTTTGTTTGGTTTATGTGGCTGTCACAATATGTTTTATGAATATTGGACTTTATTATCTTAATACAATGAATCACGTGTTTTGTATCATGATAATATTATAAGACAACATCTGTATCACTTTAAATTGAGGTCACAATATTCACCACTAACTAGCTGCTTATTAGCATGCTAATTAGTAGCATACTGGCTGCTTATTAGTCATTATTGAGCTCTTATTAGGGCCTTACTCCATACAGTCTATAGCTAATAGGCTGTGAACTAAGAGTTCTCCCTCAGGATGCTCCTAATTATTACTGCTTATTGATAGTAAGGGAGGAAGTTGCTGAACATACATTCTTAATTTGAATATGCTTTTGCTAACTTCTACCTCATAAGAGGTCAACCTTAGCAGAGCGTATTAAGATTTTAGAGAATTTAAAAATTGTACTCAATTAAAAAAAACGAATACACTATAATAGTAATAATAATACATTTTATTTATAAGCGCTTTTCAAAAACTCAAAGACACTACAATTGTTAAAAAACAGAAAGAACAGAACAGTAAGGACAGACTAACAGACATTGTAACATTACACACAAATCCTAAAGAGGTAAAACTACAGAAAACTGAACATACATCACAATCATACATTAAAAGCTTGTTTAAAGAGGTGAGTTTTAATCAGTGATTTGAAAGTAGGAGGGTCGGTGCAGTGTTGAGGGAGTGAGTTCCAGAGGGAGGGGGCAGCTATGGAGAAAGCTCTTATTTGTAGTTTATAAGAAAAGACAAAACAGAAAAGTGGAAATTTCACCAATAAGAATTTACCCTCCTCCCCATCCAACACAAAAAAACAATACAAAATGCAAAAAAGGGTCCAATAAATCTTTAGGGTACTCTTTATGTCAAGTCCAATCATCCATTTATACATGAATCTCTATTTAAAGATTTGACATATAAATGCTGTGCAATGGTATAGAAGTGTTTTGGTTTCCATTTGTAGTACTTTTTGTAGTCCAACCTGTATTGACCAATCAGGTATCAGAAGGATAAAAGTGAAGCTAAAAGTCTGTTACAGATACAGAAACACTCAGGCCACAAATCTGCTCGACTCTGTGTCACACAGCCAATCAGCATTTAGATCCTCTGACTACCTGAAAAGCATCCGAAATGATCGATCCGACCTCCATTTAGCAATCAAGCATTTTAAAAGATGCTTTCTTCTCCTCTGAGGATAGACCTAAAGTAGCTTGACTTCTTCTTTTTTTTCTTTTTTTTTTTTTACAAATCTGCACAATGGTGACGTAATTTTGGCAAAATGAATTACCGTTGACTGCAGGTTAAATCACAAGAAAATCTGGAAGTCGTTCAACACTAAGCGATGAATGCATTTATATTGGAATAACCGATGTCTTTTTGAGTTATTGGAGAAGAAGTCAATGTTCGTTTTGAGAGCTTTAACCCAAGCATCTTCTACTCCTAAGATCAAACTGCCTTTTGCTTGTGTTAAGATCATGTGTATCTGTGTCGTATTGCCTAGAAGAGACAAAAAAAGAAACTTTAATTTTCATTCGTTTTTTGAGAAGTTGGAAAAAGAATCAATAAGAATGATACGTATTAATTAAAATGTGGTAATGTGATTGAAGCTGTCGAACCAGGTTACACTATGATTGTGAATCTGTTTCGAGAAAAGGACTCACTTTAATGCTTCTCCTGGAACATCAGTGAACATTGAATTTGTTCTTGTTTTTCATTCTGTTCTCTTTAAAAGCCTCTCTGAAGCTCGAGGTCATAATTTACCTTCCTCTGGTTTTGTCTTAGCCATCTGTGAAGCTTTTTTATCTGAAACGTACTCTTCTCCTCTTTAAAAATAGACGAGGAGCTTTTTAATTACCCATGTTCTAGATGTGTGTATGCGTCGTTTTTTTCTGCTCTGATGCCAAAGGTTGTGATGGTGGGACTTCTAAAAGCCTCCACATATACACACATCATTAAGATTATGTCCGCCTGATCTGAAGTCTGCCACTTCACTTTGTAATAGCTCACTGTCCATTTGGTTAAAGTCAACACAGACAGCATTCCCTTTGAGTTACCGAGGGTGAGAAGCTGCTCGGAGAATTATAATAAATGATAATAATAATAAGGATGATGACAGTGCTGTGGGGTCTGACAGCAGGAGAGAACAGAGGGATTTAAAAAGCTGCTCCGCCTCCTCTGTAACTCAATAGTGTGCAAATTATTCACCTCATTGTTCCAGTCCTTGTTAATCGTCTTCCTGCCATCTGCTCAAACTTCAGCCGGCCTGACATCAGAGTCAGTTTAGCTGGCTCAGAGGCTAATGATAGAGTCATGCCAGCCTAATATCTGACTGTCTTCTCTCTTCATGCCTGGTTAAATATGTGTACATCTACGTTTACAGCAGCCAACACACTCTTTCAATCTCAATTCAGCACAACAATCCGAACACCACCTGGAGTTACATCCTGTGCGTGTAGCACCAGGAGGGGAGCTGGTTTTCATGTCAGATAACGTAAGAGATAGAGCAGCAGAGCTTTAGAATGATCTGGAAATAAAGGAGACGGAGGTATTAATCGAGCTGGACATAACAGACAACTTTATACAGCCTATTTATCCTCATGGCCAAATATGAGACAGCAATGGAAAAAAAGTTTCTGCAATATACTACAGTTAAAAACAAAAGCTTTGAAGTTAAAAGTCTTTATATGTGATTTTTCACACTTAAATATAATATAAATCAAGTATATCCTCTGAAAATAACTCTGTGAGTCATGACTGTCTACAATGGGTGTAACACCCGAGTCCCACTGTCTGTGATGCTTTCAGAGTTTTCAGAGTCCTATCTTCACTTTGTTTACATCGCCAGGACGGCCGGCTGACTCCTCCCCTCGTGTATAAAAGTTGTTTAATTGAGGGACTAGAGAAAAGAAGAATAACATACTGTACTCACTGCTTAACTGTGTTTCTAGATCACGCTCATTTCAGGTAAATTTACATGCAGTGTGAAGATACCAGCATAATAAAGATCACTAGCATTAGCATGCTAACACAACAATGCAGCACGAGTTGTTTTGGTTTCATGCTGGTGCTCAAGGGCGACATCTGCTGGATCAAAAAATCGCATATGAAGCCTTTAAGGAAACATGGTCTCCATTTTTATTTATTTTTGTACATCATTGTTCCCATATGCAAATTTGGGACAGGGTGTGAGTCTCGTGCAGTAAACTTTACTTCCTCATAGACGGGGGGGGGGGGGGGGGGGGGGGAGAGAGGGAAAACAGAAAATCACTGCTCGCTCGCCCATCTAATGACCTGGTTTGATCATAATTAGAGTAAAATTATTATCTATACACGAATAAAGCTTTGTATATGACACGTATTTGAATTATTATGATATCTTTTTAGTGTAGTTTTAGTTTCTATATGATTTTATGTATTGTTATTAAGCATGAACGCACATAGCCTCCAAAAAGTAGAAGCTTTGATAGTCACTGACTCTCTCTGCTTTCACATCCAGAGGCTTGTTGAAAACAGCTGCAGTAAACTGTTTTCATACATAATGTAATTTATGAAGTAAATCTTATTTATCTTTATTATTTGATCAACATTCTGCCCAATTATTTATATACCTAATACAGCTTTGTCTATAAAGTTGTTTTATTTTATTATGGTAACTATTTAGTTTAATTTAGTTTCTGATTTATGATTTTATGTACTGTATTCGTATTATCATGTGTTGTATTAAATCAGAATTCTAATATGATATAAGTGTCTTGACCAGGACAATCTTGAATAGTTTTTTTCATCTCAACAAGGTTTTCCTTTTTAAATAAAGTTTAAAATAACAATAAAAATAAATACTTCCCTTACTTGTATGCTACATTATATAACCATATTAGGTCATTATTAAGACACTTAATTGCAGTTGATTGTTAAGACACTTTTATATTTCTCTTGTATGATCATTGTAATGATTTCCTCTCTTATCTGTCTTTCATATCACTTTTTGACGTGCTGTCTCACCAATAATGATAAAAACGAGGAAGAAGAAGAAGAAGAATGTTGTGATTGAAAGTTCTTTACACGTTCAAGTTAATGTTGGAAAAAAAATCTCAACAAGGTCGTTTGAATCTGCTCTTAAACTCAAACTATTTCATCATTTTGAGAAAAATTCCTGCCTTGGGTTGAATGATAAGGCGAGATTAAAATCCTCTTCACTCTTCATTCATTCATTCATGACGTCTCTAACGTGCACCGAGACGCCTGTGCAGAAACATCCATTGAAACTGGGTAAATTACGTATGCTGAAAAAGCTCCAAAAACAGCTACTAATTCACCTTGTGGTGTTGTATTTAAAAGGATAAAACTTGTTAAACTTCAGGCTGGAACGGCTTCTTTTTGTGTGTGTGTGTGTGTGTGTGTGTGTGTGTGTTACATCAACTCAAATAAATAATGTATTTGAATGAGCGATCGGGGCGATGAGGAGGAACTTTTGTTCTTTTAGCATGAGCACATCTGAAGTAAAGAAAAAAGTTAAGGGGAGCAACTTTGACAAGATGTGTTTGACAACCTTGCCTACATAATGCCTAGATCATATACTAATGTTGTGATGGTGGTCTTGCAGGTGTAGCACCCACCCACCCTCCCGCTGGTGAAGCAAAATCATAGGTGGCTGTGAGTGAGTTTGGGGCGTTGCTGAGCATGGATTAGAATCAGACAGTGGGAGGCCTTCAGCAGTTTCCTGTGATTCTCAGGGTGCTCAGTGGAGACTTCCTCTCCAGATTGTGGCTGCCGGCAGCATGACATTCCTAGTTTTGCAATTGATCCGTGGGATAAACTAACAGCATGGGGGAGATTTACAAAGAGAGGAGCTGGGAAATGCTGCATTAGTCTCACAGACATGGGGAAACACAGTTGTACCAGGTGTAATTTGCACTGTATGGTTGCAAAAAAAAAAAAAAAAGTATGACCGTGCAGAAAAGCACTGCTGCACTTGTACGGGTGTGTGCGTGCATTTGCACATCACAAGCATGTGGTCTCCTATTTTGTAGGTAGAGCGTGTAGCCTTTGTAGAGGCCCGGCTGTGCACAAATACCAAGCAGAGAGTGGCTGTTGAACTTTGGAAATGTCAGCCTGTGCTCCTCACAGACAGCACTATCAGTTCATTCCTGGGCGTCCTCTCCTGTCCTCCTTCCCTGCTCGTCTTAAAAACTTTCCCTGTGCCAAGGGTGACCTACTGAATTCTTTTGAAGCTGCTCTGTTTCCCGGGCATGGAGGAGCACGGAGGATACGTGCCCCTTAGTTCAAACACAAACAGGGTGTCACAAATAACCTTGCTAGTTTATCTCCCAATAGGAATGCCACTCCATAGCTTGTATGGATTATGGACATAGCCAGCATGATGTTACCCATTGGTTTGTCACTGCCTTTTTGAAGCCTCATGTTTGGCATGTTGGCAGCCTCCCAAGTTATTTTTCAGGAGCCAGAAGTGACCGTACTTGGACGAGAGGATGGAGCTTGGGATGAGAGAGGGGTTAGCAAACGTCTATATGTGGAAGCTTTACAGTCAAAACCTTACATATGGCTAACTCATTAGCTTTTTAGCAGACCGAGAGCTGATCATGTTTCCCATAGAGTGACTTTCAGTTGTCATTGATTAAACAAGAATAGCAAAGAGAGCTTGTGGAAATATAGCAATCACTACAACCTGCTTTTTCCTCTGTGGTTAAAGCCGGCAACAATCCTGACTCGCGTGCATGGGTAGCCACAAATGAATACATTGACTATACAACAAGCAATAAACTAACAAGCTCACAGCCACAGATACCTGCCCCCAATAAGAAGTAAGAGATTTTCCCTGGTTGTTTAGTACAATAAACCACATAGAAAGCCATATTGTTCATCCAATAATGCATTAAAGACATCACAACAAACATGGTTATTACTGTAAGCCTAATCTATTTTGAGTTGATTTATTTAATGCATCTGCCCGTGTATAGTTGTATTCATAATCATAATCATAATCAGAAATACTTTATTAATCCCAGATGGAAATTCAGTCCTTACAGTTGCTCCAAAATATACAATATAGCAGTAATAAAAAATATGAATCAAATAGAATAAGAAAGTAAGTATAATTTCAATAATAAAAAAGAGAAATTAGCTATAAAGACCAAAACGTGTTTAATACCAGCTGCTGTAAAGTTGAGAATTATAATATGAGACCTAATGGGGACTTTAATTTTTTTAATGATTCTCAGTGTTTTTGTCATGGACAATACATGTAGGTGTTGTTACATCTAATTCAAGTGTAACCGATGGAATGTATATCGTACTTCTAGCCATGGCTCGTTTGCAGTCCTTGTATCTGGTTTTAGGCTTTTTAGGAAATAACACACATGACGCAACAACGCTGTGAAATAGACATAAAAACTGACGATTGCTGTAGACGTAGATAAGCAGCGATCATACGGTAGATGCATAAAAAACGAACAGTAAAGGAGACATAGACAAGCAGATTGATCATAATGACTAAGAACAATAACTGTAGTAACAGCTATGAGCAAATAAAAAGAAAGAGGAGAAACATAAGCTATGTTTAATAACACTTGTGATTGACTCACTTTTGGAGCTGGCCTCGTGTGGTTACCTAAGGGACTGCAGTTTTTTTTTTTTTTACACTTTGTCACTGGCTTCATTTATCAGCCCCTGAGGTGGCCTATTGAACACGGTCAAATCAGTGCAGAAAATCACAAACACGCTGAAAACCCCCACGATGTAGTCTTAAGAGATCAGCCATGCCATGAATACTTTAACATTTTCTTTTCAGTGTATCAGAGAGTATAAAGATTAAGCATACCGGTAGTTGTTTTTCAAGGCAGTAGTTAAGTGCGATAGTTTGCCTTCCACTCTCCCCTCTACACCACGGGGAGCTGTCCATGGTGCTGCCACATGCTAAGCAATTTCAGGAATACATGCCACATAACAGTTCAGTTTACCTTGCAGCTTGCACTCCTTACTCATAAAAACCCCGCTGTGAAGGGGGGGGGAAACATCTCCTTCACCAGCGTCCTCTTAACGCCCTGTTCCCCCCAGTGCTCCCCCTCATCACATGCCTCGGAGCCAGACACAGCATTGGCTCTCCTGAGAGGAGCGTCCTCCACCATTACTGTAAGGAATGCGTCGCATGATGAGCCTCCCTCATGTGTGCATTGTTTACATGTAGATGTGTGGTTCACTGAGAGGCAGCAACAGCGGCATGTGATTGCTGCACCCCAGGCTTCTTGAGAATGCCACTTCAGAGGAAATGCAAAGTGAATGTGCACAGAAGACGCCAGAGACGCTCTACTTAATCTCTTATACATGCACAGTTCATGGACTCTGAAGGTCTCGCATGAGTCGTTCGAAGGGTAATCCGTATGCTAGCTATAATCAGTCCACCAGTGCTATACGGATAACAACAAGTTTATATCAAGCAACATCTTGCACATTCCTGCAAATCATATACCTTAATATTTGAATGTTTGGTAAGAATACTGCCATTCTCTATCTTTCTATTTCACTGTTTTGCAGGATAACACCAAAACAGATTCTTTGTGTGGGTAAACTTACTTGGCATAAACCTGCTCTGATTCAGATCCTGATATTCATTTTTTTTTTAATTTAAGCAATCTGCAGACTTTTCTTAACTGGCACAATATTACCAGCACAACTTAAGGGACTATTTTCTTTCACGGGTACATATCATGTTCTCTTCCACCTGGTTACCTTCCCCTGTCTGTTGAATCAAAGAAATAATCCATCAGTCCTTTTGCTCCTCATGTGACAATTACTTCTTTGTCTTCTTCTTCTTCTTCTTTTTCTTCTTCTTTTATCACATATCACCTCTCAGCAAACTGTTTTTGACTCCTGACCTTCTTTCACACCACAAAAGAAGCTCTAAATAAAAATAATGCTATCATTGTCTGCCTCCTTCCCTTTTTCCTCTCGTGGACACGCACAGTCTCCAGGGGCGTTTTGGAAAGCTCTTGAGTGCCCTCATGTGTTCATTACAGTTTACATGCTTTGGGTTCTGCATAGTGTGTGTGTGTGAGTGTGTGTGTGTGTGTGTGTGTGTGTGTGTGTGTGTGTGTGTGTGTGTGTGTGTGTGTGTGTGTGTGTGTGTGTGTGTGTGTGTGTGTGTGTGTGTGTGTGTGCGCGGGAGAGAGAGCAGATCAAAATGTATTTCCTGACTTTTTTCTCCCCCCTTGAATCTGTGTAGAAGTTTGTATTTGTGACAGCTGCACATCCTCCTAGGTTCTGAAAGTGTCCGACACACATTTCCTCTTGTGCAATCACTTCTGACGTGAATTTCCTTGGGATATGTGCACTTTTGTGTATGTGTGTGTGTATGCGCAAATTATAAAACAAACCTGTGAGTGCACATGTCACCACTCAAAGGATATGAAGTGTTCCTCTTGTTGTCACTCTCTTTGAAGGTGCAGATATGATGATAGGCTAGGGGTATGTTTCAGGAAGTGTACATGAAACACGCTCCTTTAACAAGCAATGCGACAATCAAGCGTGACAGCCTGTCATCTCCTGTCTGTCTCCGCAGGAAGCGCTTTGAACCTGACGTGCCGAGCGTTCTTCGGCTACAGCGGTGACGTCAGCCCGCTCATCTACTGGATGAAGGGAGAGAAGTTCATCGAGGACTTGGACGAGGAGAGGGTCCAGGAGAGCGACATCAAGTAAGAAACACAGACGCAGATGGCAGTAATGAGGAATTAATAGACGACTTTAGACGAAATCTCTGGAAAATATTAAAGGATGGCACGAGAGGTTTTGCATGTTTTAGCCCATTAACTCCAAATTGCATGCGCTAAAGGAACCATTTTCCAGAGATTTATTTGCTGCCTTCCTAGCAGCTGCTTTGCTTCCATATATTTACTGAGGTACGAACATGATGCAGAGACTCGTTTTAAATCAATAATCGTGCATTTTGTCACCTTCATATTTTTGTTTAGACTACATTACTGTCATATGGAATAATCGCGCAAGCAGGTGAAAACAGGATAACTCATTATATGCTACATTGTGCAGATTAAAATAATAGATTGGGGCAGTATTGTAATTCAAACACAGGGTGATACTATTTAATAACTGAATCTAAAATGTTTCTATCCTATAGATCAAAACAATGTGTACAACTCATGAACACAAACAGCATTATTTGGAGGTTTTACATTCATAACCTACAGAGGAGCAACATTTTATGCTCCTATATGACTTTAATACTGTATCACAGCACTCTACAATCCTGGAGCCTGTGTATTGTGTTGTGTTATGCTGTGCTGCGCTGCAGATTCATATTGATTATGTGTCCCATGCCTCATTGCAGTTACCAGCTATGCTGTCGAAAAAAAAAGTCAAGACACAAAAAAAGCAAGCGAACAAAAAGTTTGTTGTTCTGCAGCTGAGTCGAGTCAGGGATGCCAGGGCGTCATCAAGTCTTCTGCAGCAAGCAAACAGAGTGTTCAAACCAGACCTTGGATGTAGATGCCTTATTAGTTCTCTCAACTGTGCGTCATTTTGTGTGCATGCTGTGACGCAAGCAGGGCTCTACAAAAATATATAATAATAATAATAATAATAACTTTATTTATATAGCACCTTTTAAAAACACAGGTTTACAAAGTGCTTTGACAAACAGCAAGAACAAAGCAAACTAAACACAGAAAAACATTAACAACAGTAAGAATATAACAGATGCAAAATACCAAAAATAATTAAAAACAATTCAACAGAAAAGAACCCAAAGTGCACGATACACAACCAGACATATATAACCCAACCATCATAAGAACCATCATAAGAACCCAGGAACACAAGAACCCAACAACATGAGCTGAGACCAAGAGGACCAAAGATTTAAAAAGATGTAAGAAACTAAGAGATAAAAGCAAATAAAAAGCAATGAGAAGGTAAGCGCAGTAAAGGAAATATCTCCATATTGACATGATCTGAGACGAATGTAGTTGTTATGTAATGGACACTGCTGTCCTTTAGGTTCATGGCTAACAGCTAATAACAGAGTTCACTAATCTGCTGTGGCTGATGGTCTTGTTCTCTTTACTGATTGAAAGCTACTTGACAATTGAAAAGTCTGCTAAAAATGTGTTGCTACATTTGTTAAATTGTAATTTTGAGTAGTTTAATTAGGAGGACTAAAACAGATTAATCTGCTTCTCTTGCCAGTTTAGCTGAAAGCAGTGCACAGATTGATTTTTTTTTCTATAAAAAAAAAGAAATGCTTGGACAAGGATCCAGCAAGTTTTCATGTCAGTTTAATTGTAATTTGGACAGTGTTAGAAAGTAGGACTCTATCTCCATTTAGACGGTAACATGAGAATCAATTTGTTCTTTTTTCGGTCCAGGGAGAAGTTGTTTTTTTTTCATCTCTTTATCTAATTTTGGTTTATCTGCAACAACAAAAAAAAGATGCACTTTCGTTGCAACGCTTAATTGTGAAATACCAGTTTTACGATAAGAAACGCTGTATCTTGCTTCCTGTCCCCCCGCATGTGTCTCCTCTTCATCCTGCACAAAGTTTGACTGCACTAAATAGGGAAAAGCAGTTTTTGCAAATTGCAGCTCTCTTTACTATTTCAGTGAAGACATTGTAAAATTTGCCCAAGCAGCCTTACTCTCAGGCCTCTCAGACATTCAGAGCGAGCCCATCTCCATGTCTCTCGCTCCTCGTGGTGTAACACATTTAAACAAGTCCATTCCCTGGTCCGTGTGCATGTTTCCCATTAGGGCTGTTTGGAGAGGCTGCAGCTCTGGGGAGACAGTCCTGTCAGATGGTTAACAACCGCCATTTTTCACATCGCCGCCGCTGTCGCTATCTCCCTCGCTGCACCCACCTATAGCAGCATGCAGATGGGCCATGGGAGCTGAGGGGGGGAGGAGGAGGAGGAGGGGGAGAGAAAGAAAGTGGTAGCAGACAGGGAGGAAGTAGAAAGAATAAGAAATATGTTAGAAGTCACCAAGACGGAAAATAAAGAAGACACGTTCGTGATAGCAAGTTTGCTAGTGCGCTGATAGAAACATGCAGCAGAAGCAAATCTCATTTTAATGCACCGACCCTGCTCTCCCGTCTCTCTTTTCTTTGTCTCTCCCTCTATTACTCCCTGACACCAGGATTCCCCCCCTCTCACCGGCTGAGGGGTTATCATTTCAATAATTCATACTGATAATTCATGCAGCAGATCAATAATGTATTTGATCTTGCTGATGCTGCTGCCATAAGCTTTTTTTCTCATCCCTCCACCACTGCCTTGATTTTCCCTTTTATAATAGCAGACGTATAGGTCGGGCAAAGATGGGAAGCAATGGAGAGACAAGAAAGACATGAACGAATTTGTGCTCGCCCTGCAGGCAAGCTCTCTTTTTTTCATGTTTCTGCGGGTTACTGCTTTTCTTCAGACAGGCACCTACACACTTTGAACTTTATCACTAATGTATCACCAGCCGAACTTCAGCTAAGACACAAGCTCTCGCACCTTGAGCTGCAGAGTTTTCTGCAGGCCTTTATTTACCCATCAGTGGAGCCTATTGATTCGGAGGAGTTCATTTCTATGGCAACCGAGCCCCATAAATTCTCATTTGCACTATTGGGACAGGAGCTATTGTTGTTATCATAGCATGGATGACTGAGCATTAGCATAGCACGCAGATATTAATAAAATTAGCCAAACAAATCTGGCTCCGCTTAAAAAAATCAGGTGATGGATTTGCAATTGATCCATTAGCTGGTGTTTTGCAGTTGAATGGAAATCAGTAAATGAATGGATATGTCTCAAATTGATCTTTATATTAGCAAACACTGAGGTTTTTGCTTGCAAGGAAGTAGAGAAAAGTGCCTGTTGTCAAAGCACCAGGAAGCATTTCACTCATTTGGTAACATCTTGGGTTAGCTGAAGTTAAAAATCAGTCTTGTACAGTTCAGATTCACTCATCAAACCAAGCTGTGGGTGTGCTATCATTGCTCTCACACACAGTTGTTATCACAAATGACTGGACATTAGCTTAGCATGAAGAGATTTGGTAACACTTTATAATAACCATCATCTATAAAGGGTAAATAAGGGTTAATAGATAGTTAAGTAACCATTAGTTAATAGTTATTTACTGTTAACAAACAATGAAATTATAGTTAATAATGTTTGCTAATGATTTGTAATGCTTTTATTAATCATTGATAAAATATTAATTATCTATCTTAAAATATTTATAGATGCTTTACAAAGTATTAATAAGGGATTATAATCTTCAATTCCAACTTTATAATAACATCCCAATAATGTTAATAGACGCTTTATAAAATATTTACCAACCATGATCAAATATCTGGTCCATGTAGCTCTGTAATGTTTATAGATGTTTTATAAACCATCTCTTAAAGGTTTATAAATCATTTGGTCATCATTAACAAACGCTTTATAAAGTGTATAAAATGTTATAATTTGTGCATCAATAAACTGTTAACATAACATAAATTATAGCATTACAAATCATTAGCAAACATTATTAACTATCATTTCATTGTTTGTTAACAGTAAATAACTATTAACTAATGGTTAATTAACTATCTGTTCACCCTTATTTACCCTTTATAGATGATGGTTATTATAAAGTGTTACCAAAGATTTTAGATAGCTAAACAGATGTAGCGCAGCATAATAAAGAAGCTGATCGATTTACTATTGGACCAGTTCAGTTGGTGTTTTGCAGATTAATGTTCAATCAAATCTACAAACAGAATGAATATGTTTACAACTACATGAGCAAACACAGAAGTATTGATGGGTAATGAGAAAGGAGAGATTAGCACTTGAAGTTATAGATTCTAATTTGGCCAACTTTTTCACACAAAAAGAACAGGGGACAATTTATCAGTGTTTTATGTTTATGTAAGTTTTATGAAAATGATACTAATCTAATTTTATTAACAATATAGGGAACATTTTGTTTTAGACACAGCTATAAGCAATGCAGTATAAATAATCGATTGTATATATCATGGACTACAAGTCGCCATCTCCTTTCGTTGTATAAAATTGAAGCCAAAACATCACTCTAACAGGCACTGACATGTTGAAGGGGTCTTGCTGGTGGAGCTACAGAATTGACATATGTTCTTTCCACTAACCAAAGCAAAAATGTAACTTACCAACAAAACAGCAAAGATCCCTCAGGTTGGTACAGTCCACAGCTTAACAGATTCTTGTGTCCGTTTAAAGCAAACGTTTTCATCACATTTCCTCCTGCTGTTCCTTCTCACCTTTGCTTATCTGGTAAAGAATGCTGCAGGAGCCGACAGAGCTAAAAGACTAAAGACAAACTAAAGCTCTCAGAAGCATCTGGAGCCAGGACATGCACAGAAGGGATCTGGCTGGTGAAGCTGCGGAATTATCACCCCATACTTTCCTCTATAACCAAAGTAGAGATTTAACTGGCCCATAAAATGGCAAATATTCCTCAGGTTGTTAACCATCTACAGCAGAAGAGATTTCTTTTGTTAGAATTAGTCACTCATTAAGGAGAGTTCAGACACTCTTGTGTTAGGGTTGGTTATGTTTCCTCTTGCGGTTCTTCCTCCATTTCTACATTTAGCAGACGCTTTTATCCAAAGTGACGTACATCCTGATGCTGCAGAAGCTGCTTTTGTCAGCAGAGATGTTAATCATGACCGTAAATCATCTCTTCTCACATCATAAATCAGTTAAAACTAAAAACTTTTCAGAAAATTGAACGCTTTGACATAAATCATTATCATAATAACTTTCACAACTGAATCCAAATTTGAGAAAAAAAACTATTTAAAGTGTATTTTGATTTCCAAATTCAATTCTGTTAACATGGAGGAGGCAGGGATTATGACCTATACTGCATCCATTCAGTAGAGGGCGCTCCAAATTTTTTGGCTTCACTTCCAGTGGATTATTATTTTGTCCATCTTTTTCTAATCTAGAATAAATCCACTCTAAAGCCAAGCTGTTTGTGCTTCATCTTTTAGCACTCTTCTCTTATCAAAGCTTAAATAACTCTGCTGTCATTTTAGTAAAATTAAATTATCAAAAGAAATCTTGCTCTACATTTTAGAGAAGATGATCAGTTTTTTTATTTGCTATGTGAATGGACAAAGTGAATCGTTAATGTTGGAAACTGAACACTTAAATTCTAATGAGGAAGATAAGGTTAGCGCCTGCAGCTACAGCTTGAGGACACTTCCTACTCATTTGGCTAACTCAATAAAGACAAGCTGGTTCATGTTAAAAGAAGAGAAGAGGTTTCAGAGTTTTGAAAGATTTATAGAAAATGATTTAATGTGAATCAGCAGTACACTTGTTGCATTAGGCGTAGATATCCATTGTCTTGTACTGTTTTAAATTCACTTTGAAAGCTATCTCTTTGTGTCTCATTAGCTGCCACTCAGTTCTCATTTGCATCGATGTGCTTCACCTGGACCCTTGATATCCCCTCCTCTAACTTCGGGTCCTCATCATTGAAGCTCAGGTTTGCGCAGCGTTGGGCATTATTCATCAGGTTGTATCGCAGCGAGCTGTGATGGCTCGTACGGTGTGATAATGGGAAACTGGAGGCTTCAAAGTACCCCACCACTCCCTGGAGAGACATGAATTATTCCCGTGCCTCCTCCTCCCAGCGATCCCCCCCCCCTTACCCATATTGCACAACAAACTCAGCTGAAACTACAAACATCATCAGCACTGCCTCAGCCTCTCCAAGCAAAAGCCCATGATACACTTTCAATTACAGATGCCAAATCTCCCCCAACGAGCCGTCCTTATGCGCAGTTTACCGGCTCGAAGGCACGAGAGAGAGAGAGGAGCGATGCTTGAGAGTCATTATCCCTCTGCACACACTCGCACACACACACTCTCAATCTCTTTCCTCATCCCACACTCCTTCGCTATTAACACATTCAGTAGAAAATGCACTGAGTAGATGATGCTCACACATGCGCGCACAAACAGAGGGGATCTCTTTCTCATTTGCACTTTGTTTCCCTCCAAAGTGTCATTTGTGCTGAGGGGTGCTGTAAAAAAAAGTGGGCTAAGTAGTGCGCCGAAGGTATGAGGGAGCATTATCTCCCCGTTCCTCTCCTCCATCAGCCTCAACCAGCCCAGCGGGGGGGGGGGGGGGGGGGGGGGGGAGGACACTCATTTACTTTATGGAATATTACTTTCTCTCTCCTTCTCGCCGTTACCATGGCAGCCACTATAAAAAGATTCTCTTCTGATCGCTGTTATTTGATTCCCCCCCCCTCTGCACACTCCGAGGAAGAGCCCCTTATTGATTTTCATTTCTCATATGTTTTGAGTGCCGAGAAAGAAATTAACATACCGTGAATTGCTTACAGTAACACAAAAGAGGCTTCGTTGAGGTACAGTTGCTCAAAAACCGTTGCTCAAGGGCGTTTTATGGTGTAACCTTGTGAAATGGCAACACAATACTTTTCTGTAAGTGCTGCACTATGGATCAGGCCTCTTGAAACCTTGCTATATACTGTACAAGCTTCTTGCAATGACACAGATCATGTAAAAACCTAAGCGCTGCTTAGTAAGTGTTTGTTTGTTGTTTGTAGGGTTGTGAAGGAGCACCTCGGCGAACAAGAAGTGGCCATATCCTTGACGATCGATTCTTTGGAGGAGGAGGACCTGGGAAATTATTCCTGCTATGTGGAAAATGGAAATGGCCGTCGCCAAGCTACCATCCAGCTCCTCAGGCGCGGTAAGAGTCTTTTGACGTAACCCTTTTCACATCCACTTTTCTGCTTTTTATCATCTTATAATTGGCCTTTAGCATTAGCAGGAGAGATCATGAGTCCTCACATGGTTGGCAGAATCCTATATATTCTGTATCAGCCAATTCCCAACT
The DNA here is from genome assembly GCF_963930695.1 of Labrus bergylta. Classification (NCBI taxonomy): domain Eukaryota; kingdom Metazoa; phylum Chordata; class Actinopteri; order Labriformes; family Labridae; genus Labrus; species Labrus bergylta. The sequence continues at coordinate 3,981,402 of NC_089207.1, read as the reverse complement.
CTTCATTAAAGCTATATGATGAATGAAATATTCAAAGCCCTGCAACGCTATTTTGATCAAATGGAAATATTCTAGATGTCTTCCATGTGCATAATTTTGTAGACATTTCCCCCAAAACTTCCGTGTGATATGTTTATGTCTTTGGGAACTACGATCCCCAATAGAATTTTAGAAGTTTATGTGTGCTGGGAATAAAGTTTGGCTGCAATGAGTTAGCTGCCTCGTGTATTCTAACTGAGCTACAACTGCTATAATCCATATGAGTAACTTTTAAGGTCATTATAATACTCCAAGTGGACAAACAAGTTGCAGCTTGCAGATGTATAAAGTAAAAATGCACCTGTTTCTAAATGATCGCTAAAGTTATTGGAATAAACTTTAACCAGACTCTTCATCCCTACAAAGACCTTTCAACACCTTTCATTCATTTGTTTTCTGTTCTGGTCCATTTTTATTCTTTCTCTCTGTCTTCTCTGTGTTAAACAATCTGTGCTCAAGCTCCATTTAGTTTGTGTCTCTTCTTTGTACATGTGCTCCAGCAGCTGTGTTGCTATTTTGGCTCCCTAGCATGACTTGTCTGAAGCTCTTTTCATGCACCGGTTGTCACCCCGCAAAGAGAGGTAATTTGATGGCTGTTTAAACAGCAAATTGGGTCCTCAGCTTTTCCCAACAGGCCAATAAATTCTGCATACAATTACATTTTAAGACTTTATCTGTCTGTCTCACGCCGGTTTAATCTCTGTCTCTGTGTTTTGTAGATGGCCCAATTCCTTTTGAGCCGTTTTTGTAGACTAAGAACAGCTTCATTTTAACTGTCTCTGTCAAATCGTAGAGAGAGGGATGCTGAGGATATTTTCAAGTCATGCTCTCTTTTTCTCTTTCTCTCTCTCTCTGCCTGTCTCTCTTTCTCAGTCTCCCACATTATTCTGATGTTTATTTCATGTTTCCCTTCCCAGAATGCATCACTCATAAGCCCTGCAGCAGGTCTTTGAATGCTTCTGAAGGCTGCTTTTTCCTTCATCTCATAGTGTTAGGGTGATTGTTGGTAATTAGTTAAAAACATAAAAGAGACTGGAAATAAATCAAATATTACAGAGTAAAAAACAGCAATTCTATATTCTTAAAACAGAGTATTGGTTGCATGTCATGGGGATTGATACAACAAACCTGTCTTACAAGTACTACATCTATTTTTTGGGAAATCCCATTACTATGGGCAACAGTATTACCTGATTTATGCGTCTTGCAGTCGGCGCAGTGCACGGTCCTCATGGTCCCCTAAAAGCACTCAACACGGCCCGAGGAAAAGACCTCTTCAGTAGTCCTTTGAACCCCTTCATTCTTAAAGCCCCATCAAAATTTGAAAGACGTAAATTACTTTGTGGGCCCTGTAGCCAATCATTGCAACGCGGTCAGTGCGACCCTGTCCGCATTGTAACAACATCTTGGAGGCTGCAATTGCGCAATTTCAAAGCAAGAAGCAAAATTATGCTTACATTGAGTGCAATTGATTGATTTTTAACTTCTTGTTATTTTTGATAATTATATTCCTGTTTCCTGTTTTTTGAGCTGTTGTGACAAAAAAAAAAAATCCCCCATGGGGATCAATAAAGTTTATCTTTATCTTTATCTTTAAAAACTGCTGTTCCTTGAATTACCACTTGATGCTTGCACAATAAGTCAATCAATCCCCATTGACTCTGATGCTTCAAGTAGGATTTGATAAAAAATCTATTTATCAGCATTTTTCTTCAGATAAGTGGCCTAATATGATCATGAAAGTTAAAAATCACTCTGCCTGCAGGCGCATGAAATATTTATATAAAATGGTCACTGGTGCAACTTTGCCTTGTTTCCTTTAAAGAAATAAGACTATCTATTACTTTATGCTGTTTTTACACGGTAAGGACTGTTGCACTGTACATAATCTCCAATAATACAGAGGGTGCTTTGTGGTTGCCATGGCGACCCTCTAGAGTTCCCTTCTTCTCTCGGCGACAGGAATACGAGGTATCTGAGCCCGACCAGGTAAATGCTGCTTTTATACACAACATAACTCATCCCCTTTCCCGAGGTAGATCTCTGGGGAGATGGAGGGGAGATAATAGAGAAGACAAATGAACAGAGAGTCAGAGCAGAAAGCAAAGATGAGGGGGAGGAGATGCGAGAGGAGGTATGATGGAGGGAAGAGTAAGTGATATGAGTTAACTAAAGCCTCTTGGTTCTCAAACCCTCTCCATCCATGTCCAGGATGGCCACAAGTCCCATCATGGACAACAGACACTGGGGCAGTTCTGTCTGATTGCCGCGCTGCTCCGAAGAAATGAACCCAATTTCTTATAATTTCCTTTTTCCCCAATGTCTCCCTGCACTCCAACCCTCTCATATTTCCCAAAGTCATTATGGGGCTTCATGTGTCTTCCTGTCTGAAGATTGATTCTCTGAGCTAGTCGAGCTTTCCTGAAAATGTGAATGCGGCTATGAGTGTGCAAGTTTAACAGGTAAATCATGAAGATCCAACCTGGTGAAGGAAAGGGCCTGTTTTTTTGTCGATTCATACTTTGTTACTGTAAATGATTCTAAGTCGTCTGAGCAATTTTCAATATTCTCTGGTGTGTGTTTGCATGTGTGTCGTCCTCAGCAGAGCTCATGTACACGGTGGAGTTGGCAGGAGGGCTCGGAGCGATCCTGCTGCTGCTCATATTCCTCATCTCCCTCTACAAATGCTACAAGATTGAGCTGATGCTGTTCTACAGGAGGAACTTTGGCAGTGAGGACGTTGATGGAGGTAAAAGAAGAAAAGAAAATCATCGCTCTGTTGTTTCTAGCTTTCTTCCGTTCCCACTTTTTTCCAACCAGTTAATGTTAAAATCCCCAAACAACATACATTCACAAGAGTTGTCAACAACAGAAAGAAGCTTCTTCAGTTCATTATAGAAATGTACATCATGTGATGGAGGATTGTAAAGCACAGCAATATTACATTTCATGTTAGGAGAGAGAATTACATTCAATCCCATGCACTCCAAGTTTGAATTCAGTTCAAGCTCTAGGCATTTAAAATGCTCCCTAATATAAATTAAAACACCCCCTCCCCTTCCCTTAAGCCTATCTCTCCTGTAGCATGTGTATTCTGGTCTGTTAATAAGGTCGGTAGGAACATTGGGATTTAACCAACTCTCAGATATACACAAAAAATCCAGATTAGAATCAATAAGTACATTTCGTATCTGGTCTATTTTTGGTAGTATGCTTCTGATATTTATATGTCCTCCCAGGATTCCTTTGGGTTTAGTTTCAGAGTTCCAGATGATTTGGCATGATTCACAGTTAAGAGTCTTAACTGCCTCTGTTTCAGTTTTGCGCGATTAGTTAAGTGTATTTTGGCCCTCACGGGACTCCGTGTTTGTTGACATTCGTCAGCTGTCATCGGGGGTTCACCATGAGAGTGACAGATATCAGGCGTACTGTATGGATAAATACGAGGCACCGAACTCACCCCAATGTCAGTACCAGCGGTCAACAAGTGCTGCAGCATGACTCCGCTCCAAGCTCCCGTCCGAGCCCGAGGGATGGAACAAGCCCGGCAGGCTCTCCCAGAGCACCTGTTGGTTCCCGACAACCCAGCGCGTCGTTTCCAGCATCGATGACTGGACTAGTCAGGGTGAGTTGCGGGGGGGTTGTGGATGTAATAACCGGTTGGAGAGGTTTAGACACTTTGGGTGATTCTGACTGCATTGGGCTGATATCTTGCAACGTCGGATTGGCTGCTAGGCGGAAAAGGGGCCCGGGATTTAGATGGATATCTCCCGATAGTAGTAGCAGCAGTAGTAGTATTTTGGCTGAAGACGGGCTGTTCTTCCGCCTGATTGTAGTTGTGAGTACTGGCTTGAGCACCTGAGCACGGCCATCCTTAAGAAACCGCGTGAAGACTGCGACATAACCAAATCCAAAGAGATTCAGTTGTGATTTTTCGGATAAAATGCCCAGTGGATCGGTAACATAGTGAGGATGGTGCGCTTTTGTGGCCTGAGTCTCAGGTGCATTGCAGGTGACTAAAACAGGCAGCAGTAGAAGAAAGCCACAGGTGAGAAGGTGGAGGCCGGTATTGTTTTGTCCATGTTTGCCTTTGCTTTT